>NC_092334.1:165611666-166290000 GCF_046630445.1 Rutidosis leptorrhynchoides
GCCATACCGAAAAATTATAAGGGTGAGCTTTACTATTGCTCCTACCAAGGATAGTAATTGCGTCCGACACGTTATAGACCATAATCAAAAGCATGTCACGGGACATTGCCTTAAACAGTTGCTTGTTCAACGCTTTCCTTTCAACCGGACGGTAGTTTACCGAAAGGTAATATACGGGACAAGTAAACTGGACGTGTTGCTTTCCAAATACAAGGTTAGCAAGTGGGTGACACAAAACCGCAAGTTTTGAGCTAAAATTTTCAAATCTGAAACCCACCAAACCCACAAAAATATTTTGCAAACACCGGTAAAGGGTTATTCCGGAAAACTTATCTAGGGTAAAAACTAGATTTAATTTTCAAAAGATCAAATGTTTTCATAAAGATCCAATTTCCTTAATGGATCTAAATTTTTATAGTCATGTGGCACTGTAAACCATATCGTTACTACCATTGTTTATACCGCCGTATAGAAATCACTGATGTACAAAGTGTGAAGAATAAAGAAGTGATTCTAGTATTTCAAGACGATATTGCTTGAGGACAAGGAACGCTCAAGTGTGTGAATATTTGATAATGCTAAAAACGAACATATATTTCATAGCATTATTCCTCAAGAAAGACAAGCTTTTAGTTGCAATTGTTCTATTTACAAGTGATATTCGTTTGTATAATAAAAGGTGAAGACAAAAGACAGATTCGACGAATTGAAGACGCAAACGACCAAAAAGCTCAAAAGTACAAAAGACAATCAAAAAGGTTCCAATTATTGATAAGAAACGTCTCGAAATCACAAGAGTACAAGATTCAAAACGCAAAGTACAAGATATTAAATTGTACGCGAGGACGTTCGAAAATCCGGAACCGGGACCAGAGTCAACTCTTAACGCTCGACGCAACGGACTAAAAATTACAAGTTAACTATGTATATAAATATAATATAATATATAATTAATTATATTAATTATATATATATATTATATATATATATTAAAAACCGTCGGCAGAGAAAACTCCAAGGACTGAGCTGTAAAATTAACCTCCGCGACTCGCGGAGTTTGAAGGGGATTTTGCCGCGAGTCGCGGAGCCCCAAATTTCAACTCTGGCTATAAAGCAAACCGAATTCTGATCAAAATTTCATATTCTATTTTCTCTCTTCTCTCATATATACGATATATATATATATATATATAATTTATATTTTAATTTTAATTTTAATTATAATTCTAATAATAAGGGTATGTTAGCGAATGTTGTAAGGGTGTAAGTCGAAATTCTGTCCGTGTAACGCTACGCTATTTTTAATCATTGTAAGTTATGTTCAACCTTTTTATATTAATGTCTCGTAGCTAAGTTATTATTATGCTTATTTAAAACGAAGTAATCATGATGTTGGGCTAATTACTAAAATTGGGTAATTGGGCTTTGTACCATAATTGGGGTTTGGACAAAAGAACGACACTTGTGGAAATTAGACTATGGGCTATTAATGGGCTTTATATTTGTTTAACTAAATGAAAGTTTGTTAATGTTAATATAAAGATTTACAATTGGGCGTCCCTATAAATTACCATATACACTCGATCGGACACGATGGGCGGGGTATTTATAGATCCTGAACCATTAAACTTTCCTCCGGAACCACCAATCATTCAAACAGAGATTGTTGAGGAACGAACCATTAAATCAGAATCATCTAGTGATACCGATTCAACAAATTCAATTATGGAGAATCTGGAACCTTTAAGTATGGAAGACCGAATGAGAGCTAAACGCACTGGCCAATGTCACGCAATTACTCATCCAGACATTAATGCGCCAGATTATGAAATCAAAGGACAAATTCTACACATGGTGACTAATCAATGCCAATTTAGTGGTGCGCCGAAGGAAGATCCAAATGAACATCTACGTACCTTTAATAGGATCTGCACACTATTTAAAATCCGAGAACTGGAGGATGAACAGATATATCTCATGTTATTTCCCTGGACTTTAAAGGGAGATGCCAAAGATTGGTTGGAATCGTTACCTGAAGGGGCGATCGATACATGGGATGTTTTAATTGACAAATTTCTTAAACAATTCTTTCCTGCATCTAAAGCCGTAAGACTTCAAGCAGAAATTGTTACGTTCACACAAAAGCCAAATGAAACTCTATATGAGGCGTGGACAAGATATGGAAAGTTGTTAAGAGGATGTCCGCAACATGGTTTAGACACCTGTCAAATAGTACAAATATTCTACCAAGGATGCGACATCACTACAAGGAAAGATATAGATATAGCAGCTGGTGGTTCTATTATGAAGAAAACTGAAGCTGATGCTTACAAAATTATTGATAACACTGCTTCCCACTCACATGAGTGGCACCAAGAAAAAGATATCATTAGATCATCTAAAGCAGCTAGAGCCGATTCTAGCCATGACTTAGATTCCATTTCCGCAAAGATAGATGCTGTGGAGAGACGAATGGAAAAGATGACTAAGGATATTCACTCAATACGAATTACTTGTGAGCAGTGTGGAGGACCACATTTGACAAAAGATTGTCTCAGTATTGAATTAACAATGGAACAAAGAGAGAATATTTCATACATAAACCAAAGGCCTGGAAATAATTATCAGAATAATTATCAACCGCCAAGACCAATTTACAATCAGAACCAGAATTATAACCGAAATATTCCATACAACAACCAACAAGGTCCTAGCAATCAACAAGTATCCAATAATACTTATAATCAGCAAAGACCTAATTTTCAAAACAAACCACCACAACAAACCGATGATAAAAAGCCGAATTTAGAAGATATGATGACGAAGCTAGTTGAAACTCAAACGCAGTTTTTCACATCTCAAAAACAAACCAATGAACAAAATGCTCAAGCATTTAGAAATCAACAAGCTTCTATTCAAAATCTGGAACAAGAAGTAAGTAACCTAGCAAGGTTAATAGGTGAAAGAAAACCGGGAAGTCTACCTAGTGATACAAATGCTAACCCACGAAATGAAACAGCTAAAGCTATTACCACAAGAAGTGGTACAACACTTAAACCACCTGAAATACCTGTAACTTCTGATGAAACTATTCCTACTCCACAAGAACCACAACCTGATCAAGATAAGGAAAAAGAACCGGTAGTTGAAAAGATTAATGAAAATAACACAGTTAAGGATAAACCTTATGTTAAACCATACCAACCACCACTTCCTTATCCGAGTAAAATGAAGAAAGAGAAACTTGAAGCCGAGCAATCCAAATTTTTGGATATGTTTAAACAGATAAATGTAAATCTTCCTTTCATTGATGTGATTTCAGGAATGCCTAGATATGCTAAATTCTTGAAAGATCTAATCACAAATAGAAAGAAAATGGAAGAACTCTCGGCTGTCACTATGAATGCAAATTGTTCAGCAGTGCTGTTGAATAAGATACCAGAAAAATTATCTGATCCAGGAAGTTTCACAATTCCATGTTTTCTGGGTAGTCTTAGTTCAATAGAAGCATTGGCAGACTTAGGTGCTAGTATAAATCTAATGCCGTATTCACTATACGCTAAACTAGACCTTGGAGAATTGAAACCAACAAGAATAAGTATACAACTAGCCGACCGATCAGTAAAATATCCTAGAGGGATAATGGAGAACATGCTAGTTAAAGTTGGTACTTTAGTATTTCCAGTAGATTTTGTTGTTTTGGACATGGAAGAAGATTCTCAAGTTCCTCTCATATTAGGAAGACCATTCTTAAACACGGCTAAAGCAATGATAGACGTGTTCGGTAAGAAACTGACCCTAAGTATAGAGGATGAGAGTGTTACCTTTTCAGTTGATAGAGCAATGCAACAACCACAATCTGCAGATGATACATGTTATTATATTCAAACTATAGATGCACATGCAGAATTATTAGAAGAATTTCCAGAATTACAAGGAACAGGAGAATGTTCTTTAGGAGAAGGTAATGAACCAATTGATGAAGCTGAAATGTTAGCTACACTTATAGCTAATGGATATGAACCAACAACAGAAGAAATTCAAATGCTAAAAGAAGAAGACAGATATCGATATAAATCATCGATAGAAGAACCTCCGAAATTAGAGTTAAAGCCACTTCCAAACCATTTGGAATACGCTTATTTACATGGTGAATCTGAATTACCTGTAATAATATCGTCTTCTCTTACTGAAAATGAGAAATCACAACTCATTTCTGTGTTGAAAGCTCATAAACCAGCCATTGCATGGAAGATTCATGATATTAAAGGAATAAGTCCTTCGTATTGCACACATAAAATCCTTATGGAAGAGGGTCATAAAACGTATGTGCAACGCCAACGAAGACTAAATCCTAATATGTAAGATGTAGTTAAGAAAGAGATTATTAAACTGCTAGATGCAGGTTTAATTTATCCAATCTCTGATAGTCCATGGGTAAGCCCAGTTCAATGCGTACCTAAGAAGGGTGGCATGACTGTCATTACAAATGAGAAAAATGAGCTTATTCCTACTAGGACTGTAACAGGATGGCGTGTATGTATTGATTATAGAAAATTAAATGACGCCACCAGAAAATATCACTTTCCCTTACCTTTCATAGATCAAATGTTGGAAAGATTAGCCGAAAATAGTTACTATTGTTTTCTAGATGGATTTTCCGGATATTTTTAAATTCCAATAGCACCCGAAGATCAAGAGAAAACCACATTCACGTGCCCTTATGGTACTTTTGCTTACAAAAGAATGCCATTTGGACTTTGCAACGCCCCTGCAACCTTTCAAAGGTGTATGATGGCGATTTTTCATGACATGATAGAAGAATGCATGGAAGTATTCATGGATGACTTTTCAGTCTTCGGTGATACATTTAAATCATGTCTAGTTAATCTGGAACGAATGCTAATTAGATGCGAAAAATCAAATCTAGTACTTAATTGGGAGAAATGCCATTTCATGGTTAAAGAAGGCATCGTTCTTGGACATAAAATTTCAAAAGAAGGAATTGAAGTGGATAGAGCTAAAGTAGATGTAATTGCTAAACTTCCACATCCCACCAATGTTAGAGGAGTTAGGAGTTTTCTAGGGCATGCCGGTTTTTACCGACGTTTTATAAAAGATTTTTCTAAAATTGCCACTCCTATGAATAAACTCCTAGAAAAGGATGCGTCATTCATCTTTTCAGATGAATGTATCAAATCTTTTAATATTCTTAAAGAAAAACTCACTAATGCGCCGATCATGATAACACCAAATTGGAATCTACCATTTGAACTAATGTGCGATGCAAGTGATTTTGCAATGGGAGCCGTTTTAGGACAAAGGATTGAAAAACGATTTCAACCTATATATTATTCTAGTAAGACATTACAAGGAGCACAAACGAACTATACAACTACTGAAAAAGAACTCCTTGCTATTGTCTTTGCTTTTGACAAATTTCGATCATATCTCGTTCTAGCAAAAACGGTGGTCTATACCGACCATTCTGCTCTTAGATACCTATTTTCAAAACAAGATGCTAAACCAAGATTAATCCGTTGGATCTTACTCTTACAAGAGTTTGATATTGAAATCCGAGATAAAAGAGGAGCAGAAAATCTCGCCGCTGATCATCTTTCTCTTCTTGAAAATCCCGAATTAGAAGTTCTAAATGAATCGGCCATACAAGACAACTTTCCTGATGAATATCTATTGAAGATAGATTATAAAGAAATCCCATGGTTTGCAGACTATGCAAACTACTTAGTTTGTGGATTCCTTGAAAAAGGATTATCGTACCAAAGACGAAAGAAATTCTTCAGTGATATAAAACACTATTTCTGGGAAGATCCACATCTGTTTAAAAGTTGTCCCGATGGAATAATACGTCGATGTGTATTTGGAGATGAAGCTAGTATAATTTTAAACCATTGTCACACAGGACCAACAGGAGGGCATTATGGGCCTCAACTAACAGCAAGAAAAGTTTATGAAGCTGGATTCTATTGGCCTACAATTTACAAAGACGCACACCTTCTTTGCAAATCCTGTGATGCATGTCAAAGGGCCGGAAAAATAAGTCAACGTGATGAAATGCCACAAAATGTCATCCAAGTATGTGAAGTATTTGACATTTGGGGTATTGACTTTATGGGTCCATTTCCAAAATCTCATAATAATCTATATATACTCGTAGCCATTGATTATGTATCTAAATGGGCGGAAGCACAAGCTCTCCCAACTAACGATGCACGAGTTGTAGTCAACTTTTTAAAACGTCTTTTTGCAAGGTTTGGAACACCGAAAGCTTTAATAAGTGATCGGGGTACTCATTTCTGTAATAATCAACTTGAGAAAGTTCTTAAAAGATATGGAGTAACTCATAAAATCTCCACCGCATATCATCCACAAACAAGTGGACAAGTTGAAAATACCAACCGAGCTTTAAAACGTATTCTAGAGAAAACCGTAGGATCAAATCCGAAGGAATGGTCCATTAAATTGGAGGATGCACTCTGGGCTTTTAGAACAGCCTACAAAACTCCAACTGGAACCACACCTTTTAGACTTGTTTATGGAAAAGCATGTCATCTTCCAGTAGAAATTGAACACAAAGCATTTTGGGCTTTGAAAACATGTAATCTTGATTTACATGAAGCCGGACGTCTACGATTAAGTCAACTAAACGAATTAGAAGAATTAAGACATGAAGCATACGAAAATTCGTTAATCTATAAAGAAAGAACGAAGAAATGGCATGATAAAAGAATCAGAAGTTCAAAAGAATTTAAAGAAGGAGACAGAGTTCTTCTTTTCAATTCACGATTCAAGCTATTTCCTGGAAAATTGAAATCAAGATGGTCTGGACCATTCATAGTCAAAAGAGTTTTCCCATACGGAACGATAGAATTAATAAATTCAAATGGGATTGAATTTAAAGTTAATGGTCACAGAGTTAAACATTACATACATGGTCCGATGAAAGTCGACAACGAAGTTAATCACAATTTCGATACCACAGCTAACTAAGTGTGGGGAGAATCAAGTCTTTAAAGGATAATATGTATTTCTGTTAGAGTTAGATTGTCTATTTTCGTGTAGTTCTCGAAAATGGAACCCGAATGGTCTTTCCCTAGCAGACCCTAAAGAACTAGTCTTCTCCCCCCATTCTGAATTTTTATTTTTTTAGGTTTTTACGAAATGAAGACTGCCTGTGAACTAAACCATGGTCTAATGCTACACGCTTTGATCACTAAACGTAATAATGACATACTCCCGAGTGAAATAGTATCAGTAATCAGAGAAAGAATGGACGGAGTTAGAAAAGAATCCAGATGCGAAGATAATAAGTTACAATTTGGTAAAGGAAAATCAAAATCCGCAGCGAAAAGAAGAGCACGACACCTAGAACGATGTCACAAATGCGGAAAATGGTCACATGGAGGTAAATGTTCCAATAATCAAACCTATTCAAATACCGAATTTGTTACTTTATGCAGAGACGGACCGTTCATATGTTTAGAAGAAAAGACACTGAATGCTCGAGGTTACGCCTATGTAGCCATGGAAAATCAATTAAACCGACTATCTTATGAATGGGATAGATCATATAACTAAGAAATCTATTTCACAGGTATGTCTGTACAGTTTTTATTTTTATTTTTATTTTTAACCTTTTGATAATAAACGCTAATTTGTTCGCTAAAAAGTATTAAATTGGTATTGAATAAAATTAGGTTTGGCGACCGAAATTATTGATATCATTCAAAAATTTATTACATCACTGCGAAATTTAACGTTTATTCTTAAGGTATAAATATCTTTAAACAATCAACCCAAAATATTTCAAAAATTCGTCATGAGTTAAATTAGGTCTTGGAACCGAAATTACTTTACCGAAAAGAGGGGCGCATATTTTTGATAATATTTGATTGATTAAAGTGGGATAAAAAGAAAAAAAAAAGATTTTTAATTTTATTTTTACCATGTTTTTAAAATTAATATTTAAATCTTAAATTAATATTGTAAACTTTGTAAAAATAATATATTTAAAATTGTAAATATTTGAAAAATTAAAATAAGTTTGGTGTGAATTTATAATATGAATTTTTAAATTAAGTCTGGTGTGAATTTTTAAAATATGAATTTTTAATTTTATGCATTTCAAATTTTAAGTTTGGTGTGATTTTTTTTATATTAATTTTGAATTTTAGATTTAAGTTGTGTGAATTTAAAAACAAAAATTTACTTTATCTCATTAAGTTAAGAATATGATTTTTAAAATTCGTCGTAAGTTGAAGACTAGGTCTTTGAACCGAAATTGCTTTACTCGAGGGAGGGACGAGAACTTTTATTATCATTATTTTTAATCTTATTGAATTAGAGTATGCCAAAAACATTGAAAAAACCCAAAAATCTTAGCTTTTAAAACAATCGCTACAAAAAGACAAATTTTAAAATTTTGTCGAAGGACGGACTAGGACATCGATCCGAAACGACCTCGTCCTAAATAACAAGGGAAACAAAATTTTAAAATTAATTACTTAATTGTTTTAATAAGTTAATGATTATAAAAAAAAAAAAAAAAAAAAAAAAAAAAAACTCCGCGACTCGCGGAGTTTGAAGTGCAAAACCTCAGCGACTCGCGGAGGGACCGAAAATCAGAAAAAAAAAATATAAAGAACTGCACGATCAGTTCACTCCCCCACACAAAAACACTGCGAATTTCACAGCGAAAAAACCCGAAAAAACCCGAGAAAAAACCCCAAAAATCCCAATTTTTAACCGTTAATCACCAAATCTTTTGATAAAATCATGTTGAGAAGGATGCTATCTAAGAATTACTCAAGAAAAACGGTAAATTTCTACACCTAAACACCATTTAATTCGAAATTTGGTGTTCTTGAGCTATTTTTTCCCCAATTTGATTTTGATGCTTTTTAGTGTAATTAGACTTAAATTGTTTATGTATTATGCTTGTAGAACCTAGATTGATGCTGTTTAACATGATTAGAAGCCTTAAACTTCAAATTTTGAATAATCTAGGGTTTGTGTTCTTGAGCAAATTTGGGGCTTTTTGATATAAACAGGTTATGGCCGATTTTTGTCATGAATTGTTGCTAAATTGAGTAGTGTAACATGTCTAGGTAGTTAAATGATCCAAACTTTGAGACTAAACATGATTTTGAGAATTAAAGTGGACTTTTTCAAGTCTAAAATTCATGAACTTGATTTTGAAAGATAATGCCATTTGAGACTTGTTTGATTGCTAGTAATGATTATTTTGACATGTTATTTGAGTTGAATGCTTATGAACTTGGCGAACATTTTCGTATATGCTTATTTGAAAAAGTGTAGATTTGATAAAAATGTGAAAATAAGCTTAAGTTTGATATAAATTGATAATGTCATTGTAATTATTTTGATTGATGATTTTGCTGACACTAATGCATATTTGGATGCACAAAATTTGTGTTTGATGTGTTTTGCAGAATGAAAGGGGTGAATCTTCATCCCAAGCCCGCAATGCTCCTGCTGAGAATTTGGAACAACAGGAGGTGGATAACTACTACAAGCAGGATGTACCTCATCCAGTCATGACTTTTTCCGATATGCATTTGGAAGAGTTGCACCCGAACCTAAGATTTGACAGACTTTGGATAGATTATCCAAAATATCAACGGGGTTTGCATACTCTTCATTCCAATGTTGTTGAGGTACCGAGGGTCATAGAATGGGGACCCTTAGAAGCTGTAGAATTGGCCGGGCCAATTAGGGAATTACTTGTACAGAGGTATGGTAATTCTTCTTTTAATGACTGGATATGTTTATTCACCATACGTAGACCTGTATATAAAGTATGGTGTGAAGAATTGTTATGTAGTATAGAGTTGAATGATCGGGTAGCTAGTTTAACCGATCGTTCTTTTATTAGATTTTTGTTAGGCGGTTCGATGCGCCACATGTCTTTACTGGACATGGCTCAGGCTTTACGTATATATACGCCTGAGGAGTTAGCGTCTGCCGATTGTAGAGGATTGATACTAAACGGTAGAAAGATAGATGAAAATTTTGATACACACGGTGTGTGGAGTCAAATGACAAGCCATCACCGTTTCAAAGGGGGAAATTACTCTTATTTGGATATAGATAGAGCCGAATTAAGAGTGATACATAGGTTTTTAGCTAATTCGATTACACAAAGGGGTAAGAACAAAGAAAAGGTAAATGAACAAGATTTGTTTTACCATATGTGTATTCGAGACCCACAGAGCGCTGTAAGTATACCATATTGTGTGGGTTATTATTTATCAGCTATGGTTCGGGGGATGCGTCCACATAGCATAATAGGAGGTGGTATTTTTATTACTTTGATTGGTGAATATCTCGGTGTGGATATAAGTCGGGGGGGATTATTACTAGAAGAGCCGGAACCCCGCGATACTATAGGTTTAAATGTATACCATGGTGCGAAAGTTTTGAAGAGGCGAAATAACGCCGCAGTACGATACCATGGTAGACATCCACAGGTGGAGAGAAATCAGCAACAAGGTAATGTAGGAGGGGGGAATGAGATGCAAGAAATGCATAGGTTTATAGCTTCTCAGGAATACGAAAATGCTAGACAGAGAGCATTTGAAGATTGGCAAGTTCATCAGAACCAGATCATAGCTCATTGCCAACATATAGGTAGAAACTATATTCCTACACCGAAACCCGTCTTCCCTCCTTGGTCTATAGAGATGCAGCCACCATATCCTACGTATGACCCTGCCGAAGCATTCTATAGCACTTATGGTTATGCCTGGAACCCCTATTGGTACCAATATCATCCTTAGTTTACTTATTATTTTTTTTATTATTTTGTAATTTGTAATTATTGATACATTTAATATTTTTGTTAATATTGTAATCATTTTTATAATTATCTAACTTTTATTCTTAAACTTTAATAATTTTTGAATGTGGGGTAATATACCAAACTTCAAAAATATGTATATATGTTTGCAGTTTATCTTATGTACACAACAGGGTAAAACAACGCATTTTCAAAGACTGGCATTAAGTTCAGCAAAAGCAACTAATTTTGACGACAAGATGCAAAATATATGTGAAATAACAACAAGACGGAATGAACAAATGATGTGCACCATTTATCATTCAGCAAACAAACGCCAATATATTTGGAAACTTTGGTAAAAATTTAATCATTTTCACACAAATCACCCTCAATAATTTAAATTGTTACTGATTTCTTGCAAATGAGGGCATTGCAAGATCTTAAGTGTGGGAAGGGGTTAAATTCTTTCGGATTTTAAAATTTTTATATTAAACACTTGGTTACCATTAAAAATACTAGTAAAGCAGTAGTTGTATTAGAATCTAGTGCTCTCTGATAAAAAAGAACAGCCCTAGTCTTATATACTGACTACCCAATTCTAGTAAAATTTTTCAAAATTTTCAATTAAATGAATTCAAAATCATGTTTATACATATTTATGAACGATAAAACTAGGTTTTAACACCGAAATTATTGTTACCTCGGAAAGGACATAAATTGAGAAACAAACTAAAATGTTAAAATTCATTTAAAATGGAATAGAGGACGATAAAAAGGAAAATAAAAGCCAAGTGTGGGAAAATTTACCAAGTTATCTTAAACATATGTCACATATATCTGTAACAAATAACTGAAAATACTTTTGCTTTGGACTAAACTAAACTGTTTTACCCGATGAAAGAAAAGAAAAGATGGATCTACACGATGAATCAATTCCATCACTAAAAGGAAGTAAAGTCTTCCGAAAAAGACACGCGCTTCTTGATTTAGGTCATGAAGTTGTCGTCCAGACCAGCTGTAGGTTGACGAAAAATCTAGAAAAGTCATCACTAAAATCAGCAGGAAATCCACGGACCTCAGCATTAAACAGGGTCGCCATGTGGTCAGATTTATCCTAACCATGAGAAGGATTTATCTCGTACAATGGGGGGGGCACCATGCAAATTAGCTGGATAAGACTAATGAATCAGATCCTCAGAAAGGATAATCTCCTTAAAGATTAAAAATCAGCTTTTAAGACTGATATTACTCAATCCTAGAGATTGACCTTAAAGATTGAGAATTACAAACTCATGAAATTCGATGATATCTAAACTCGAGCTTAAACGAGAAAATATTTTGATCAAAAATTACAAACCGATTTGTTTTCTGAAAACCCTATTTTCAATGCGTTCATTACCATTGAACGTAAAATCCTAGGAATTCACCTGGAATTCATTAGGTCACCTGAACTAAATCGGGTGTCAACCGTAAGAACGGTGGTTGCATAGTGGTCAAAGACAGGACCTTGTGCCATACCGAAAAATTATAAGGGTGAGCTTTACTATTGCTCCTACCAAGGATAGTAATTGCGTCCGACACGTTATAGACCATAATCAAAAGCATGTCACGGGACATTGCCTTAAACAGTTGCTTGTTCAACGCTTTCCTTTCAACCGAACGGTAGTTTACCGAAAGGTAATATACGGGACAAGTAAACTGGACGTGTTGCTTTCCAAATACAAGGTTAGCAAGTGGGTGACACAAAACCGCAAGTTTTGAGCTAAAATTTTCAAATCTGAAACCCACCAAACCCACAAAAATATTTTGCAAACACCGGTAAAGGGTTATTCCGGAAAACTTATCTAGGGTAAAAACTAGATTTAATTTTCAAAAGATCAAATGTTTTCATAAAGATCCAATTTCCTTAATGGATCTAAATTTTTATAGTCATGTGGGACTGTAAACCATATCGTTACTACCATTGTTTATACCGCCGTATAGAAATCACTGATGTACAAAGTGTGAAGAATAAAGAAGTGATTCTAGTATTTCAAGACGATATTGCTTGAGGACAAGCAACGCTCAAGTGTGGGAATATTTGATAATGCTAAAAACGAACATATATTTCATAGCATTATTCCTCAAGAAAGACAAGCTTTTAGTTGCAATTGTTCTATTTACAAGTGATATTCGTTTGTATAATAAAAGGTGAAGACAAAAGACAGATTCGACGAATTGAAGACGCAAACGACCAAAAAGCTCAAAAGTTCAAAAGACAATAAAAAAGGTTCCAATTATTGATAAGAAACGTCTCGAAATCACAAGAGTACAAGATTCAAAACGCAAAGTACAAGATATTAAATTGTACGCGAGGACGTTCGAAAATCCGGAACCGGGACCAGAGTCAACTCTTAACGTTCGACGCAACGGACTAAAAATTACAAGTTAACTATGTATATAAATATAATATAATATATAATTAATTATATTAATTATATATATATATTATATATATATATATTAAAAACCGTCGGCAGAGAAAACTCCAAGGACTGAGCTGTAAAATTAACCTCCGCGACTCGCGGAGTTTGAAGGGGATTTTGCCGCGAGTCGCGGAGCCCCAAATTTCAACTCTGGCTATAAAGCAAACCGAATTCTGATCAAAATTTCATATTCTATTTTCTCTCTTCTCTATCTATACGATATATATATATATATATAATTTATATTTTAATTTTAATTTTAATTATAATTCTAATAATAAGGGTATGTTAGCGAATGTTGTAAGGGTGTAAGTCGAAATTCTGTCCGTGTAACGCTACGCTATTTTTAATCATTGTAAGTTATGTTCAACCTTTTTACATTAATGTCTCGTAGCTAAGTTATTATTATGCTTATTTAAAACGAAGTAATCATGATGTTGGGCTAATTACTAAAATTGGGTAATTGGGCTTTGTACCATAATTGGGGTTTGGACAAAAGAACGACACTTGTGGAAATTAGACTATGGGCTATTAATGGGCTTTATATTTGTTTAACTAAATGAAAGTTTGTTAATGTTAATATAAAGATTTACAATTGGGCGTCCCTATAAATTACCATATACACTCGATCGGACACGATGGGCGGGGTATTTATATGTACGAATAATCGTTCATTTAACCGGACACGGGAATGGATTAATAGCCACTAGAATAATTAAAACATGGGTGAAATTACATTCAAGGGTAATTGGTGTAATTGTTAACAAAGTAGTAAAACCTTGGTTTACACACAGTCGATAACCTGGTGTATTCATTAAACAAAGTATTAAAACCTTGTTACAATTCGAATCCTCAATTAGTTGGAATATTTAACTTCGGGTATAAGAATAATTTGATGAGGACACTCGCACTTTATATTTATGGCTGATGGACTGTTATGGACAAAAACCAGACGGACATATTAAATAATCCATGACAAAGGACAATTAACCCATGGGCATAAAACTAAAATCAACACGTCAAACATCATGATTACGGAAGTTTAAATAAGCATAATTCTTTTATTTCATATTTAATTTCCTTTATTTTATATTTAATTGCACTTCTAATTATCGCACTTTTATTTATTGTTGTTTAATCGCACTTTTAATTATCGTACTTTTTAATTATCGCAAGTTTATCGCACTTTTATTATTCGCAATTTCATTATTGTTATTTACTTTAAGTTTTAATTTAAGTCTTTTATTTATTTAATATTTTACATTAGGTTTTAACTGCGACTAAAGTTTTAAAATCGACAAACCGGTCATTAAACGGTAAAAACCCCCCTTTATAATAATAATATTACTTATATATATATTTGTATTTTTATAAAAGTAAACTAATATAGCGTTGAGCTTTGTTTAAAGATTTCCCTGTGGAACGAACCGGACTTACTAAAAACTACACTACTGTACGATTAGGTACACTGCCTATAAGTGTTGTAGCAAGGTTTAAGTATATCCATTCTATAAATAAATAAATATCTTGTGTAAAATTGTATCGTATTTAATAGTGTTTTCTGCTAAAATTAATAACTATTTTATATACACCTCGTACGACATCAAGTTTATCTTCAAAATCATATCAAATTATAAGATATAGATAACTCACCAAAATCTCCCATAAACAAACATAAAGGGACAAATTTACTGCCTATTTTTTCATTAGGTCCCTCTGTGCTAGGTTTAGTGTTTTCTCTATATGTCATAGGTTTTGTCATCATCAAATAGGGGGAGATTGTTGAGTCTCCAAAATAATTAAGGATTTAATTATGACAAAACTGTAATTTATTTGCACTAAAATATTATGTGCAGCCAGCACAAGTTTGCTTATGTATAGACAACAGATATTGCTGTGTCGAGTGTAGTTTGCTGCTCAGTCTACCAGCATAAGGTAGACAGTGTTCTTCAATCAGCATAGGATGTGTACTCAGCAGTTCAAGAATATCTAGTGTCTCAGCAATGAAGAACCAGCACAGCTGGAATACAGCTTACTACACAAGACAGCTATGCTCCATTACAAGCATAGTAGTTTCTCGAGTGGTCTACATCAATTGTACTATTCAACAAAAGTCAAAGACAAAGTTGAATAGAAAATGACACGCGTCGACGGCTGACAAGTGACCTTACAAGACCACGTGGGAATGCAGAAGTTAACGCATGTGCAGACATGGGTTATACTTTGTCAACACCTAGGGAACACAACATTCTATTTGTTTAATCAAATAGTGGTGCCAAACCGAATTGGGGTGTTCCTGCAAATAGCTACCAAAGAGAAAATAGGAGAGCATGCTCTCTGATGCAGTTGTCCCCACAAGTACAGACATCCTATGTACCAGAGGACAATAGAACCATTACACGGTTAATAGGACTACTATAAATTGTTGTATCCACTATTGTAACAACTAGTGGTGTGGGTTTATTTATTTAGAGTCAAAAACGTGTAATAGCTTTTAGTTTACCTCTTAGCTATATTCTAGGTAATCTGTATCAACCAACTATTATTCCACCAAGGATAGTTGTGATTCTTTGTGATTCAATCAATAAAAAATAACCGTTGAAAATTACCTGTGACTCTATTTAATTTACATGTTTGAATACTAATCGTGTTTAAATGTTAAGTTAATTAAAAGAAATTGTATTCACCCCCTCTACAATACTCCTGTTGTTATCAAGGGACCAACACTATTCCATTCTTCATATTATTGTAATAAATTAAAGTATTTAAAAGATAAAGAATCAACAACTAAAGGAAGGAAGAAAGAACATCATTCAATCAAAGATGGAATTGACGTCTTGCCTCTCAGCTTTCATTACTGGCGGTGCTTCTGGAATTGATATATATTTCTTCAATTTCAAAGTTTTTTATGTTTGTTGTTTAGGGTATTTTTCTTATTCAAGTTAGATTGGATAATTGTATAATTAGTTTGAATTTGATTTCAAGAATTTAATCAATAATGCAATTAATTCGACGGTTTTTTAGGCCAAGTGTAATTGAGTTATATACAAAGGTCAAGGAACATGTTTCATCTCTATATTATGTTTGATTTTAAAATTTAATTGGTCACTGACTCGAATTCAAAGGGTTGATTGGTCAAAAGTATGTGCTTAGATTTACTATTTTCTAAATCATATTCTATTATCTAAAGAGACATATACAAACATATACCTTTACCACATTATTATTTGCAACATGCTGGGGGTTAGACATCACATTTGATACTTCAACAGAAGCATCAATTGGAGCAGAAACAGTGCGATCCACAATCACATGAGCGATAATGCCGTCTGAACGAATAATCGAACTTAAAATAGGCACTTCGGATCACATGAGCGATAATGCCGTCTGAACGAATAATCGAACTTAAAATAGGCACTTCAGCAGCTTGATGCTTATCACAAATTTCAACCGAATTAGACCCAGGAGCTATGTTAGAAACGTCCACGTTTGCTAACTCGGGTTGATCACAGTTAACACCTTCACCAAATCCACCATTAACAACCCCCTCATAATGTGGTAAAGGTTGGTTTTTGTTTTGATCAAAGTAAACAAGTTGCCAATAATAAAGTGGTCAATCAAGATGGTCAAGTCCCTAACAGTTTGTGAGAATCTAATGTTGAATGTGGGAACATTGCTTCTAATCTCGTGAAATTGGATGGGTTGGTTACGGGTCATCATTTTGAAAAAAGTCACCTTCCTAATTTCGTAATGGGTTTTAGCAATGTTGATTTTTGTCCTTCTCAGTCAAAAAATAAAAATAAAAGTTAAACATGTAAACGAAGACATCACTTTTGCGGAAAGGTTGATTCGTTTGAAGAATGAGAGGAAGAAAAAGAAGGAAGAATTGAAGGCTAAGCGTTCGGGTATAGACATGAAGGATAGAAATGTGGTTGTTAATTCTATTCGGAGTCGGTTGATAATGGGTTTACGCTTAGGGATGAAGAGGAGTCGGTCAAGTCGTTTGATGATGGTAACGAGCTCGCACGTCGAGAAGGAGAAGATCTTGGAGTGTCCAACAATAATGGTACCGGTGGTGATGGTGTAGAAGTGAATCGAAACATTGGCTTTTTTGAGGGCCTTAAGGAGGAAAGTTGGCTATCCCCTTCCCTGCCGGGTATTAGGATTGGTAGCGCTACGACAAAGGTTTCGTCTTATGCGATTGAAATTTGGTCAAAAAAGAAATTTGTTCGATTGAAAGTTGACAGAGTGATTGTTAAGCCGATCACAAAGACGCGAAAGGTAAAGCGATTGTCTGGTAAATGTGACCGGTTTGTTGTTGAGATGGTTGTTTTTAGAGTGTTTTTTTTTCCCCCTTATTTAGTTAGATAGTGTTAATCTGGACTTGTATTTGTTTGTGTTCCGGGTTCGTTTTGTGATCCGGTTGCTCAAAGCTCGGTTTTAGTTAGCTTTTGATGCTTGTTTAGTGTTAGGTTTCGTTTACTGCTTCCGAGCCTTGCGGTGGTTTTGGTTCTTTTGTATCTATGTTCGTCTTTTCATCTATTGATGAAAAGACTTAGTTTTAATGTTATCGTTTTTTAGCCAAAAAATATATATACAAACATATACAGTTGGACTTTAAAGTCAAGAATAATAATATACAATTTAAGCATAAGATATGAATCCCTACTTATTTTCAAGAAAAGATTGATCGTAATGTTACAAAGACGAAAGCTTTTTGTGTTACATTTGTGTATTATCATTTGTGAATCTTAAGGATGGATATATATACGTTTATTATAAATGTCTTGTGTGTATATACTGTGCAGAAAGCTCTTTATATAGTTCATGAGCAAAAGGGTATATTTGTTATGGCTGTTGATTTTTCTGAAAAGAGGGAAAGGAAGTTGATCATCAAGGCTTGTCTCCACACATTTTTATTATTATGACTATATGTTGAGCTGTTTAGTTTTGTTCTGTTGATAATTTATGAGGTAGTTCATTTAAATATCATCCGTAGTGTTGGCTCACGTGTTTGCCCCTCGTTGTACTACTTATAGATTTGATTAGATTAATTAATCATTTGTTGATTTGTTCGGTTTTTAGTTTTCCCCCTATTATTTGTTATTATCCAGGAAGCAACGTCATTTCTTTTTATATATAGACTATAAAAATATGTATCTGCTCATGTCTATATATAAATGATTTTGAAACAGTTTTTGAGTAGTCGTGCAACGCACGAGCTCAAAACCTAGTAATCAAGTATATATATAAGTGTATATATACTACGCTACAAACTAATCGTACACATCTACAAGATTGTATATAATGAATAATATACAAGGTTAATCTATTTAAGCCGTATATGCATGGCATTATATATTTTAAACATATCAAATCCAAAATTATTTAATTCAATCATGCAACTGAATAATATTATGACCATAACAAATCCCAGATTCTGTAATTAAAGATTGGCAACTGAAACTAATATTATGGCCATATATAAAACGAAATTGAAAAACGCAGTAAAGATTAGCATCACCCACTAAATCATCATTAATATTGACTACTCAATCATATATTAATTAGTGTCCAAACTAAGTGAAACCCACTTTTTACCAATTTTTTCAACAAGAAAAAACCGGTCTAAGGAGCGGAAATGGAAGCTTATAGCGTCTTCATCAAAGATGTTTGATTTCTCAGATCATTGAACGTTCATTAGTTCTTTTGAGTATTGGTTGGTAGATGGTTTTTAATCTTCCGATCCGTCGATTAGATTGTATTCCATCTCTTGTGTATTGGTTTGGGTTGTTTCTTGATTTTAATTTTAGATCCGCCTTTGTTTGTTGTGAGCTTGGTCAATTATTCGTTTTTTTTTTTAGTTTAGCTCGGTAGTCTTGATTTGTATGTTTCTCTCAGGTTTCATTTATTAGTGAATTTCTTTTGTTAATATATAAGTTTTGTTATGATAAAGACAAATCAAGTGGATGATCAAATTCACGGATAATGATAAAGCAAGTGGATGATCACGGATATTACTATTTCACCTATTTGCACAGTAAAATTTGTAGTATAAATATGTAATCAAATGTAATCACTCAGTGCACCATTCTTACATATATATAAAATATATACTCCTCTCTCTCTCTCTCTCTCTCTCTCTCTCTCTCTCTCTCTCTCTCTCTCTCTCAATTACTACTCTTTAATATTTAAGCTTATGCAAAAGGTAGTAATAAACTACTAAATTATAACACGTTATCAGCACGAAGAGCTCCGTATAATCATGGTGATTCTTCTAGTTGCTCAACCACCACTTCCACCTCTCAAGATTCCTGCCGGCCACCGTCCTCCGCCGCTGAAACCGTCAGAAGATCTTGAAACCTCCGATGTGTCTTCTCATCAAGAAGTTATCAACTTGGATTCTTCCATCACTAAGTTATACTCATCAGGTATTCCAAAAATTGTTGACGTTATTTAATTTACATTACTTTGAATTAATTAATTAACAAGAAAACCAAGACTTTACAACGATCATAAAATGAACCTGCTTTGAGAGGGATAGTTAAGAAAAGGGGTAGTTAAATAGATATATAGATTTATAATAACAAACGGATCGACGGTGACAGATAAGAGTGATGGTGGTGATTGGTGAGAGATAATTTCTGAGAAAATAAGTGATTTACTTCTTTCCTTTTATGGGGTTTTTAGTGAGAAAATGAAAAGTGTAAAGTAACCGATATTCATACCATTTTGAAAGGGAACCAGCCCATAGTTTGGTAATAGGTGTAGGTGGTTTTATTAACTTGTAGCAAAAATATACTGTAGTACCACTAGATAGAAATATTAGGTAACATTGACCAACTTTGTAACATATAAAAAATTCATACTCATCAGAAAGTTAATTTGGCACTTCAACTTGGTCTGCCGACACTATGCTCATGCTTTGTAGACTTGTACGCCATGCTCTGTTGCTTGTACCTCTCGCTGGGTATTCTTTGTAGCTTTAAACATCTTACACTTTTTATTTCTTCACTTGTATTATCTTCACATTGTTAAAACTTGAATTAAAAATACCCGTACAATATTATAGTAGTCGAACGAACATACTTAAGAACTTAAAACTTAGAAATTCAATTTCAAGTGAATATGTGAATATGATACGGAGTAAACTATGTGTGTATGTATCGAACTAAGCTCTCCTCTACTGTGTATTTAAACAGCCTACTCACTTTCTGTACACTTCCCTGATCAACTTGCTTTTCTTTTCCCCATTTAATTTACTCCGAAATTGCTTGATCAACTAAGACCCACACCTCCATGATTTTTTCCATTTATTTTTCTTTACCATTTCTTTTGATTACTTTTATATATAAAAAAATTGAAAAGTAGCTGACACAATTATTATTATTATTATTATTATTATTATTGAAAATTCGGATTCGCATACTTTGGCTTCTTGTAATTCATGTTGTGTTGGCTTGTACCTTTTTTTAGTAGTATTTTAAATTGTGAAATGTTTATCATGATTCATAGTACTCGATAAATATGAAATTAAGAAATCGTATTGTTGTGGTGGTTCGTATCGTTTGTGAACTAAATAGTGAATTTTGTTAATGAATAATATGAAATATAATGGAGAGGCATCAAGAATTAGGTAATCACTATTATACAATAGTGAAAGAAAAGGAAATGATACTGAATCTTGTGAATAACCTTGATTAAATAGACACTGGGCTAAGTTAAAACTTAAATAATCTGATTTTTCTAAGATGCCTAGCATGTTATGTGTCACTCCTAAATAAATAATTTTAGACCATAACACATATATGTTTATTAAGTGTTATCTTTTATGTACTTCAGATTGTAACTTGTTTGCAGGTAATATAATTTGATTATCTTGCTGAAATATAACTCATTATTTGCTTATCTTATTTGAAGTTTTAGTATGATCATGCTGAAATACAACATCAATTAAATGGTAAAGACCTATGTATTGCAGATAGTGGTAACATACACACTATGATCAAATCTAAGAAATATTTCATATATTTAAATCAAATGAAGGAATTATAAATACTATATCAGGTCTTGCAAACTTGATATAAGGAACGGAAAAGGCAAAAAATTCATATTACCAAAAGGTACGAATTTTCTAATAAAAAATGCCTTGTTTTCTCCCAAATCAAAGAGAAATTTGTTAAGTTTCTCTGATATATATCATACTAGATATGATTATCAGTCTATGATAACCGGAAATGAGAAATATCTATGTAGCACCGAAAAGCGCATATGATAAAAGCGCATATGATGAAAAGCGCAGCGCATATGATTAAAAGTGCAGCGCATATGATTAAAAGCGCATATGATAAAAAGTGTATATGATGAAAAGCGCATATGGCGATTAATGAAAAAGCACATATGGTGATTAATGAAAAGCACATATGGTGATTAATGAAAAGAATATTGAGAAAGAATCACCAATGTTTCTTGAAAGAATTCAAGGTTATATATATGGACCAATTCATCCATCATGTGACCATTTTGATATTTCATGGTTCTAATAGACGCATCTAGCTGATGGTCTCATATTTGTGTGTTATCAAGCCGTAATATGGCATTTGCAAAGTTTCTTGCACAAATTATTAAATTGGGAACACATTATTCTGATTACACCATTAAAAGGATGAGACTTGATAATGCTGGTGAGTTAACATCTCAAGCATTTAATGATTATTATATATCTACAGGGATTGTTGTTGAACATCCAGTTGCTCATGTGCATACACAAAATTGGTTTAGCTGAATCAATAGATAAACACTTGCAGCTAATAACTAGACAATTGATAATGAGTACAAAACTCTCAATATTTATATGGGGACATGTAAATTTACATGCTGCGACATTAATTCGCATTAGACCATGTGGAAGTCATAAATATTTTCCCTTACTACTTGATTTTGGCCAAGAGACAAATATTTTCCACCTTAGAACATTGGTTGTGCAGTGTATGTTCCAATTGTATCACCACAACGCAATAAAATGGTTCTTCAAAGAAAGATGGTAATATATTTTGGATATAAAACATCTTCAATCATAAGATATATTGAACCCATGATGGGTGATGTTTTTACAGCACATTTTGCTGATTGTCATTTTAATGAAACATTGTTCCCTAGATTAGGGGGAGAAATGAAAAATAAAGAAAATGATGTTTCATGGTATGAACATCAATTAAGGTATCTTGATCCTCGCACAAAAGAATGCGAAATGAAAGTTCAAAAATAATGCATATGCAAGAACTTGTAAATCAATTACAACATGATGCATTTACAGATATAAAAAGAGTGACTAAATCATATATACCAGCAGTAAATGCTCCAGCTCGAACTGAAATTCCAAATGCTGGCAATAATGTCACTGTTGAGTCTTTGCCACCCATGAAACGTGGAAGATCAATTGGTTCCGAAGATAAAAATCCTCGAAAAAGAAAATCAGGTGATAATGAGGTAAAAGAAAGTGTTCAAGAAGAACCACAAATCAATACTCCTTCTGCAGAGGAGATTGATGATGTCAATACAAAAATTGCAATCAAGTATGCATATTCAAAAAATATTATGGAACCGAAATGACATGAAAAATCTTGATGAGATATTTTCATATAATGTTGCATATGACATCATGAATGATGATGATGATCCAGAACCAAAATCTGTCATGGAAAAATAGACACGATTGGGATCATTGGAAAGGAGCAATACGAGCTGAATTAGAATCGCTCAATAAAAGAAAAGTTTTCGGATCAATCGTTATCACTTTTAAAGTTGTGAAACGTATGGGATACAAATGAATTTTTATTCGAAAAAGAAATGTGTAAATGAAGTTACAAGGCAAAACTAGACTTGTAACTCAAGATTTCCCACAAAGATCGGGAATTGATTATGATAAAACTTATTCTCCTGTTATGGATGCAATTACTTTTAGATACTTAATCAGCCTAACAGTTTCTAAAAATCTAGAAATGCATCTCATGGATGTTGTTACTGCTAATCTATATGGATCACTTGATAGTGATATATATATATATATATATATATATATATATATATATATATATATATATATATATATATATATATATATATATATATATATGAAGATACCTGAAGGATTTAAGGTATCAGAAGCATCCACTGCAAAACCAAAGAAATGAAATCAATTAAAAGGGTCTTTATATGGGTTGAAACAACCGGATCGCATGCAGTATACCCGATTAAGTGATTACTTGATAAAAAAAGGGGTATACAAATAATCTTATTTGCACATGTGTTCTTATTAAGAAAACAATGTCCAGATATGTGATTGTAAGTTGTTTATGTCGATGATCATAACATCATATGAACAAATAAAGAGATCAGTATTGCCTTGGATTGCAAATTGAGCATATGCCTAATGGTTTACTTGTACATCAAACAACTTATACCGAAAAGATTTTAAGCCCAAAACCATTTGTCGTTAGATCACTCAAAAAAATTTTGACACTGATCCATCTCATCACTATGAAGATCATGAAGATCTTAATGGATCAGAAGTTCCATATCTTAGTGCAATTGGGGCTATTATGTATTTTACAAATTGTACAAGACCTGACATTTCTTTTGCAGTTAATTTGTTGGCAAGGTTCAGCTCAGCCCCTACAAAAAGACATTGGAATGAGATCAAGCACATATTTTGATACCCTTAAGGAGCTGCTGATTTAAAATTATTTTATTTTAACGCTTCAAAATAAGATTTGGTTGATTATGTATATGCAGGTCATTCATCAAATCCTCATAAAGATAAATCTCAAACTCGGTATGTATTCCTAAATAGGGGTACCAAAAATCATGGCGTTCTTAAAACAAACACTTGTTGCAACATCATCAAATCATGACGAAGTGATTGCATTATATGAAACTACTCAAAAATGTGTTTGGTTGAGATCAATGACACAAATCATTATTGATTCTTGTGGACTAGAACGCTATAAAAGACCAACAACTATCTTCACCAACAACTATATATGAAGATAATGCAGCTTGCATAATATAAATGAAAGAAGAGTATCAAAAGTGACAGAACAAAATATAAATGCTGACGAGGCGCCAAAGCCATAGACGGTCTAAACGGTCATACGTTTGATGAAAAAGAATGGTATGTTGGTAAGGCTCAGAAAAGACTGAAAGGGAATAAGAATTGAAACAAGGGTTTGAGCAAACCATGAAGGAGACTGTAGACAAATCACAGGGGCTAAACTTGTACATAAAAGATTTAGATGATACAGTTTCAGATGAACAAGATCTCGTAAAAGATAACCAGATTAAAATGAGATACGTTCAATCAACAACTCTGCTGATCTTTATATCAAAGTACTGTCAACCGCTGTTTTCAGAACACACGTTCACAATATTGGCATGAGGCAAGTTCAAAAGATGTGACGACTCAGCGATGTCTACTTGAGGGGGAGTCAACACTATACTGCACTATTTTTTCCCTTGACTAAAGTTTTTTATCCCACTGGGTTTTTTTTAGCAAGGTTTTTAACGAGGCAGTACTAGTTGCTCTTTAATAAAATTTGTCATCCAAATGGGAGTGTTATGATAAAGACAAATCAAGTGGATGATCAAATTCACGGATAATGATAAAGCAAGTGGATGATCACGGATATTACTATTTCACCTATTTGCACAGTAAAATTTGTAGTATAAATATGTAATCAAATGTAATTACTCAGTGTACCATTCTTACATATATATGAAATATATACTCCTCTCTCTCTCTCTCTCTCTCTCTCTCAATTACTACTCTTTAATATTTAAGCTTAGGCAAAAGGTAGTAATAAACTACTAAATTACAACAAGTTTATCCTTTTTCTAATAAAAATAAAAATACACCGAGGTTTATTACAAATTACACGCAAATTCCAACTTTTCTTGTTGACACGGATAGTCCTTGTGGTTTGTTATGGGGTAGTTCAACTTTTCATTTTGACACGGATAGTCCATTACTTTACAAATCATGCATCAATAGTCCATTACTTCTGATGCAGAATCAGGTGTACTTGCGATTGGGCTGACAACTATTGGACTAATAAATATTGGACTTGCAAATATTGAGCTACATGATTATTTTCAAGATATTGTATATGAGCTTGAATTTGTGAGAATAAGAGTGGGCTAGCAATATGGACCTAATCATTTAAAGAAAACATGAAAATTGGCTTATGGAGCAAGTCAAGGGAAGATTAGATTTTTTAAGTTATTCTAAAATTTAATTCCATATTATCCATAGCTTTGTTTCATTATATAAAGACTTTTATATTTAAATAAGTTAGTTTTTTGAGATTTAAGAATTAATAAAAATACGGAAGTAAGCCTTCGGCTTTTGTTCCGTTCGGTTGCATAAGTTTACAACTACAAACATTTGTGATTCTTGCATAAGTTTACAACCACAAACATTTGTGATTCTTATTCAGAATTGTGTTTATCGTTTGGCCTACGATCCTTTTTTTTTTTTTTTTCCATTATTCAGTTTTATGTTTTGAAAAAAAGTTAGTACGTGAATGAAGATAGCCTTATAGGCTTTTGGCTATCTCTTTTGTATTCATCAATTGTTATTTTCTATTTGGCCACGATTTTTCGCATTATTTGGTATCCAGAGTTCAGGTTTTGGTCAAACAATGTTTCGTGGAGGTTATCAAGGAGACTATTGCAGAACCGTCGATCGAGGTGGCGATGCGGATAATCGTAGACTCGCCGAAAGAGGCAACGAAGACCCTCGAGACGCAGAAATTGGACGATTATATAAGCGAATCGCCGAGTTGAAACTGAACTAACAACGATTCCCTGCGCGGTACGATTCAGAACGAATCGATTCAGAAATCATCTATGATACGGATGGTGAGGATGAAGAACCCATCTAAGATACAGATGGTGAGGATGGAGAATCTTTCTATGATACCGACGTTGAGGAAATTTTTTCTTTTTCTAAATCTGATGATAAAAGTGAGTTTGAAGTAGTTACTAATAAAGACACCAACATGTACAATGAACTTGTTGATGTTGGTTTGAAAAATGATTTTATTAAAGATGTTGATGTTGATGTTGGTGTTGAGGACTGTCTATCTGCTCTTGTTGCAATACTTGGCACTTCCAATAAAGAAATCATTATTCGTGTAGTTCTTGAGAACATTTAAATTTTACAGTAATTGATGTTGTAGACTTGAGGAAGAGTTTTTTCAAAGAAGAAGAGAATGATGCATAATTGACTGTGGATCTTGATTACGTTTGTGGTTGGACTTTTGGTCCAAGAGCTGAATATATGGAAATTTATGGTGGGCCTGGTTTTGTACGTAGTGACCAAGGGTAGTCAGGAAGTTAATCACGTGAACTTATGAAGCAAGAAAAGAAAGAGTTTGACTTTTATTATAATTAGTATGGATTTATTTTATTATATTGTTTTCATATATTATAGTTATCTAGCCTATATATAGATAAGGTTTAGGATTGAAAAAAATCAGTTTTATGTTTTGAAAAAAGTTAGTACGTGAATGAAAATAGCCTTATAGGCTTTCGTCTATCTCTTTTGCATTCATCAATTGTTATTTTCTGTTTCACTACAATTTTTTGCAATAACTTTTTTTCTCTTTCAATTCAACCATCCCTTATTAATCATTTATCTCAAAATCATAAATCTGTTATAATTCAGTAGGCTTATAACTACCTTTAGTGGTTTGATTCTTGATGTTATAATTCAGTAGGCTTATAACTACCTTTAGTGGTTTGATTCTTGATGTTATAATTCAGTAGGCTTATAACTACCTTTAGTGATTTGATTCTTGATTTAGAATACTAATAATGAAGTGTAAGAACAAAGATGATAATGGAGAGAAAGAAAGAAACACTTTGTAAGTGTGAGAAATGGTGCAAGTTTAATGCTTGCATTCATGAGTATTTATAGCCTAAAATCTCAATATAAAAATACATACTTTGTGTACCAAAATTGACTATATGTATACACCAAAATTGACTATCCATATCTATATTATTATTATTATTATAACACTCCCCCTTGGATAGCAATTTTATTTTGTTGAAGATCAACTATAAATTACTGCCTCGTTAAAAACCTTGCTAAAGAAAACCCAATGGGAAAAAACTTTAGCTAAGGGAAAAAGAGTGCAGCATGGAGTTGACTCCCCCTCAAGTAGACATCGCTTCAGCTGTTACATCTTTTGAACATGTCTCATGCCAATGTTATGAACGTGTGTTCTGAAAATAGCAGTTGGAAGTGCTTTCGTGAAAAGATCAGCAGAGTTTTTGCTAGATTGCACATATCTCATTTCAATCTGGTTGTCCTTAATGAGATTTTGAGTGTATGAGAAGAATCTAGGTGGTATGTGTTTTGTTCGGTCACTTTTGATATACCCTTCTTTCATCTGTGCTATGCAAGCTGCATTATCTTCATAGATAGTTGTTGGACTTTTATCGCGTTCTAGTCCACAAGAATCAGTAATGAGTTGTGTCATTGATCTCAACCAAAAACATTCTCGAGTAGCTTCATGTAATGCAATCACTTCGGCATGATTTGACGATGTAGCAACAAGTGTTTGTTTTTGAGAACGCCATGATATTGCAGTACCTCCATTTAGGAATACATATCCAGTTTGAGATTTAGCTTTATGTGGATCAGATAAATAACCTGCATCTGCATAACCAACCAAATCTTGTTTTGATTCGTTAGAATAAAATAATCCTAAATCAGTAGTTCCTCGAAGGTATCGAAATATGTGTTTGATCCCATTCCAGTGTCTTTTGGTAGGAGCAGAGCTGAACCTTGCCAACAAATTAACTGCAAAAGAAATGTCAGGTCTTGTACAATTTGTAAGATACATAAGAGCTCCAATTGCACTAAGATATGGTACTTCTGGTCCAAGAATGTCTTCTTGATCTTCACATGGACGGAATGGATCAGCTTCAACATTGAGTGATCTAACAACCATAGGAGTACTTAATGGTTTTGCCTTGTCCATATTGAAACGTTTCAAAATCTTTTCAGTATATGTTGTTTGATGTACAAGTAAACCATTAGGCATATGCTCAATTTGTAAACCAAGACAATACTTGGTTTTTCCGAGATCTTTCATTTCAAATTCTTTCTTTAGAAGTTGAATGGCTTCATGGATCTCTTTATTTGTACCTATGATGTTAAGATCATCAACATAAACAGCTATGATCACATATCCGGATGTTGTTTTCTTAATGAAAACACAAGGGCAAGTAAGATTATTTGTATACCCTTTGCTTATCAAGTAATCACTTAATCGGTTATACCACATACGTCCCGATTGTTTTAACCCATATAAAGATCTTTGTAATTTAATCGAATACATTTCTTTGGGTTTTGCATTTGATGCTTCTGGTACCTTAAATCCTTCAGGTATCTTCATATATATATCACTATCAAGTGATCCATATAGGTAAGCAGTCACAACATCCATGAGATGCATTTCTAAATTTTTAGAAACTGCCAGACTGATTAAGTACCTAAAAGTAATTGCATCCATAACAGGGGAATAAGTTTCTTCATAATCAATTCCTGGTCTTTGAGAAAAACCTTGAGCTACAAGTCTAGCTTTATACCTTGTAACTTCATTTTTCTCATTTCTTTTTCGGACAAAAATCCATCTGTATCCTACAGGTTTCACATCTTTAGGAGTGAGAATGATGGATCCGAAAACTTTTCTTTTATTGAGTGATTCTAATTCAGCTCGTATTGCTTCTTTCCATTGAGCCCAATCATGTCTATTTTGACATTCAACCATAGATGTTGGTTCTGGATCATCATCATTATTCATGATGTCATATGCAACATTAAATGAAAATTTCTCATCAAGATTTTTCATTTCATTTCGGTTCCATAATATTTTTGAATATGCATAATTGATTGCAATTTCTGTATTGACATCATCAATCTCCTCTGCAGTAGGAGTACTGATTTGTTGTTCTTCTTGAACACTTTCTTTTACTTCATTATCAGCTGATTTTCTTTTTCGAGGATTTTTATCCTTTGAACCAATTGGTCTTCCACGTTTCTGACGTGGCAAAGATTCATGAGTGACGTTATTGCCAGCTTTTGGAATTTCAATTCGAGCTGGAGTATTTACTGCTGGTATATATGATTTTGTCACCGTTTTTGTATCTGTAAATGCATCAGGCAATTGATTTGCAAGTTCTTGTATATGCATTATCTTTTGAACTTCTGTCTCGCATTCTTTTGTGCGAGGATCAAGATACTTTAATTGAGGTTCACACCATGAAACATCATTTTCTTTATTTTTCATTTCTCCCCCTAATCTAGGGAACAATGTTTCATTAAAATGACAATCAGCAAAACGTGCTGTAAAAACGTCACCTGTCATAGGTTCAATATACCTTAATATTGAAGATGTTTCATATCCAACATATATTCCCAACCTCCTTTGAGGACCCATTTTTGTACGTTGTGGTGTCGCAATTGGAACATACACTGCACAACCAAATGTTCTAAGATGGGAAATATTTGGCTCTTGACCAAAAGCAAGTTGTAGGGGGGAATATTTATGACTTGCACTTGGTCTGATGCGAATCAATGCAGCAGCATGTAAAATTGCATGACCCCATATAGATACAGGGAGTTTTGTTCTCATTATCAATGGTCTAGCGATTAATTGTAAACGTTTAATCAATGACTCGGCTAAACCATTTTGTGTATGCACATGAGCAACAGAATGTTCAACAACAATTCCTATAGACATGCAATAGTCATTAAATGCTTGAGATGTAAATTCACCAGCATTATCAAGTCTCACCCTTTTAATGGTGTAATCAGGAAAATGAGCTCTCAATTTAATAATTTGGGCAAGAAATTTTGCAAATGCCACATTACGGCTTGATAACAGACAAACATGAGACCATCTGCTAGATGCGTCTATTAGAACCATGAAATATCTAAATGGTCCACATGGTGGATGAATTGGTCCACATATATCACCTTGAATTCTTTCAAGAAACATTGGTGATTCTTTCTCAACCTTAAGTGGTGAGGGTCTAGTTATCAATTTTCCAAGAGAGCAAGATGTACATGGAACCATTGTATCATGATGGATTTTTCTATCCTTTAGTGGATGTCCATGAGTACATTCAATAATCCTTTTCATCATTGTTGATCCTGGATGGCCTAATCTGTTATGCCATAAACTGAATACACCAGGATCAATATATTTTTCGTTAACTACCATATGTATTTCTGGTACATTTATATGTGTATAATGTAATCCAGAACTAAGTCTTGGCAGTTTTTCAACCACATGACTCTTGTCAGTGATACTTAAATATTTCTCATTTTCTGTTGTCACTGACTGATAATCATACCCGTTAAGGTATATGTCGGAGAAACTCAATAAATTTCTGCTTGACTTGGGAGAAAATAAGGCATCATTTATTAAAAATTTTGTACCATTTGGTAGTATGAAATTTGCCTTTCCTATCCCTTTTATCAAGTTAGCAGGTCCTGATATTGTATGTATAGTTCCTTCCGTTGGTTTTAGATCAATAAAATATTTCTCGGATTTAAGTATAGTGTGTGTAGTTCCACTGTCTGCTATACAGAGATCTCCACCACTTGATTGATGTTGTATTCCAGCAAAATTCATATTGAACTTCATATATAAGAAATAAATAGTGAGTACATTAATATTACACAATATTTTAAACGCAAATAGATAGTACTGAAACATTTAGCAAACATAATGACAAAGACAGACGATATTAAATCGTTTATTTTTCAAAAGACACACAACTTAAACATTCAAGAAATCTTCATATAAATCAGATGGTTTCTCAGTGACTGTTGGATCAATATTATCCACAAAATTTACTTCCTTTTCTTTACCTTTCAGCGAATCCTGATACATCTTAACAAGATGTTTAGATGTTCGGCAAGTATTAGCCCAGTGGCCCATTCTACCACATCTGTAGCAAGATTCTTCAGAATTTTTAGAAGAATTTTCTTCAACATCTTGTTTAATGGGCTTGTTTTGTGGTTGATATTTATATTTTCGTGGATTACTATTTCTTTGACCACCACGGCCACGACCACGACCACGTCCACGCCCATTACCATTACCATAAGGATGGTTTCTACCATAGTTATGGCTTTTGGCATGATGATGGTGATGGTTATTATAACCACGATCTTGCCCGCGTCCTTGTCCCTGTTTATAATTATTTGCAGTATTTGCTTCAGGGATTGCAAGTGTACCAGTAGGACGGGATTGCTGATTTTTCATTAATAGCTCATCATTTTGCTCTGCAACTAAGAGATATGAATTAAGTTCAGGATATGTTTTGAACTTTAGCATTCTCAAATTTCTTTGCACTGTGATGTTTGCAGCATTCATTGTGGAGAAAGTTTTCTCCATCATGTCTGCATCACTAATTTCATGTCCACAGAATTTAAGTTGTGAACATGTATTATACAGAGCTGAGCTGTATTCATTTACTTTCTTAAAGTCTTGGAACCTTAATGTTCTCCATTGTTCCATTGCAGCTGGAAGTAAAATTTCTCTTTGATTATTGAATCTGCTTTTGAGACCTTCCCATAAAACATGGGGATCTTCTACAGTCACATAATTATTTTGTAAGCATTCATCAATATGTTGATGAATAAAACAACATGCCGTAGCTTGTTCTTTTTCAGAACAAGTGTTGTTTTCATTTATGGTTTCAAGAATGCCCATTGATTTAAGATGCATTTTTACTTTTATAACCCATGGCATGTAGTTGTTTCCAGTTGATTCTAAAGGAGTAAATTTAAGCTTTTCCAGATTCGACATTTTCTATTATCAAAAATTAAAACAAACATCATGATAAATTAGAGTCAATTTATATTCATAAGTATATAAACATTAAACATAAATTTAATATAACATAAATGATAAGTAGGTGACAGTGTCGACCATGTGTAAGCAATCATAAATAAATGTTATATAACAAAAATATAAATATTAGTAAACATAAATGAAAATTTGGCGACAGTGTCGACCATATATTTTTTCAGGTGGTATAACCGACCTATATCATTCTGGTGGTATAACCGACCATATATCATTTTGGTGGTATAACCGACCATATATCATTTTGGTGGCAGAGCCAACCATATTTAGTATTAAGATTATCGTGCTGATAACGTGTTATAATTCAGTAGGCTTATAACTACCTTTAGTGGTTTGATTCTTGATGTTATAATTCAGTAGGCTTATAACTACCTTTAGTGGTTTGATTCTTGATGTTATAATTCAGTAGGCTTATAACTACCTTTAGTGATTTGATTCTTGATTTAGAATACTAATAATGAAGTGTAAGAACAAAGATGATAATGGAGAGAAAGAAAGAAACACTTTGTAAGTGTGAGAAATGGTGCAAGTTTAATGCTTGCATTCATGAGTATTTATAGCCTAAAATCTCAATATAAAAATACATACTTTGTGTACCAAAATTGACTATATGTATACACCAAAATTGACTATCCATATCTATATTATTATTATTATTATAACAAAATCCTAATATTAAAAAGTCAATTCTAAATCCAAATTTAATAAACAAAATCTGTAAGCAAATTCAAACCAAAATTATAATCAAATCTAAATTAAAAAAATAAATTTTATCAACAAATATCAAAGCACAAAAAGTTGCAGTACCATCGATTTTATAAAACTCATCGATTAACATTCAAATAGCATTCATTGTTGTAACGAGTAGCATCTAAAGAGCATTCAAAATTGCAGTATCATAAACAATAAGCTTCGAACACATATAGTAACTTCATGTGTCTCACAATTATAGTTTACAAAAAAAAAACACACAGTTTAAAGATATATTATAAAAGTATTATACTTTCTGTTTACTTTTCAGTTTTACCTTTAACTTTTATTTCTCTTTTATCTATATATGCTCTTTTATTTATATATGAAAGTGGAATATTAATATAAGACAGCTCAAAATAGAATATGGACTATTAATATGGAACGAAGAGAGTACACTAAGCTTTGAATAAATACTTGATTGTTATGATTAAATAATTAAAAAAATAAAATAAGTAACTAAAATGTCTTGATTTTTTTTTTCGTTATAAAATAAAACATCATCGCAATGGACTTGATTTTAATCAAAATTCTGGTAAAGAGTAGTAGTTGTTACTTTCAAACAAAGACGTGCTGCAACTTCAATTTATCAATCAAAAAGGTTACGCCTTTGTTTTAGCGTTCAAAGTGTGGGGAATTGGAAAGTACACTATATATTTACTTTTTTATAAGACGATGATTCGTACATCACTAATTTTTAGTCATATACCACTAATTATTTTTATAGTGTTATACAGTACAACATCAAAATGCATGTTTGATGAACTGGTGTGTACAAATCACTTCCCCTTTTTATAATTGAATTTTGGGAATTAAATTGATTAATTGGGAAAGCTTAATTACTTGAAACAAAATTGCACCGATAGTTCATGTAATTCTGTCATAAACTAGAAAGATGACAAAACCGCGCGTTGCGGCGGTTATGTTCGGGGTTGCAGGCAAGGCGGTTTCAGACGTTTGCGTAGCTTATATTAATCGATGAGATGTTCAAAATGGCTACATTGCTAGTCTAATGGTTGCTAGTTTAGTTTATTGCATACACTACGACATACATAGATTACCGTTGACCGTATCACGACCTAGCTTCTTTCCCGCCCGGTTCTCGAACCGAAAAGAAAGGATATTCGAAGAGTCGTCACCAATAACAGAAGCCGAGGGGGTAAACAGAACAATATCATTTATTTATCTAGACAATATGTTGTTCTTAGTTATGCGGTTGAACTTAAAAGCCCATCTTTTGTGATTTGTACTTTTGGTTTGAACTTCATATTTGTTGTTGAAGAAATGCTGGGAAAATCGAAGTACCTCGAAATTGAAGGTGGATGGTCATTTGAGGTCTAAAACCTCTGCTCCATATATTCATTTGTTGGTGGCTCCACCTGATACACCTCATGTTGCGTTTGTAAGTAAAGGTGAGGATACAATTGGGTCTAAAGCACCAAGGTCGAAGAAATGTAGTCAGAAGGTTAATGGGGCTAATGGCGATTTCACTTTACAGGATGAAGACGAGGCCGGTATTTTGGATGTAAATCCTAGAGATTTTTCTCATGATTAGGCGGATCGCGCTACTACGTGTTTAAGTTCGGGTAATGGTGCATTGGCGGTTCCGGATGACGCTCATGGTGTTGAAGTGGATCGAAACGTCGGCTTTTTTGAGGGTCTTGAGAAGGAAGGTTCGCTCCCTCCTCATGTGCCAGGTATTAGGATTGGTGTTTCTTCGACAAAGGTTTCTTCTTACGAGATAAAAAATTGGAAGGGAAAGTTATTTAATCGATAGAAGGTTGACGGTTTGGTTGTTAAGCCGATCATAAAGACTCAGAAAAGTAAAGGGCGTGTCGAGTAGGTTGTGATCGGATTGTTGTTTTTTTTGTGTTGTTGCTCATTTGTTAGTTAGAATTGCCTTATCGTTTTGGTTCTTATAATCGTTATAGTGTCCGGTTGTTCAAGGCTTAAGTTTAGTTACCTTTTGCTCTTTGGTTAGGAGGATCGTTTTTTCGCTTCCGAGCCTTGCATCATTTTTTGCTCCGTCTGTATATGTGTTCGTTTTTTTCATCTATTGATGAAAAGACTTTTTTCTAACGTTATCGTTATTTTTGTAAAAACAAAAAGTGTAACTCATCATTGCCCTTTCAGGAATTTCTATATTATATAAATTATATAAATAAGAATATAATATAATCGTTTAATTTTATAAATTAATAATAATAATCTTAAATATAAAATATATTTAAAAATAATATGTAATGGTGAGAAAATATGTCATAATTTAGTCATGAATTTGTCTAGGAGTTTTTAGTTCGTAGTTGTTCCACGAGCTTTGGTGTTACCAACGAATCTTGGAGGCTAAAGTTGTCATTTTATGTCATTGTGGTAATCTCACTCGTAGCCGGATTTAGTTCTTTTAATTTGCTGGAAAAAACTTTTAGATGGTTTGCTCGTTGCCATGTAGATGCCACATATCATATCCTATCTTATCTTTGTCTTTGCTTCCGTTTTCCACCGTCGTTTAGCTGTCCTGTGCGCGTGCGCATTTTCAGTTCTTGACGATGCCTTCTCTTCTTATCGATCCCATTGTTGTTGACTTGTTGTCGTCGTATGCATTTTCAGTTGTTGATGATGCCTTTTCTTCTTATCGATCCCATTGTTGTTAACTTGTTGTCGTCGTTTCATATTAGTTGTAGTTTGCTTTGTTCACGGGTTATTCTAGCCAATATGTTCCTAAGACCCTACTTGTAGAAGCTAGTGGTTTACTTTCTAATGAATTTCTCAATTTGGTGATATACTTTTTAATGAACTCCTCAATTTTGTGATGCGCGATGGCGGGAGCAATGTGTTGCGGTCTAAATTCGGTACTTACTTTTGTTCAGATGAAATTTTGATTGCAAGTACTTTTTGTCTAAAAAATAAAAATTGTTGATGGAATGGATGTCTAAAATAATCAAAAACATAAAGGTAGCAGGTACTCTTGTAATCCTTGTATGTCAACAAGTGTTTGCAACAGTTAAACAGAACACTTGTTGATGTAAAAGGTAGCAAATGGTAGAAGCTAACATTTCCAAATGATGCATAGTTACTTATAAGATTTTGCACAATGAATTGAGATAAAAGGAATCAGAATACAAGAACGAAATAGAACTTTCAACAATTATGGTTGAAACTAAAGTTGTCAATTATCCCTTGTTAGGGTACATACAGATATACGAGAGAGAAAGTATAATTGGTTAGAAAAAATCTTACTAAATTTTGTCAAAATCTGACTATCTAATAAAGGCACATGCAGCCAGACAATGGCTTGGTTTACTATATTTGTTTATTTTGTTAGGAAGCACTGATAAACCACGACTAAATAACACACTTTAGAAGTAAGGACATTTTTCATCAAAGTCATCCACCTCAGTTATTTCAGAAATTACCTTCGCCATAAACAACTTTGCAATCGGATCACCTACTTTAAGTTTAAAATCATCATCAGAATGATTGAACAACATCACCTTGAATTGATCCTAACAAGCAGGTGCAATCGCACTCAACTCAACACCGACCGATTTCTTCCATACCAATTCAAGAAGAGGAGCTACAAAAAATATAAACCTCCAAATATATATACTTTGCACGGAAATAACATCCGAGAATCAAATAAATATATAAACATACGTACCAACACGACCATACGTTCCTTCGGTTATAACTATGCTCAAGTCTGTCGGAATCACTTCTACACCCTGTGCAGGTACTTTAGTATCAATCGCACTGAAACAAAAAACGAATTGAAAACGTTGGTTTAAAAAGTAATCAAGTTTCTTATAAATTTCATTCCAGTTCCCATATGATGTATCAATCAATCAATCATAAATAAAATAAAATAAATGTTTCAACAAAATAAACAATCAAATCAACTTTGTTTAAAATTGTGAGTCTTTTATAGTTTTGATTCCAGATTCTACATGTATCAATCATCATCATAGAAATTTAATATGTTTCAACAAAAATAAATAAACAAATCAATTTTATAGTACCTTTAGAGATCGTATCCAGTAGCAAGAGACGAGCCTAAGGTAGGCAAAATGGCGTTCTCCGATAACTTCTTTACAGTAAAAAACAAGTTGTACACTAAACATAAATTTATATTTGGTAATACATTGGCCAAACTTGGTTCCCTTGTTCACAAGTTTTTTGTGGTTCTCAAAAGAATGAACTTACTCCCAATATATATATATATATATATATATATATATATATATATATATATATATATATATATATATATATATATATATATATATATATATATATATATATATATAGTTACTGAAAATAATGGACATTTCAGATTCAATCTTGGGCCATAAAGTTTTTAGAGGATTTCAGATGCCGATGGACGATCTGATGGGTAGAATGACACCATTTTACTTAATAAAACTGTCAGCTTTGGAAACATTTTAGCCGATTTCATACAAAGACTTGGCTTACGATAGAATAAAGATAAAAGACACAAGGATTTAACGTGGTTATATCCCAACTTCAAACACATGGAGAAGGGTCACGGGCGCACACCAGAGATTTTCTTGTATTAATTTTGTGCACACATTGCAATGAGGTTGTAGGTCTATTTATAGGGAAAAAAAAAAGAACCACCAATTCATGTACATGATATGAGAACTATCAACTACAAATTCATGAACATTAGATGAGAACTATCAACCACAAGTTCATGTACATGAGATGAGAACTATCTCACGTTTGGTGTGATAAGAGTTCACATATGAAACATGAAATTATACTCCATAATTATTTGTTTCACAACATGAAGTCACGTGAATACTTGTAGTTCCACTTATTGTTTAATTCTCGTTCACATCCAACAATCTCTCACTTGAAGACTTTGAGCAAACTCTTCACTACTCAATAATCTCACAATTGAAGATTTTGAAAGTTTAATTATTTATTTATTGTTAAGCGATAAAAGTTGTTAAAATATCATTTATTTATTTATTTACTTAAATAGAAAAAAATATATATGGAAGACTACAGGTTGAGCTTATATCCGGTTTCTACTACAATTCAAAGACCATTAAAGAGGAAGGAAGAAAGAAATTTTGTGGATATGGCGGACTCCGTGATTAAAGAGGATGAGGCTGCTAAACAAGAAAAGATGCGCTCGATATTGGAATGGAATGTGTACATGAGACAAGTGAAGGATCAATGGGAACTTTTGCTCTGAACTAAGGTTGGAGGAAAGATGGACATATTTGATAAAGGACCATGCGAAAACAACCAGGTTAATCAAAAATCAGCTCACGTAAATGGAGACCGATCACGGAGCATCCATTCAGAGCTTGGAAGCACAACTAATCGAACTTGAGGCAGAAATTACTAAATCGCCTACTATTATCTTCGGGTCCGAGAGCGAGTCTGAAAAGGAGGATGAAGAGCTGAAAATCCGAACCATTTTCACACAAATCTTTTCCGAACTAAAAGTACACACACCATTGATTTCGTATCTGGAGCATTTTAAAGAGCTAACTCTAACCCAAAAACGTGTGCATCTACGATCTCTAACCTCCATCACCTTTCTTTCCACCATTTACTGATCCAACTACCCTAACGGTCACGATAAGCGATCAAACAATATATGAGGATGAAGCACCAGGTATAGATTGGGACCTTTCAGATAGAGTCGCGGATCCGATAATATGGGACTCTTTGAATGATGAAGATGGGGATTCTTATCCTAATTTTAAGGTGAACGGGTTTTTAGAAAACACTAGGTTAATGGAGAGTGCTGAAATTTCAAGGATAGATCTCTGGTTTTGAAAGAGCCTACTCGTTTAGATCCACTTTCAGAGCTTTTGCAGGATTTTCGTGAGTTACAAAAGTACATGGAAAAACGGAGAAGTTCGCACATAAAAACAGCAATCTACACAAAAACTATCTATAAATAAGCCTCCCTAACCACCCGAAAAAACTACAAACAAACTAATCAAACAAAAACCAAGAAAAAACATGGAGATACAAGGAAAGAAACCAAACGAAGAACATAAGACCGGAGTACAACAATCAACCTAGAGGACCCGCCCTTTTCAATTTTCCAATAACCGTCTCTTTCAAAGAATTCTTCCCAGACCAATTCTCAATCTGTTTTAGGGCACTTGAACTTCTTCTTGAACAGAATTTTATTATATTGTTGACCGTTGAAGCCGCCCTTATTCGTAACTGGTTCAGGTAAGCTTCTCTTCCTAAATATAAAGATTTCCTCTGGATTTACTTTCCAATATCAAAAACCAAGATCGATTTCATTCCACGTTTTGTGAGCCAAAGATGTGAGAGAAGACAAAGGCTAGAAAGGGTATCTTCATTTATCACCGATCTCTTATTTTCTAATTTGGCATGTATCACTTTGTTCCTCCACTTCCATATGAGACAAAGGAGATTGTAAAGGGTTGCAAGAAGTACCTTATCTGCCATATCATTACTCGCACTAAAATTAGCAAAACATGTTCCATTTTGAACTCCGAATGGGGGTGAGTCATTCTGATCCGATCGGGGTGGATTTAAATATCTCCAACTTTAGAATCTTTCTCCACCATAAATGTTTAGTTTTGTTTGTCGTAATTAATATAGTGATTGTTGGATTAATCATTAATCAGCTGGTGTTTTGTTGCAAACAACAATTATGATAGCACCAAACAGTAAAAAATGTTCTCTCTCACCCTCGTTTTCTGTGCTCCACCTTTACCTACCGGAATTGTTTAAAAATGCGCTTCTCCCAATCAACCCACCATACTAAACCACCACTCACCACCACTTCTTTTTTCAATTGCAACCAGTGGTCCTGTTTCCCGCTTTTAATTCACTTCAACTAACCTCCATTTAGTTCACTACAACCTATAATATGCCTCGTTTTCCTTTTTCCAAACCCAATTCAAACCCCGAATCTGCCGGAAATCTCCCACCTCCGGCTACAACTGCGTGCGTTTCTAAACCATATGAGTTACCTTCGGCGATTACTTACCTTCTACCCTTAATCAGTGCGTTATCGAAAGTGAAATTTTGGCTGACTCGAAGATACTCCTTCGTCTCTTACGTCGATAGCAAGGATGCAAATAAGGCCATCTCAGAACTCAACGGGTCTATGATTTTTGGGAAACCAATTTACGTAGGGATACCAAAGCTTCGTTCTTTTGGCGTGTCAAACCTAGCAACAACTTTGTATTCTGCAAATTTGAGGTGCAAGATTACCCCAAATCCCGTTATTACTCAGAGGTTAAATCTTTTGATCCTAGTTGTTGATTCTATTCCTGTAGAAGATACAAAAGTATCCAGTTTCATAATTTCGTGCAATGCTCATGTCGCACAAATTAGTACTATCGGTCCTTTTGGGTATCTATTTGTTCGTTTTGATGCTAAAAGCTTCGATAATATCATCTCTTATTGGTCTAAAGATTTCTGCTTGATTTTTCCTTTGTCGGAGGTTGATGGTTCTTACTTTAAGTTCGCTTGGATCGAAATATCGGGCGTTCCGGTAACTTATGCTTCCAAAGATAACGTAGAGGTTTGTAACACCCCGTTTTTCATAACGTGATGCTTGCGGTGGTGTTTAGGTTCCTACACTCGAAGTTGGGTTTGTAAAACGTTAAAACTTGGACGTCATTTAAGTTACAAGGTAAGTAATTGTATCTTTTGACCCCGAATGAAGTCTGAGTTAATGTTTAAAAACCTTACCATTAGAAAGTAGACCTTATAACGTTTCCACTGATATTTGATTCATCAAAAACGGAGCGGTCTGAAAGTTACGACCAAAACAAGTTTCACAAAAGCTGGTGGGATCTGAATCGCGGTCGCAAGTCCCTATATTGCGGTCGCGAAATCATGGTTTTCGAACAACATTTTTAGTAAGAACGAGATCGCGGTCACGATTCCGACCATTGTGGTCGCGAGATCAGTCAGACAGTGACGATTTTAATCCCTTTTAAAGGGTAAATTGGGGGTGTTTGAATCTTTTCACTTCAGGGTCGGTTTGGGATCATCAAAACTGATCCAAGGCTCTTTTAAGACTCATTTTCACCCATACAAAACACTTCCATCTTATCTTAGAGAGAGAGGGTGATTCCTAGAGTAAGAAAGCTTGATTTGGAGAAGAAGTGGAAATCTCATCAAAGTGCTAGTGTTAATGTTGTTCATCTCATTCCTAGCTACATTTTGGTAGTGGTGGTAAGTTCCAACTCTGAATTTGATTGATAGTTTGATATTCAAAGTTAGAGTTTGAACTTGAATTGATGAGAAACCTATTGATGCTCAGGAAGTGAGTTTGTTGTTGCTAGTAAGTGAGTTTTAGACTCATTATTGGTGGATTTTGGGTTGAATGACTAATTAACCTTGTCTAGGTCTAGATGTTAGTGATAATCACTAGTAAAGGTGTAAACTAGTGATGGTGATGATGTTTGAACTCATAAGAGTGTGTTTGAAAGAATAATTTTGAAATGGGTCAAAATTAGGGTTTATGGGTCAATTGGGGAAGACAATTACTTAATACTTGTGTTTAGGTTTAATTGGCGTTATAGGACCATTTTCACTAGCGTTAAGTCATTATTGGTTAGTTTGGGCTTTGGTTGTGCTTGGAAGTGTAATTGGGTCAAAATTACACTAAGTGTCAATTTGGGTTGATTTGTAATCCACCCTAATTGTGTTATTTGTTGTGTGATAAATGGAATAGGTACATTCCATTGACGAGTTGTGGATTATTCAGTTGCATTCATCAAGGCGCTAAGGTAAGTGTAAATATATATTATATGCATATGTATGCATAGGATGTGTGGCACGTTTGTGCGTATATATGCATAAGATGTGTGTGGGATGATATACCTTATGAGTTAGGGTCTACTTGGCATGTTTGTGCGTTTTGGGTTACCACCCGTGGGGTAGTGAATCCCGTGAGCTTTGGATTCACATTCACAAGTAGGTCAACCCCACTGATGTTTTTGAGGTGAATTGGCTAGTGATTCTCGTGTAGTTCAGCTTCACTAGTGAATCTCGTGTAATTCGGATTCACAATGTCGCGTGTAGTTCGAACGTTCCCATTGTTGTTGCGGCCTAGGGTAGTGATTCTCGTGTAGTTCGGCTTCACTAGTGAATCTCGTGTAGTTTGGATTCACAATGTCTCGTGTAGTTCGGACATCCCTATTGTCGTGTGGTTTGAGGCAGTGTATCATGTGAGTTTTCGGATACACTAGGGCGCGTGAGTTTTCAGCCAACATTCATGCGTTTGAGGATAAGGGGTTAACATTGGGGTTTTTGGGTATTGCGTATATCTATATATTATTTTGTTGTAGCTAATCTTGTGGATTGACATGGTGGTACGTTATTTATAGTTTTGCTTAATTATATAAGGATGTAGTATGTGTTTATTAATTGTGTTGGTGATACGCATTCATTTTATGCATATGTATGTATATAGTATGTTTATCCTCCTAAGCTTTATAGCTTACCCTCTCGTTGTTTATATTTTATAGATTTGCATGGAAGTGGTGGTAATGGTAAGCACGGGGACTAGTGGATTATTGCGGGTTACTTGGATTTGATTTAGGATTGGGTAGTTCATTCCCAATCACCATGCTCGGTCTTATGTTGGAGTTAAGCGCTTTGGGTCGAAAGTGTATTTTGGTCATGTTATACGAGTCTTGGGTTGTTATGCCCATTTTGACACCTAATATAACGACCCGTCCTAATCCATCAGGACGAATACATTACATTTGGTTACATCGCAAGGTACTTGACCTCTATATGATACAATTTTACAAACATTGCATTCGTTTTTAAAAGATAAACTTTCATTACATCGAAAGTTGACGGCATGCATACCATTTCATAATATATCCAACTATAATTGACTTAATAATAATCTTGATGAACTCAATGACTCGAATGCAACGTCTTTTGAAATATGTCATGAACGACTCCAAGTAATATCTCTAAAATGAGCAAATGCACAGCAGAAGATTTCTTTCATACCTGAGAATAAACATGCTTTCAAGTGTCAACCAAAAGGTTGGTGAGTTCATTAGTTTATCATAATCAATCATTTTCATCATTTTAATAGATCACAAGATTTTCATTTCCATTTCTCATAAATATACGTCCCATGTATAGAGACAAAAATAATCATTCATATGGATTGAACAACTGGTAACCGACATTAACAAGATGCATATAAGAATATCCCCTATCATTCCGGGACATCCATCGGATATGATAAAAACGAATTCGAAGTACTAAAGCATCCGGTACTTTGGATGGGGTTTGTTAGGCCCAATAGATCTATCTTTAGGATTCGCGTCATTTCGTAGATCGGTTTACTAATTCTTAGGCTACCATGCAAAAGGGGCATATTCGGCTTCGATCATTCAACCATATAATGTAGTTTCGATTACTTGTGTCTATTTCGTAAAACATTTATAAAAGCAGCGCATGTATTCTCAGTCCCAAAAATATATATTGTAAAAGCATTTAAAAGGGGAGCAAATGAAACTCACTATACGATATTTTGTAGTAAAAATATGCATACGACGATACTGAACAATGCAGGGTTGGCCTCGAATTCACGAACCTATATCATTTGTATATTTATTAATACACATAATTGTAAGCGAATGATTTTATGTATATAATAATTTATTAGTTGTATCATTTTTATATTAATGATATATATGTCTCAACTATTCTTTTTATATATGAAAATATTGATTTTGTTATATTATGTGTCTTATAATATTTTTATATATATCAGTTGTTTGAAAAGATAGTTATTATAATAACACTAAATACGATAATTATAATACTGATAATGTTAATAATAATATTTATGTTAATAATATTAATGATTTCAATAATTATAAATATGCTAATGATATTAATATTGGTGATACATATAATAAATTGTATTTTGATAGTAATAATAAAACTAATAATATTTAATGTTAATACTTAGTGATAACAATAATAATAATAATACTAATTATTCTAATAATCATAGTCTAATGTTAGTTATAATAACGTTGATTTTATTAATCATTTTGATACTAATGCTAATAATAATAATGGTAATACTAATAATAATAATAGTGATAGTAAAAATAATAATAATGGTAATATTTATAATAATACCAATGTTACTTATAATAATAATAATGCTTATACTAGGGTAAAATGATAACATTTATATTTTTAGGTGATAATAATAATATTAGTAATAACATTAATAATAATAAAAATCATATTTGTAACAATAATCTTAATATAATAATAAAAATGAAATTTCTATCATAATACTTATATTTGTAATAATAATCTTAATAATCATAATTCTAATAATAACAATAATGATAATAATAATAATAATAATCATAATAGTCATAATATTTAATATTTAATAATGATAATACTAATACTTAATAATAACATAACAATAATAATAATAATAATAATAATAATAATAATAATAATAATAACAATAATGATAATAATAATAATAATAATGAAGATAGTAAACTACCTCAAGGATAAAGCATTTTCTAAAAAAAATAGCCGCTGCAAAGTCTCGAACTCGTGACCACTCGCTACCCCGTCACTCCATTTAATCAGCTAGGCTGGTTCGTTTTTCTGAATTATTCCCTAACCCGTTTTATTTAACTCTCCATTAGTCTGTTTCATCTTCTTCACGAATCAACCCATTCAACCAAGGATCAAACCCAACTTATAATGTATTTCATAATAAATTTTTGGATTTATAAATGATACCCAATGATAAATGATTAATCAGTTTAAAAAAAATAAAACGTAAAAAAAAATAACAAAATAAAAGAGCATCGCTGCTGCTGCTGTTCTTCGTGGTTAAATTTTTTTTTTTTTATTGATTATGGAATTGAGAAAGTTTTAGACCTTGATTATAACACGAAATATGTTTTAAAACCTTCCTATAATCTTTATCAATCCTCAATTTCACTTAATTCGTAACTCAATGTTCGAATTTAAATGAAGAACATTGTTTGACTTTTTAGTCTAAAAAAACTTTGACTCGCAAATTCTTAATCGATATTAGAAATTGATGGATGAAACTTTGCAGAAACATTCATTAGAGGATTCCTAACAACTTGACATTAATACATTTTGAAATCTAATTCGAAATCGAGTTTTTGCAAAAAAAATACCAAGAACAGAGATACTTGCTTTCTGTTCTAATATTTCTGTTTTGTTTTAGATATTTCAGTGAGAAACTTATTTAGAATGATTGAGAGAGGTAAGTGAATGATTGTCCAAGATTTTCAGAGAGGATTGATTTGCTTTGTACCAACTGAAGTAGACAAAGAAAGAAAATATCACTCAGGAAGAAAATAAAAAAAATGGATAACGACTCACAACAGATTTTGTTGTGTTTTGTGATTCCCATAATCTTTGTAGTACAAATTAAGAGACAAAAACAAATGTTAACAACAGAACGATAGCTATATGAACAGATTAGGATTCGAGTTGGTATTTATATAATTTTATGTAAATAATATTGATATTTATTAATTATAATTACATTAATGATAATTAAAATACTAATAATACTAATAATTAGAGTAATAATAATAATATTATGATGATATTAATAATTAATAATTACAATAATAATGATCATGATAAGTTTAGTAATGATATTAATGATAAAACAAAATAATAATAATATTGATAAAGATAATATGATAACATTGTTAATAACAAATAATAATAATAATGATTATGATAATACTAGTAATAATATAACAAATTACATGTAAAAGTTTTATGAAACATATAATACTAATAACAACAATAGTTATGTAAATAACAATAATAATCTTAACACAATGATAATAATAATTATAATACCAATTTAAAAAATTATATTACTAATGATAATAATAACAAATTGTGTCATTCTTATAATAATCTTTATATTATAAATAATGATTTTTATAGTAATGGTAGTTATCAAAATAACAATAATAACTAAAATCATAAATTTCACTACTATATATATAATAATTCAGATATTATTAATGATAATCTTAATATTATTAATTAATTGAATCAAATTTTATGTGTGTATATAATAATATTAATAATACTGATATTACTATTAATAATAATAATGAAAGTAATAACATTAATATAACAACTATAGTTTAACTTGTATTATATATTATTAATGGTGCAATATTTAATAATTATATATTATATGATAACCCTTACTGAATATTTATTATTTATAAATTCTATATATATTACAATATACATTACATATAATAATAATTATACATAGAAATCATATATGTTTATATATAGATTCATTTTAAATTACATTTAATTATTTTATATTTTATTTTACATATTTAATTCTAATGTTTGAATTATATTTTATAATTTAAAATTATTATATATATAATTAAATTATATATATATATATATATATATATATATATATATATATATATATATATATATATATATATATATATATATATATATATATATATATATACATATACATATTTTATTAACAACAATTGTTCGTGAATCGTCGGGATTAGTCAAAAGGTAATCGAATACATGAACATAGTTCCAAAATTTTCGAGACTCAACATTATAGACTTTGCTTATCGTGTCGGACCTATATAAAGATTAGGTTTAAATTTGGTCAGAAATTTCTGGGTCGTAGCACCTAAACTTGTGTAATGTACAAATAAAAGTTGTTTGAACTTGTCGAGTATTGGAAATGTTTTGTTAACATAATTATGGTGTCGTTGTTATCAATTTTAATGCGTTATATAAAAGAAAAATTTTCCAGGTCGGTATAATAACGGGTTGGGTCGTCTCAAGTGGTATCAGAGCATGGTCTAAGAGATTTAGGCGACTTGAGATAGGTGCCTAGACTTAGACTTTTCTGTGAGCTTATTTGTTGCGGGACTTGTAGGAGCGGGTCGGACGAGGATTCAGTTAGTGCCTTAGTGTGTAGGTAAACATATATATATATATATATATATATATATATATATATATATATATATATATATATATATATATATATATATATATACCTAGGAATGTGATGGTGTTGTGATATTATTCTTGCATGTGTTTATATCGCGTTGAGTTTGTGTTTGTATTTGTGTATATCATCGAGCAAAATAGTCGTTGTACTAATGAGTTGAGATGGCGTGTGCGCGTAACAATGACTAGCTACCATTTTTACAAGTGCAAATCGTTTCTAACAAGTGATGTACGACGGGTGTTAAGCAAGATAGGGTGGTGTTGTGTGTATGGTTTATTTGCGTTTCGTTATTTAATCATTTTGCGTTCTTCAGAATGGAGACGAGAAGTGGGACTTTAGGCGGAAAGCAAGGTGGTGATGATGAGTTGACGGCTAAGATTTGGGCCGCTTTGGAGAACTATTCTTCGGTTTTTACCGGGAAGGTTAAAGAAGTCTTTAAAGGGGCGTTTGAAGGACAAGTAACCAAACTTTTTAAGGAACAAATGGGTACGATTGTTCAACCGGAGTTCGAGAAGAGGTTTCCTAGACCTCAATTTGAAGGCGGTAGAGAGGATTTCCTCTTAATCATGGGATGCGGGGTAATATAGTCAGATGGGAGTTTACTTACAAGATCATGATGACTAAACCTCCTTTGTATGCCGGAGATCCCGATCCTTTGATAAGTACTAGTTGGATCTCAGATGTTGAAGGGTGCTTTCATACGAGTGAATGCCCTCCTGACAAGAAAACAAGACTCCCTACTAGTTTGTTGCGGGGTAATGCGAAGAATTGGTTAGATGGTAAGATTGATATCGTCGGTGAGGAATCGTTTATGGGGTTATCATGGACGATTTTAAGAAGGAATTCTTTGAAGAGTTCCGGACGCAAGTCGATTTGACGAGGATGCGTGATGAGTTGCGAAGTTTGCGACAAGGGTCTGTGGACCTAAATACTCTTAGGGCTACCTTTTTGGCGAAGGCCCGATTTTGTCCCGAATACACGAAGAACGATAGGTTGTTGACGGAGCATTTTCTTAACACTCTGAATGATGACTTGCGTGGGAAAATTAGCATTGGGCAAGTGGACTCTTTTGCTAAGCTATTTGTTGTGGCTAAGGGTTTTGAATCGTATGCTTCTGCGATAGTTGTTCATACTTCGGGTGAGAGAAGGGTTAACTCGTTTGGTGCTCCGAGCAAGAAAACTAAAAGTGCATTTGAGAGCACTGGTAGCGTGGGGAAAGAGTGTAGGGCGCTAGTGCGTCTGGTGTTTCAATTGTGGTGAAAGAGGGCACAAGTTTTGGGAGTGCCCGGTATCGAGAAGTAGTGGCGTTGTGTGTTTCAATTGCCGTGAAGAAGGGCATCGCAAGGCGGAGTGTCCCAAGCTAGCGGTGACGGGCGTTGCGAGAAGACGTTCAGGTACTTTTAGTGTGGTATTTGTATGTTGTTCATTTTGTAATAGCATGCAGTGTGTATGTAACCCTTAGCTAAACTTTATTCTCCGTTGGAGATGATTTTTGGTGAGTATTCGGCTTACATCGGTGAGTTGAGTTGCACTCGCTTGAGTGTGTAGTTATTGTGTTGTGCCTTGACTCTATTGTGTGAGTCTTTTGTTCTTAGGCACTTGGGGGTATTCGGGTCGTTAAACTTGCTTGAGTAAGACCCTTAGGACGTGGGTTATGATAATGCCCTGGTGAGTAGAATAATTATGCGTGTAAGTATAAGATTTATTTCTTGCGATGGTACGGTTAGTGATGTCCGCAAGGATTCACTATAGTGGATAAAGGGCGTGATATTACACTACTCGTTGTGTAATCGAGGTCGAAAGAGCGTGGATGCGATGTGGGTTAAAGTTCGCGTGTTCGATACCACATCGTGTTGGCATGTGATATGGGTTTAAGTTCGGGCGTTCGATACCATATCATCATGTGTGCGTGGGCGTGAAGTATGGGTTTAGTCGCGGTGTTAAGACACCACATTTCACGTGACGGGTGGGTTTAAATTTCTCGTGTTCGATACCACTCAGGGGTTAGTGTTACAAGGCGTATGTACACTTTTAGTCATTGTACGAGTACCAGCGGTCATTGTACGAGTACCATTCCCTTGTGTGCGCGTGTTATTGGGTTAGTGTGTACGGGTGTTATATCACCATGCGAGGGTACATGAGTGTTCGTCTGATTTTGGAGTGTTGTGTTAGTTGCTCGTTGTGAGTGAGGTGGTGAGTGACATCTTGGCGTAAGGATTCGCTATTCGTTGGCCACTTGATGTAATGTGGTGAGTGATTCTGTGAGATTTCACTCCTCGTTGACCACGATTGCGGTTTGATGTGTGTGGCGAGTGTTGTTCACTCTTCGTCGGCCACTTTTGCGCGTGAGATGTGTGGTGAGTGTTGTTCACTCCTTGTCGGCCACTTTTAGTGTGTATGCATGGTAGTGCCATTCGGGAGGCGCTTTCGTTGACCACGTACGTATACGAGTAGATTCATGGTTGTTAACTAGCTTCGGGGTGCGAATTAATGGTTACAACGAAGTTGGAAGGGTGTAAGTATTGGTGTTTCCAAGCATATACTTAGTGATGAGTTAAAGGGTTAATAGGCTAGCTGTTTGGCCTTGGTGGATTGTGACTAGCAGGTGTCGCTAGGAAAGTAGAGGGCTTTGAGCCCTGAGGTTCGTGGAACTTGTGTGATTGCGAGTCAATCGGGTGACGTGTGACACCGGGCGTAGACCCCGTAAGGGTCGAGTTCTTGAGACTCGGTGGTAGTGATGGGAGTTACATAACTCTGCGTCAGGTGCTCCTTATACCTGCTAGTGAAATGTTTGACTCCGGTGGTGTGATTACTTTGTACTTGGTTACCGGTGAGAAACCCGAAGGTACAGCTGTGAGTTGCTGTGTTGATTGGCGTGCGTTAACGATTTGACTGAATTGAAAAGTCGAGGCTTGAGTACCTTGTTGTGAGTCTGTGGAGGATTAGTGTGTATGACAAACGTTGAGACCGGTCATGTGTATTGTGGAATTTTGAAATTCCGTGTGATGTTATCATCTTGGTGGTGAAAGTGTGGGGTTAAAACCCTAAGTGGAGGAGTGTGTACCCGGAGGGTACAATGTAGCCTCGGTGTGGTAGGCGTGTTCGAGCGATTTACCGAAAGTCGTCCCGTTTAGTGAGCAATCTCGGGACGTAGAGTGTTGATTTTGATAGTCTCATGTAGAGGCGTGTAAGAGTGGAGCGCATTTGAGAGTGAGTTCTTTAGAGTAGTGAGAACTTATACGTGCGGAAGTGGTAAGACTATCCTTTTAGGGACGGTCAAAGTAAAAGCTCACTTGGGAAAAGTGTACGAGTTGTGTGTCGTGTAAGGTTGCATGTCGGTTGAAGTTACCGGAAAGCTTGCGAGAAATTCCATCACCGTGTGCGTGGTGCGGATGACCCAAACAGATTGTCGGTTGACGGTAATACTCTATGTTGTAAGTTAGAGTGTGCCAAGTAATTATGAAGGAATTGTTGTGTGGTTAGAATGTTGCGTATTAAATAAGTGAGACCGATAGGATGCAATGGCGGCATCGAAGGGTCCTAAGTTATGTGAGAACTTGAAGAGTACAGGAAGGTGTACCTACTTGACTGTTATAGGGCTTAGATTGCGAGGACGCGATTCAGTTTAAGTGGAGGAGAGTTTTAACACCCCGTTTTTCGTAACGTGATGCTTGCGGTGGTGTTTAGGTTCCTAGACTCGAAGTTGGGTTTGTAAAACGTTAAAACTTGGACATCATTTAAGTTACAAGGTAAGTAATCGTATCTTTTGACCCCAAAAGACGTATGAATTAATGTTTAAAAACCTTACCATTGGAAAGTAAACCTTATTACGTTTCCAACGATATTTGATTTATCAAAAACGAATTTACGGTATGAAAGTTACGATCAAAACAAGTTTCACAAAAGCTGGTGGAAGCCGAATCACGGTCGCAATTCCCTATATTGCGGTTGCCAAATGTTGGTTTTCAAACAACATTATTATTAAGAACGAGATCGCGGTCGCGATTCCGGCCATTGCGGTCGCGAGATTCGTTAGACAGTGACGATTTTAACATCTTTTAAAGGGTAAATTGGGGGTGTTTGAGTCTTTTCACTTGAGGGTCGGTTTGGGATCATCAAAACTGCTCCAAGGATATTTCAAGCCTCATTTTCACCCACACAAAACACTTCCATCTTATCTTAGAGAGACATGGTGATTCCTAGAGTGAGAAAGCTTGGTTTGGAGAAGAAGTGGAAATCTCATCAAAGTGCTAGTGTTAAGCTTGTTCATCTCGTTCCTTGCTACATTTTGGTAGTGGTGGTAAGTTCTAACTCCAAATTTCATTGCTAGTTTGATATTTAAAGTTAGGGTTTGAACTTGAATTGATGAAAAACCCATTGATGCTCATGAAGTGAGTTTGTTGTTGCTAGTAAGTGGGTTTTAGAGTCATTATTGGTGGGTTTTGGGTTGAAAGACTAATTGACCTTGTTTAGGTCTAGATGTTAGTGATAATCACTAGTAAAGGTGTAAACTAGTGATGGTGATGATGTTTGAACTCATAAGAGTGTGTTTGAAAGACTAATTTTGAAATGGGTCAAAATTAGGGTTTATGGATCAAATTGGGGAAGACAAGTATTTAATACTTGTGTTTTGGTTTAGTTGGTGTTATAGGACCATTTTCACTAGCGTTAAGTCATTATTGGTTAGTTTGGGCTTTGGTTGTGCTTGGAAGTGCAATTGGGTCAAAATTGCACTAAGTGTCAATTTGGGTTGGTTTGTAATCCACCCTAATTGTGTTGTTTGTTGTGTGATAAAAGGAATAGGTACATTCCAATGACGAGTTGCGGATTATTCAGTTGCATTCATCAAGGTGCTAAGGTGAGTGTAAATATATCATATGCGGATGTATGCATAGGATTGGTGCGAGTGGGGTAGAGTGATCCTTGTGCGTTCAGATTCACTTTACATGTGTGTGGGATGATGGACCTTATGAGTTAGGGTCCACTTGGCACGTTTGTGCGTTTTGGGTTACCACCCGTGGGGTAGTGAATTTCGTGAGCTTCGGATTCACATTGACAAGTAGGTCAACCCCGTTGATGTTTTTGAGGTGAATTGGGTAGTGATTCTCGTGTAGTTCGACTTCACTAGTGAATCTCGTGTAGTTCGGATTCACAATGTCGCGTGTAGTTCGAACGTTCCCATTGTTGTTGTTGCAGCTTAGGGTAGTGATTCTCATGTAGTTCAGCTTCACTAGTGAATCTCATGTAGTTCGGATTCACAATGTCTCGTGTAGTTCGGACATCCCTATTGTCATGTGGATTGAGGTAGTGTATCACGTGAGTTTTCGGATACACTAGGGCGCGTGAGTTTTCGGCCAACTTTCATGCGTTTGAGGTTAAGGGGTTAACCTTGGGGTTTTTGGGTATTGCGTATATGTATATATTTTTGTGTTGTATTTAATCTTGCGGATTGACATGGTGGTACTTATGTATAGCTTTACGTAGTTATACAAGGATGCAGTATGTGTTTATTACTTGTGTTGGTGATACGTATTCATTTTATGCATATGTATGTATATAGTTTGTTTATCCTCACTAAGCTTTATAGCTTACCCTCTCGTTGTTTATATTTTTATAGATTTGCATAAAAGTGGTGGCAAGGGTAAGCCCGGGGACTAGTGGATTATTGCTGGTTACTTTAGAAGACTTGGCTTTTGGATTTGATGTAGGATTGGGTAGTGCATTCCCAATCACCATGCTCGGTCTTATGTTGGAGTTAAACGCTTTGATTCGAAAGTGTCTTTTGGTCGTGTTAAACGAGTCTTGGGTTGTTATGCCCATTTTGACACCTAAATTTGTGTAATGTATAAATTAAAGTTGTTTAAACTTGTCGAGTATTGGAAATATTTTGTAAACATAACTATGGTGCCGTTGTTATCAATATTAATGTGTTATATAAAAGAAAAATTTTCTGGGTCGGTATAATAACGGGTTAGGTCTTTTCAAGGTTATAGCCAAGCTATTCGGTGAAGTGATTACCGTCGGTAGCTCGTCTTCCTCTTTAGGTAACGTAGGGTCCTTGTTCGATTTCGTCAAGTCGAAGTGCGCTAAACACATTCACGGATTGGTCGACGTAGATATCAAGGATAAAGACGGGACGAAGTGTAGCGTTTGGGTGTCCGAAATTTTGAATACGGCTACTTTATCCCGTATCATGTTTAACACGATCGATGATAAGCTTTTAGAATCTACAAATTGATTCATTGTTAGAAGTGGAGCTTCGCTTTGTATGGTAGATGATTGTTTGGGTGATTCGATTATTCTGTTAATCTCAACGATGTTACACTTAAGGTTAAACATTCTGTATTGGCAGACTCAAATCCATCCTCTATCGGGCTTACTTATGGTAATGGGCCGCAGATTAATGGGTCGTGTTCTGATTTTTATCGTTCATTTGGGCATGGGTCTGATGTTAGACATAATGTTATTGGGTCATTCCCTGTTAATGGTTTGGATATAGGCGCTGATGGTCCTGACATTCAGTTTAGGTCGATGGACAAGGATACGGTTCAAGATATTGGGACATCCTCGATTGGTGCAGTTGAGCATTTCTTTAGCCTAGTTCACGAGTTTAAAGACGGGTCTATTTCGTCACAGTATGAGGTTTCGAAAAAATGCAAAGTTTTTACTGGTCCGAACGTTGTTGTGACCCCTCCTAATCCAATTCATATTTCTAATGGTTCGGTTGGGCCAGGTGTTGCTGTCAATCTTCCTGATCTAGTTTCTGTTTTAATGGGTCGGTTGGTGGGACTGGTTAGGGTCCTTTAACTGTTGAAACTGTTGCTATGTTACTCGACTCAGAATCAAACGAAGACAACCTAAATTTCGCAGAAACTTTGGATCGTTTGAAGAAAGAGAAGAAGAGAAAGAAAGAAGAATTGTTGGCAGCATGTAAGAAGGAATCAAACGATGAAAGGCCATTACCGGTGTTGTTTGGACGTAATGGTAGACAATATTGTCATTGCGAGATCCCTTCTTGCGAAGGTTTTTGTAAATCGTGGTACATGTTAAATAAAAATGTCTCGATAAGTCTAATAAGTGAAGTTACTTTGAAGTCAAGAAAGAAGGCGAATGACGCGTCCACTTTGGGTTCTTATAAGCTCAAAGATGACACTAAAGATTTGGATTACGGGGATGCAATTCGAATTTTATTTATGGGAGGTTTTGAAGTCAATAAGGGTGGTTCATCGGCGTTTGGAAATGGAAAAATGACCAAGGATGCTTTTGCGGCTTTTGACGAAATGATGACGAGTGTGACAACCCGAAAATTTCTGACCAAATTTAAACTTAATCTTTATACGTTTTCGACACGATAAGCAAAGTCTGTAATGTTGAAAATTTTGAAACTATATTCATGTAAGCAATTACCCTTTGACCGTGCTCGACGATTCAAGAACATTTATGTGCATATAGATATGTATATATATATATATATATATATATATATATATATATATATATATATATATATATATATATATATATATAGTTATATTAATTGAAAACGTTAACAAAGTATTAGACGTATGATACTTTATATGAACGTATTTGTTTCAATATATGTTTAATATATTTATCGACGGAATTAAAAGATAATATCAAATGATTGAATTATCAGATACATTGTAATATGATTACGGGTCTATGTTATGAGGTCCACAGTGATTTAAGAAATCTATTCTTTTTGACAACATTTGGAAAATGATAAAGTGATTCATAAGTATGAACAAATGTGTCAATTAACGGGAACTAGACAAGTGTTAGTGTAGTTTCTTGTTCAATTTCCTATATAGGTGTTAACTAGTTAACTTTCATATTATTTAGGGTGAAAGTGAAATTTGGGAATTTAGATAACTTAGGAAATAGATATCGAAAAGTTAAGTAAATTGACATTTTACATTAAGATGGTTTCATACGCTTATATTAATCATTGGACTTTATCCCACGTTTCACTAACAAAAGGTAATTTAAAAACTTGAAACCTATTATGAGTATATTTAATTCTACTTTTCTAAAACGTTTTATGATATAACGATTTCCATTATTTTAACCTTTTAACAAAATGATTCTTAAAAATATTTAGTTTTGGAAAACAAAATTATCATATTTAATTGATTTAGTTTCAAACGTACAAAAACGTTTTCAGTTTAAAAATAACTTTATTACTAAAACGTATATAACTTTTATAAATATCTAGAACCACTTTTGACAACTCATTACTTAACCAGTATGATAAATATAACGATTTTTATATTTTATTATATTAAATATATATAATGATTTAAATTAATATTATATATATATATATATTTATACGCGTATTATATGTACATAGTTTTATATTTTTTAACTTTACCTTTACTTTACTTTTACTTTGCTTTAACTTTAATAATTCACTTTAATAATTCATACTTTAATAATTCACTTTAATAATTCATACTTTAATAATTCACTTTAATAATTCATTTTAATAATTCATACTTTAATAATTCACTTTAATAATTCAAAAATCTATTATAAATATAATTCAATAGATTTCATTATTTCATAGAAACTTAAAAATATATTTCTCTAAACTCTCTCAATCGATTTATATATATATATATATATATATATATATATATACTCCACATTATTATTAGTATTATACATAAAATAATACGACGAGGTCATGAGCGGGTTGTTTCAAAACGGGTTTTTCGAGCGGGATGGAATTAAGGAAATTATGGGTTATAACTATGGAGGTGATGGGTATTATTCGGGGGTATACTCTTGAGGGCAATCTAGTGCTTATCATCTCCGTTGCGTCTACGTACCTTTCCTGCAATATTGAATCTCAATATTGATACGTGAGCACTCATAACTTAACTTTTATATATTATTAGTGTATACCTGACTAGTGCTCGAGTATATAGGATCATGCATGCTTGTATGTTTATTATTGTCGTTAGATAGGTTATGTTGAATTCTGAATTAGATACATATGCTACTGAGATAAGGTATATGATATGCATGTCGTTGGAAAGCTAGCGAAGAATTAAGAACTTTTCCTTTAGAACTCATGTGATTTCGATGAACGGATTAAAAGATATAGTCAACTGAATTTTTATTAATTTTAGTATATTTATTGTTAAAATGATTATTATTATTATCGTCGTTATTATCGACGTTATAATTATTATCTAATTATTATTATTATTATTATTATTATTATTATTATTATTATTATTATTATTATTATTATTATTATTATTATCAATATCATTATCGTTATAAGTATTATTATTAAGAATTGTCATTTTTATTAGTATTACTACCGTTATTATCATTAGAATTATTATTTAACATTATCATTAATATTATTATTATTATCATTATTATAAATGCGATATAAAAGAAGGATTAAAAACTATTAAACAAATCAATTAGGAAATAATGAGTATGAGTATCATGATGAAATTAAAATATGATAAGATACTGATTTAGATAAAAATATCATTTTCAATATTTTTATCATTACTATTACTATTAAAAGTATTATTAATATTAAAACTATCATTTTTACCAACCCTATTATTGTTAATAGAAATATCATTGTTATTATAAAATATCATTTTTATTATCATTTTAGTATTATTATTAATAAAAATTATCATTTTTAATAGAATTATTATTTTTTATAAAATATTATTATTATTATAGTTAATATTAAAAAGTATCATTATTATTAAGATTATCATGATTAGAATTATCATTTTATCATACTTAATATCGTCTTTAGTAAATAAAAATATTGTTATTATTATTATTAGTAGAATAATAATAATAATTATTATTACGATATAATACAACTTTTACTTTTTATTGTTATTATCAATAACAAATAAATATGTGATACAAAGATATTTTTACCACACGTAATATAATTTACATTAATATAACATACCACTATATTTTTATGATATTAAGTTAACTTTATAAATTATATTACTTAAGATATATACAAGTATATTTTTAGCATATATAAATTTTAACATAAATTTCAATATAAATTTTTATTTATTAATAAATGACTTGTATTATTTTTACTTTAATAAAATATGATAAATATATTTAAATATATGAAATGACTATTTAAGTTATAATAAACATGAATAAAATTTTGTAAATCATCTTGAGTCAAATAGACTTGTGTTGACTTTTGCATATCGATCTCGAGCATTAGGATTGCGATACACTATGACCTGACCTAAATTATTAAACAGTTATTGACCAACATATAAATATATATATACTTAATATAGGTTCGTGAATCCGAGGCCAACCTTGCACTTGTTCAATGACGTCATATGTATTTTTACTACGAAATACAGTATTGTGAGTTTCATTTGCTCCCTTTTTAAATGCTTTTGCAATATATATTTTTGGGACTGAGAATACATACACTGCTTTTATAAATGTTTGACGAAATAGACACAAGTAATTTAAACTACATTCTATGGTTGCATTGTTATACCGGATATCGCCCTTGTTGAACTTGGTAGCCTAAGAATAGGTGTTTATTATAATTGCCACCAATTGACGCGAATCCTAAAGATAGATCTATGGGCCTTGACAAGCCCCAGTCAGAGAATTTGAACTGCTTTAGTACTTCGATTTTGTTTTTTTTTGGGGATATTCTAGATGCATTTTGTTAATGTCGGTTACCAGGTGTTCAATCCATATGAATGAATTTTAAACACTTGCGAGTGTATGATTATTGAATAAATGAAATCTTGTGGTCTATTAAAATTATGGAAATGATTGATTTCGATAAACTAATGAACTCACCAACCTTTTGGTTGACACTTGAAAGCATGTTTATTCTCAGGTTTGAAAGAAATCTTCCACTGTGCATTTGCTCATTTTAGAGATAATATTTGGAGTCATTCATGGCATATTTCAAAAGACGTTGCATTCAAGTCATTGAGTTCAATAAGGATTTTTATTAAGTAAATGACAGATTAGGTCATTTATAGTTTGGATATTATGAAATGGTATGCATGCCAGTCAACTTTCGATGTGATGAAAGTTTGTTTTTTAAAAACTAATGCAATGTTTGTAAAATGTATCATATAGAGGTCAAATACCTCATGATGTAATCAACTATTGTAATTCGTTTATAATCAATATGAACGGGTTGTTAAAGTTGGTATCAGAGCGGTGGTCTTAGCGAACCAGGTCTGCATTAGTGTGTCTAACTGATAGTCATTAGGGTGCATTAGTGAGTTTGGACTTCGACCTTAGTTGCATGTCAAAAGTTTTGCTTATCATTTCCTGTCAGAAATTACCTGCTTATCACTCTTAGTCTAGACACATCTTACTGTATTGATTGCATGAATAGTGTATAGACAAAAATTCATATCTTAGCGTATCTGCTAATATCTTAGCGTATCTGTTACTGTAAACTTTGCCTGGCATATTCCTTAAATCCCTTCGTAATCTACGAAATCTTTTGTTCTATATATATAGAGATTCTATGTAATTAGAATACCATCCGATAGCCAGAAATCATTTCATATTGAAAAATCCTTTATTCAATCATAAGAAATGGAACTCTCCACTAGTTCAAGTCCCTCGAATTTCAAAATGGAATCCCACTCAAGCTCCGAAAGCAGTGTGACTGGAATGGATCAACCAATCAGCCATCATCTATTTTGGATGAATTGGGGACGGGTTCGTAGCCTTCACAACCATTAGAGACAAGAAGAAGGTGATCCCTTCTATCCACCACATTGCCCTCTTGGCGATGAACCTGAAGCACTTACCGGCGAATGATGCATCCACTTTGGGTTCTTATAAGCTCAAAGATGACAATAAAGATTTGGATTACGGGGATGCAATTCGAAGTTTATTTGTGGGAGGTTTTGAAGTCAATAAGGGTGGTTCATCGACATTTGGAAATGGAAAAATGACCAAGGAGGCTTTTGTGGCTTTTGACGAAATGATGACGAGTGTGACAACCAAAAAATTTCCGACCAAATTTAAACTTAATCTTTATATGTTTCTAACACGATAAGCAAAGTCTGTAATGTTGAAAATTTTGAAACTATATTCATGTAAGCAATTACCCTTTGACCGTGCTCGACGATTCACGAACATTTATGTGCATATAGATATGTATATATAATATATATATAGTTATATTAATTGAAAACGTTAACAAAGTATTAGACGTATGATACTTTATATGAACGTATTTGTTTCAATATATGTTTAATATATTTATCGACGGAATTAAAAGATAATATCAAATGATTGAATTATCAGATACGTTGTAATATGATTACGGGTCTATGTTATGAGGTCCACTATGATTTAAGAAATCTATTCTTTTTGACAACATTCGAAAAATGGTAAAGTGATTCATAAGTAAGAACAAATGTGTCAATTAACGAGAACCAGACAAGGGTTAGTGGAGTTTCATGTTCAATTTCCTATATAGGTGTTAACTAGTTAACTTTCATATTATTTAGGGTGAAAGTGAAATTTGGGAATATAGATAACTTAGGAAATAGATATCGAAAAGTTAAGTAAATTGAAATTTTACATTAAGATGGTTTCATACGCTTATATTAATCATTGGACTTTATCCCACGTTTCACTAGCAAACGGTAATTTAAAAACTTGAAACCTATTATGAGTATATTTAATTCTACTTTTCTAAAACGTTTTATGATATAACAATTTCCATTATTTTAACCTTTTAACAAAATGATTCTTAAAAATATTTAGTTTTGGAAAACAAAATTATCATATTTAATTGATTTAGTTTCAAACGTACAAAAACTTTTTCAGTTTAAAAAGAACTTTATTACTAAAACGTATATAACTTTTATAAATATCTAGAACCAACTTTTGACAACTCATTTCTTAACCAGTATGATAAATATAACGATTTTTATATTTTATTTTATTAAATATATATAACGATTTAAATTAATATTATATATATTTATACGCGTATTATACGTACATAGTTTTATACTTTTTAACTTTACCTTTACTTTACTTTTACTTTACTTTAACTTTAATAATTCACTTTAATAATTCATACATTAATAATTCACTTTAATAATTCATACTTTAATAATTCACTTTAATAATTCACTTTAATAATTTATTTTAATAATTCATACTTTAATAATTCACTTTAATAATTCATACTTTAATAATTCACTTTAATAATTCAAAAATATATTATAAATAGAATTCAATAGGTTTCATTATTTCATAGAAACTTGAAAATATATTTCTCTAAACTCTCTCAATCGATATATATATATATATATATATATATATATATATATATATATATATATATATATATATATATATATATATATATATATATATATATATATATATATATATATATATATATATATATATATATATATATATATATATATATATATATATATTTACTCCCCATTATTATTAGTATTATACATAAAATATTACGACGAGGTCATGAGCGGGTTATTTCAAAACGGGTTTTTCGAGCGGGATGGAATTAAGGAAATTATGAGTTATAGCTATGGAGGTGATGGGTATTATTCGGGGGTATACTCGTGAGGGCAATCTAGTGTTTATCATCTCCGTTGCGTCTACGTACCTTTCCTGCAATATTGAATCTCAATATTGATACGTGAGCACTCATAACTTAACTTTTATATATTATTAGTGTATCCTTGACTAGTGCTCGAGTATATAGGATCATGCATGCTTGTATGTTTATTATTGTCGTTAGATAGGTTATGTTGAATTCTGAATTAGATACATATGCTACTGAGATAAGGTATATGATATGCATGTCGTTGGAAAGCTAGCAAAAATTAAGAACGTTTCCTTTAGAACTCGTGTGATTTCGATGAACGGATTAAAAGATATAGTCACCTGAATTATTATTAATTTTAGTATATTTTTTGTTAAAATGATTATTATTACTATCGTCGTTATTATCGTTGTTATAATTATTATCTAATAATTATTATTATTATTATTATCAATATCATTATCGTTATAAGTATTATTATTAAGAATCGTCTTTTTTATTAGTATTACTACCGTTATTATCATTAAAATTATTATTTAACATTATCATTACTATTATTACTATTATCATTATTATTATTATTATTATTATCATTATTATAAATGCGATATAAAAGAGGATTAAAAACTATTAAACAAATCGATTAGGAAATAATGAGTATGAATATCATGATGAAATTAAAATATGGTAAGATACTGATTTAGATAAAAATATCATTTTCAATATTTTTGTCATTACTATTACTATTAAAAGTATTATTAATATTAAAACTATCATTTTTACCAAACCTATTATTGTTAATAGAAATATCATTGTTATTATAAAATATCATTTTTATTATCATTTTAGTATTATTATTAATAAAAATTATCATTTTTAATAGAGTTATTATTTTTATAAAATATTATTATTATTACAGTTAATATTAAATAGTATCGTTATTATTAAGATTATCATGATTAGAATTATCATTTTATCATACGTAATATCGTCTTTAGTAAATATAAATATTATTATTATTATTATTATTAGTAGAATAATAATAATTAATATTATTACGATAAATACAACTTTTACTTATTATTTTTATTATCAATAACAAATAAATATGTGATACAAAGATATTTTTATCACACGTAATATAATTCACATTAATATTACATACCACTATATTTTTATGATATTAAGTGAACTTTATAAATTATATTACTTAAGATATATACAAGTATATTTTTAGCATATATAAATTTTAACATAAATTTCAATATAAATTTTTATTTATTAATAAATGACTTGTATTATTTTTACTTTAATAAAATCTGATAAATATATTTAAATATATAAAATGACTATATAAGTTATATAATAAACATGAATAAAATTTTGTAAATCATCTTGAGTCAAATAGACTTTTGTTGACTTTTGCATATCGATCTCGAGCATTAGGATTGCGATACACTATGACCTGACCTAAATTATTAAACAGTTATTGACCAACATATAAATATATATATACTTAATATAGGTTCGTGAATCCGAGGCCAACCTTGCACTTGTTCAATGACGTCATATGTATTTTTACTATGAAATACAGTATTGTGAGTTTCATTTGCTCCATTTTTAAATGCTTTTGCAATATATATTTTTGGGACTGAGAATACATGTGCTGCTTTTATAAATGTTTGACGAAATAGACACAAGTAATTTAAACTACATTCTATGGTTGCATTGTTATACCGGATATCGCCCTTGTTGAACTTGGTAGCCTAAGAATAGGTGTTTATTATAATTGCCACCAATTGACGCGAATTCTAAAGATAGATCTATGGGCCTTGACAAGCCCCAGTCAGAGAATTTGAACTGCTTTAGTACTTCGATTTTTTTTTTTTTGGGATATTCTAGATGCATTTTGTTAATGTCGGTTACCAGGTGTTCAATCCATATGAATGAATTTTAAACACTTGCGAGTGTATGATTATTGAATAAATGAAATCTTGTGGTCTATTAAAATTATGGAAATGATTGATTTCGATAAACTAATGAACTCACCAACCTTTTGGTTGACACTTGAAAGCATGTTTATTCTCAGGTTTGAAAGAAATCTTCCACTGTGCATTTGCTCATTTTAGAGATAATACTTGGAGTCATTCATGGCATATTTCAAAAGACGTTGCATTCAAGTCATTGAGTTCAATAAGGATTTTTATTAAGTAAATGACAGATTAGGTCATTTATAGTTTGGATATTATGAAATGGTATGCATGCCAGTCAACTTTCGATGTGATGAAAGTTTGTTTTTTAAAAACGAATGCAATGTTTGTAAAATGTATCATATAGAGGTCAAATACCTCGTGATGTAATCAACTATTGTAATTCGTTTATAATCAATATGAATGGGTTGTTAAAACGAGTATGGCCGGTGAGAGTGAACTGGTAAACGTTTCTCGTATTAATTCTTGAGAGATCCCTAGTACGGCGCTCAAAAACAAATATCAACAAAAGAGGAAGAAAACATTGATCCAAGGCGCCGAGATGGAAGAATTTGGGGTTTTTATCAAAGATATTTGAGCTCGTTGTCCTCGGCTTCATGGGTCCTTTTGTATTCGTCGGTTTTGTTGGTGTATAAAAGTCCCAGGTTCATATCAACCGAAGGAATGTGGGCCCGATTGAATCCCAGTTCAGTATATAAAGAGTTTCAACTTCACAATTTAGGGTTAATCACCCATTTAGGTCTCCTGGTCGTTTTCCTCTCATGTGAGCTATCCTCAAAACCCACCAAGTCGAATCAAGACTCTAGGGCATCGTTCTTATCGGATCCAAAACGATCCGGTTCGACTCATTCGATCCCCAACGTTAACGATTCACGAAAACCTTCTATCCCAAGATCCAAACGGCTCCAACAAATTGGTATTAGAGCTGTGGCTTGTAGGATAGATCATTCAATGCGTGATTTCATTTTTGAGCTTGTTAAAAATTGATTTTTGGGTATTTTTCAAGTTTTTGGTTCTAAAATTGAAAAACTCGATTTTTGAGTGTTATTATTTGAATTGATTCATGATATATGTTCCTTGTCATCATACAAACACATTCCAATTTACAGATTCAATTTTCATCTCGTAATCATTGAGAAATCTGAGTTTTTATTCAAAATTTTCATTTTTAAAATCAATCAGGTTAGTTAGATCTAGTAGGTTTTTTGGAAAATCTAAAATTTTAGAAGTGTTTTGAATCAAACGACATACCTTTCTGCAATTTTTTGATGTCTAATTCCTCATTTTGAGTCAAAACCGCCATTGAACCACCACACACAACCGCTGCCCGCCGCCGGTTTCTACAAATTCACCAGGAACTCGATCGGTCGCTTGTCCTTTTCCCTAGACCGATTGTCACACTCACTCGACCGAGTGTCTCGTTTCACTCTACCGATTGTCTAGCCTCCCTCGACCAAGTGTCAGATTTTAATCGATCGACTTGGAACATCACCATCGACCGACTGTCGTACTCCTTCGACCGATTGTACCTCTCCCTCGACCGATTGTCTTTCTGTAGTGACCGGAACTTTTCCATGTTTATATATATTAAATGAAATTGTTATTTACAGGATTAAGTGTTTCCAACATGTTAAGCAATCAAACTTGTTAAGACTTGATTAATTGAAATAGGTTTCATATAGACAATTGACCACCCAAGTTGACCGATGATTCACGAACGATAAAACTTGTAAAAACTATATGATAACATATATATATATATATATATATATATATATATATATATATATATATATATATATATATATATAGTTAACATAATATCATGATAAGTATGTATCTCATTAGGTATTTTAACAATGAGTTATATACATAAAAATGAGACTTTTGAATTAAGAAACTCGAAAACGATATATATAACGATTATCGTTATAACAACGTCTTACTAAGTACATATGAATCATATTAAGATATTGATACACTTTGTTAAACATGATAAATGATAAGTAAATATATCATTAAGTGTATTAACAATGAACTACATATGTAAAAACAAGATTACTAACTTAAGGATTTCGAAACGAGACATATATGTAACGATTATCGTTGTAACAACATTTATCTGTATATATATCATATTAAGATATATTAATATATCATAATATCATGATAATGTAATAATTTAACATCTCTTTAGATATAATAAATAATGGGTTAACAACATTTAACAAGATCGTTAACCTAAAGGTTTCAAAACAACACTTACATGTAACGACTAACGATGAATTAACGACTCAGTTAAAATGTATATACATGTAGTGTTTTAATATGTATTCATACACTTTTGAAAGACTTCAAGACACTAATCAAAGTACTTCTACTTAACAAAAATGCTTATAATTACATCCTCATGCATTTTCATCAACAATTCTACTCGTATGCACTCGTATTTGTACTCGTACAATACACACTTCTAAATGTATTTACTATTGGTATATACACTCCAATGATCAGCTCTTAGCAGCCCATGTGATTCATCTAACCATGTGGGAAAAATCATTTAACATCTAGTATGAAAAATCTCACAAAATAACAAACTAATGGAGCCTATATGACTCATGCATATTCACCTGAATGAAGGTGTCCACAAACACTTTCATTTTGCAACTTACATGCATTAAACTACTCTCTATCAAGTGTTCTTCCATTGTTCTAAGTGTTCTTCATCATCTTCATTAAAATCTAGCTCAATCTAGTTCATAAATCTATACATAAACCAAGTTATAAAACAACTACACAAGAACACACCAACAACACTTCCAAGTTTGCTAGCTTACTTCCAATCTTGCAAATACACTTTGAGTGATCATTCAATCTCAAGAAATCTTTCTTATTTACAGTAAGATATCTTTCTAATACAAGGTAATACTCCTATTCAAACTTTGATTCAATTTCTATAACTTTAACAATCTTATTTCTAGTGGAAATCTTACTTGAACTTGTTTTCGTGTCATGATTCTACTTCAAGAACTTTCAAGCCATTCAAGGATCCTTTGAAGCTAGATCTATTTTTCTCATTTCCAGTAGGTTTATCCACAAAACCTGAGGTAGTAATGATGTTCATAACATCATTCGATTCATATATATAAAACTACCTTATTCAAAGGTTTAAACTTGTAATCACTAGAACATAGTTTAGTTAATTCTAAACTTGTTCGCAAATAAAAGTTAATCCTTCTAACTTGACTTTTAAAATCAACTAGACACATGTTATATATCTATATGATATGCTAACTTAATGATTTAAAACCTGAAAACACAAAAAACACCGTAAAACTGGATATACGCCGTCGTAGTAACACCGCAGGCTGTTTTGGGTTAGTTAATTAAAAACTATGATAAACTTTGATTTAAAAGTTGTTCTTTTGAGAAAATGATTTTTATTATGAACATGAAACTATATCCAAAAATCATGGTTAAACTCAAAGTGGAAGTATGTTTTCCAAAATGGTCATCTAGACGTCGTTCTTTCGACTGAAATGACTACCTTTAAAAAAACGACTTGTAATATGTATTTCCGACTATAAATGTATACTTTTTCTGTTTAGATTCATAAACTTAAGTTCAATATGAAACCATAGCAACTTGAATCACTCAAAACGGATTTAAAACGAAGAAGTTATGGGTAAAACAAGATTGGATATTTTTACTTGTTGTAGCTACGTGAAAATTGGTAACAAATCTATATTAATCATATCCTAGCTAACTTATATTGTATAATACATATATTATAATATATTATGTAATCTTGGGATACCATAGACACGTATGCAAATGTTTTGACATATCATATCGACCCATCTATATATATTATTTGAAACAACCATAGACACTCTATATGCAGTAATGTTGGAGTTAGCTATACAGGGTTGAGGTTGATTCCAAAAATATATATACTTTGAGTTTTGATCTAGCCTGAGACATGTATACACTGGGTCGTGGATTGATTCAAGATAATATATATCGATTTATTTCTGTACATCTAACTGTGGACAACTAGTTGTAGGTTACTAACGAGGACAGCTGACTTAATAAATTTAAAACGGTAAAGTGTATTAAAATTGTTGTAAATATATTTTGAACATACTTTGATATATATGTACATATTTGTTATAGGTTCGTGAATCGACCAGTGGCCAAGTCTTACTTCCTGACGAAGTAAAAATCTGTGAAAGTGAGTTATAGTCCCACTTTTAAAATCTAATATTTTGGGATGAGAATACATGCAGTTTTATAAATGTTTTACAAAATAGACACAAGTAAATGAAATTACATTCTATGGCTAGATTATTAAACCGAATATGCCCCTTTTTAGTCTGGTAATTTAAGAATTAGGGAACAGACAACCTAATTGACGCGAATCCTAAAGATAGATCTATTGGGCCCAACGAGCCCCATCCAAAGTACCGGATGCTTTAGTACTTCGAATTCATCATGTCCGAAGGGAGTCCCTGAATGATAGGGGATATTCTATATGCATCTTGTTAAGGTCGGGTACCAGGTGTTCACCATATGAATGATTTTTATCTCTATGTATGTTATGTATATTGAAATATGAAATTTTATGGTCTATTATTACGATTTGATAAATATATAGGTTAAACCTATAACTCACCAACATTTTTGTTGACGTTTAAAGCATGTTTATTCTCAGGTGATTATTAAGAGCTTCCGCTATTGCTTGCTAATATATGGACAAGATTTGGTGTCAGCATGATTGTATAATATTGTTTAAAACTGCATTCAGGATTTATTTTGTTGTAACATATTTATATTGTAAACCAATATGTATTGGTAGTGTGTAAGTGTGATATTTTTTAGATTATCATTTCTGGATAATCTAGGTGGTGTCTTTTTAACCTTGTCGATAAAATAAAGGTTATGGATTGTTTTAAAAACGAATGCAGTCTTTGAAAAACGTCTCATATAGAGGTCAAAACATCGCAACGAAATCAATTAATATGGAACGTTTATAATCAATATGAACGGGACATTTCAGTTGGTATCCGACCGTTGGTCTTAGAGAAACAGAAATTTGCATTAGGGTATCTTATCGAGTTTGTTAGGATACATTAGTAAGTCTGGACTTCGACCGTGTTTTCTTTAAAAACGATTGCTTAACACTTTGGTTGGAAACTATATATTATTAAAATGTAAATATTATGTGATATATTAACCTCTTAATGTGTTTGATATTGTGTGATAGATGTCTACCACTAGTACAAATCCCATCGACTCACCTAATAATAATGAAGAGTCAAATATTATTTGGGAAGATTCACAAATTCCCGAAGAAGAACCGGAAGAGGAGGAACCGGAAGAGGATAAACCGGAGGAGGAAGAACCGGAAAAAGAAGAGGTTCCGGAGAAAGAAATATTGATACCTACAGTGAATTGTTTAAATAAAAGAAAATCCTCAACCAAAGGACCAAAGTTAAAAATGGTCAATGGTGTTTCCACCGAGAAAGCAAAATATTGGGAAGATTACCAATTTTCCGATGAATCGGATCCCGATGAGGATTTCGATGATATTATAGAAATTACCCCGACCCAATTTAATATAGCAAAAGAAAATAATAAGGGAAAAGGTGTAAAAATAGAGAAACCTGATTCCAACCCCGATGAACTTTATATGTATCGGCAACATCCGTATCTCCCAAATTGTAACAATAACCCGGGAACCTCTAAACCACCAGGTTTTTCTAAACCATTGTGGAAAACGACGGCTCGTATTAGAGGAGCACCATATATCCCTAGAAAATTAGGAAAACGAACCAAGTCCGAAGAAGAAGAAACCAGTGATTCAGATTAGAGGGTTGTAATCATGTTGTGTATTATATGTGTTGTAATGTGCTTGTACTTTTATGTTCTATGTAAAAATTTCTTGTATTGTTTGTTAATTATCTTTTACGAATCTAATCCTTGTCTATTTTACAGTATAAAAACAAAATGGACGTTAAGGGTAGACAACCGAAAATTTTAGAAGATCTACCAGAGGATATGATTAAGGAAATCTTGTCTAGAGTCGGTCAGAACTCATCAGCACAATTAATTATGGCGAAATTAACTTGTCAAACATTTGAAAGACCTTCTAGAAATGCCTTAGTTTATAAAAGGCTTTCCTTTGATAGGTGGGGTATATCACATTGGGGAGACCGTAAGTTACGTCGTGTTTTCTTTAAAGCGTTAAATGCGGGGAACTCAAATGCAATTTTACGCTACGGGTTAAGAACCTATTTTGACTCAACATATCCCAACATAGGATTTCATGAGTTAGAAAGAGCTTCTAACATGCAACATAAAGAAGCATGTTATGCTTACGGGTTACTGATGTTCGCTTCTTACTAAAGTGAGAAAAAGAACATTGGATTACAACTATTAAATAAAACCTTTCCACAAGTGACGGATTCAGTAGTTGGGGTGAGAAACAAGGTTTTTAGATTATTACGGGGCTGTTGGACATTACGAAACCCTCGTCCTTTTGACGACATTACAACATGCTACCTAGTCAATGGTCATAACGGTTACTTTCCACAAGACCAAGGATGGGAAGTCGTCTTAGTAAAACCAGAATGCATGACTTGTTTCTGGACTTATGAATTACATGTCTTTATTTCTTTTGCTGAACAACTTGCGTATTAACAAGAATTGCCTTTATAGCTGCCGAGTAGCAAAGTTATTATGTGCTATATTTCATCCTAAATGTATAATAGCGGTATTGTAAGTTTGTAAAATATTGTATAAAATTTGAACGCAAAATTTTATTATGATCAGTTTTTTCATATAGAATTGTAGTAGTTGAATTGTATATTAGCTACTACGTATGAACTTAACGGGTAGGTACTACCCGAATTAAAACTATAAAACGCTAATATGAAGAAAAAGCTTGTATAAATGAGTTCATACTATGCTACGAAATACTATTGACTACTCTTAAAATTCTATATGATTAACTTAATTCTTTTGGGCTATTTTTGAAGGAAATGGCACCGGCAACTCATCAGAATTTAAACATGAGCGAGGAAGACTTCCGTGTTTTCCTTGCGGCAAACATAGCCGCAGTACAGGCTGTGATGCAAAATAACAATAACTATGGATCTAGCAGTGGAACTAATTCCACAAGAAATCGTGTAGGATGCTCCTACAAAGAATTCACTGCCTGCAAACCTTTGGAATTTGATGGAACCGAAGGACCAATTGGATTGAAACGGTGGACCGAGAAAGTCGAATCGGTGTTTGCCATAAGTAAGTGTACTGAAGAGTAAAAAGTTAAGTACGCTACGTATACCTTCACAGGTACTGCGTTAACGTGGTGGAACACCTATCTTGAACAGGTAGGACAAAATGCTGCTTACGCACTACCGTGGTCGGCATTCAAGTAATTGATGAACGAGCAGTACTGTCCTAGAAATGAAGTCAATAAGCTCAAGGTAGAACTTAGAGAGTTATGAACACAAGGGTCCGACATTACCACATATGAACGACGATTCACAGAGTTGTGCCTATTGTGTCCGGGAGCGTTCGAAGATGAAGAAGAGAAGATCGACACGTTTGTAAAAGGATTACCAGTAAGGATTCAAGAAGATGTGAGTTCACACGAGCCCGCTTCCATACAAAAGGCAAGTCGAATGGCTCATAAACTCATAAATCAGATTGAGGGAAGAATTAAAGAGCAGGCGGCCGAAGAAGCCAACACGAAACAACTCAAGAGAAAGTGGGAAGAAACCAGTGACAAGGGTCACCAATACAACAACAACAACAATCACAACCATAATCACAATAACAATCATAACAACCGCAAACACAATCGCAACATTAACTACAACAAACGTCCCAACAACAGCAACAACTACAACAACCGTTTCAACAACAATAACAATCCCAACAACAACCTCAATAACAACAAACAACAGAAACAACCATGCTTCAGGTGTGCAGAGTACCATCCGAATGTGTTTTGCACAACATTTTGCACCAAGTGTAAGAGAGGTGGTCATGGCGCGGCAAAATGTGAGGTTTACGGACCAAAGAACAACAAATATAAAGAAACAAATAATGTCGGAACAAATAATGCCGACATGGTTTGTTATAAATGTGGAAAACCGGGCCACATTATTAGAAATTGCCCAAACTAAGGGAATACTAATGGGCAAGGCCGCGGAAGAGTTTTCAATATTAATACGGCAGAAGCGCAGGAAGACCCGGAGCTTGTTACGGGTACGTTTCTTATTGACAATACATCTGCTTATGTTTTATTTGATTCGGGTGCAGATAGAAGCTATATGAGTAGAGATTTTTGTGCTAAATTAAGTTGTCCACTGACGCCTTTGGATAATAAATTTTTACTCGAATTAGCAAAAGGAAAATTAATTTCAGCAGATAATATATGTCGGGATAGAGAAATTAACTGGGGGATGAAACGTTTAAAATTGATTTAATACCAGTCGAGTTAGGGAGTTTTGATGTAATAATTGGCATGGACTGGTTGAAAAAGGTGAGAGCAGAGGTCGTTTGTTACAAAAATGCGATTCGCATTATGCGTGAAAAAGGAAAACCTTTAATGGTGTACGGAGAAAAGAACAACGCAAAACTAAATCTTATTAGTAGTTTGAAGGCGCAAAAACTAATAAGAAAAGGTTGTTACGTCATTCTAGCACATATCAAGAAAGTTAAACCTGAAGAAAAGAACATCAGTGATGTTTCCGTCGTAAAAGAATTTTCCGATGTATTTCCGAAAGAATTACCGGGATTACCCCCACATCGATCCGTTGAATTTCAAATAGACCTTGTACCAGGAGCTGCACCAATAGCTCGTGCTCCATACAGACTCGCACCCAGTGAAATGAAAGAATTACAAAATCAGTTACAGGAACTTTTAGAGCGTGATTTCATTCGACCAAGCATATCACCGTGGGGAGCTCCTGTTTTGTTTGTCAAGAAGAAGGATGGTACATTTAGATTGTGTATCGACTACCGAGAGTTGAACAAACTTACCATTAAGAACCGCTACCCACTACCGAGAATCGACAACTTATTTGATCAACTACAAGGCTCGTCAGTTTATTCGAAGATTGATTTACGTTCTGGATATCATCGAATGCGGGTGAAGGAGGATGACATTCCGAAGACTGCTTTTAGGACGCGTTACGGTCATTACGAGTTTATGGTTATGCCATTTGGGTTGACTAACGCACCAACTGTATTCATGGACCTCATGAACCGAGTGTGTGGACCATACCTTGACAAGTTTGTCATTGTTTTCATCGATGACATACTTATTTAATCAAAGAATGACCAAGAGCACGAAGAACATTTGAGAAAAGTGCTAGAGTTGTTATAGAAAGAAAAACTGTACGCTAAGTTTTCAAAGTGTGCATTTTGGTTGGAAGAAGTTCAATTCATCGGTCATATAGTGAACAAAGAAGGTATTCAGGTGGATTCAGCAAAGATTGAAACTGTTGAAAAGTGGGAAACCACGAAAACTCCGAAACATATACGTCAATTTCTAGGACTAGCTGGTTACTACAGAAGATTCATCCAAGATTTTTCCAAAATAGCAAAACCCTTGACTGCATTAACGCATAAAGGGAAGAAATTTGAATGGAAGGATGAACAAGAAAAAGTATTTCAATTGTTGAAGAAAACTTAACTACGACACCTATATTGTCATTACCTGAAGGGAATGATGACTTTGTGATATATTGTGACGCCTCAAAGCAAGGTCTCGGTTGTGTATTAATGCAACGAACGAAAGTAATTGCTTATGCGTCTAGACAATTGAAGATTCACGTGCAGAATTATACGACACATGATTTGGAATTAGGCGCGGTTGTTTTTGCATTAAAGACTTGGAGGCACTACTTATATGGGGTTAAAAGTATTATATATATCGACCACAAAAGTCTTCAACATATATTTAATCAGAAACAACTGAACATGAGGCAGTGCAGGTGCATTGAATTGTTGAATGATTAAGACTTTGAGATTCGTTACCACCCGGGGAAGGCAAATGTGGTAGCCGATGCTTTGAGCAGAAAGGACAGAGAACCCATTCAAGTAAAAGCTATGAATATAATGATTCACACTAACCTTACTACTCAAATAAAGGAGGCACAACAAGGTGTTTTAAAAATGGGAAATTTAAAGGATGAAATACCCAAAGGATCGGAGAAGCATCTTAATATTCGGGAAGACGGAACCCGGTATAGGGCTGAAAGGATTTGGGTACCAAAATTTGGAGATATGAGAGAAATGGTACTTAGAGAAGCTCATAAAACCAGATACTCAATACATCCTGGAATGGGGATGATGTACAAGGATCTCAAGAAACATTTTTGGTGGCCAGGTATGAAATCCGATGTTGCTAAATACGTAGGATATATATATATATATATATATATATATATATATATATATATATATATATATATATATATATATATATATATATATATATATATATATATATATATATATATATATATATATATATATATATATATATATAAGGTCAAAGCTGAGCATCCGAAACCATAAAGTCTACTTCAACATCCCGAAATCCCGGAATGGAAGTGGGAAAACATTACCATGGATTTCATCTCTAAATTGCCAAGGACTGCAAGTGGTTTTGATACTATTTGGGTAATAGTTGATCATCTCACCAAATCAGCACACTTCATGCCAATAAGAGAAGATGACAAGATGGAGAAGTTAGCACGACTGTATTTGAAGGAAGTCGTCTCCAGACATGGAATACCAATCTCTATTATCTCTGATAGGGATGGCATATTTATTTCAAGATTCTGGCAGACATTACAACAAGCATTAGGAACTCGTCTAGACATGAGTACTGCTTATCATCCACAAACTGATGGGCAGAGCGAAAGGACATTACAAACGCTTAAAGACATGCTACGAGCATGTGTTATTGATTTCGGAAACAGTTGGGATCGACACCTTCCGTTAGCAGAATTTTCCTACAACAACAGCTACCATTCAAGCATTGAGATGGCGCCGTTTAAAGCACTTTATGGTAGAAAGTGCAGGTCTCCGATTTGTTGGAATGAAGTGGGGGATAGACAGATTACGGGTCCGGAGATAATACAAGAAACTACCGAGAAAATCATCCAAATTCAACAACGGTTGAAAACCGCCCAAAGTCGACAAAAGAGCTACGCTGACATTAAAAGTAAAGATATAGAATTTGAAATTGGAGAGATGGTCGTGCTTAAAGTTGCACCTTGGAAAGGCGTTGTTCGATTTGGCAAACGAGGGAAATTAAATCCAAGGTATATTGGACCATTCAAGATTATTGATCGTGTCGGACCAGTAGCTTACCGACTTGTGTTACCTCAACAACTCACAGATGTACATAACACTTTCCACGTCTCGAATTTGAAGAAATGTTTTGTTAAAGAACTATTCCATTAGACGAAATTCAAAACAATGAAAAACTTCAATTCATCGAAGAACCCGTCGAAATAATGGATCGTGAGGTTAAAAGACTTAAGCAAATAAGATACCAATTATTAAGGTTCGATGGAATGCTCGTAGAGGACCCGAGTTCACCTGTGAATGAGAAGATCAGATGAAGAAGAAATACCCGCACTTATTTCCAGAAGATACGTCGACACCTCCTATTGCTTAAAATTTCGGGACGAAATTTATTTAACGGGTAGGTACTGTAGTGACCCGAACTTTTCCTTGTTTATATATATTAAATAAAATTGTTATTTACATGATTAAATGTTTCCATCATGTTAAGCAATCAAACTTGTTAAGACTTGATTAATTCAAATAGGTTTCATATAGACAATTGACCACCCAAGTTGACCGGTGATTCACGAACGATAAAACTTGTAAAAACTATACGATAACATATATATATATATATATATATATATATATATATATATATATATATATATATATATATATATATATATATATATATATATATATATATATATATATATATATATATAGTTAACATAATATCATGATAACATATATATATATATATATATATATATATATATATGTATATATATATATATATATATATATATATATATATATATATATATATATATATAGTTAACATAATATCATGATAACATATATATATATATATATATATATATATATATATATATATATATATATATATATATATATATATATATATATATATATATATATGTTATCATATAGTTTAGTTAACATAATATCATGATAAGTATGTATCTCATTAGGTATTTTAACAATGAGTTATATACATAAAAATGAGACTTTTGAATTAAGAAACTCGAAAACGATATATATAACGATTATCGTTATAACAACGTCTTACTAAGTACATATGAATCCTATTAAGATATTGATACACTTTGTTAAACATGATAAATGATAAGTAAATATATCATTAAGTGCATTAACAATGAACTTCATATGTAAAAACAAGACTACTAACTTAAGGATTTCGAAACGAGACATATATGTAACGATTATCGTTGTAACAACATTTAACTGTATATATATCATACTAAGATATATTAATATATCATAATATCTTGATAATGTAATAATTTAACATCTCTTTAGATATAATAAACAATGGGTTAACAACATTTAACAAGATCGTTAACCTAAAGGTTTCAAAACAACACTTACATGTAACGACTAACGATGACTTAACGACTCAGTTAAAATATATATACATGTAGTGTTTTAATATGTATTCATACACTTTTGGAAGACTTCAAGACACTTATCAAAGTACTTCTAATTAACAAAAATGCTTACAATTACATCCTCATTCATTTTCATCAACAATTCTACTCGTATGCACTCGTATTTGTACTCGTACAATACACAGCTTCTAAATGTATTTACTATTGGTATATAAACTCCAATGATCAACTTTTAGCAGCCCATGTGAGTCACCTAACCATGTGGGAACCATCATTTAACATCTAGTATGAAATATCTCACAAAATAACAAACTAATGGAGTCTATATTACTCATGCATATTCACGTGAATGAAGGTGTCCACAAACACTTTCATTTTGCAACTTACATGCATCAAACTACTCTCTCTCAAGTGTTCTTCATCATCTTCATCAAAATCTAGCTCAATCTAGTTCATAAATCCATACTTAAATCAAGTTATAAAACAACTACTCAAGAACACACCAACAACACTTCCAAGTTTGCTAGCTTACTTCCAATCTTGCAAATCCACTTTGAGTGATCATCCAATCTCAAGAAATCTTTCTTATTTACAGTAATATATCTTTCTAATACAAGGTAATACTCATATTCAAACTTTGATTCAATTTCTATAACTTTAACAATCTTATTTCGAGTGGAAATCTTACTTGAACTTGTTTTCGTGTCATGATTCTACTTCAAGAACTTTCAAGCCATCCAAGAATCCTCTGAAGCTAGATCTATTTTTCTCATTTCCAGTAGGTTTATCCACAAAACTTGAGGCAGTAATGATGTTCATAACATCATTCGATTCATATATATAAAACTACCTTATTCAAAGGTTTTAACTTGTAATCACTAGAACATAGTTTAGTTAATTCTAAACTTGTTCGCAAACAAAAGTTAATCCTTCTAACTTGACTTTTAAAATCAACTATAAATATGTTATATATCTATATCATATGCTAACTTAATGATTTAAAACCTGAAAACACGAAAAACACCGTAAAACCGGATATACGCCGTCGTAGTAACACCGCGGGCTGTTTTGGGTTAGTTAATTAAAAACTAAGATAAACTTTGATTTAAAAGTTGTTCTTTTGAGAAAATGATTTTTATTATGAACATGAAACTATATCCAAAAATTATGGTTAGACTCAAAGTGAAAGTATGTTTTCCAAAATGGTCATCTAGAAGTCGTTCTTTCGACTGAAATGACTACCTTTACAAAAAAGACTTGTAATCTATATTTACGACTATAAACTTATACTTTTTCTATTTAGATTCATAAACTTAAGTTCAATATGAAACCATAGCAACTTGAATCACTCAAAACGGATTTAAAACGAAGAAGTTATGGGTAAAACAAGATTGGATATTTTTACTTGTTGTAGCTACGTGAAAATTGGTAACAAATCTATATTAATCATATCCTAGCTAACTTATATTGTATAATACATATATTCTAATATATTATGTAATCTTGGGATACCATAGACACGTATGAAAATGTTTTGACATATCATATCGACCCATATATATATATTATTTGGAACAACCATAAACACTCTATATGCAGTAATGTTGGAGTTAGCTATACATGGTTGAGGTTGATTCCAAAAATATATATACTTTGAGTTGTGATCTAGCCTGAGACGTGTATACACTGGGTCATGGATTGATTCAAGATAATATATATCGATTTATTTCTGTACATCTAACTGTGGACAACTAGTTGTAGGTTACTAACGAGGACAACTGACTTAATAAATTTAAAACGGTAAAACGTATTAAAATTGTTGTAAATATATTTTGAACATACTTTGATATATATGTACATATTTGTTATAGGTTCGTGAATCGACCAGTGGCCAAGTCTTACTTCCCGACGAAGTAAAAATCTGTGAAAGTGAGTTATATCCCACTTTTAAAATCTAATATTTTGGGATGAGAATACATGCAGTTTTATAAATGTTTTATAAAATAGACATAAGTAAATGAAATTACATTCTATGGCTGGATTATTAAACCGAATATGCCCCTTTTTAGTCTGGTAATCTAAGAATTAGGGAACAGACACCCTAATTGACGCAAATCCTAAAGATAGATCTGTTGGGCCCAACGTGCCCCATCCAAAGTACCGAATGCTTTTGTACTTCGAATTCATCATGACCGAAGGGAGTTCCAGAATGATAGGGGATATTCTATATGCATCTTGTTATGGTCGGTTACCAGGTGTTCACCATATGAATGATTTTTATCTCTATGTATGTTATGTATATTGAAATATGAAATTTTGTGGTCTATTATTACTATTTGATAAATATATAGGTTAAACCTATAATTCACCAACATTTTTGTTGACGTTTAAAGCATGTTTATTCTCAGGTGATTATTAAGAGCTTCCGCTGTTGCATGCTAATATATGGACAAGATTTGGTGTCAGCATGCTTGTATAATATTGTTTAAAACTGCATTCAGGATTTATTTTGTTGTAACATATTTATATTGTAAACCAATATGTATTGGTAGTGTGTAAGTGTGATATTTTTTAGATTATCATTTCTAGATAATCTAGGTGGTGTCTTTTTAACCTTGTCGATAAAATAAAGGTTATGGTTTATTTTAAAAACGAATGCAGTCTTTGAAAAACGTCTCATATAGAGGTCAAAACCTCGCAACGAAATCAATTAATATGGAACGTTTATAATCAATATGAACGAGACATTTCACTTTCACCCTCGACCGATTTTATTTCACCCTCGACCAACTGTCTCTCCTCCATCGACGGACTGTGTTTCTGAAATAGTAAAAAACAAATAAAATTGAAGTTGCAGGTTTGATTTTAAGGATTCCTAGTTTCTGCTGTGTGTTATTGCGAAGAAGAAGAAGGAAGTAACACTGTAAATCAATTTTTTTTGGGTTTGTTCTGTCGTGAAGAAAAAAAAAGGGTGTGTACATGTATGCAAAGAGGCAAAAGTTAAATTAATTATTGGTGTTGGATTAAAAGTGGGACTCTCTTGGGCTGTTTATCTTGTAGGCCGATTAGCATAGAGGATAAAAACCCTTTTTGAGTTTTTGTTCTTGGTCGACACAAAAGGGAAGAAACAAAGAAGAGTTGTGCTTTATTAGTACTAGTGGTCCCCACTTTATGTGTTGTTCACATGAAAAAGAAAGAAGAAAGAAAGTGTGGTGATTTATGTAAGATTAGAGAAAGCAACAAAGAAAAGTGAGGTGATTTTAGTTTAGTGTATGTTTTTAAAAATAAATAAATAAAACAAATAATGGATCCATCTTAAATTTTTGGACACTCTTGAGTTTATTTTTGGTGCATCAGAAAACAAGAGAAAAAGGAGAGTTGCATTGTTAATTAAAATAATCATTTAGTTTAATGTTATTATTGTAAGTTATCGTGTTTGTAATGGATAACGGAATAAAGAAAAATAAGGCAAAGATTTTAAAACAAGAATGGAAAAATTTTACGGCACGGAGGACTAAGAGTTTAGAAGATATGATAGCGAGGTATTGTCATTTATTGTCCGAAATGGAAAGTTGTGGAATTGAGGTGACGCAATCTAAAGTTGTAAAAGTTTTAAAAGAGGGACTGCCAGCAAAATGGGAGTTATACATTGAGCAGATTGAATCAAGAGCATGGGCTTGCAACATTAAACTTACTCTTAATTCGTTCATATCCAAGTTGAGTGAGAAGGTTTTGGAACAAAAACAAGTTAATAGAAGAGATATAGTTCATGATATCGGCTAAAAAGTCACGTTTTTACCCCCGATATTGAGTCCCAAAAGCATAAAGTTCAAAGCTTTGTCGGCAAAATAATCATTTTTTCGGTTAAACTTGTAGGTAAAGTAATTACAAAGACAATGCAAAAAAGAATAAAGAGAAACGGAGCTAAAACGAAGATTCTAGAGCAAAAACGGTGAAAGACAAGAAATCAAGTTACGATCCAGGAAATCAAGGCTGACCAGCAAGCTAAACGGCCTGCCATACGGCCTGCCATTATGGAAACGGTCTTCCAGATACGTGCCACCACACGAGCTGCCAAACGACCTACCAGAAATATGGCCTGCCAAATACGGCCTGCCAAACGGCCTGCCCGGCGTATTTGGCAATTTTCAAGTCTATTTAAAGGGTCTTTGTCATTCATTCCAACACACACCTCTCTTCACTCTCTCACTACAATACACTTTCTCCCACTAGAGCTTTCAAGGCCTTCTCACCTCCGAGCGGGAAATTAAGTACCCGGAGGCGAACGCCGAAGATTGTAATAGGAGCGGGCTAGAGGTTGTCAGCACTTGTAATGATCCAGATCTCGTCTGTAAACGGTGAACGCTTTCCTTAATTTAATAAAGTTATTATCTTGAGTTGCTTTCATCTTGCATGATTATCTATCTGTTACAATTGTTTATTACGTGTTGAATATTTTATCTGAAACTTATCATTTTGTTACGCTGAAACCTTGACGGTTTAGAGGTTTAATTTACGGATCACCTTTCCGCTTATTCACGTGGCTATAACCTAGTATTAAGACCTGATCAACCCTATGATACAAGGTAAGTAGTTATGTGTGCTTAACGTCACAATAGGGATATAGAACCTACGTATGAATAACCATTTGTTCATCATAGAAGAGCTGCCCATTTAGATTGTGGTTAGAGTTAGCAATAGAGAGTTCAGTGAACACTAGCTTACTCAGAAGCATGATTCGTGTCAGAAGCAATGTTCTTGAGATATTGTAAGATGATACGGGGTTGAATAAGTGATCGCAAAGGAGAGACTTCTATCCCAATTAGCAGTACCTTAGAATATCTAAGATTGCACATATGTTAATGTTAAGGCATAGCATAGTGATTTAGTGGTAGGATATTGCTTTAGTTAGACCAACTAGGATTAAGAAAAACAAAGACGTTCCTTTATTGGGTAAACCACTTTGTTCATGTACCTAGGATTCTATCCATAAGGTTGTTTAAACCTTTCAAGTTAGCATTGGGAGTAGGGATACCTGTCTTAGCCAGAATCTTCAAAGCCTAAACTCTTAGTGACAAATCAGTTAGGTTCACAGCCAGTTGATTGAGGTTTAGTGTTTATCCTAGGAAGTTGAACTCTTGCGATAATTCCCCTTCAGAATTCTATTCTTCGTACCTATCTTTACTTTTATTGTTTAATTACTATTTTATCTAGTTAATCTTAATCTATCACCTCTTGTCGCTAGGGTTAACTATATAGGCACTTTTGTCCCACATTACCGAATAAACATACAAAAATACGTACCTGAGTTATATTTACCACTTACTCATTAAAAGGAAGACAAGTAGGTGAGTTATAGCTTGGAACCCCAGCTAAATATAAATGATAAAACAAACCACTACTCCTCCTTGTGGTAGCTGATTCTGACGTGCCGCGGCCTAACGACATCGCGAAAATAAAACCGTCCGTTTCGGCCATATCATAAGAAGAGTAGAGTTTTTGGCGCCGCTGCCGGGGACCTATTTTCTGTCTGTTAAGGTAATCGCTGATTCTATCAAGATATCTGAGATTCTTGAGTGGTGTCTAAGAAAGACAATTATACACGGACTTGGTTATTGGATTTTCCGAACAGTCTCCAATTATATTAAAACCAAAAGGATCCTGCCTCTCCGTTGTCTGCCTGGCCACTTGTTTCAAAGATAAATTGACAAAAATCACACATGCTTAACAAACAGAGAATTTGTCGGTATAGGATTTAAAGTCGCCATTACGGTAAACCCTTTTCAAATTATAAAAACAAAAATATTAATTATGGTTTTAATTTATGTAGTTTCCATTTCAAATTTAACCGTCTACGAAGAAAGTGCGAATGACAGTTGCTCTCCCACGACTTCGGAAACCGGCGAAGTTTTTCTTTATAAACCTAAAACAAATCTAAACCCTGATGAATCTCATCAAGACTTAGTTCTTGATTATTGTAGTCCAAGAAGCCGGATAATTTCATCTAACTTAGAGATTTCATTGCTTTTAGAAAAGTTTTACTCAAATACACCAGGATTCGACCCTCTTCACGATCCAAAAGGGAGGCTCAGTCTTAACGAACTCCTGATAATGGAAGATGAGATAAGGGGAGAATATCCAACTATTTTCAACTATCCAGACTTGTTCGAATTTAATCCTAAAGAGATATGAAACTCTGATAAAACAAAAGCTCCGTTTATTGGAAATCTGTTAAATCCTAGTAGAAGGTTAGACATCTATAGAGAATTCGTTAGGCACCTCTATTCCTCAGACTTCCCATTTTCAACATTTCAACTCAATCTGTTAAAAGAGCTACGTTCTCAGACTCGTTCTCTTCACAAACTGATAAAAGAATGTGTGGATGACCTTTTCGTCAAGTATCGGGATGCAGAAATCAATTTCAAATTTGATTTAGAGTCATTCGTCGCTTTTCTCCCTCATTTCACCAATAAGGAAGTTTCTCCAATTCACATAAACCGTTACTTCTCAGCAATGATCTCTGAATTAGAATTTTGGATTGAAAGCAAGACGCCTAACCCTATTTCAACCTACGGAAACCGAGATTTCTTTTACTTTGATCCAGCCTCATTTCTCATCAAAAGATTAATTGAAGCTTTTCCGGATTCTACCAAGGAAAGAATACATCAGAATTTCTTCACAAAAAGAAAGGAAGTATACTCGGAACTTGTGCAAATCCTCACTATGTCAAAATTTCCATTTACAAACCCTCAAAGGAAGATCATTCGAGAAATATCTTCAAACTTTAAATTTACTATCGATGATCCTGACTGCGCGAAAGATCTTTTATTTCAAGACACAGTGGCAAAACTTCTTTTTGAACTAAATTATAGAGATACTGGGTCAAGGGACGGAATTTCAAATACTAAGAAAGTAAAAAGGGCTTTGGTTAAACTTATGGACGATATCGGAGATTTATAGAGGCGCGAGCATAAAATGTTAAGTGATTTCGAAATATTCTCAATACACTCCGCTGATTTACTCTGGATGGTCAAGGAAGCTTTAAACTTGTCTTTCTTTCCGCGTCATTTCTGGAATTTAGTTGTAGAACCTGTGTAATTTGTGTTTTTAATAAAAATAAAATATTTTAATTTTTAGTTGTCTTTTCTTTTCTTATTTTAGTTAGTGATATATCTTAGAAAATATAACGAAATAATATAAATATAACTGGATTAAAATCCGAGGTTTTATTTTATTTGTCTTCTCTTAAAACCCTTTAAATTTTAAAATCATAAAAACTTAAAAATTGTGCGAGTCGGGTCGGGGAAATAAGCCCGCGATCCACACGGGCCTTTTTCTTTCTCTTTTCTTCTTCCTTCTCTTTTCTTTTTGTGATTTTTTTTCTCCCTCTGTCCCTTCGAAGCCGTCGCACCACCACCACCTTACCACACTCAAATCTTAACCAAATTCGATGAATCAAAGCTTGAAACTTGTTCTCTCGAGCCTCCTAAACTCGATTCCATCATCAATTTCGCACGAAAGGTACTCTTTCTTGATGAAAACTCGAATTTTCTCTTAGGGTCAAATTTTTGACTTTTTAGAAAAAATTAGTTTTTGACTCAATTATGAATTCCTTTATGCTTAGATAGACAATGTGATTACTTTGTGTTAGTTTTTAGGCTTGATTGAGATATTTTGGATAGTTTTTGGCTCTAGACTAGTTACTTGAGGTTTTAGGGTGAAATTTGGTGAAATTCTTGGAAATTTGATGTTTTGCTAGCTTAGTTAGGCTTAGTGATTCATTAGGAACGTTTAGAAACTGAATTTGGAACAAAGAAGGCTAGTTTGCTTGAATTTAGTATTTTGGTTAAACTACACATAATTAGGACTTCGGTTTTTCCTATAGTTAAAACGTTTTTAAAACTTAGGATCACCTTAAAACTAGTTAAAATGACGGAATCATTGATTTGCTTGAGAAAATGTAGCCTAATCCTTGATTTTCTTTATTTTGTACATTTTGATCAAAATAAATATTTTTCAGTCAAACGGCTCTAATCTTTGACTTTAATATGTTATAGCTCAACTTTGATGTTTAAAAATATTTAAGGGAATTAGAAATGGTCTTTAGGATCATTGTATGCTTAAAAATCATCAAATTTGGTTAAAAATTGCTTATTACGACTAAATGACTATAATTATTATTTATTTGCATTATTTATTGTAATCACGGGTACACTTTGAATTTTGCTCAAAAGTAAGGTTGTAGTTCATTTAAATGTTGTTTGTGGTAATTTTGGCTATATTTGACTATAACAGGATTTTGGAAAACCCCATTTTTAAAGCCCTCATTTCGAATTTTTTTCGAAAAATATAGGCATTTTTGGACTCTAAGTCCTAATTTTTGGACCATAACCTATTTTACTTGATTTTTGCAGGTGGCCAATCGTCGAAATGATGTTGAGTTGCCCCATTGTCTTTGTGGGCAGGATAACCCGGAGGAAAATGAGCCTTTTATGAGAGTTTGGATTAACCGAGATAAAGCGGGTAATAAATACATAAATTGGAAGATATTGGAACAGTGTGGTTGGGCTGATGTTCTCGGAAGAATGTTGACTTTTCAAGCCGCGGGTAGAACGCACCGGGCCTGGAAAATGTTGTTTGAGTTAAACGAAACAACATATAACGAGCCATATGCAGAGTTTATGGCAACCTGGAGTTTTGATTCAACAGTTGATCCGGCGGATTATAATAATCAAGAATGCATCCATTTTTGACATCAAAATCGAATGTTCACTTGACTCTCGAACAGTTTGCGAGACACCTAGGGTTGTACAAATCATCACAACTCACCCGGCCAATATTCAGGGATGGATTGACCACCTTGAATTACATGGATCATCAGACTTTCTGGCAAGAGCACACCACAGATAACGGGCCATGGCAGTCAAGTAAAAAGGTGTCAAAATTCGCCAACCTCGTACTCCGAATCCTCCACCACCTAATCACCAAAACCCTCCATCCTAAAGCCAGATTTGGCGGTGCGGTTACAATCAGAGACATGCGCCTGATGCACGCCATAATGAATAACCAGAATCTACAGGTAGTGCATCTCCTAGCTCAGGATATCACCAGCGAGAAGAATTCGGCAAGCACGGTTGTGCCAGTTTTAGGGGGTGTTGTGACTAAGTTGCTCAAGAGCATGCATGTTTTGGGAGATGTTGCACGATTTAACTATACTATTGGGGCCGTATCAGAATAGATTGGGTATAAGTTGTTGAGCTACTAGAAGTATATTCGCATTGAGGGTGAGCAGTTGATCATCCAGGCGAACCCAAAGATACCCGGTTCCGAAGAGCGGATGGTACCAGGGGTGAGAGTTCAGGGATTCAGACCTGATACTAGGACACAGTATGGTAGTAGGAGACGAGGTTCCCAGGAACCTGTGGATAAGGATGACCCCACAGCCCATGGACGACCCATTGACACTCGCCGTCACTCATCAGTTGGCAAGGGTGATGGTCCACGATATCCACCATACAGCTACCAGTACCATATGGGAGATTTACCTGGGCATGAGAGATGGTTTTCCCAGCACACGATCCTTGAGAATTTGGACCACTTTGCGCATTATGCGGGGAGGCAGTTCAGCATCCCACCATACCCACATGAGTATCCAGTAATGCAAGCCCACCGTGATCCAATGGGAGCAGGCCCGAGCCATCAATTTTTAGGACCTACACCTCCACCTACTCATCACTACACACAACGTACAATTATCTCACCTACACCGCCACCTCCACAGACTACAGGGCCTGAGAATTTTGTTGAAGAGTTGTTCAACGTTAACACATCTACTGTTGGTCAGGACCCTAGGTGGGAACAGGCATTGGAGCAGCGTATGACTGCAGGGGTTGCACAGGGTATCAAAAGTATGGACGTGAACCAGCAGTGGGGAAGAGGTAGAGATTTACAGGATAGTATGGGTTGGCAGGCAGGGCCTATGGTTCATACGAGCACGTCATCGTTAACTGGGTTAATGAAAGGACCCGTCCTAATCCACCTGGACGAAGTCATCAACATTTGGTCCCATTGCGATGCTCGGCTCCAAGTAATGTCCTTATATTGAGCAAATGCACAGCGGAAGACTTAATTCGTACCTGAAAATAAACATGCTTTAAAGTGTCAACCAAAAGGTTGGTGAGTTCATAGGTTTATCATAACAATCATTTCAATATGTTAATAGACCACAAGATTTCATAATCATAAACATAATACACTCGCAAGTGTATGTAAAGCATTCTAAGTGGTTGAGCACTTGGTAACCATACTTAACATTTAATCAACGTCGCATATTCCCTTTATTATGAAATCTCACTACACCGTACCAAGTGTAGTCACCAAAACGAAGTACTGTGCAACTGTTGAATACTGGTCATCCAGTCCGGTTAGGGTTGTCAGGCCCGATAGATCTATCAACAGGATTCGCGTTTACAATACCCATGTAAATAGTAGTTACCAAGCTACAGGGAAATATGCCAGTGGTACAACTCAACGTAGAATATATTTTTAAGTACTTGTGTCTATTTTGTAAACATTTATAAAAGCAGTGCATGTATTCTCAGCTCAAAAATATATATTGCAAAAGCAATTAAAAAGGGAGCAAATGAAACTCACTTTTGCCTTGAAGGTATTTAATTCGACTTGGTCTCCGATAGATATCACGAACCTAACCATATATATAATATATCAACATATTTTCTTTTTAAGTAATCGTTACATATATATATATATATATACTTTTAATACTTTTAATATTTTCTTAGTCCGTAGTTAGCAGTCCGATGTTAGTGGTCCACAATTAGTTGCTTAAATAAAATAAATAAAGAACCCATCGTATTCGTATTGATCAGAATTAATCTCGACCCATGGTACCATGTTGTCAAATGACGTGTTGCGTACATAAAGTACCGTGTTGTCAAATGACGTGTTGCGTACAATCATGAGGTCTTATGATTAATCTTCTCGTGTTGTTTACGGGTGGTCCTGAAATATATAAAATCAAATCATAAGTAATTATATATAAAATATTATATTAATTAGAAAAGATATGATTAATTTACTTTTTCTCCAAATATTTTCGTAGCTAAACTAGCTTCGGATACCCAATCTTGTTTTAGCCGTAGTTTCTTCATTACAACTCCGTTTTTGTTGGTTCAACTTGCCACTTCCTTGGATCGAGTCAAATTTTAAGAATATGAACTGAAAATACCTTAGTTTGTATTCGAAATCATAGGTTATAGGTCAAACTTTGGTGAAACTTATGAAAGTGATCATTTTCCATCATAAAAACAACATTTAATGATCATTTTTCTAAAAATACTTACACTTTGAGTTAAACCATGAAATTTTTATGTGTTAACATATTCATAAGAAATATCATTTTTCCAGAACATGAACTTCCAATTCAAAGTTCAAGATAGTTTTTAATTATCCAACCCAAAACAGCCCCCGGTTGCACTCTGAGGACGTAGATTCAGTTTTTAAGATGTTCTTTGTAAAATCAAGTTATATCTTGTTAGGTTAGCATATCATTATGATATATTACAGGTCTTGAAGTGTTTTAAAAGTCAAATTAGAAGGATCTATTTAGTTTGCGAACAAGTTTGAAATCATTCAAACTATGTTCTTGTTGTTAAAATTTTATACCACAAAATAAGATAGCTATATGAATATGAATTGAATAAGATTATGAACAAGGTTACTACCTCAAGCTACTCGGACAAAGTTACTGCAAAAGATAAGAAATAATCTTGGAATCTAAGAGTGGTGGAGTTAGATCAAAAGGTTGGAAGTAAACTTCTTCAAATGGGTGGTTATTTTGATATGTTCTTGAAAGAGTTTTCTTATGGTGTTTAAGGCTTGTAATTGAAGCTAAATGATGGGGAAAATGCTTGGAGATGATCAAGTATGAAGTTAGGAGTATTTTGAGAGATAAATGAGGGTGTAGGTATGAGAAAATGGAGTGAAGAAATGGTGTTCATTTATAAAAACGTTTTTAGTTTATAAAGAAAGAAAAGGATTCCTAATTTTATTTTCTTACTAATAATTCATACTACTTGACAAATCCTAGTTACCTCATATCTAGGGCAGTAATAATATTGATTAGGATGTTGATTTTATGTGTATATACCAATAGTAAATACGTATAGAAGCTGGGTATGATACGGGTACATATACCCTAGATATACGTATAGAAATCTTGAGGAAACGGAACGAGAATTCAAATATAGCTATCTTTTGTGAATATACTTATATTGTTTTATGTATTTAAGTCCTTAAAAAGTGATTAAATATTTTATATATACGATACGTGTATAAGCATTATATATTATAAGTATATATATCAAAGAATGTTACGTATAGTTATCGTTTTGAAAACTTAAGTTAGTAGTTTCAAAATATACTTATAACTCATTGTCATTAGTACACAATGAGATGTTAAACCATCCTTAGATCATGTTAAATATATATAAATACATATATATACACAAACGTATAATTATCGTATGTTATATAGTTCGTGATATCATCGGTCATATTGGACGGTCAAACGTTGTGTAAAACTCTTTTCAAAAACACAAGTCTCAACAATTTGGATTGCTTATCAAGTTGGTATGGTTTAATTTATGTAAATATTAATCTCATAAGTATAATTTGGTCGAAAAATTCCGGGTCATTACAGTACCTACCCGTTAAAGAAATTTCGTCCCCGAAATTTGATAGAGGTTGTTATGGATAACAATAAGAAGGTTTTCATGACAAATATAAGGTGATAATGGAGTTTTATCATCATTGAGTAATGTAGATAAAATGATTCGATTATGCGAAGAATATAAATGAGACTATCGTAAAAGAGTGAGATGAGTAAAATATATTCGTCTTAACCGATGACGTAGTTATGATTGATTTCCGGGATTTAAGGGATTTAAAGAGAATATTACGTAACAAGATTTGGTTTTTTGGTGATTAAGGAAATCAGGATCTTCTTTGATTATATGCAATAATCTGTTTCGATTGCTCTTTCGGATATTTCACTATAAATTCACCCCTTCGTTTCCTTATTTTCCACGACTCACACCTTCTATTCTTTCTCCCTTGATTCTTACTTTAAAGCATTCATCAATATGCTCCATCCAGTCCTGATTTTTGATATACTCCTAACTTTTATATCTATCATTCTTCTTTTTCATCTACCACCAGAAGAATCTATTTACTTCTACTATACTCTTGTGTTTATAGTGTTTCTAATTCTCCCGTGTCTCTATATTGCTATCTGCATCGATATACATGGTTTGTAATTTCGGGGTTATTATCGAAGTTTATATTCTTCATTATTTTTCGGAGCTTCATGCTTTCGTTTTCTCTTCCCAACTTCGAGTCAAGCGAGTAATGGTCCGGAATTCGTAGATATGAAATTCAGAATGAACATAGCTAATGCTCTAAGAAGAAAATGGTAATAGAACGATTTTGATTTGTTAAATTACCAGAATACCCTAGAGAAGACCGAGTCATCCAGAAAAATATTCTCTTGATATGTTTAGAGATTAGATAGAATGTAAGAGTCGTGTAAATGGCACATGATGACGGTACTGTGAATCATCATGCTTCATTAGAAACTCAGCATGACTTACTGTAATATAATGACGTTGATCAAGTGTCATTATATTATACTAATCCATGCTTCAGTTCCCAACACTACTTCAAAACATTCATATTTTAAACTCGAAGGTTTCAGAATTTAGAAACTAACACAGTTTCTTTTATGTTGCAGATATTACAGAGAGATAAATGATCTCAGATAAGAATAGTTGTGAAAATATCGCCAGAAATATGGAGGATATTTATAATAGAACATACGAGAATATCTTAGAATTTCTAATATCAATGGATGATGAAGAAGATTTGTATGTGAAGGTTTAGAATGAGAAATAAGATGTTTGCTAACGATTTTAGCAGGCACAGAATCATTTGGATTCTTTGAAGGCAAACTTATTCTTTGTGATTTGTCCACGGCTTTCTTCATAGTTTCGCATAATCCGCTTTTCGGTACTAAATTTTCTATCGAGCGTTCCTAACACTCCTTTCTTTATCATCAAACTTTTGGCCATTAAGATCATCTACAACATGCTGCTTCGTCAGCATTTTCAAAGTTAACTGATCTGGGTCATCGGTTATCAAACCGAGGTAGTTTCAGGAGAATTGTGTTTTTAGAATGATTAATCGCTGATGGTAATATTGTGGAATATAAAAGGTTCCCCAGTAACAATAAAGAGTACGCATATATATCGCGGTTATAATAAAGTTGTTTCGGATGAAAAGTCGGAGTTGACTTGCTGGAGTTGTGACAAAATTAGCTACTTTGGAAAGGGATTACAAAACGATCTTCGGTAATAACAATGTCAAAGGAACTAGAACAGATACGTGTCAAATGTTTACTCAGTTTTTGAGGGTTTTTCAGGTGCATAACTATATGCATCAATCTTTTCTTCCGTAGATGAAGTGCGGTTGGTTTATCCTCTCGATTGAGTTGTTTTTAAGAATCATGATAGATTTGAACGCTGATTGTAATCGTCGAGATACAATGAGGTTTAAGATGAAATCAAGTGGCAATCTTGAAGAAATGTTTAGTTTCATATGTTATAATCAATATTTTAATTCATTTTAATTGTCCAATGTCATTAGTCCACAGTCGATAGTCCACAGTAATAGTCCAATAATTCATATATAGTTTAATATATAAAATACGAATTAATTAATACGTGTCGTGACCCGTATACGTCTCAGACTCGATCACAACTCAAACTATATATATTATTGTAGAATCAACCTCAACCCTGTATAGAGAACTCGATCATTACTGCATATAGAGTGTCTATGGTGATTCCAAATAATATATATAGATGCGTCGATATGATATGTCAAAACATTGTATACGTGTCCCGATATTTAAAGTGCGTAAAATAATTACAGAAATTAAATGACGATAAATAAAAGTGCGATAATTAAATTGCGATAAATAAACTGCGATAAATAAAATGTAATCAGTTAGCAAGGAACAGTTAGCTGGAACAGTTAGCGTGGATTCTTAACAAAATTTTTCGTAGTTAATTTGTTTGTTTCTAACAGATTTTATTTTGTCATATGTTTTCTTCATATGCCACTTGTTGGATTCTGGGAAGTCAAAATCCAAATATGAAATTGAATGAAAATGGTTATTCTACGGTGAACGAATACGTATATCGGTGGTTATAAGTAGGATAGTAAATGACTGTTGAATCAGCTTCGATGAATGTACAATGTAACTTATTAAGATGAAATCTAATTATTCCTCGGGTATTACCTACCCGTTAAAAAAAAATTTCACCATTAATATTTTGTACAAAAGAACTTTTAATTACGATCTTTATGAAAACATATATATATATATATATATATATATATATATATATATATATATATATATATATATATATATATATATATATATATATATATATATATATATATATATTTTCTTCAGATGAAATCATGAATTTAATGAGTTAATATGATATTAATCTCATTTGCTTTTCGGTTTGAGCTAGAATAAGAAATCTCTAAAACTTTTTGAAACCACATATTCTTCGCAGAACATCAATGAAGTTATGGATCAATACTTCATCGTTCATTATTGTTGGTACTCCTTGGTATCAATGGTGCGTATGATGTTGATGTTTGTGGGACAGATTATGATGTCGAGACGTGTGATGCGGATGTTGTTTGTTAGTGGTGATGATGGTACTGTTGATGTTATTGATGGTGGTGCTGATTATGCTGCTGGCGCTGCTGCTGGTGTTTGCAACCTTCGCACTATGTTCTCCAAAGCCGTCACGCGAGCGCGAAGTTCGTTAACTTCTGCTAGTACACCGGGATGATTGGCGGTTGGAGCGAGCGAATGAACAAGATTTATAATATGGAATAGTATATAATCATGACGAGATACTCTAGAAATGAGAGAGAAAATGGTGTTTCGAATAGGTTCGCCGGTAAGTGCTTCAGGTTCATTACCAAGAGGGCAATTTGGTGGATGGAATGGATCACCTTCTTCTTGTCTCCAGTGATTTAGTATATTATGAACCCATCCCCAATTCATCCAGAATAGATGATGGGAAATTGGTTGATCCATTCCGGTGATGCTGCTTTCGGAGCCCGAATGGAAATCCATATCGGCATAACTGTAGGAGCTGAAGAATTCGAACTAGATGCGGAATCCATCTTGTATAATGGGGAAAAAGAATTTTTGGTATGGAATAGATTATAGGAGTTAGATTTGGTACTCTTCAATACATAATTTACATATGTATATATAATACCAAAATCCCGTAAATTACGGAGAATCTTTGAAAAGATATCAGTCAAAGTTCGCAATAACAGATATGCTAAGATAAGAATTCGTCTATACACTATCAATGCAGTAAATGCAGTAAAACGTGTCTAGACTTATGAATGATAAGCAGGTAATTTCCTAAGGATGATAAGCAGATGATTTCCGACTAGAAATGATAAGCAAAACTTTTGACATGTAGACACGGTCGAAGTCCAGACTCATTAATGCATCTTAACAACTACTAGTTAGACACACTAATGCAAGACCTGGTTCGCTACGACCACCGCTCTGATACCAACTGAAAGGACCCGTCCTAATCCACCTAGACGAAGTCATCAACATTTGGTCCCATTGCGATGATCGGCTCCAAGTAATGTCCTTATATTGAGCAAATGCACAGCGGAAGACTTAATTCGTACCTGAGAATAAACATGCTTTAAAGTGTCAACCAAAAGGTTGGTGAGTTCATAGGTTTATCATAACAATCATTTCAATATGTTAATAGACCACAAGATTTCATAATCATAAACATAATACACTCGCAAGTGTATGTAAAGCATTCTAAGTGGTTGAGCACTTGGTAACCATACTTAACATTTAATCAACGTCGCATATTCCCTTTATTATGAAATCTCACTACACCGTACCAAGTGTAGTCACCAAAACGAAGTACTGTGCAACCGTTGAATACTGGTCGTCCAGTCCGGTTGGGGTTGTCAGGCCCGATAGATCTATCAACAGGATTCGCGTTTACAATACCCATGTAAATAGTAGTTACCAAGCTACAGGGAAATATTCCAGTGGTACAACTCAACGTAGAATATATTTTGAAGTACTTGTGTCTATTTTGTAAACATTTATAAAAGCAGTGCATGTATTCTCAGCCCAAAAATATATATTGCAAAAGCAATTAAAAAGAGAGCAAATGAAACTCACTTTTGCCTTGAAGGTATTTAATTTGACTTGGTCTCCGATAGATATCACGAACCTAACCATATATATAATATATCAACATATTTTCTTTTTAAGTAATCGTTACATATATATATACTTTTAATACTTTTAATATTTTCTTAGTCCGTAGTTAGCAGTCCGATGTTAGTGGTCCACAATTAGTTTCTTAAATAAAATAAATAAAGACCCCATCGTATTCGTATTGATCAGAATTAATCTCGACCCATGGTACCATGTTGTCAAATGACGTGTTGCGTACATAAATTACCGTGTTGTCAAATGACGTGTTGCGTACAATCATGAGGTCTTATGATTAATCTTCTCGTGTTGTTTACAGGTGGTCCTGAAATATATAAAATCAAATCATAAGTAATTATATATAAAATATCATATTAATTAGAAAATATATGATTAATTTACTTTTTCTCCAAATATTTTCGTAGCTAAACTAGCTTCGGATACCCAATCTTGTTTTAGCCGTAGTTTCTTCATTACAACTCCGTTTTTGTTGGTTCAACTTGCCACTTCCTTGGATCGAGTCAAATTTTAAGAATATGAACTGAAAATACCTTAGTTTGTATTCGAAATCATAGGTTATAGGTCAAACTTTGGTGAAACTTATGAAAGTGATCATTTTCCATCATAAAAACAACATTTAATGATCATTTTTCTAAAAATACTTACACTTTGAGTTAAACCATGAAATTTTTATGTGTTAACATATTCATAAGAAATATCATTTTTCCAGAACATGAACTTCCAATTCAAAGTTCAAGATGGTTTTTAATTATCCAACCCAAAACAGCCCCCGGTTGCACTCTGACGATGTAGATTCAGTTTTTAAGATGTTCTTTGTAAAATCAAGTTATATCTTGTTAGGTTAGCATATCATTATGATATATTACAGGTCTTGAAGTGTTTTAAAAGTCATGTTAGAAGGATCTATTTAGTTTGCGAACAAGTTTGAAATCATTCAAACTATGTTCTTGTTGTTAAAATTTTATACCACAAAATAAGATAGCTATATGAATATGAATTGAATAAGATTATGAACAAGGTTACTACCTCAAGCTACTTGGACAAAGTTACTGCAAAAGATAAGAAATAATTTTTAAATCAAGGAGTGGTGGAGTTAGATCAAAAGGTTGGAAGTAAACTTCTTCAAATGGGTGGTTATTTTGATATGTTCTTGAAAGAGTTTTCTTATGGTGTTTAAGGCTTGTAATTGAAGCTAAATGATGGGAAAAATGCTTGGAGATGATCAAGTATGAAGTTAGGAGTATTTTAAGAGAGAAATTAGGGTGTAGGTATGAGAAAATGGAGTGAAGAAATGGTGTTCATTTATAAAAACGTTTTTAGTTTATAAAGAAAGAAAAGGATTCCTAATTTTGTTTTCTTACTAATAATTCATACTACTTGACAAATCCTAGTTACCTCATATCTAGGGAAGTAATAATGTTGATTAGGATGTTGATTTGATGTGTATATACTAATAGTAAATACGTATAGAAGCTGGGTATGATACGGGTACATATACCCTAGATATACGTATAGAAATCTTGAGGAAACGGAACGAGAATTCAAATATAGCTATCTTTTGTGAATATACTTATATTGTTTTATGAATTTAAGTCCTTAAAAAGTGATTAAATACTTTATATATACGATACGTGTATAAGCATTATATATTATAAGTATATATATCAAAGAATGTTACGTATAGTTATCGTTTTGAAAACTTAAGTTAGTAGTTTCAAAATATACTTATAACTCATTGTCATTAGTACACAATGAGATGTTAAACCATCCTTAGATCATGTTAAATATATATAAATACATATATATACACAAACTTATAATTATCGTATGTTATATAGTTCGTGATATCATCGATCATATTGGACTGTCAAACGTTGTGTAAAACTCTTTTCAAAAACACAAGTCTCAACAATTTGGATTTCTTATCAAGTTGGTATGGTTTAATTTATGTAAATATTAATCTCATAAGTATAATTTGGTCGGAAAATTCCGGGTCATTACAGTTAATCGCTAGATCAGATGAGATAGAATTTAGAATATCCTCGGGTATGAATACAGCAGAGTTGGCAGACCAGTTTACCACAGACGAGGAGATGACCAGCGAGGGTCAATCTAGATTGAGGAACCCAACCAGGGCCCGTACCAGCGTGATCTACTCTCCACCATATTCAACACCTCAGCCGTAATCATGATTATCTTTTGGAACATTCGTACCTTTTATTATTAATGCTACATTAAATTACATTTCTGTACGCCCGGTCTCGGGCATAACTACTTTTATGTTTTAGTATGTGTGGTTGGTTTTAGAATAAATATTGCATGAATAAACGTCACAAAGCAAACGACGATCGAGACTGTACGAGATGGAAACAACTTGGATCAAGGATGCTTTGAACGAGGATGACGCCGGCTCAAGAATTGAAGAATCCATAAGCAGCGTGCCATCCAATTGCACGTCTTGACACCATAGGGGAGTACTACATCTTCATCACCTTTCCAATAGAATATACGCAATTACTATACCACTTTAAAAACTAAGTGTGGGATTGGCAACTCCACCAACATAAACTTTTAATAAAACAAACGCCTCTCTTTAAAACTAAAGTGTGGGATACTCCTAACCTTAACATTTAGGACAATGTTATTTTAAAGTGTGGGATAGCAAATGTTGCACATAACGATTCTTGCAAAATCCTCAAGTTTTTCACAAAATTTAAAACTTTTCGAATTATAATAAACTAAGGATGATAAAATTCTATTAAAGATCAAAAAAGTTTTTGCTACAAAATAGACAAAAAGGGTAAAACAGGGTTGAAAACTTTTTGCGAAAAATCAAAATCAATCCTCCCAATAGAGCATTGCATAATGAAAGGCGCAATTCGACCTATTATAATTGTTGTAAGGCACCCCTAAATAAGGCTTTATAAGCACTCATTTTTAGTTCTTCACTATATTTCCGTTGAGCGCGCCGATGTTAAACATTTTAGAATCAGAACTTGTTCTTGATCTACATTTCGGAATCACACATTTTGACGAGGATGACTAAGTTAAAACCTCAGCTATCCGTGAAGACAAAAACAACCTCCGCTACACACCTTCGTTTCCATTTTCGCTCCACAAATTCATTTCACTTTTTCTAATTTACTTTATTCGCTTCATAAATAAATAAATCCCGACTAAATCATTCTTTTTCGGGAAAAACCTCCAAAATTGCACTAGAAAAATGCAAGCATCCAGGACAAATATCAAAGAAGATCGCCAAAAAGGAGACCTCGAAGAGAAAAGCAAAAGATGCTTTCAAAAAAAAAAAGTAGAGCAAAGTCTCTACGAATAAAGGCTCTAAGAAAGGTAGCAGAACCAGCAAAGATTCGAGAAAAACTCCTGGCAGTCAAAAAGAAGGATGCTCACCAAGAAATTCCTGATAAAAAGCTGAAGGGATCGCCGAAATCAATCTTTCGAAAAAGAAAACTCCTATCTATCAAAACCCTTCGTACTCTAGAAACTTCCAAATCCCCATCTCTTCACAAATTCAAAATGAGTCGATAACCGAAAATTCTCGCAAATAAGTGATGGAGATTTGAGTCTTGATCAAGCCTATGACGAAGAATGTAAGCATGACTGGCTAAGAGTGACTTCATTTCTTAAAACTTTAGGATACCCTAAACACTTTAGTGAAATGAGTGACCCAAGTGAGATAGCCTTAGTTATGTAACCTCCTCTCATGCTTGCGGGAAAAGATTCGAGAATAGCAAAAAGAATAAAATCCAAGTTTCCGCTTTTTCGTCTTGCGGAACAAAACAGCTTGATCTCTACAAATTAAAGTCCTCAATGTTTTAAGTTCGGAAGTTTGCTTGAGGGCAAGCAAAGTCTAAGTGTGGGATATTTGATATCGGCTAAAAAGTCACGTTTTTACCCCCGATATTGAGTCCCAAAAGCATAAAGTTCAAAGCTTTGTCGGAAAAATAATCATTTTTTCGGTTAAACTTGTAGGTAAAGTAATTACAAAGACAATGCAAAAAGAATAAAGAGAAACGGAGCTAAAACGAAGATTCTAGAGCGAAAACGGTGAAAGACAAGAAATCAAGTTACGATCCAGGAAATCAAGGCTGACCAGCAAGCCAAACGGCCTGCCATACGGCCTGCCATTATGGAAACGGCCTGCCAGATACGTGCCACCACACGAGCTGCCAAACGACCTACCAGAAATACGGCCTACCAAATACGGCCTGCCATACGGCCTGCCAAACGGCCTGCCAGGCGTATTTGGCAATTTTCAAGTCTATTTAAAGGTTCTTTGTCATTCATTCCAACACACACCTCTCTTCACTCTCTCACTACAATACACTTTCTCCCACTAGAGCTTTCAAGGCCTTCTCACCTCCGAGCGGGAAATTAAGTACCCGGAGGCGAACGCCGAAGATTGTAATAGGAGCGGGCTAGAGGTTGTCAGCACTTGTAATGGTCCAGATCTCGTCTGTAAACGGTGAACGCTTTCCTTAATTTAATAAAGTTATTATCTTGAGTTGCTTTCATCTTGCATGATTATCTATCTGTTACAATTGTTTATTACGTGTTGAATATTTTATCTGAAACTTATCATTTTGTTATGCTGAAACCTTGACGGTTTAGAGGTTTAATTTACGGATCAGCCTTTCCGCTTATTCACGTGGCTATAACCTAGTATTAGGACCTGATCAACCCTAGGATACAAGGTAAGTAGTTATGTGTGCTTAACATCACAATAGGGATATAGTACCTACGTATGAATAACCATTTGTTCATCATAGAAGAGCTGCCCATTTAGATTGTGGTTAGAGTTAGCAATAGAGAGTTCAGTGAACACTAGCTTACTCAGAAGCATGATTCGCGTCAGAAGCAATGTTCTTGAGATATTGTAAGATGATCCGGGGTTGAATAAGTGATCGCAAAGGAGAGACTTCTATCCCAATTAGCAGTACCTTAGAATATCTAAGATTGCATATCTGTTAATGTTAAGGCATAGCATAGTGATTTAGTGGTAGGATATTGCTTTAGTTAGAACAACTAGGATTAAGAAAAGCTGAGACGTTCCTTTATTGGGTAAACCACTTTGTTCATGTACCTAGGATTCTATCCATAAGGTCGTTTAAACCTTTTAGGTTAGCGTTGGGAGTAGGGATACCTGTCTTAGCCAGAATCTTCAAAGCCTAAACTCTTAGTGACAAATCAGTTAGGTTCACAGCCAGTTGATTGAGGTTTAGTGTTTATCCTAGGATGTTGAACTCTTGCGATAATTCCCCTTCAGAATTCTATTCTTCGTACCTATCTTTACTTTTATTGTTTAATTACTATTTTATCTAGTTAATCTTAATCTATCACCTCTTGTCACTAGGGTTAACTATATAGGCACTTTTGTCCCACATTACTGAATAAACATACAAAAATACGTACCTGAGTTATATTTACCACTTACTCGTTAAAAGGAAGACAAGTAGGTGAGTTATAGCTTGGAACCCCAGCTAAATATAAATGATAAAACAAACCACTACTCCTCCTTGTGGTAGCTGATTCTGACGTGCCGCGGCCTAACGACACCGCGAAAATAAAACCGTCCGTTTCGGCCATATCAGTTCACGTCCATAAGAACGATGAGTCTACATCCGTGTCTAAGAAAGAGGTTGAGATTGTTAGTGTTTCTTTAAAGACGAATCTTCAAGTGATCATGGTGATGCTGCTACTAAGATTGAAAATTCGGCTAGGGAAGAAGAGCCGGTTGTGAATGCTACTGCTGATAGTATTGAGAAGCTGGAGATAGTGTCAGGCAATTCTGGGTCGGAGTCTGAAATTGAGGTCTCAAACTCGACTACCAACTGTGCATTCATAGCTAAAACGTCAAGCAATGATAAGGGATACACTAAATATACCTCTGAATGTACTAAATGTTAAGCAATGATAAGGTATACCAAAACCCTCTTCTAATTTGGACAAAAATCACCATCTTCATCACCAACTCAAGCTTCCTCTCTCTAGAAACTCCTCTCTCTCTCTCTAGGGTTTGGTTGGTGGAAAAGAGGATAAGAATGAGGTTTAGATCAGTTTTGGGGCTTAAAACCCGTCCACAAGTGAAAAGACTCAATGCCCCCAAATTAAACCCCAAAAATGAGTTCAAAATGGTCATTCAGCACATCTGTCGCGTTTCGCGACTACCTGTCGCATTTCGCGACACCCCATACGCGATACACCTGACCAAATCACGACGAAGTGACTAGGGCGAAGATTTTCAAACCGTCGCATTTTGGACCACTCCATCGCGTTACGCGATGAACTGAAACGCGATATACTAAGCTTAAACGCGATATCTGCAGCTCTTCAACTCAATTTCAGTTTCCAGCTTCAATTTAAAAGTTCAGGGACTGAAGTTGTCTGATTCTGATTCTGATGTAAATTCTGAAAATGCATAAGTGTTAGGTAGACTTTCAGTGACATTTTTTGATGCACACTTTTACTGACACTTTATGATGTATAAAATTTAGGGTGTTACAACTCTCCCCTACTTATAATGGATCACGTCCCTGTGAACCTCATCATTTACCAAGAGGTAAGTACTACATTGCCTTAACCCTTACATACAATAGGGACCACACCCTACGATCCTACGAAACACAACCAATCTCGACATCCATAATATCTTCCATTAATCCGAAGATTTCCCTACACGCTAATAATTACTAGCGTGCATTACCGCAACAAGCTGTATCTCATAACTCAATGCCCTAAATGCCCACTTAGGGAATGCTAAAACACCATGTACCCCTACAAGTTCTCACGGGCTACAACCCGCAACAAGTTACGTCCATAACTATATCACCAACGCGATCTACTAGGTCCACTACGCTGTGACCCAAGTCTTGCATTATTCCAAAGTGAGAAGGATTCATGCCGCGTTAAAACTTCGTACTTCATCGGTTCATAAACGCCCCACTCAACCGGCCAATCATGTATGTTCTATATTTCACGAACCAACTTCCCTCGTCTCAGCAACCGGAATATTCCTTGAACGAAGAAGTTTTGGTATCACCAAAATAATCACTCTAGGGAACACAAACTTTCCCATCCATCGATCCGCACATGACCAGCAGTCTCTGGATTAATCCAGGACGACAATAATTCACCACGAGTTAGACAAAACATCAACACTCGACACAGGGTTTCTCCCCTAAACCCTATAACACATCCATACGATACGGCTTCCTAGTACCAGCATGGAAACTATTCATACTAGAATCTCGTCAACAACGAATTATCATCACAACAATTCGTAATTTGATACGAGACCCACAAAAATATCCACCAAATCCTGGTGAATCCTCTTGCCTCGGCCGTCCTTTAAGGATGGCCTCGACATTTCAATGCAACTCACGGGTCGACTCACTAGGGAACACACTCTCGTAAACAAACAACATCTGCGTGTCTCGATGTGAGACAATCGGAACCGACACTCTCTGCCTCACAATCATCCATAAAGTGGAATAATCCACTGACAATTTCCACGATCACGTTTCCCGATAGGGAAAATACAGTATCCTTCACGATATCGAACTCATACCCATTCAATAATACTATCCGAGTTTCACGACAACCCAAATTTTCACTATGAGATCACCCGTAATGACAGCTTCATTCTCTCACTTCCGTGATCTCAGACTACGCACTTGGTCTCATATCGCACTTTGGGTACTACACGACCACCTTACGTAAGAAGTCTTACACTCCACTTGATCTAACACCACCAGAGCTTTCTCGGGCGGCAGTAAAAACTCCCCCACTTAGAATTCCACACTCTCACCGCCAAGATGATAACATCCCTCAGAATTATCATTCCATGTCACACATGACCATTCTCATCGTTGGTCACATGTACCAAATCATCGTGAATTCACTTCAAGCTCTAAGACCCGTCATACACAATCAGTAGAGATGTCATACACGCGATGACATCGCACCTTCATGCCACAATTCACAACTAACAACCCTTCATCGTTCGTAAAGTGAACTCCACCAAAGTCCTACATACGCCTCTAAGCCTAGGCATATGCGACTCCTCTTAGTCAGTCGTGCTTCTCAGTCGAGATCGCCTGACCTTTCACTCAACGAACCTTTATCAACAATTGCTCACTCTCATGGAGAAGAGTGATCAATCCGACACAATAATTGCGTCGATCGCAATATCAACACTTCATCATAATCTTCGTTCTAACCGACCATTAAGTCTGTCACCGGCTCACCGATCATCCTTACTTGTCTATCACTTAAGAGCAACAAAATTCGGTCATCCGTCGCTTCATAAAAAGTATTTACCACGATGCTCTTAAACTTTGACTTCCGCAACCTTCGAATCACTATCACCCGTTGATCACTATTGAAATCTCCATTACTTCTAAGGGCATCTCACAGGCACCCTACGCACAAAGTGATCGCACCACTACCGGAGTTGAACATCACACTAGCAGGTATAAGGGGGCACCTGACGAAGTGTCATGCAGAGTCCCACCACAATCTACCGAGATTTAGAAACTCGATCTCTGGTTTCCATACACCCGATGTCGCCCATCTCTCCACAATGATGACCCGAAGTCTTACCTACCCGCAATTCCACAAGGCTAAACAATATACCCTAATGAAACCCTTTATTTAACACTAAGAAGATGCTCGGGGTCACCAAGTCTTACTCCCTTCCGCACATCGACACAACCACTACTACGAGGGATATTCCATTAGGAATGTTACGCTATAATCCACAATTCATTATCACCATCCTCATTATACGAGTCCCACTCCCATGAGTTTACGACCCGAAGACTCCTCGATACGCCAATTCCAAGGCGACTCACAATAAGAATCCTAACACGATTCTCTAACCACACACTCTACCGAGTTTAACCCAATACCACCATCATTAGACTTGTTGCATCCCATTACGGAATTCAAGCCCTCGACGCACACACACGCACACATAAGTCGGTCATCCTAGTTACTATGTGTAACTACAACCAATGACAATCTCAATAGTACACCCACTACTTAGGGTGACTAAGCACGCACCAAGCTCGTGAGTCCCCCCACTCACCTTAGATAACCAAATATACCGTAACACTTCCTGACTCACAAAGAACTAGATGTGACAACAAGCTCATCACCCGAGACCACTATATCCTAGGAACCAATACAAGATTCCTAATTCATCCTGAATATACCCCAACCATGCCACATTTCCTCCATTCGGTACTCGTCATGTCATGATTGGTGTCAAGATACACGGTTGTAATAATGGTGATCAGTCACTATTACAATTGCGTACCTTATCAGTTTCACATGGTCATGCAAAGTACTTTACCCGGACTAACGGGACATTCACTCGAAATAACACACGATAACTCCTAGTACCCGAATGACCAAAGTCCTTACCGTGAACTTGATCAATCGAACCGCCAAACATGCGAATCTCTCCAATAGATTCGTCTCTAGGACACCGCACCAATAGATACCTGTATATCCACATATATACAATATAATAATAAATATACACAAGTACACCACAATAACAAGTCAACCTACAACCAAGGTGACTATCACTAAAACAACGTCCAAGTTCGCCTACTTACATTAGGCACTAGCAATCTAAGGCACTAATTTACACATAAAATAAGGCCCCACATAATCCCACATTGGACAAGCACAAGTCCTAGTTAGTCACCTACTCTAAGGCACTAATAAATCTCAATCCGACCCGTATTCCTAAAAGTCCCGCAAATAATGCACCACTGTCAATAAGTCTAAGACCAGGAACCTACTCCAAGGTCACCTGATTCCCTTAGACTATGCTCTGACACCACTTGAAATAACCCCAATCCGTTTACCAAAAACGAAGCACATTTTTTTATAAGTTAGGTCCCATTAAAGTTAAATACATCATAACGCAAGATCTGTTTAACGATAGTTTTAACGTGCCCAATATACAACAAAATACATGTTTAACAAGTAACTAAATCTAAAACATACAATTCGACACCTTTTGACCCGTTACACAACAAGCGGGTAATTACGACCCATTTACACTACAAACCGGGTTATAACTCAATAACCCACCCCAATACCAAGAGCATAATCCCGGGGACTACCAAATCCCCAATCCGCGCCCAAATATCCAAAAGCTAATCCTCCAAGCTTAAGCAACGTCTAACAACCCTAGTCTAGCAACTAGGTAACTCCGCATCAAAGATACCTATAAAAAAGGTAAATAACGAGAGGGGTAAGCATAAATCTTAGTGAATGCTATAATTATACATACACCCATATAACCCATCTATTTGCAATCACATCCACCAAATACCTCATACGAACTTGTAACTCAAATAGCATGTCATCATATTCATAATGCTAACAATTCGTACACAATCAACAACTTCACATTAGCATATACTCAACACAATATATATAATATGCTAAACAATAATCAACAAACACAATATGGTTAATCATAAACGCTATGGTGCTAGCAGCTCATGGTTCACACCATACGTAATGCTATGACGCTACCGACTCCTTTGTTCACGCCACTACGCTTTTGAGTCATACTCTTTTATAGTGCTACCGGCTCCTTGGTTCACACTTTAGCGCTACCGGCTCATGGTTCACACCTCATTTTATATTGCTACCGACTCGTGGTTCACACTTTAGTGTTACCAGCTCGTGGTTCACACTTTGATGCTACCGGCTCGTGGTGCTCGCATCAACCCAAATACCAAGATGTTACCTGCTCGTGGTTCACATCATGACACTCGTCACGTACATGTTATGGTACTATCGGCTCGTTGGTTCATACCATAACATTCACAAATAAATACGCCATATACATATACGTATAATTATTCCACTCACCTTGGAATGTTCGCACAAGTCATGTATAACATGATCTCCGTCCTCAAATCCTAGCAAGTAATCACCTATATCATACATAGCACAATACACACATAAATAACAACTCTCTAAAAGAGAATCTGATACCCACATCCCTTAGACGAGGGATCTACCTTGCTCGTCAAAACCTGCCCATTTAACACCTAATGGACACAAAATAATTATCACTTCGAGTGGTAATTCAAACCCACTCTACAAAGTACATTTTAACCCAATTTATGTGACGACCCGGAAATTTCCGACCAAATTTAAAGTTAATCTTTATATGATTTCGACACGATAAGCAAAGTCTGTAATATTGAGTCTCAAAACTTGTGAACTATTTTTTTTTTCATGGATTCAGTTAACCTTTGACTACTCCCGACGATTCACCAACAATTGTGTGTAAATGATTATATATATATATATATATATATATATATATATATATATATAAATGAAAGTGTATATATAATAATTTGAATTAATAAAAATACACTTTAATCAATTGGATTAAGAATGTAAAATGATAAATAAAATAATTAGGTTACTATTAAAATGAATATATATAAATATATATAATTTATAATTAGTTGTAATATATAAATATTAAATAAATGTTATCACATAATATAATATTGTATATTATATTAAATGTAATTACAAGTATAGTTGTTACATTATTATATTCAATATTAATAATATTATTAAAAACTTATTATACGAAATTTGATACATTTGAGTAATTATAATTACTAATATTATTGTTATCATTTCTAACATCATTATTATTATTATAACCAGAAGTAAAATTGAAATTTTAATTATTATGATTAATATTAATGATATTATTAAATATAAATATTATATTAAACATTAAAAATAATTAATATTATCATTAATAAAAATTATTATTATCATTATTATAATTATAAGTTTTATTATTTATTATTAATGTTAGTATTGTTATTAATATAATTATTGTTATTATTATTATTGATATTATCATTATTAATATTAGTATTTTTATTGTTATTATTATTAGTATTAGTATTCTTATCAAAATTAATAATATTAATGGATTTTATTAATAAATTGATATCAATAAATTATTTAATATAACACTTATATAAATACAGATACACTCCGTATATAAATGTAATACATATATACTCCATATATATAGCTATATACAGATATAATATGTATTATTTTTATTTAGATTATTATTATTAATATAAATTTATTAATTATTAAAATTCATTATATAATCAGAAAAAGGGAATCGATACAGTTCAAGTAACTATCAATTTGTTTATAATCTTTGTTTCTGTCCCAAAGTTGTTACACATCGTAATCGTTAGTACCAATTCCCTTTCAAATCGATTCTTTTTGATATTTGGCTATATTTTTGATTGATTTTCTTTAAATCTGATATCACTATAAAACCAACGAATTATTCATGTATCTAGTAAAAATCATTGACTTCACACTCTCAGTAACAACTATCAATTATAACAGCCTTTAATTTTTCGATTCAAATAATTTTTTTTGAAGAACTCAGGCAGGTTCCCTGTTCTTGAGTCCAAATCGCTATAGCTTAATTTCGTTTGAATTTTAAAAATGTGTTAATTCAGATATGTTAGGAATTCTCCACTTAAACTATCTGCAAGGTTTGAAATCCCAATTTTCTATATTGAACTTAAATTTTGAAATCAAACTTAATTTTCAAAAAGTCAAACTTTTTGTTCATCATGTAATTCGAATTCAATTGGATGTTTCAGTATTAATTAAGAGTTCAGAAAGTTTTTAAGATGGAATTGCAACTATTTTCATTCAGTAATCTTGGTCTAAAACTTCCTAAATCTTCGAAAATGAGTTTGAGTTCTTCATATTTTTTTCAAATACAGACTACCTGTTTGATTATTTTATTTTCATTTGTTCTGGGTCTGTTAAGTTACAATCGATTTGAATTCGCTCATGTATAAATATCACATCCTAAATTAGACCTTTGGTGGATTAATTGGTATTGATCGATTGTATTGGTGTTGAAGAAGATGAACAAATAACAATACGGGTTATATTATTTAGTTATGGAGTTGAATTAGAAATGCAGAGGCAGAGGGACGGTTTAGTGTGTTAGCGTGTGAGTGAGGGGTCTCGGGTTCAAGCCTAGTTCGTGGCGTATTTTTTTTAAAGCATGTCTCTTCAAAGGTTGTACTCTATTTTTGTTATTATTGTTATTATTATTATTATTATTATTATTATTATTATTATTATTATTATTATTATTATTATTATTATTGTTATTATTATTATTATTATTATTATTATTATTATTATTATTATTATTATTATTATTATTGTTGTTGTTATTGTTGTTATTATTAAGTAGCAGTATTATTGAGTATTATTAATTATCCTAATTATCGTTATTGTTATTATTAGAATATAAGTGTTATGATTATTATTATGATTAACATTATTGCTAAGTAATTATTGTTACAATTAACATTAATATTATGAAAATTAGTATCATTAATAAGTAATATTATTATTATCATTATTATTAGTAGTATTATCATTACTAATGTTATTATCATTAGTATTATTATTATTGTATTATTATTGCTAGTAATATTATTATGATTCCAAGAATATTAAACATGCTAATAACGTAAAAATATAATAAAAGATGTTTAATAAAGATTATGAAATTAATTATAATTATATGAATACATGTAAATTATGATTATGATTACAAATTAATGTTAAAAGAAACCATAGTCATTAGTTTATAAGTTAAACACGAAGGTTATGATTATTGTAACTATGATTATACAAGTTTTAATAATATTGTCAATATTATAAACATAGAAATTGTGGATAAAAAACTTATTATGAACATGAATAAAATTTTAATTAATGTATGATTTAAATGAATTATTAAAAGTCTTATAATTATTGTTATCATAATTATCTTTATAAAACTTAGTATTATTATCATTATTAATATCATAATTTTCATTAACATTATTATTATTATTATCACTTTTATCATTATTATTACATAGTATCAATATTATTACTAATAATAGTATTATCATAATTATTAATTTCACAAAAAAATTATCTTCATAAAAATATATTTAACTTAACGATATTAATATTTCTATATATATAAAATGAAAATATATATAATGAAACTTATAAATTTATTATCTATAATTTATATCATTAATAATAATATATAAATATTTGTTCGAGTACAAGTATATGTTTTAATTTATATACAAATGATATAGGTTCGTGAATCCGAGGCCAACCCTGCATTGTTCAGTTTTGTCGTATGAATATTTTTACTATAAAATATTGGATAGTGAGTTTCATTTACTCCCTTTTTAAATGCTTTTGCAATATATATTTTTGGGACTGAGAATACATGCACTGCTTTTATAAATGTTTTATGAAATAGACATAAGTAATCGAAACTACATTCTTTGGTTGGATTATCGAATCGAATATGCCCCTTTTTAGCTTGGTAGCCTAAGAATTTGGGAAATGGCCCCTAATTGACGCGAATCCTAAAGATAGATCTATGGACCTTGACACGTCACATTCAAGTTACGAATGCTTTAGTACTTCGATTATCATGTCTGATGAGAGTCCCGGAATGATGGAGATATTCTATATGCATCATGTTAGTTCGGTTATCAAGCGTTCACCATATGAATGTTTTTTTTATCTCTATGCAGTTTGCGAAATGCCTGATATGAGATGATGTTTGTGAGAAATGAAATGAAAATCTTGTGGTCTATTAAATTAATGGAAATGATTGTTTATGATAAACCAATGAACTTACCAACCTTTTGGTTGACACTTGAAAGCATGTTTATTCTCAGGTATTAAAGAAATCTTCCGCTGTGCATTTGCTCATTTTAAAGATATTACTTGGAGTCATTCATGGCATATTTCAAAAGACGTTGCATTCGAGTCGCTGAGTTCATCAAGATTGATAATAAGTCATTCATAGTTTGGATATATTATGAGATAGCATGCATGTCTGTCAACTTTCATTGTAAGAAAGTTTGTCTTTTAAAAACGAATGCAATGTTTGTAAAATGTATCATATAGAGGTCAAATACCTCGCAATGTTACCAAATGTAATGTATTCGTCCTTATGGATTAGGACGGGTCGTCTCATGTGGTATCAGAGCGGTGGTCTTAGCGAACCAGGTCTGCATTAGTGTATCTAACTGATAAGTTGTTAGGATGCATTAGTGAGTCTAGACTTCGACCGTGTCTGCATGTCAAAAGTTTTACTTATCTTTTCTGGTCGAAAATCATCTAATTATCATATGTAGGAAATTACCTACTTATCATTCTTAGTCTAGACACATCATACTGGATTGATTGCATGAATAGTGTATAGACAAAATTCATATCTTAGCGTATCTGTTACTGTAAACTTTGCCTGACATATTCCGTAAATTCCTCCGTAATCTACGAGATCTTCTGTACTATATACAGGTATTCTATGTAGTTAGAATATCATCCGATATCCGAAAATTATTTCAAATCGAAAACCATTTATCTCACAGTACAAGACAGAACTCTCAACTAATTCAAATTCCTCGGATTCCGACAGCTATTCCGATATGGATTTTCACTCGAGCTCCGAAAGTAGTATAACCGAAATGGATCAACCAATTAGCCATCACCAATTCTGGATGAATTGGGTATGGGTTCGTAGTCAACTGAATCAATAGAGACGCGAAGAAGGTGATCCTTTCCACCAACCGAATTCACCTCTTGGCGAAGAACCTGAAGCACTTATAGGCGAACTTGTTCGTAATACCATTTTCACCCTCATTTCCCGAATATCTCGCCACGATTATATTCTATCTAAAATTCTAAACTGTAACACCCTGTCAAAATCCATTAACGGCGATATTAACTCTGGTCCCAGTGCTTGGCTTGACTTCTATATAACAGCAAAGTTTTACAGTGGAAGCAAAAAGTACCTAAGAATAAACATGCTAAAAGTGTCAACCAAAAGGTTGGTGAGTTCATAGGTTTGTCATAATTAATGATTTTGATAATAGTAATAGATCATAAGATTTCAATTTTCATAAATATGCTTACACCGAAGTGTAATAAAAAGATTCTACAACTATGGGCACCTGGTAATAGCCTTAACGATAATAATATAATAATGAATACCCCTGATGTCTATAGAGCACCAAATCAAGTGCGATAAATACCCTCGAAGTACTAAACATCCGTTGACTGCTAGCGCGACTAGCCCGGATGGGGTTGTCAAACCCGATAGATCTATCAATAGGATTCGCGCCTACGGTATAGAGACCAATAGATTACGTTACCAAGCTAGGAGAATATTTGTGATTCTAACCCAAGTAGAATTAAGTTTAGTATTGGTATCTATTTTGTAAAACAGATATAAAACATTGCATGTGTTCTCAGCCTAAAAATATATATAAAAAGGGAGCTATGAAAATTCACAAAAAGATACGATAGTTTGTAGTAAATATGCATATGACGGCACTGAACAAGTGTAGGGTTGTCCTCGGATTAACGAACCTATATCAAGTTTATATATTAATATCTATAATTGTAATTGAACAATTATATTATTAATGGTGTAATTGTTATTTCAATAAATTACATGTCTTATTAAACTATTTTAATTAATTAATTTATTATAATTGATATATAATAAGTATAATATATATGACTTTATACTTATTTAGTAAAATAAAAATAATAGTAAAAATGAAAGTTCTTATAATACTGATAATTAAAATAATTAACATGTTATATGTTTACAATAGTAATGATATTAATAATTTTTGTAATATCTACAATAGTAATAGTAATAATAATAATGATATTAGTAGTAAAAATGATAACAATAGTAATGATATTTTTATAAAAATGATAATAATTTTTAATAATAATAATACTACTAATGATACTAGTAATAATAATAATTTTAGTAGTAACAATAATAATAGTAATTTTAATTTTAATTTTAATTATGTTAATAATAATACATGGTAACTTTTATTAGTAATAATAATAATTATAATAGTTATGATACTAATAATAATAATTAAAATAATAATAATAATAATGATAATAATTATAATTCTAATAATAATAACAATAATAATAATAATAATAATTTTTGATAAAGAAAGCTACCTTTAAAGCTTTTTCTAAAAAAATATGACCCGAACCGGGCTCGAACCCGCGACCTCTCGAATACCCGTAAACATCCCACACCACCAGAGCTAATCCTTTTTTCTGATTTAATATCCCTTTTATTTCTTATAACTCGCATTTATTTTTCTGTATTTCCTCTTCATCTTTAATCTTCAATAAGTTCAAAAATCAATCGACCCAACATGATAATTACTCATCTAAACGGTTTTAGGATTTAAAAAAAATTTATAATCAATCTATATTGATTTGATCTTGAATTAATTTGAAAAAATAAAATAAAATAATAATAACAGCATAAGCTGCTGTCGCGGCTGCTTTAAAAAATAATAATCAAACTTTGAATTCGAGGACGTTTTAGCTAAAGATTGTAACACAAAATATGTTTCAAATCACTCATAGAATGTTTCTCAATCATCAATTGAACTAGAAACTTCAACAAAATTACGAATTTCACGAAGAACACAGAGTTGACTTTTTTTGAAACTTAACTTTGACTCAAAAATTGAAACTCGATAAGAAGAATTGAGACTTGAGATTTTCCCGATAGTTTAAGTGAAAGATTTCTAGCATAACTGCATTTTTATATTTTGAAGATTGATTCGAATTCGAGATATGAATAAAAAGTTGAAGAACAGAGGCAGTTGGCATTTTTCTTCATTTTTTCTGCTAAATTCATTTTAATTAATTGCTAAAGAATGTGTAGATAATTGATAGAAGTAGTGGAAGGTCTAATGTTGTATTTAACAACTGGAAGGAATCGTTTTGTATAGCAATTATCAACAAAATCAAACACTAGGTAAAATAAAAAAAATAAAAGCAATAGATAAAATATATCGTGCACACTGTTCTTGAGTTCTTTATTTTTATTTTATTTTATTTTAATTGAAATTATTATTAAATATATTAATAAATATATAATAATAATAATTTGATAATATTATTAATAATAATAAAAGTAATAATTATGATGATAATAATAGAAATAATATTAATAAATAATTGTAATGATAATAATAATAATAATTAATAATATTAATATCAAGTATAGTAATGATATTAATAATAATATGATAACATTAATAATAATATCAAAATAATACTAATAATAATATAATTAATAATTAATAATAATAATAATATAAATGAAAAAATTATCAATAATATCAATAAAAACAATACTAGTATTAATAATAATAATAAATAATAATAATGTTAACTATAATAATAATAATAATTTTTAATGATATTGCTAATAATAATTATGATAATAATATTAATAACCATAATAATAACTAAAGTCATAATTTTACTTACTAATTATAATTTATAATAATAATGATAATAATAATATTATCAATAATTTTAGTAATATTGATAATAATATAACAGATTAAATGTATAAATTTTCATATCTAGATATTATATATAATTATTTATGTTTAATTATTAGTGTATACATATCTTATTTACAAATAATTGTTCGTGAATCGTCGGAAATATTCGAAGGTTAATTGAATTCAAATAAACAGTTCAAAAATTTTGAGGCTCAGTTTATCAGACTTAGCTTATCGTCTCAGAATTATTAGATCATATTTAGATTTGGTTCAAAATAAGTCAAAATTTTCCGGGTCATTACAGTACCTACCCGTTAAAAGAAATTTTGTCCCGAAATTTGATTGTGGTCATCATGGCTAACAATAAAAATGTTTTTATAACGAATATGAGTTGAAAAATAGAGTTTTATCACCGTAGGGTAATATGGATAAAATAATTCGATTACTTGAAGCGTATGAAAGAAGCTATCGTAAAAGATGGAAATAAGGAAATATCTGTTTGCCTTAACTTTTGACGTTGTCACGACAGATTTCCAAAATTCAAGGGATTAAAGGAAATCTTCGTAATTTTTATAAGATTTGATTCTCCGGTAATTAAAGAAATTACGATCCTCTTTGATTTAATGCAGCAATCTGCCTCGATTACTACGTCTGATATTTCCACTATAAATTAACCTCTTTCGTTTCATTATTTTCACCAGTCCTATACTTTCTTCCTGAATTCATATTTCCAAGAGAGTTGTTAATATGCTCAATCCAGTATTGATACTTGTTATTATATTGACCATATATGCAGTCATTCTTCTTTTTCATTTACCACCAAAGGAATCTGTTTACTTCTACTATGCTCTTGGTTTTATAGTGTGGTTAGTTCTCCCGTGTCTTTATATTGCTATACGCATTGATATACCCAGTTTGTAATTTCGATGTCGTTATCGGGCTTTATATTTTCCCTTATATGTCGAAGCTTCATGCTTTTGTAAAGCAAGTAATGGTCCAGAATTCGTAGGTATGAAGTTTCGAATGATCATGATGTTCTAAGTAGAAATGAACATAATATCATGATTTGATTTGTTAAATTACCAGAACTACTGAGGATAGAACTATCATGAATATATGTTCTTGATATGTTCAGAGGTTAAGTAGAATGTAAGAGTCGTGTAACATGGAAAATGATGATTATAAAGTCTATGAATCATCATCTTCCATTAAAAATTTAGCATAACTTATTGTAATATAATCACGTTGGCATGACGTCATTATATTATACTAACTCATGCTTCAATTCCCAACACTTCTTTTAAACATTTATAATTTAAACCTGAATTTTACAGAATATAGAAACTAAAACAGTTTCCTTTATGATGTAATAAAGATATCGCAAAGAAATAATTAATTGCGGACAAGAATCGTTATGAAGATATCTTCAGAAATATAGAGGATATTTATAACGAAAGATACGATGATATCTTTGAATTTTCTAAGATCAAATGATAATGAGGAAAATTCTTCTGTAAGGATTTAAGATAAATAAGGAGCAGGGTAATTGCTAATGATTTCAGCAGATACTGAATCATCTAGATTCTTTGAATACAGCTTTAGGAGGATAATACATGCTAAAGTTTTACTTGGATTCTGATATGTCAAAATCAGAATATGTAATTTGATTTGTATGCAAATGGTTGTTCTTTAGTGAACGGATACATATATCTGTGGATGTAAGTAGTATAGATACTGATTATTGAATTAGAATTGAAAATTTTACAGTGTAACATATTAATGTGAAATCTAAATATTTCTCGGGTATTACCTACCCGTTAAAATATTTTCACAATTAACAGTTTATACAACAGAATATTTAATTATAATCTTTATGAAAATATACGTACATATATATTTTCTTCAGATATAATATAGATTTAATGAGTTAATATTAAATTAAACTCATTTGATTTACGGTTGGAATGAGAATAGATAATCTCCAAAACTTGAGATTACATAATCGTCGCGGAATATTTCTTAAATGAAGTTATGAATCAATACTTCATCGTTCATTGTTATTGATATACTTCGGTATATGATGTTGATGCTCGTGGAATTCTTGTGAAATTTGCAAGGCACGAATGATGTTTTCTAGAAAGTTTCGAGTACATCGAAAATAGAAGTGTAAAATCAAACATGTATTTAAATAATACATTTGGTTTATTATGAAATGGAGTTTATTGTGCTGAAGGAGTGATTAACGATTGTTAAGTCATTAACGAAGGATGTACATCATAGCGTATTAGTGATATGAATTAACCAAGTAATACATACTAGTAATGAGTCACACGTAATAGCTTAGTATGAAAAGATTTATTATTGTTCCAAACCATATATATATATATATATATATATATATATATATATATATATATATATATATATATATATATATATATATAAAGTATACATATATAATTTTTCAGGAAGAATGAGTCAATACATCTTAACTCATTATTACTAATATTCCTTGGTATCTCTGGGGCGTATGATGTTGATGTTTGAGGTACTGAGTGTGATGTTGAGGCGTGGAATGCGGATGTTGTTGTTGATACAGTTGCTGTTGGTGGTGATGCTGATAGTGCTTATAGTGCTTGTGGTGTTGGTGATGTTGGTAGTACTGATGGTACTGGTGGTGCTGGTTATGCTGCTAGTGTTGCTTGTGGTACCTGGGTAGTAGGTGTGAGACTAGCTTCCAAATCGTGCACTGTTTCCTCCAGGGTTTCTACTTTACGCTCGAGTCTATGGATTTGTTCTACCCATTCCTCCATAAGGTTTGTCAATTCTTGATATTTAGTTCGAAGTCTTCTAACTTCTTCTAATAACCCTATCTGGTTATAATTCGGGAGTAAAGGACGAATACTGTCTTGGGCTACATCGAGTTGACCTTTGAGGCGGAAAATCCTTACGAAAAGAGTGAAAACGGTATTGCGAACAAGTTCGCCGGTAGGCGGATCGAGTACTCCGACGTTTGGTGGTAAGTTTGGCTCGCGATAAGGAGTACCTTCTTCATTTCTCCATAGGGTGAGTATTTCGCGAACCCATCCCCATTTTCTGAAGAAATCACGGTAATTGATCAGTGGGCGTGCTCCCGTCACGCTATCTTCGGAGCTAGAGGAACTTGAGGAATCATGTGAGAAATCCATATTATGTGTTTGGAATAGGGTTTGATATGAAATGGGTGTTAGATACTGAATGATATATTCGTCTCCTTGAATACGTATATATATCAAAGAGATTCTGTAATTTACGGAGGAGATTTAGGAAAAGTGTTAGACAAAGTCTATTGGGATAGATATGATTTGTCTATACTCCATTTATGCAATAATGGTATTATGACGTGTCTAGATTAAAATGATAAGTATGTGATCATATAAACTTTCGCTTAAAGACTTTCAATTCGTAATGGCCTATTCAGGTCTAGGGGCTTGAGCTATAGGATCCTTTAAATCGGTAATCCAAACCCTTCCATTCTAGAGTTTCGTAGATGCCACCCGTCAAGAAAGTTCAATGATCAAAATATCGAGAAGGCAAAGATTTTAAAAGTAATGAATATGAATAGTGATGACATTATAATGTCTTTGAGTTATCGAGAATCTTTATGAGTCAATAATGACATTTTCCGGTTCGTAAACCAATGCACAAAGGCATAAGGGCACATAGGTACGTGATATAACAAGGAGATTATATACGTATGAGTATGAGTAGTAACAAATATAGAAATTTCAAAAATCATGGATGACATTTCATGTAAATACATACGTAATACACAAAACCATGATAGATGACATAGGAATGTCGAATATTCCAATAATCATGAGTGACAGCCCTCAGTTTCACCAACCGAGGTGATCTTATAAATATAATGCGCGTGAGTTATATTATATTGTGAATCACAATGGGAGTTTCTCCCGGAGTGACAGAATAAAAGATATGCATATATGTGATGCAAGTAATAATGTTCTAAAGCTATAGGTCAGGCTGTAGACTAGACTTTAATGCACCATATAAATCTGGGTTATCCATGAAATTTCAACCAACATGGCCTAGATGGCCCACTCATCAAAATTTGATTTTATAAATTGGACCGAACAATTAAACGAGCGCGATCCGAGAAAAATATCGCTACGCAAATTAAATAAGCAGGAAGAATAATAATTCAAGAAATAAAATATAGGAATATTTTATTAACTCATACGACATCGGAATATCGTATTAAAATAATTCGGATTTGGAAATCTCGAAAGTCTAATCGTTGGTTTGGAAACCGAGACGATTCATCGAATAAAAACGTTATACGTAAGAATGTACAAATACATAGTCACACCTTTTTATTTAACAGATAATATAGGAATATTAGAATATAATTTAGTCACATAAAATAACTTCATAAAACCTTTCAAAATTTTGAGACTCATAATAACAAGTTTGCTTATCGAGGCGAAACCATTCAATCATATAGAGAATTGACTTTTGAAATTTTTCGGCAAGAAATGATAAGTAAAATTTAAAATAAACACGTACGGTCAAAGTCCAGACTCACTAATGCATCCTAACAACTACCGGTTAGACACACTAATGCAAATTCTGGTTCGCTAAGACCAACGATCTGATACCAACTGTAACATCCGGTCAAAATCCATTAACGGCGATATTAACTCTGGTCCCAGTGCTTGGCTTGACTTCTATATAACAGCAAAGTTTTACAACAGAAGCAAAAAGTACCTGAGAATAAACATGCTAAAAGTGTCAACCAAAAGGTTGGTGAGTTCATAGGTTTGTCATAATTAATGATTTTGATAATAGTAATAGATCACAAGATTTCAATTTTCATAAATATCCTTACACCGCAGTGTAATAAAAAGATTCTACAACCATGGGCACCTGGTAATAGCCTTAACGATAATAATATAATAATGAATACCCACTGATGTCTATAGAGCACCGAATCAAGTACGATAAATACCCTCGAAGTACTAAACATCCGTTGACTGCTAGCGCGACTAGCCCAAATGGGGTTGTCAAACCCGATAGATCTATCAATAGGATTCGCGCCTACGGTACAGAGACCAATAGATTACGTTACCAAGCTAGGGGAATATTTGTGATTCTAACCCACGTAGAATTAAGTTTAGTACTTGTATCTATTTTGTAAAACAGATATAAAACATTGCATGTATTCTCAGCCCAAAAATATATATAAAAAGGGAGCTATGAAAACTCACAATACGATACGATAGATTGTAGTAAATATGCATATGACGGCACTGAACAAGTGTTAGGTTGTCCTCGGATTCACGAACCTATATCAAGTTTATATATTAAAATCTATAATTGTAATTGAACAATTATATTATTAATGATTTAATTGTTATTTCAATAAATTACATGTCTTATTAAACTATTTTAATTAATTAATTTATTGATAATTGATATATATAATAAGTATAATATATATGACTTTATACTTATTTAGTAAAATAATAATAATAATAGTAAAAATGAAAGTTCTTATAATACTGATAATTAAAATAATTATAATGTTATATGTTTACAATAGTAATGATATTAATTATTTTTGTAATATCTACAATAGTAATAGTAATAATAATAATGATATTAGTAGTAAAAATGATAACAATAATAACGATATTTTTGTAAAAATGATAATAATTTTTAATAATAATAATACTACTAATGATACTAGTAATAATAATAATTTTAGTAGTAACAATAATAATAGTAATTATAATTTTAATTTTAATTATGTTAATAATAATACATGGTAACTTTTATTAGTAATTATAATAATTATAATAATTATGATACTTATAATAATAATTAAAATCATAATAATAATAATGATAATAATTATAATTCTAATAATAATAACAATAATAATAATAATAATAATAATAATAATAATAATAATAATAATAATAATTTTTGATAAAGAATGCTACCTTTAAAGCTTTTTCTAAAAAAATATGACCTGAACCGGGCTCGAACCCGCGACCTCTAGAATACCCGTAAACATCCCACACCACCTGAGCTAATCCTTTTTTCTGATTTAATCTTCCTTTTATTTCTTATAACTCGCATTTATTTTTCTGTATTTCCTCTTCATCTTTAATCTTCAATAAGTTCAAAACTCAATCAATCCAACATGATAATTACTCATCTAAACAGTTTTAGGATTTAAAAAAAATTTATAATCAATCTATATTGATTTGATCTTGAATTAATTTGAAAAAAATAATAATAATAACAGCATAAGCTGCTGTCGCTGCTACTTTAAAAAAATAATAATCAAACTTTGAATTCGAGGACGTTTTAGCTAAAGATTGTAACATAAAATATGTTTCAAATCACTCATAGAATGTTTCTCAATAATCAATTGAACTGGAAACTTCAACAAAATTACGAATTTCACGAAGAACACAGAGTTGACTTTTTTGAAACTTAACTTTGACTCAAAAATTGAAACTCGATAAGAAGAATTGAGACTTGAGATTTTCTAGATAGTTTAAGTGAAAGATTTCTAGCATAATTGCATTTTTATATTTTGAAGATTGATTCGAATTCGAGATATGAATAAAAAGTTGAAGAACAGAGGCAGTTGGCATTTTTCTTCATTTTTTTCTGCTAAATTCATTTTAATTAATTGCTAAAGAATGTGTAGATAATTGATAGAAGTAGTGGAAGGTCTAATGTTGTATTTAACAACTGGAAGGAATCGTTTTGTATAGCAATTGTCAACAAAATCAAACACTAGGTAAAATAAAAAAAATAAAAGCAATAGATAAAATATATCGTGCACACTGTTCTTGACTTCTTTATTTTTATTTTATTTTATTTTAATTAAAATTATTATTAAATATATTAATAAATATATATTAATAATAATTTGATAATATTATTAATAATAATAAAAGTAATAATTATGATGATAATAATAGAAATAATATTAATAAATAATTGTAATGATAATAATAATAATTAATAATATTAATATCAAGTATAATAATGATATTAATAATAATATGATAACATTAATAATAATAATATCAAAATAATACTAAAAATAATATAATTAATAATTAATAATAATAATAATATAAATGACAAAATTATCAATAATACCAATAAAAACAATACTAGTATTAATAATAATAATAAATAATAATAATGTTAACTATAATAATAATAATGATTTTTAATGATATTGCTAATAATAATAATGATAATAATATTAATAACCATAATAATAACTAAAGTCATAATTTTACTTACTAATTATAATTTATAATAATAATGATAATAATAATATTATCAATAATATTAGTAATATTGATAATAATATAACAGATTAAATGTATAAATTTTCATATCTAGATATTATATATAATTATTTATATTTAATTATTAATATATACATATCTTATTTACAAATAATTGTTCGTGAATCGTCGGAAACATTCGAAGGTTAATTGAATTCAAATATACAGTTCAAAAATTTTGAGGCTCAGTTTATCAGACTTAGCTTATCGTCTCAGAATTATTAGATCATATTTAGATTTGGTTCAAAATAAGTCGAAATTTTCCGGATCATTACATAAACCTTATTCATCCGCTTGTTCCGACCGACAATCATCCCGGAATAATAGCAGAAGTCAACGAACTTCACACTCGAGTATCAATTTAGAGAATATGGTGCAAAATTTACCAGCTTCAACAACATCACCGACACCACCAGTACCACCAACATCAATACCAGTACCACCAACAACAACATCCGCATCACACGCCTCAACATCACAATCTATACCTCAAGCATAATCATCGTTATACATGACGTTCTATATCATTTATTTTCGTTCGACATGGAAATAATGTAATCTCTAGTGTTTTAAAGATTATATATTCTTGTTCTAACTGTAAATCAAATGAGATTAATATATATTAACTCATTAAATCCATGATTACATCTGAAGAAAATATATATGTATATATGTTTTCATAAAGATTGTAATTAAAAATTCTTTTGTACAAACCGTAAATGGTGAAAATATTTTAACGGGTAGGTAATACCCGAGAAATATTTAGATTTCACATTAATAAGTTACACTGTACATTCTTCGAATCTGATTCAACAGTCATTTACTATCCTACTTACATCCACCAATGCACGTATCCGTTCACCACAGAATAACTATTTTCATTCAATTTCATATTTGGATTTTGACCTATCAGAATCCGACAAGTGGCATAATGAAGAAAACATTGGACAAAATAAAATTTGTTAGAAATAAACAAATTAACTATGAAAAATTTTGTTAAGAATCCACACTAACAAAATCCTAGCTAACTGTTAATTTCTTATTGTACATTTATTTATCGCAATTTATTTATCGCAATTTTAATTCTCGCAATTTTATTTATCATCATTTAATTTCTGTTATTTATTTTACGCACTTTATTGGGACACGTATACAATATTTTGACATATCATATCGACGTCATATATATATATTATTTGAAATAACTATAGACACTCTATATGCTGTAATGCTCGAGTTCGCTATACAGGGTTGAGGTTGATTCTTAAATAATATATATACTTTGAGTTGTGATCGAGTATGAGACATGTATACAATGGGTCACGACACGTATCAATTAATTCGAATATTATATATTAAACTATATATGAATTGTTGAACTATTAATTGTGGACTACTAACTGTGGACTAATAACATTAGATAATTAAAATGAATTAAAATATTGACTATAACATATGAAACTAAACATTTCTTCAAGTTTGCCACTTGATTTCATCTTAAACCTCATTTGTATTTTGACGATTACAATATGCGTTCAAACCTTTCATGATTCTTGAAAAAACCTCAATCGGGAGGATGAACCAACCACACTTCATCTACGGAAGAAAAGATTGATGCATATAGTTATGCACCTGAAAACCCTCTGAACTTGAGTAAATGTTTAACACGTATCTGTGCTAACTCCTTTGGCATTGTTATTACCGAAAATAACACTACAATATTTTTTTTCAAAATAGCCAATTTTGTCACAGCTCCAGCAAATCAACTTCGACTTTTCGTTCGAAACAACCTTATTATAACCTTGATATATAATTTGCCTTTCATCATCGTTACCCGAGAATCTTTTATGTTCCACCATATTAGCAGTAAACGTACCAGCAACATCAGTATTCTCTGGTGTAAGTCTCTCCGACAAATCACTATACATATTCATTGAAACCCTATCAAATAATCATCCGTATCTGGTAACTAGAATTGCCATAACAATTACTGGGAATTAGCAATCAGTATTTTGAATCTCGCAGCGTTTCTATATCAACAGTTATATGTATACATATAACATCTATCTCTTAGAATTATGATCTTCCATTCTCAAATTCTGAAGAAAAAAAACACCCAGTCTACGAATCAATACTCTAAATTTTAAAATTTGATGATGAAGCAGCAAAAACTGAAAACGACTTTAACAGTCAAAAGTATGATGATAAAGAAGGGATTGTTGGAAAAGCTCAATAGAAAAGTTAGTACCGAAAAGCGGATTATGCGAAACTATGAAGGAGACTGTGGACAAATCACAAAGACTAAAATTGCCTTCAAAGAACCCAATTGAGTCAGTATCTGCTGAAGTCATTAACGAATACCTTACTCGTGACTCTAAACTCTTGCGGACAAATTTTCTTCATCATCCATCGATATTAGAAATTCTAAGATATCATCGTATCTTTCATTATAAATATTCTCGATATTTCTAAAGATATTTTCATAACTATTCTTATCTGAAATCATTTATCTTTTCGCAATACCCGTGTTATATCAGAAAGGAAACTGTTTAGTTTCTATATTCTGTAAACCTTCTAGTTTAAATTATGAATGTTTCTGAAGTAATGTTGGGGACTGAAGCATGAGTTAGTATAATATAATGACACTTGATTAACGTAATTATATTACAGTAAATCATGCTGAGTTTCTAATGGGATGTGATGATTCACAGATCATAACGTCATCATGTGCCATGTTACATAACCCTTTCATTCTGTTTAACTTCTGAACATATCAAGAAAGTATATTCTTGATCGTTCTATTCTAAGTGATTCAGGTAATTTGACAAATCAAATCGTGCGATTACGTTCTTTCTTAATTAGAACATTAAGTTCATTCGAAACTCCATACTTACAAATTCTGGACCGTTACTCGGTTTACTAGAGATCGAGAAGATAATAAAAAGGCAAAGAGCTCCAAAGTATAAGGGAAAATATAAAGCCCAATAACAATACGGAGGTTACAAACCATGAATATTAATACGAATAGCAATATAAAGACATGGTATAATTAAGAATAGTATCACCCCAAGGTAATAGTAGAAGTAAACAGATTTTTCTAGTGTAAGATTGAAAAGAAGGATGACAGAATTGGTAATTAGAAAAATATCAAGGATTAAAACGGAATTAAACATTTTCACAATCTTTTGAATTTGGAAATTGAGTATAGGAGTGGTAAAAGTAATGAAATGGAAGAAGTTAACTTATAGTGAAATATCTGATAAAGAAATCAAGGCAGATCTCCGCATTTAATTAGAGAGATCTTAATTTCCCGAATTACCGAAGAATTAAATCTTATACAGATTTCGAAGATTATCTTTAAATCACTTGAATTCCGGAATTCAACCATGACTATTGAAAAGTTATGATGAAACTTGTCTATCTCATTTCACTATTTAGTGATAGCTTCATTCGTATGCTTCGAGTAATCGAATTGTTCTATCTATATTATTTAATAGTGATAAAACTCTATTTAACAACTCAGATTCGTCATGAAAACATACTTATTGTCAGCCATGATGATCTCTATTAAATTTTGGGGACGAAATTTCTTTAACGGGTAGGTACTGTGACGACCCGGAAATTTCTGACCAAATTTAAACTTAATCTTATATGATTTCGACACGATAAGCAAAGTCTGTAATATTGAGTCTCAAAACTTGGGAACTATTTTGTTTTTCATGGATTCAGTTAACCTTTGACTACTCCCGACGATTCACGAACAATTGTGTGTAAATGATTATGTAGATATATATATATATATATATATATATATATATATATATATATATATATAAATGAAAGTGTATATATAATAATTTGAATTAATAAAAATACACTTCAATCAATTGGAATTAAGAATGTAAAATGATAAATAAAATAATTAGGTTACTATTAAAATGAATATATATATATATATATATATATATATATATATATATATATATATATATATATATATATATAATTTATAATTAGTTGTAATATATAAATATTAAATAAATGTTATCACATAATATAATATTGTATATTATATTAAATGTAATTACAAGTATAGTTGTTACATTATTATATTCAATATTAATAATATTATTAAAAACTTATTATACGAAATTTGATACATTTAAGTTATTATAAACTAATATTATTGTTATCATTTCTAACATCATTATTATTATTATAACCAATAGTAAAATTGAAATTTTAATTATTATGATTAATATTAGTGATATTATTAAATATTAATATTATATTGAACATTAAAAATAATTAATATTATCATTAATAAAAATTATAATTATCATTATTATAATTATAAGTTTTATTATTTATTATTAATGTTAGTATTGTTATTAATATAATTATTGTTATTATTATTATTGATATTATCATTATTAATATTAGTATTTTTATTGTTATTATTATTAGTATTAGTATTCTTATCAAAATTAATAATATTAATGGATTTTATTAATAAATTGATATCAATAAATTATTTAATATAACACTTATATAAATACAGATACACTTCGTATATAAATGTAATACATATATACTCAATATATATAGTTATATACAGATATAATCCGTATTATTTTTATTTAGATTATTATTATTAATATATATTTATTAATTATTAAATTTCATTATATATTCAGAAAAAGGGAATCGATACAGTTCAATTAACTATCAATCTGTTGATAATCTTTGTTTCTGTCCCAAAGTTGTTACACATCGTAATCGTTAGTACCAATTCCCTTTCAAATCGATTCTTTTTGATATTTGGCTATATTATTGATTGATTTTCTTTAAATCTGATATCACTATAAAACCAACGAATTATTCATGTATCTAGTAAAAATAATCGACTTCACACTCTCAGTAACAACTATCAATTATAACAGCCTTTAATTTTTCGATTCAAATAATTTTTTTTGAAGAACTCAGGCGGGTTCCCCGTTCTTGAGTCCAAATCACTATAGCTCGATTTTGTTTGAATTTTAAAAATGTGTTAATGCAGATATGTTAGGAATTCTCCACTTAAACTATCTGCAAGGTTTGAAATCCCAATTTTCTATATTGAACTCAAATTTTGAAGTCAAACTTAATTTTCAAAAAGTCAAACTTTTTGTTCATCGTGTAATTCGAATTCAATTGGATGTTTCAGTATCAATTGAGAGTTAGGAAAGTTTTTAAGATGGATTTACAACTATTTTCATTCAGTAATCTTTGTCTAAAACTTCCGAAATCTTCGAAAATGATTTTGAGTTCTACATTTTTTTCGAATACAGACTAACTGTTTGATTATTTTATTTTCGTTTGTTCTGGGTCTGTTAAGTTACAATCGATTTTAATTCGCTCATGTATAAATATCACATCCTAAATTAGACCTTTGGTAGATTAATTGGTATTAACCGATTGTATTGGTGTTGAAGAAGATGAACAAATAACAATACGGGTTATATTATTTAGTTATGGAGTTGAATTAGAAAAGCAGAGGCAGAGGGACTGAAATGTCCCGTTCTTATTGATTAAAAATGTTCCATATTAATTGATTTCGTTGCGAGGTTTTGACCTCTATATGAGACGTTTTTCAAAGACTGCATTCATTTTTAAAACAAACCATAACCTTTATTTCATAAATAAAGGTTTAAAAAGCTTTACGTAGATTATCAAATAATGATAATCTAAAATATCCTGTTTACACACGACCATTACATAATGGTTTACAATACAAATATGTTACATCGAAATCAGTTTCTTGAATGCAGTTTTTACACAATATCATACAAACATGGACTCCAAATCTTGTCCTTATTTTAGTATGCAACAGCGGAAGCTCTTAATATTCACTTGAGAATAAACATGCTTTAAACGTCAAAAAAAATGTTGGTGAGTTATAGGTTTAACCTATATATATCAAATCGTAACAATAGACCACAAGATTTCATATTTCAATACACATCCCATACATAGAGATAAAAATCATTCATATGGTGAACACCTGGTAACCGACATTAACAAGATGCATATATAAGAATATCCCCATCATTCCGGGACACCCTTCGGATATGATATAAATTTCGAAGTACTAAAGCATCCGGTACTTTGGATGGGGTTTGTTAAGCCCAATAGATCTATCTTTAGGATTCGCGTCAATTAGGGTGTCTGTTCCCTAATTCTTAGATTACCAGACTTAATAAAAAGGGGCAAATTCGATTTCGATAATTCAACCATAGAATGTAGTTTCACGTACTTGTGTCTATTTTGTAAATCATTTATAAAACCTGCATGTATTCTCATCCCAAAAATATTAGATTTTAAAAGTGGGACTATAACTCACTTTCACAGATTTTTACTTCGTCGAGAAGTAAGACTTGGCCACTGTTGATTCACGAACCTATAACAATATATACATATATATTAAAGTATGTTCAAAATATATTTACAACACTTTTAATATATTTTGATGTTTTAAGTTTATTAAGTCAGCTGTCCTCGTTAGTAACCTACAACTAGTTGTCCACAGTTAGATGTACAGAAATAAATCAATAAATATTATCTTGAATCAATCCACGACCCAGTGTATACGTATCTCAGTATTGATCACAACTCAAACTATATATATTTTAGAATCAACCTCAACCCTGTATAGCTAACTCCAACATTCACATATAGAGTGTCTATGGTTGTTCCGAAATATATATAGATGTGTCGACATGATAGGTCGAAACATTGTATACGTGTCTATGGTATCTCAAGATTACATAATATACAATACAAGTTGATTAAGTTATGGTTGGAATAGATTTGTTACCAATTTTCACGTAGCTAAAATGAGAAAAATTATCCAATCTTGTTTTACCCATAACTTCTTCATTTTAAATCCGTTTTGAATGAATCAAATTGCTATGGTTTCATATTGAACTGTATTTTATGAATCTAAACAGAAAAAGTATAGGTTTATAGTCGGAAAAATAAGTTACAAGTCGTTTTTGTAAAGGTAGTCATTTCAGTCGAAAGAACGACGTCTAGATGACCATTTTAGAAAACATACTTCCACTTTGAGTTTAACCATAATTTTTGGATATAGTTTCATGTTCATAATAAAAATCATTTTCTCAGAATAACAACTTTTAAATCAAAGTTTATCATAGTTTTTAATTAACTAACCCAAAACAGCCCGCGGTGTTACTACGACGGCGTAAATCCGATTTTACGGTGTTTTTCGTGTTTCCAGGTTTTAAATCATTAAGTTAGCATATCATATAGATATAGAACATGTGTTTAGTTAATTTTAAAAGTCAAGTTAGAAGGATTAACTTTTGTTTGCGAACAAGTTTAGAATTAACTAAACTATGTCCTAGTGATTACGAGTTTAAACCTTCGAATAAGATAGTTTTATATATATGAATCGAATGATGTTATGAACATCATTACTACCTCAAGTTTAGTAGGTAAACCAACTGGAAGTGACAAGAAATGATCTAGCTTCAAAGGATCTTGGATGGCTTGAAAGTTCTTGAAGTAGGATCATGACACAAAAACAAGTTTAAGTAAGATTTTTGCTCGAATTAAGATAGTTTATAGTTATAGAAATTGAATCAAAGTTTGAATATGAATATTACCTTGAATAAGAAAGATAACCTACTGTATATAACAAAGGTTTCTTGATCTTAGATGATTACTTGGAATGGATTAGAAAGCTTGGAAGTAAATTAGTAAACTTGAAGGGATTTTTGAAGTATTCTTGAAGTGTTCTTCCTATGATGATTATAGCTTGATTCTTGAAGTGATTTTTGATGAAGATGATGATTAACTACTGGAAAAATACGTTCATAATAGTGTGGGTGTGTTGAGAGAGAATTAGAAAGAGATTTGGAAGTGAAATGGAGTGAATGATGAGTGTTAATTGGTGAGTGGTGAGTGGGGTTAAAAGGAGTTCTAGTTAGTTGACTAGCTCATGGTAGAAGTTAAAATTGATTAGTCATACATGACATAATCAAGAGTGGAATCCCATGCTAGTTCCTATTGGTATATACCCATAGTAAGTACGTTTTGAAGCTGTGTATAATACGGGTAAGAATACGACTAGAATTCTTGATGAAAGAAAAGAATGGGAAAGTAACTGTAACCATTTTCGTTAAGTATGAGTGTTTTGATATATGTCTTGAAGTCTTCCAAAAGTATTTTAATACATCTAAATACACTACATGTATATACATTTTAACGGAGTCGTTAAGTCATCGTTAGTCGTTACATGTAAGTGTTGTTTTGAAACCTTTAAGTTAACGATCTCAATTAATGTTGTTAACCCATTGTTTATTATATCTAATGAGATGTTAAATTATTATATTATCATGATATTATGATATATTAATATATCTTAATATGATATATATACATTTAAATGTCGTTACAACGATAATCGTTACATATATCTCTCGTTTCGAAATCCTTAAGTTAGTAGTCTTGTTTATATGTATATAACTCATTGTTAATATACTTATGGAGATACTTACTTATCATAATCTCATGTTAACCATATGTATATCCATATATATATCGTCAAGTCGTTTTTACAAGTTTTAACGTTCGTGAATCGCCGGTCAACTTGGGTGGTCAATTGTCTATATGAAACATATTTCAATTAATCAAGTCTTAACAAGTTTGATTGCTTAACATGTTGGAAACATTTAATCATGTAAATATCAATCTCAATTAATATATATAAACATGGAAAAGTTCGGGTCACTACAGTACCTACCCGTTAAATAAATTTCGTCCCGAAATTTTAAGCTGTTGAAGGTGTTGACGAATCTTCTGGAAATAGATGCGGGTATTTCTTCTTCATCTGATCTTCACGCTCCCAGGTGAACTCGGGTCCTCTACGAGCATTCCATCGAACCTTAACAATTGGTATCTTGTTTTGCTTAAGTCTTTTAACCTCACGATCCATTATTTCGACGGGTTCTTCGATGAATTGGAGTTTTTCATTGATTTGGATTTCATCTAACGGAATAGTGAGATCTTCTTTAGCAAAACATTTCTTCAAATTCGAGACGTGGAAAGTGTTATGTACAGCCGCGAGTTGTTGAGGTAACTCAAGTCGGTAAGCTACTGGTCCGACACGATCAATAATCTTGAATGGTCCAATATACCTTGGATTTAATTTCCCTCGTTTACCAAATCGAACAACGCCTTTCCAAGGTGCAACTTTAAGCATGACCATCTCTCCAATTTCAAATTCTATATCTTTTCTTTTAATGTCAGCGTAGCTCTTTTGTCGACTTTGGGCGGTTTTCAACCGTTGTTGAATTTGGATGATCTTCTCGGTAGTTTCTTGTATAATCTCCGGACCCGTAATCTGTCTATCCCCCACTTCACTCCAACAAATCGGAGACCTGCACTTTCTACCATAAAGTGCTTCAAACGGCGCCATCTCAATGCTTGAATGGTAGCTGTTGTTGTAGGAAAATTCTGCTAACGGTAGATGTCGATCCCAACTGTTTCCGAAATCAATAACACATGCTCGTAGCATATCTTCAAGCGTTTGTATCGTCCTTTCGCTCTGCCCATCAGTTTGTGGATGATAGGCAGTACTCATGTCTAGACGAGTTCCTAATGCTTGCTGTAATGTCTGCCAGAATCTTGAAATAAATCTGCCATCCCTATCAGAGATAATAGAGATTGGTATTCCATGTCTGGAGACGACTTCCTTCAAATACAGTCGTGCTAACTTCTCCATCTTGTCATCTTCTCTTATTGGTAGGAAGTGTGCTGATTTGGTGAGACGATCAACTATTACCCAAATAGTATCAAAACCACTTGCAGTCCTTGGCAATTTAGTGATGAAATCCATGGTAATGTTTTCCCATTTCCATTCCGGGATTTCGGGTTGTTGAAGTAGACCTGATGGTTTCTGATGCTCAGCTTTGACCTTAGAACACGTCAAACATTCTCCTACATATTTAGCAACATCGGCTTTCATACCCGGCCACCAAAAATGTTTCTTGAGATCCTTGTACATCTTCCCCGTTCCAGGATGTATTGAGTATCTGGTTTTATGAGCTTCTCTAAGTACCATTTCTCTCATATCTCCAAATCTTGGTACCCAAATCCTTTCAGCCCTATACCGGGTTCCGTCTTCCCGAATATTAAGATGCTTCTCCGATCCTTTGGGTATTTCATCCTTTAAATTTCCTTCTTTTAAAACTCCTTGTTGCGCCTCCTTTATTTGAGTAGTAAGGTTATTATGAATCATTATATTCATAGATTTTACTCGAATGGGTTCTCTGTCCTTCCTGCTCAAGGCATCGGCTACCACATTTGCCTTTCCCGGGTGGTAACGAATCTCAAAGTCGTAATCATTCAATAATTCAATCCACCTACGCTGCCTCATATTCAGTTGTTTCTGATTAAATATGTGTTGAATACTTTTGTGGTCGGTATATATAATACTTTTGACCCCATATAAGTAGTGCCTCCAAGTCTTTAATGCAAAAACAACCGCGCCTAATTCCAAATCATGCGTCGTATAATTTTGTTCGTGAATCTTCAATTGTCTAGACGCATAAGCAATCACCTTCGTTCGTTGCATTAATACACAACCGAGACCTTTCTTTGATGCGTCACAATAAATCACAAAATCATCATTCCCTTCAGGCAATGACAATATAGGTGCCGTAGTTAGCTTTTTCTTCAATAACTGAAACGCTTTCTCTTGTTCATCATTCCATTCAAATTTCTTCCCTTTATGCGTTAATGCAGTCAAGGGTTTTGCTATTCTGGAAAAGTCTTGGATGAACCTTCTGTAGTAACCAGCTAGTCCTAAAAACTGGCGTATGTGTTTCGGAGTTTTCGGGGTTTCCCACTTTTCAACAGTTTCTATCTTTGCCGGATCCACCTTAATACCTTCTTTGTTCACTATGTGACCGAGGAATTGAACTTCTTCCAACCAAAATGCACACTTTGAAAACTTAGCGTACAATTCTTCCTTCCTCAATACTTCTAACACCTTTCTCAAATGTTCACCGTGTTCTTGGTCATTCTTTGAGTAAATAAGTATGTCATCAATGAAAACAATGACAAACTTGTCAAGGTATGGTCCACACACTCGGTTCATAAGGTCCATGAACACAGCTGGTGCATTAGTTAAACCAAACGGCATGACCATAAACTCGTAATGACCGTAACGTGTTCTGAAAGCAGTCTTTGGAATATCATCTTCTTTCACCCGCATTTGATGATACCCGGAACGTAAGTCAATCTTTGAATAAACAGACGAGCCTTGTAGTTGATCAAATAAGTCGTCGATTCTCGGTAGTGGGTAGCGGTTCTTGATGGTAAGTTTGTTCAACTCTCGGTAGTCGATACACAACCTGAATGTACCATCTTTCTTCTTGACAAACAAAACAGGAGCTCCCCACGGTGATGTGCTTGGTCGAATGAAACCACGCTCTAAAAGTTCTTGTAATTGGCTTTGCAGTTCTTTCATCTCGCTGGGTGCGAGTCTGTAAGGAGCACGAGCTATTGGTGCAGCTCCTGGTACAAGATCTATTTGAAATTCAGCGGATCGATGTGGGGGTAATCCCGGTAATTCTTTCGGAAATACATCGGGAAATTCTTTTGCAATGGGAACATCATTGATGCTCTTTTCTTCAGTTTGTACTTTCTCGACGTGTGCTAGAACAGCATAGCAACCTTTTCTTATTAGTTTTTGTGCCTTCAAATTACTAATAAGATGTAGCTTCGTGTTGCCCTTTTCTCCGTACACCATTAAGGGTTTTCCTTTTTCTCGTATAATGCGAATTGCATTTTTGTAACAAACGATCTCCGCTTTCACTTCTTTCAACCAGTCCATACCGATTATCACATCAAAACTCCCTAACTCTACTGGTATCAAATCAATCTTAAATGTTTCGCTAACCAGTTTAATTTCTCGATTCCGACATATATTATCTGCTGAAATTAATTTACCATTTGCTAATTCGAGTAAAAATTTACTATCCAAAGGCGTCAATGGACAACTTAATTTAGCACAAAAATCTCTACTCATATAGCTTCTATCCGCACCCGAATCAAATAAAACGTAAGCAGATTTATTGTCAATAAGAAACGTACCCGTAACAAGCTCCGGGTCTTCCTGTGCCTCTATCGCATTAATATTGAAAACTCTTCCACGGCCTTGTCCATTCGTGTTCTCCTGGTTCGGGCAATTTCTAATAATGTGGCCTGGTTTTCCACATTTATAACAAACTACATTGGCATAACTTGCTTCGACACTACTTGCTCCGCCATTACTCGTTCCGACACCATTTGTTCCTTTCGTTCTATTAACCCCTGGTCCGTAGACCTCACACTTCGCCGCGCTATGACCATTTCTTTTACACTTGTTGCAAAATTTGGTGCAGAACCCCGAGTGATTCTTTTCACACCTTTGGCATAGCTGCTTCTGATTGTTGTTGTTGTTGCGGTTATTATTGTTGTTGGGATGATTGTTGTAGTTGCTGTTGTTGTTGTTGTTGTTGTTGTTGTTGGGCCGTTTGTTGTAGTTGCGATTGATGTTGCGATTGTTGGGATAATTGTTGCGATTATTGTTGTAATTGCTGTTGTTGTATTGGTGATTCTTATCACCGTTTTCCTCCCACTTTCTTTTGACTTGCTTCACATTGGCCTCTTCAGCAGTCTGTTCTTTAATTCTTTCTTCAATCTGGTTCACTAGTTTGTGAGCCATTCTACATGCCTGTTGTATGGAGGCGGGCTCGTGTGAACTTATATCTTCTTGGATTCTTTCTGGTAATCCTTTCACAAACGCGTCGATCTTCTCTTCCTCATCTTCGAATGCTCCCGGACATAATAGGCACAATTCTATGAATCGTCTTTCATACGTGGTAATATCAAATCCTTGGGTTCGTAACCCTCTAAGTTCTGTCTTGAGCTTATTGACCTCGGTTCTGGGACGGTACTTCTCGTTCATCAAGTGCTTGAATGCTGACCACGGTAGTGCGTACGCATCATCTTGTCCCACTTGCTCTAGATAGGTATTCCACCATGTTAACGCAGAACCTGTGAAGGTATGCGTAGCGTACTTCACTTTGTCCTCTTCAGTACACTTACTTATGGCAAACACCGATTCAACCTTCTCGGTCCACCGTTTCAATCCGATCGGTCCTTCGGTTCCATCAAATTCCAAAGGTTTGCAGGCAGTGAATTCTTTGTAGGTGCATCCTACACGATTTCCTGTACTGCCAGATCCAAGGTTATTGTTGGTATATAGCGCAGCCTGTACTGCGGCTATGTTTGAAGCTAGAAAAGTACGGAATTCCTCTTCATTCATATTCACGGTGTGTCGAGTAGTCGGTGCCATTTTCTTCAAAATAGTTAAATGGAACAAGTTAATCATACAGAATATTAAGAGTAGTTAATAGTATTTCGTAGCATAATATGAACTCATTTATAAAAGCTTTTTCTTCATATTAGCGTTTTATAAGTTTAAATTCGGGTAGTACCTACCCGTTAAGTTCATACTTAGTAGCTAATATACAATTCAACTACTACAATTCTATATGAAAAACTGATTGTAATAATATTTCGCGTTCAAACTTTTATACAATATTTTACAAACTTACAATACCGCTTATTTTACATAAAGCATGAAATATAGCACACAATAACTTTGATACAACATAGTTGTGAAGACAATTCTAGCTAGTACACAAGTCGTTCAGCAAAGGCAATAAAGACACGTAATTCATACTTCCAGAAACAAGTCATGCATTCTGGTTTTACTAGGATTACTTCCCATCCTTGGTCTTGTGGAACATAACCGTTATGGCCGTTGATAAGACAGCGTGTTGTAACGTCGTCAAAGGGACGAGGGTTACGTAATGACCAACAGTCTCGTAATAACCTAAAAACCTCATTTCTTACCCCAATTACCGACTCCGTCACTTGAGGGAACGTTTTGTTTAATAGTTGTAGCCCGATGTTCTTGTTCTCACTTTGGTGAGAAGCGAACATTACTAACCCGTAAGCATAACATGCTTCTTTATGTTGCATGTTAGCCGCTTTTTCTAAATCACGAAGTCCTATATTTGGATATACTGAGTCAAAATAATTTCTTAACCCGTTGCGTAAAATAGCATTTGGGTTCCCCGCAATATATGCGTCAAAGTAAACACATCGTAACTTATGGATTTCCCAATGTGATATCCCCCATCTTCCGAACGAAAGCCTTTTATAAACCAAATCATTCTTGGAACGTTCTTCGAATGTCTTACAAACAGATCTCGCCTTAAATAGTTGTGCCGAGGAATTCTGACCGACTCTAGACAAGATTTCATCAATCATGTCTCCGGGTAGGTCTCTTAAAATATTGGGTTGTCTATCCATTTTGTGTTTTTATACTGTAAAATAGACAAGAGTTAGATTCATAAAAAAAATACTTATTAATACAAGCAATTTTTACATATATCATAAAGCATAAGCACACTATATTACATATATTACACCACACGAATACAACTATCTTATTCCGACTCGCTTGTTTCTTCTTCTTTGGTTTTGGTTCGTTTTCCCAAGTTTCTAGGGATATATGATGTTCCCCTAATACGAGCCGTTATTTTCCACATTGGTTTAGAAAAACCTGGTGGTTTAGAGGTTCCCGGGTCATTGTTACAACTTAAGGACTTCGGGGGTTGACGATACATATAAAGTTCATCGGGGTTGGAATTAGATTTCTCTATTTTATACCCTTTCCCTTATTATTTTCTTTTGCCTTTTTAAATTCAGTTGGGGTAATTTCTATAACATCATCGGAATTCTCGTCGGAATCCGATTCATCGGAGAATTGGTAGTCCTCCCAATATTTTGCTTCCTTAGCGGAAACACCATTGACCATAATTAACCTTGGTCGGTTGGTTGAGGATTTTTTTTTACTTAACCGTTTTATTATTTCCCCCACCGGTTCTATTTCTTCATCCGGTTCCGATTCTTCTTCCGGTTCCGATTCTTCTTCTGGTTCCGACTCTTCTTCCGGTTCCTCTTCGGGAACTTGTGAATCAGTCCACGAATCATTCCAATTTACATTTGACTCTTCATTATTATTAGGTGAGTCAATGGGACTTGTTCTAGAGGTAGACATCTATTACATAATATCAAACGCGTTAAGAGATTAATATATCACATAATATTCACATGTTAAAAATATATAGTTTCCAACAAAATTTGTTAAGCAATCATTTTTCAAGTAAACACGGTCGAAGTCCAGACTCACTAATGCATCCTAACAAACTACATAAGACACACTAATGCAAAATTCTGGTTCTCTAAGACCAACGCTCTGATACCAACTGAAATGTCCCGTTCTTATTGATTAAAAACGTTCCATATTAATTGATTTCGTTGCGAGGTTTTGATCTCTATATGAGACGTTTTTCAAAGACTGCATTCATTTTTAAAACAAACCATAACCTTTATTTCATAAATAAAGGTTTAAAAAGCTTTACGTAGATTATCAAATAATGATAATCTAAAATATCCTGTTTACACACGACCATTACATAATGGTTTACAATACAAATATGTTACATCGAAATCAGTTTCTTGAATGCAGTTTTTACACAATATCATACAAACATGGACTCCAAATCTTGTCCTTATTTTAGTATGCAACAGCGGAAGCTCTTAATATTCACCTGAGAATAAACATGCTTTAAACGTCAAAAAAAATGTTGGTGAGTTATAGGTTTAACCTATATATATCAAATCGTAACAATAGACCACAAGATTTCATATTTCAATACACATCCCATACATAGAGATAAAAATCATTCATATGGTGAACACCTGGTAACCGACATTAACAAGATGCATATATAAGAATATCCCCATCATTCCGGGACACCCTTCGGATATGATATAAATTTCGAAGTACTAAAGCATCCGGTACTTTGGATGGGGTTTGTTAAGCCCAATAGATCTATCTTTAGGATTCGCGTCAATTAGGGTGTCTGTTCCCTAATTCTTAGATTACCAGACTTAATAAAAAGGGGCATATTCGATTTCGATAATTCAACCATAGAATATAGTTTCACGTACTTGTGTCTATTTTGTAAATCATTTATAAAACCTGCATGTATTCTCATCCCAAAAATATTAGATTTTAAAAGTGGGACTATAACTCACTTTCACAGATTTTTACTTCGTCGAGAAGTAAGACTTGGCCACTGTTGATTCACGAACCTATAACAATATATACATATATATTAAAGTATGTTCAAAATATATTTACAACACTTTTAATATATTTTGATGTTTTAAGTTTATTAAGTCAGCTGTCCTCGTTAGTAACCTACAACTAGTTGTCCACAGTTAGATGTACAGAAATAAATCAATAAATATTATCTTGAATCAATCCACGACCCAGTGTATACGTATCTCAGTATTGATCACAACTCAAACTATATATATTTTAGAATCAACCTCAACCCTGTATAGCTAACTCCAACATTCACATATAGAGTGTCTATGGTTGTTCCGAAATATATATAGATGTGTCGACATGATAGGTCGAAACATTGTATACGTGTCTATGGTATCTCAAGATTACATAATATACAATACAAGTTGATTAAGTTATGGTTGGAATAGATTTGTTACCAATTTTCACGTAGCTAAAATGAGAAAAATTATCCAATCTTGTTTTACCCATAACTTCTTCATTTTAAATCCGTTTTGAATGAATCAAATTGCTATGGTTTCATATTGAACTGTATTTTATGAATCTAAACAGAAAAAGTATAGGTTTATAGTCGAAAAAATAAGTTACAAGTCGTTTTTGTAAAGGTAGTCATTTCAGTCGAAAGAACGACGTCTAGATGACCATTTTAGAAAACATACTTCCACTTTGAGTTTAACCATAATTTTTGGATATAGTTTCATGTTCATAATAAAAATCATTTTCTCAGAATAACAACTTTTAAATCAAAGTTTATCATAGTTTTTAATTAACTAACCCAAAACAGCCCGCGGTGTTACTACGACGGCGTAAATCCGATTTTACGGTGTTTTTCGTGTTTCCAGGTTTTAAATCATTAAGTTAGCATATCATATAGATATAGAACATGTGTTTAGTTAATTTTAAAAGTCAAGTTAGAAGGATTAACTTTTGTTTGCGAACAAGTTTAGAATTAACTAAACTATGTCCTAGTGATTACGAGTTTAAACCTTCGAATAAGATAGTTTTATATATATGAATCGAATGATGTTATTGAAATGACCCGTCCTAATCCATCCGGACGAAGTCCATATCGATTATAAATGATTCACAACAGTTGAATACATCGCGAGGTACTTGACCTCTATATGATACATTTTACAAACATTGCATTCATTTTTTAAAAGACAATCTTTCACTACATCGAAAGTTGACGGCATGCATACCATTTCTTAATATATCTAACTATAATTGACTTAATGATAATCTTGATGATCTCAACGACTTGAATGCAACGTCTTTTGAAATATGTCATGAATGACGCCAAGTAATATCTTTATAATGAGCAAATGCACAGCGGAAGATTTCTTTCATACCTGAGAATAAACATGCTTTCAAGTGTCAACCAAAAGGTTGGTGAGTTCATTAGTTTAACATAATTAATCATTTCATAAATTTTAATAGACCACAAGATTTCATATTTCCATTTCTCATAAACATACGTCCCATACATAGAGACAAAAATATCATTCATATGGATTGAACACCTGGTAACCGACATTCACAATTTGTATATAAGAATATCCCCATCATTCCGGGATCCTCCTTCGGACATGATATAAATTTCGAAGTACTAAAGCATCCGGTACTTTGGATGGGGCTTGTTGGGCCCGATAGATCTATCTTTAGAGTTCGCGTCAATTAGGGTGTCTGTTCCCTAATTCTTAGATTACCAGACTAAATAGGGGCATATTCGATTTCGATAATTCAACCATAGAATGTAGTTTCGATTACTTGTGTCTATATCGTAAAACATTTATAAAAGCAGCGCATGTATTCTCAGTCCCAAAAATATATATAAAAAGGGAGTAATGAAAACTCACGCATATAAATATTGTAGAATAGTTAATAAAGCATTTGCATGTATTCTCAGCCCAAAAATATAATGAGTAAAAAGGGTAAATGAAACTCACGCATATAAATATTGTAAAACAGTTAATAAAGCATTTGCATGTATTCTCAGCCCAAAAACGTAAAGAGTAAAAAAGGGCAAATGAACTCACGCATATAAATATTGTAAAACAGTTAATAAAGCATTTGCATGTATTCTCAGCCCAAAAACGTAAAGAGTAAAAAAGGGCAAATGAACTCACGCATATAAATATTGTAAAACAGTTAATAAAGCATTTGCATGTATTCTCAGCCCAAAAACGTAAAGAGTAAAAAAGGGCAAATGAACTCACCTAATGTATTTTGTAGTAAAAATACATATGACTATATCGAACAACTGAACAATGCAGGGTTGACCTTGGATTCACGAACCTATATCATTTATATATATATTAATACCTATAATCGTAATTGAACAAATTTACATATTATTAGTGATATAGTTGTTATTTTTAATATATTATAGGTGTCATTAATAACTTAATCAGATATATTTATTTTTATATACATTCAATAGATAATTGTTATTTATTACAAAAATTGTTAATATTGTTATGTCATATATATATATATATATAGAAAATCTTTATTTAATATATTAATAATACTAATAGTAATAAAAATGATAATAATATTAATGTTAATGAAAGTAATAATAAGTTGTATTATTTTCAAAGTAATAATAATAATAATAATAATAATAATAATAATAATAATAATAATAATAATAATAATAATAATAATAATAATAATAATAATAATAATAATAAAATAAAAGGAGACTACCTTCAAGCAAATCCTAAAAACAAATGCCATAGCCCAGGCTCAAACCCGAGACCTCTCGCTAATCCACCACACTATCAAACCATTCCTCCATTCGTCTATATTTGAACCAACTCAACTGGAAACTTTATAACCCGATTATATCCGTTTCCTTTTCCTCCATTTTAAATTCCCCAACAATCTGTTTCATCATCTAATATCATTATAACCTATCATCATAAAATCATAACCTTATCATCATTCATTCGAAAACATCATCATCATTTTATCTCGTCACCGGTAATCATTATTTTCGTTACTTAATCATTATCTTCATCATCTTTGTATATCATAAGTGTATTAGAACCAGAGATCAATTTAATACTCTAGTAGCCCAACGTCAACTAAGCATCGGCCCAACATAACATTAAACTCTCGGCCCAACATAACAAATAATGGCCCAACAGTTATCTAAGCCTAATTAAAGCCCATTTAACCAAAAAAAAAAAATCCTATTAGTTTCTTGAGACCACTCCGTAAAATGAAGAAGTCTATTAATGGCTTATGATATTTGAGTTTATTTGGTTTTGCAACTAGTCAAAAAAAACACGTCCAGCTCTTCACTAGTGTTTGTTACTAGACCCTACCACAATCATGTATCCCACTATATCTTCATCATCAAAAAAAAAAAAATTACGCCACATATGGACCCATTTTGGGTCGGCCATATAGAAAAGAGAGGAAACATTCAATGTGATGGTTTGGTTTAAAAAAAAAATAATAATATGGCAGTAGGTAATTTACGAACTCTTCAACTTATTGTCATCTTCTATTATGTACTCACTTTGATAAATCAAGTGACTAGTTGTGATTTACGTTTTTAAAATTCATAGTGCTCGTCCAATCATCCTTACACCTCATCCACGAATCATTTTCCATCCATTATCATAATTATAAAGACAGCTCATCATGCAAATAAAGAAATCGAATATAAATGGCCTGTTTAACTTTAAACCCGATTAATCAAATAAAGAATTTATGGGGTGACGTTTATGATTGATTAGGATCATCACAACTGTAAACTTCCACTAACCTAAGGTGATGACATATTACTTTGTCCCACACCATAATCATACGCATGCAAGATACCCAAATTAAATAAAAAAAATTTCGGACATTTGATCCACTAGTCCCACTCACTTGTAAAGCAATTTTCATTATATATAAACTACTACCCATCATCTTTAATATACTAGTTTTCATTATCTTTCTCCCTTATTATCATCTTATATTATTATCGTAAATGTTTCTTATTTGAAACCGAAGATATGCATAGGAGCAGCAAGTCGTACAGTGTAATAGTCAAGGTGTTTGTGTTAGTCAGATTAGGGTGTGGTTTACAAAGAAACAGGAGACGGAACAATAAGGTGGTGTTTATATCATGTAGGGGTCACGAAGGTTATGGTAGGATGGTATTGGTTGCGAACTAAAATCAAAACAGTTTATAAATCGAACAAGTATAGGGTGGTATTGGTTGATGATGGATTGACTTGAGTGTTTATGGATATCAAATAACTGTAGCACAACCAAAAGCATTTAGTTCTTGGTTTTGGTTTGTTTAGAAAACATAACTTGTAGCAGTTCGTTCAATTGTTTGAGTGGTGTTATCATATGGTGATTGAGCGAGATGTACAGCAGCATTTTTTATTTTATTTTTTGTGTGGCATTCGAGCAAGCTATATACAACTAAGATGATGATGGTTATTAGTAATGATATTATTTTTGGGTTTTGGATTATTAGTCGTATAGAAAGTAGTATTATTCGATGATAGTAGTGATTGGGCCCTTGGTCTTGCGTTTAAAACAAAAAAGAACAAACGTGTGAGTTGTGATATATCCCTAACAGAAATGTGATGATAAATGGTGTACCTTGAGTTGTCTCTTGGATGTTCGGTGATGGATTTTGTACATGTATTTGGAGTAAGAAATGAATATGGTTGCAAAGGATTGATGGTTGTTTATGGTGGTCTCAGTGGTGTTGAAGAGGGTTGATATCCAAAGGTAATGACTAGTGTCGACTAGCAAAAGAAAGTAGAAGATAATTGGTGTATTCAATTGTTGTAGAGAAGTTAAAAGTGATCTCTTATATGATATCATGTATGTATATATTTATGTCTTCATATATGAATTTGATTATGTAAAAGAAAAGTAGTTTGGTTGTTCTTTCATATTGTTAAAAGCCAAACAGAAGAAATAAGTGGTCGACAGAGATATTCGTAACCAAAAGAAGAAAACAAAGAATTTAAAAGTGGAAAGGGACTCTTAACAGATTTTGAATTAGTCTTCTGATTGGGATCGTAATTTGTACTAATTTAGATATAGGAGATCAATCCAACACAGTATAAGAGATACCTAAAACAAATTCACACAAATTGTTAATTGATTTTTAGTTTATATAATAAATATTATTAATTAATAAACATATTAATAATAATAATAATTATACTAATATATTAATGATATTGATCTTATCGTTATTTATTAATGTTAATTATAATAAAAATTTTATTATTTTCTAATAAATATTAATAATAACACTAATAATAATTATATTAATAATTATTGTTATAATAAACAATACTAATAATAATATTAATTATAAAAATGGAATAACAATACTATTCATAATAATAATAATAATATTAATATTAATATTAATTATAATAATATTACTATTATTAATGATAATCTCATTATCAATAATTATAATACTATAATAGTTTGTACATATCACTTTTTATATTTATATCATAATATTATTTATATAAATATATACACATATAGAGTTACAATTAATTGTTCGTGAATCGTCGGTAACAGTCAAAGGGTAAACATTACTTCAAAATATTTAAGATTCAATATTACAGACTTTGCTTATCGTGTTGAAAACATATAAAGATTTAAGTTTAAATTTGGTTGGAAATTTCCGGGTCGTCACAGTACCTACCCGTTAAAGAAATTTCGTCCCGAAATTTGAGTGGGGTCGTCATGGCTAACAATAAAAAAATGTTTTCATGACGAATATGAGTTGATAAATAGAGTTTTATCATCATTGAGTAATATGGATAAAATGATTCGATCAATCGAAGCATATGAATGAAGCTATCACAAAAGATCGAGATGAAGAAATGGAGATTTTCCATAACTTTTGACGTAGTCGCGATTGAATTCTGGAATTCAAGGGATTTAAAGAAAAGCTTCGATATCTGAGAGATTTGATTCTCCAGTGAATAAGGAGATTAAAATCTCTATAATTAAATACGGTGATCTGCCTCGATTACTCTGTCTGATATTTCTATTATAAATTAACCTCCTCCGTTTCATTATTCTCACCATTCCTATACTTTCTTTCTTAGTTCATACATCCAAAAGATTGTGAAAATGCTTAGTCCAGTTCTAATCCTTGATATTTTCCTAATTATCATTTCTGTCATCCTTCTTTTCAATCTTCCACTAGAAAATCTGTTTACTTCTACTATTACCTTGGGATGATACTATTCTTAATTCTACCGTGTCCTTATATTGCTATTCATGTTAATATCCATGGTTTGTAACCTCCTTGTTGTTATTGGGCTTTATATTTTCTCTCATATTTTGAATCTCTTTGCCTTTTTATTATCCTCTCGACCTCTAGCAAAGCGAGCAACGGTCCAGAATTCATAAGTACGGAGTTTTTGAATGAACTTAATGTTCTAAACAAGAAAGAACGTAATAGCACGATTTGATTTTCAAATTTATCAACATCACGGAAGATAGAACCATCAAGAATATATTTTCTTGATATGCTCAGAAGTTAAGTAGAATGAGAGAGTTATGTAACATTGCACATGATGACGTTATGATCTGTGAATCATCATGTCTCATTAGAAACTCAGCATGACTTATTGTAATATAATCACGTTGATCAAGTGTCATTATATTATACTAACTCATGCATCAGTTCCCAACATTACTTCAATAACATTCATATTTTAAGCTCAAAAGTTTACAGAATATAGAAACTAACAGTTTCTATATGATGTAACACTGATAGCACTAAGAGATTAATGATTTCAGATAAGAATAGTTATGAAAATATCTTCAAAATTATGGAGGATATTTATAACGAAAGATACGATGATATCTTGGAATTTCTAATATCGAAGGATGGTGAAGAAAATTTGTCCGCAAGAGTTTGGAGTCTGAAGCAAGGTATTCGCTAAAGATTTCATCAGAAACAGAATCATCAAGATTCTTAATGTACAAGTTTAGTCCTTGTGATTTGTTCAGAGACTCCTTCGTAGTTTGCTCAATCAGTTTTTCAGTTTCAAACTTTTTCTGAGCTTTGCCAACATACAATTCTTTATCATCAACTTTTGGCTGTTGAGTCGTTTACAGTTTTTGTTGCTTCATGCAACTTTTCAAAATTCAGAGTATTAATTCGCAGACTGGGTGCTTTTCAGAATTTCAGAATGAAATATCATAATTCTAAGAGATAAAGGTTATATGTTTACATATAACTGTTGATGTAGACATGCTGCGAGATTTCAAAATACTGATTACTGATATCCGGTAATTGGTATGGCAGTTCTCGTTATCAGATGCGAATAAGTACATGATAGAGCTTAACGAACAAATATAATGGTTCTTCGGAGAGACTTAGGCCAATGAGTAATGAAGTTGCTGGTAAGTTTACGGCTAATGTGGTGGAACATAAACAGTTCCCCAATAACGATGACCAAAGGCAACTTATATATCAAAGTTATAATAAGACTAATCCGAATGAAAGTCGAAGTTGATTTGTTGGAGCTGTGACAAAATTTACTAATTTGAAAAAGAATTGTAAAGTTATTTTCGGTAATAATAACGCTAAAGGAATTAGCACAGCTACGCGTTAAACGTTTACTCAGGTTCCGAGTGTTTTTAGGTGTATAACTATATGCATCAATCTTTCTTCTCGTAGATAACGTGCGGTTGAATCATCCTCTTGGTTAAGGTGTTTTCAAAAGATCATGTAGAGTTTGAACGCAGATTGTGATCGTCAAGATACAAATGAGGTTTAAGATGAAATCAAGTGGCAAACTTGAAGAATTGTTTAGTTTCATATATTATAATCAATATTTTAATTCATTTTAATTGTCCAATAATTAATAGTCCAATAATTCATATATAGTTTAATATATAATATTCGAATTAATTAATACGTATTGTGACCCGTGTACATCTCAGACTCGATCACAACTCAAATTATATATATTATTGTAGAATCAACCTCAACCCTGTATAGAGAACTCGTTCATTACTGCATATAGAGTGTCTATGGTTATTCCAAATAATATATATAAATGTGTCGATATGATATGTCAAAACCTTGTATACGTGTCCCGATATTTAAAGTGCGTAAAATAAATAACAGAAATTAAATAACGATAAATAAAGTGCGTAAAGTAAATAACAGAAATTAAATGACGATAAATAAAATTGCGAGAATGTAAATTGCGATAATTAAATTGCGATAAATAAAATGTAATACGGAATTAAAAGTTAGCTAGGAACAGTTAGCTGGAAACAGTTAGCGTGGATTCTTAAATTTTTTTTTTATTTTTTTTTCATATTGATAATTAGTCTGTTTCTAATCAATTTTTATTGTGTCCATTATTTCTTCATTATGCCACTTGTGAGATTCTGATAGGTCAAAATCCAAATATGAAATTGAATGAAAAGGGTTATTCTCCGGTGAACGGATACGTATAACGGTGATTGTAAGTAGGATAGTAAATGACTGTTGAATCAGATTCGAAGAATGTACAGTTTAACTTATTAATGTGAAATCTAAATATTCCTCGGGTATTACCTACCCGTTAAAATATTTTCACCATTAACAGTTTGTACGAAAGAATTTTTAATTACAATCTTTATGAAAATATATTTACATATATATTCTCTTCAGATGTAATCATGGATTTAATGAGTTAATATGATATTAATCTCATTTGATTTACCGTTTGAACAAGAATATAAAATCTCTAAAACATTAGAGATTACATAATCGCCATGTCGAACAAAGATAATTGATGTAGAACGATATATAGTATGATGATTATAATCGAGGTACAGAGTGAGATGTTGAAGCGTGTGTTGTTGATGGTACTGGTGCTGTTACTGATAGTACTGTTTGTGCTGATGATGTTGTTGAAGCTGGTACATTTTGCACTACATTTTCCAAATTGATTACTCGAGCGCGAAGCTCATTGACTTCTTCTATGGTTCCGGGATGATTGTTGGTCAGAACGAGTGGATGAATAAGGTTTAGAATTGTGGATAGAATATAATTGTTTCGAGATACTCTGGAAATAAGGTTGAAAATGGTGTTTCGAATAGGTTCGCCGGTAAGTGTTTCAGGTTCTTCGCCAAGAGGTGAATTTGGTTGACGGAAATGATCACCTTCTTCTTGTCTCTAATGATTAAGTAGACTACGAACCCATCAAATGAATTGGTTAATTCATTCTGGTGACTCTGCTTTCGGAGCTTAGTTGAAACTCCATATTGGAATAGCTGTCGGAATCCAAGGAATTTGAATTGGTTGAGGGATTCATCTCGTAAGATTAGATGAAGGATTTTCGATAAGAAATAGATTATAGGATGTAGATTAGTACCCTGCAATACATAATTTACATATGCATATATAATACTAAAATCCCATAATTTACGGAGGAATCTACAGAAAATGTCAGGCAAAGTTTACAATAACAGATACGCTAAGATATGAATTAGCAGATATGTTAAGATATGAATTTTGTCTATACACTAATCATGCAATCAATGCAATAAGATATGTCTAGACTAAGGATGATAAGCAAGTAATTCTCTAAGAATGATAAGCAGGTAATTTTTGACACGAAATGATAAGCAAAACTTTTGACATGCAGACACGGTCGAAGTCCAGACTCACTAATGCATCCTAACTACTATCAGTTAGACACACTAATGCAAGACCCGGTTCGCTAAGACCACCGCTCTGATACCAACTGAAATGACCCGTCCTAATCCATCCGGACGAAGTCCATATCGATTATAAATGATTCACAACAGTTGAATACATCGCGAGGTACTTGACCTCTATATGATACATTTTACAAACATTGCATTCATTTTTTAAAAGACAATCTTTCACTACATCGAAAGTTGACGGCATGCATACCATTTCTTAATATATCTAACTATAATTGACTTAATGATAATCTTGATGATCTCAACGACTTGAATGCAACGTCTTTTGAAATATGTCATGAATGACGCCAAGTAATATCTTTATAATGAGCAAATGCACAGCGGAAGATTTCTTTCATACCTGAGAATAAACATGCTTTCAAGTGTCAACCAAAAGGTTGGTGAGTTCATTAGTTTAACATAATTAATCATTTCATAAATTTTAATAGACCACAAGATTTCATATTTCCATTTCTCATAAACATACGTCCCATACATAGAGACAAAAATATCATTCATATGGATTGAACACCTGGTAACCGACATTCACAATTTGTATATAAGAATATCCCCATCATTCCGGGATCCTCCTTCGGACATGATATAAATTTCGAAGTACTAAAGCATCCGGTACTTTGGATGGGGCTTGTTGGGCCCGATAGATCTATCTTTAGAGTTCGCGTCAATTAGGGTGTCTGTTCCCTAATTCTTAGATTACCAGACTAAATAGGGGCATATTCGATTTCGATAATTCAACCATAGAATGTAGTTTCGATTACTTGTGTCTATATCGTAAAACATTTATAAAAGCAGCGCATGTATTCTCAGTCCCAAAAATATATATAAAAAGGGAGTAATGAAAACTCACGCATATAAATATTGTAGAATAGTTAATAAAGCATTTGCATGTATTCTCAGCCCAAAAATATAATGAGTAAAAAGGGTAAATGAAACTCACGCATATAAATATTGTAAAACAGTTAATAAAGCATTTGCATGTATTCTCAGCCCAAAAACGTAAAGAGTAAAAAAGGGCAAATGAACTCACGCATATAAATATTGTAAAACAGTTAATAAAGCATTTGCATGTATTCTCAGCCCAAAAACGTAAAGAGTAAAAAAGGGCAAATGAACTCACGCATATAAATATTGTAAAACAGTTAATAAAGCATTTGCATGTATTCTCAGCCCAAAAACGTAAAGAGTAAAAAAGGGCAAATGAACTCACCTAATGTATTTTGTAGTAAAAATACATATGACTATATCGAACAACTGAACAATGCAGGGTTGACCTTGGATTCACGAACCTATATCATTTATATATATATTAATACCTATAATCGTAATTGAACAAATTTACATATTATTAGTGATATAGTTGTTATTTTTAATATATTATAGGTGTCATTAATAACTTAATCAGATATATTTATTTTTATATACATTCAATAGATAATTGTTATTTATTACAAAAATTGTTAATATTGTTATGTCATATATATATATATATATAGAAAATCTTTATTTAATATATTAATAATACTAATAGTAATAAAAATGATAATAATATTAATGTTAATGAAAGTAATAATAAGTTGTATTATTTTCAAAGTAATAATAATAATAATAATAATAATAATAATAATAATAATAATAATAATAATAATAATAATAATAATAATAATAATAATAATAATAATAATAAAATAAAAGGAGACTACCTTCAAGCAAATCCTAAAAACAAATGCCATAGCCCAGGCTCAAACCCGAGACCTCTCGCTAATCCACCACACTATCAAACCATTCCTCCATTCGTCTATATTTGAACCAACTCAACTGGAAACTTTATAACCCGATTATATCCGTTTCCTTTTCCTCCATTTTAAATTCCCCAACAATCTGTTTCATCATCTAATATCATTATAACCTATCATCATAAAATCATAACCTTATCATCATTCATTCGAAAACATCATCATCATTTTATCTCGTCACCGGTAATCATTATTTTCGTTACTTAATCATTATCTTCATCATCTTTGTATATCATAAGTGTATTAGAACCAGAGATCAATTTAATACTCTAGTAGCCCAACGTCAACTAAGCATCGGCCCAACATAACATTAAACTCTCGGCCCAACATAACAAATAATGGCCCAACAGTTATCTAAGCCTAATTAAAGCCCATTTAACCAAAAAAAAAAAATCCTATTAGTTTCTTGAGACCACTCCGTAAAATGAAGAAGTCTATTAATGGCTTATGATATTTGAGTTTATTTGGTTTTGCAACTAGTCAAAAAAAACACGTCCAGCTCTTCACTAGTGTTTGTTACTAGACCCTACCACAATCATGTATCCCACTATATCTTCATCATCAAAAAAAAAAAATTACGCCACATATGGACCCATTTTGGGTCGGCCATATAGAAAAGAGAGGAAACATTCAATGTGATGGTTTGGTTTAAAAAAAAAATAATAATATGGCAGTAGGTAATTTACGAACTCTTCAACTTATTGTCATCTTCTATTATGTACTCACTTTGATAAATCAAGTGACTAGTTGTGATTTACGTTTTTAAAATTCATAGTGCTCGTCCAATCATCCTTACACCTCATCCACGAATCATTTTCCATCCATTATCATAATTATAAAGACAGCTCATCATGCAAATAAAGAAATCGAATATAAATGGCCTGTTTAACTTTAAACCCGATTAATCAAATAAAGAATTTATGGGGTGACGTTTATGATTGATTAGGATCATCACAACTGTAAACTTCCACTAACCTAAGGTGATGACATATTACTTTGTCCCACACCATAATCATACGCATGCAAGATACCCAAATTAAATAAAAAAAATTTCGGACATTTGATCCACTAGTCCCACTCACTTGTAAAGCAATTTTCATTATATATAAACTACTACCCATCATCTTTAATATACTAGTTTTCATTATCTTTCTCCCTTATTATCATCTTATATTATTATCGTAAATGTTTCTTATTTGAAACCGAAGATATGCATAGGAGCAGCAAGTCGTACAGTGTAATAGTCAAGGTGTTTGTGTTAGTCAGATTAGGGTGTGGTTTACAAAGAAACAGGAGACGGAACAATAAGGTGGTGTTTATATCATGTAGGGGTCACGAAGGTTATGGTAGGATGGTATTGGTTGCGAACTAAAATCAAAACAGTTTATAAATCGAACAAGTATAGGGTGGTATTGGTTGATGATGGATTGACTTGAGTGTTTATGGATATCAAATAACTGTAGCACAACCAAAAGCATTTAGTTCTTGGTTTTGGTTTGTTTAGAAAACATAACTTGTAGCAGTTCGTTCAATTGTTTGAGTGGTGTTATCATATGGTGATTGAGCGAGATGTACAGCAGCATTTTTTATTTTATTTTTTGTGTGGCATTCGAGCAAGCTATATACAACTAAGATGATGATGGTTATTAGTAATGATATTATTTTTGGGTTTTGGATTATTAGTCGTATAGAAAGTAGTATTATTCGATGATAGTAGTGATTGGGCCCTTGGTCTTGCGTTTAAAACAAAAAAGAACAAACGTGTGAGTTGTGATATATCCCTAACAGAAATGTGATGATAAATGGTGTACCTTGAGTTGTCTCTTGGATGTTCGGTGATGGATTTTGTACATGTATTTGGAGTAAGAAATGAATATGGTTGCAAAGGATTGATGGTTGTTTATGGTGGTCTCAGTGGTGTTGAAGAGGGTTGATATCCAAAGGTAATGACTAGTGTCGACTAGCAAAAGAAAGTAGAAGATAATTGGTGTATTCAATTGTTGTAGAGAAGTTAAAAGTGATCTCTTATATGATATCATGTATGTATATATTTATGTCTTCATATATGAATTTGATTATGTAAAAGAAAAGTAGTTTGGTTGTTCTTTCATATTGTTAAAAGCCAAACAGAAGAAATAAGTGGTCGACAGAGATATTCGTAACCAAAAGAAGAAAACAAAGAATTTAAAAGTGGAAAGGGACTCTTAACAGATTTTGAATTAGTCTTCTGATTGGGATCGTAATTTGTACTAATTTAGATATAGGAGATCAATCCAACACAGTATAAGAGATACCTAAAACAAATTCACACAAATTGTTAATTGATTTTTAGTTTATATAATAAATATTATTAATTAATAAACATATTAATAATAATAATAATTATACTAATATATTAATGATATTGATCTTATCGTTATTTATTAATGTTAATTATAATAAAAATTTTATTATTTTCTAATAAATATTAATAATAACACTAATAATAATTATATTAATAATTATTGTTATAATAAACAATATTAATAATAATATTAATTATAAAAATGGAATAACAATACTATTCATAATAATAATAATAATATTAATATTAATATTAATTATAATAATATTACTATTATTAATGATAATCTCATTATCAATAATTATAATACTATAATAGTTTGTACATATCACTTTTTATATTTATATCATAATATTATTTATATAAATATATACACATATAGAGTTACAATTAATTGTTCGTGAATCGTCGGTAACAGTCAAAGGGTAAACATTACTTCAAAATATTTAAGATTCAATATTACAGACTTTGCTTATCGTGTTGAAAACATATAAAGATTTAAGTTTAAATTTGGTTGGAAATTTCCGGGTCGTCACAGTTATGAACATCATTACTACCTCAAGTTTAGTAGGTAAACCTACTGGAAGTGACAAGAAATGATCTAGCTTCAAAGGATCTTGGATGGCTTGAAAGTTCTTGAAGTAGGATCATGACACAAAAACAAGTTCAAGTAAGATTTTTGTTCGAATTAAGATAGTTTATAGTTATAGAAATTGAATCAAAGTTTGAATATGAATATTACCTTGAATAAGAAAGATAACCTACTGTATATAACAAAGGTTTCTTGATCTTAGATGATTACTTGGAATGGATTAGAAAGCTTGGAAGTAAATTAGTAAACTTGAAGGGATTTTTGAAGTATTCTTGAAGTGTTCTTCCTATGATGATTATAGCTTGATTCTTGAAGTGATTTTTGATGAAGATGATGATTAAATACTGGAAAAATACGTTCATAATAGTGTGGGTGTGTTGAGAGAGAATTAGAAAGAGATTTGGAAGTGAAATGGAGTGAATGATGAGTGTTAATTGGTGAGTGGTGAGTGGGGTTAAAAGGAGTTCTAGTTAGTTGACTAGCTCATGGTAGAAGTTAAAATTGATTAGTCATACATGACATAATCAAGAGTGGAATCCCATGCTAGTTCCTATTGGTATATACCCATAGTAAGTACGTTTTGAAGCTGTGTATAATACGGGTAAGAATACGACTAGAATTCTTGATGAAAGAAAAGAATGGGAAAGTAACTGTAACCATTTTCGTTAAGTATGAGTGTTTTGATATATGTCTTGAAGTCTTCCAAAAGTATTTTAATACATCTAAATACACTACATGTATATACATTTTAACGGAGTCGTTAAGTCATCGTTAGTCGTTACATGTAAGTGTTGTTTTGAAACCTTTAAGTTAACGATCTCAATTAATGTTGTTAACCCATTGTTTATTATATCTAATGAGATGTTAAATTATTATATTATCATGATATTATGATATATTAATATATCTTAATATGATATATATACATTTAAATGTCGTTACAACGATAATCGTTACATATATCTCTCGTTTCGAAATCCTTAAGTTAGTAGTCTTGTTTATATGTATATAACTCATTGTTAATATACTTATGGAGATACTTACTTATCATAATCTCATGTTAACCATATGTATATCCATATATATATCGTCAAGTCGTTTTTACAAGTTTTAACGTTCGTGAATCGCCGGTCAACTTGGGTGGTCAATTGTCTATATGAAACATATTTCAATTAATCAAGTCTTAACAAGTTTGATTGCTTAACATGTTGGAAACATTTAATCATGTAAATATCAATCTCAATTAATATATATAAACATGGAAAAGTTCGGGTCACTACAGGGACGGTTTAGTGTGTTAGCGGGTGAGCGAGGGGTCTCGTGTTCAAGCCTAGCTCGTGGCGTATTTTTTTTAAAGCATGTCTCTTCAAAGGTTATACTCTATTTTTGTTATTATTGTTATTATTGTTATTATTATTATTATTATTATTATTATTATTATTATTATTATTATTATTATTATTATTATTATTATTATTATTATTGTTGTTGTTGTTATTATTAAGTAGTAGTATTATTGATTATTATTAATTATCCTAATTATCGTTATTGTTATTATTAGAATATAAGTGTTACGATTATTATTATGATTAACATTATTGCTAAGTAATTATTGTTACAACTTACATTAATATTATGAAAATTAGTATCATTAATAAGTAATATTATTATTATCATTAGTATTATTATTATTGTATTATTATTGCTAGTAATATTATTATGATTCCAAGAATATTAAACATGTTAATAACGTAACAATATAATAAAAGATGTTATAATAAAGATTATGAAATTAATTATAATTATATGAATACATGTAAATTATGATTATGATTACAAATTAATGTTAAAAGAAACCATAGTCATTAGTTTATAAGTTAAACACGAAGGTTATGATTATTGTAACTATGATTATACAAGTTTTAATAATATTGTCAATATTATAAACATAGAAATTGTGGATATAAAAATTATTATGAAAATGATTTAAATTTTTATTAATGTATGTTTTAAATGAATTATTAAAAGTCTTATAATTATTGTTATCATAATTATCTTTATAAAACTTAGTATTATTATCATTATTAATATCATAATTTTTATTAACATTATTATTATCACTTTTATCATTATTATTACATAGTATCAATATTATTACTAATAATAGTATTATCATAATTATTAATTTCACAAACAAATTATCTTCATAAAAATATATTTAACTTAACGATATTAATATTTCTATATATATAAAATGAAAATATATATAATGAAACTTATAAATTTATTATCTATAATTTATATCATTAATAATAATATATAAATATTTGTTCGAGTACAAGTATATGTTTTAATTTATATACAAATGATATAGGTTCGTGAATCTGAGGCCAACCCTGCATTGTTCAGTTTCGTCGTATGAATATTTTTACTATAAAATATTGGATAGTGAGTTTCATTTGCTCCATTTTTAAATGCTTTTGCAATATATATTTTTGGGACTGAGAATACATGCACTGCTTTTATAAATGTTTTACGAAATAGACACAAGTAATCGAAACTACATTCAATGGTTGGATTATCGAATCGAATATGCCCCTTTTTAGCTTGGTAGCCTAAGAATTAGGGAAATGGCCCCTAATTGACGCGAATCCTAAAGATAGATCTATGGAACTTGACACGTCCCATTCGGGTTACGAATGCTTTTGTACTTCGATTATCATGTCCGATGAGAGTCCCGGAATGATGGGGATATTCTATATGCATCCTGTTAGTTCGGTTATCAAGCGTTCACCATATGAATGATTTTTTTTTATCTCTATGCAGTTTGCGAAATGCTTGATATGAGATGATGTTTATGAGAAATGAAATGAAAATCTTGTGGTCTATTAAATTAATGGAAATAATTGTTTATGATAAACTAATGAACTCACCAAGCTTTTGGTTGACACTTGATAGCATGTTTATTCTTAGGTATTAAAGAAATCTTCTGCTGTGCATTTGCTCATTTTAAAGATATTACTTGGAGTCATTCATGGCATATTTCAAAAGACGTTGTATTCGAGTCGTTGAGTTCATCAAGATTGATAATAAGTCATTCATAGTTTGGATATATTATGAGATAGCATGCATGGCTGTCAACTTTCGTTTTAATGAAAGTTTGTCTTTTAAAAACGAATGCAATGTTTGTAAAATGTATCATATAGAGGTCAAATACCTCGCAATGTTACCAAATGTAATGTATTCGTCCTTATGGATTAGGACGGGTCGTCTCAATTTATACTTTACACTAACTAGACCAACCTAGGTCCCGAAAGGTAGTGATCATTTCAAACGCCATGTACACCAAAATCATAACACGTGCAATATTGACCCATATTACTTTTGACTACCTTTGACTCATGTTAAAGCATCATTTTGACTCTAAATCACTTCTCATGTGTGATTACTTCTAAAAATGCCATTTAACGCCTAGCACAAGTGTTTAAACATCCATTTGACCACAACTAGGGTCATCATCAAATTTGACCCAATTCAATTTACCCATTTTGACATAAGTACCAAAAACACCCAAAATCACTAACGGCTAGTGATTATATTTTCAAAACACCAATTAACAACTAATCCAAATATTTACATACTCGATTCAACAAAACTTGACTCAAATCTTAGTTTGACACTAAATCAAAGTCAACACCCATTTTGACTAGCAAACTTGTTCTTAAGAACATCAAAACACTAACACATTTACAATATAGTGATTTAACACCCAAACCATGACAAATACTTCCAAATTCATCATTTAACCCTAAACCCACAATAATCGAGTTCACTTACACTAACAATACCCAAAACCCCCAAATTTCACAAGAAATGGGGTTTATAACCCTAACTAGCACAAACCCCAACCACAAATCAAAATTAAAGTAATTAAATCGAATCTAGGGTTTACCTCAACTCCCAAACCGAGCTAGTAACAAGAAACACCAAGGAGAACCAAAACCCGCTTCTAATTTGGGCAAAAATCACTATCTTCATCACCAACTCAAGCTTTCTCTCTCTAGAAACTCCTCTCTCTCTCTAGGATTTGGTTGGTGGAAAAGAGGATTAGAATGAGATTTGGATCAGTTTTGGGGCTTAAAACCCGTCCACAAGTGAAAAGACTCAAATGCCCCCAAATTAAACCCAAAAAACGAGTTCAAAATGGTCATTCAGCACACCTGTCGCGTTTCGCGACACCCCAGACGTGATACACCTGACCAAATCGCGACGAAGTGACGAGGGCGAAGATTTTCAAACCGTCGCGTTTTGGACCACTCCATCGCGTTACGCGATGAACTGAAACACGATATACTAAGCTTAAACGCGATATCTGCTGCTCTTCAACTCAATTTCAGTTTTCAGCTTCAATTTAAAAGTTCAGGGACTGAAGTTGTCTGATCCCGATTCTGATGTAAATTCCAAAAATGCATAAGTGTTAGGTAGACTTTCAGTGACACTTTTTGATGCACACTTTTACTGACACTTTCGGATGTATAAAATTTAGGGTGTTACAAGTTCTCACACTAAAAAAGTTCTCACCGGATCCTCTCAGGGGGAAGTAACCAATCGGGGGGAAGCGAGGGAAGCAAATTTTTTTTTTCATTTTTTGAAAAAACTTTGTTCACGAACAGTATAGACTGGATGAAAATGTGAACATTTAATAAAGACACTTTGTGATAAATTTTTTTATTTTGGCGAAAAAACGCTCGAAGAAGTAATATATAACAATTATCGTGTTTTTCGAGCGTATGTTGAGGTTTTAGATATTAGGTTTTAGATATTAGGGTTTATAGGGTTTAGATATTAGGGTTTAGAAATTTAGGGTTTAGGGTTTAGATTTAGGGTTTAGATTTAGGATTTAGATTGAATTTTTAACACGAACGGTTTAGAGTTTAGGGTTTAAGGTTTGGTGTTTTGGGTTTATGGAATAAACCCAAAACACCAAACTCCATAAACCTAAAACACCAAACCTCAAACCCTAAACCCTAAACTCTAAAATGACCGCCAACTTCCGCCAACCTTCCTCGTTCACACCATTCACCGCCATAGAATTTTGCTATAAATAGAGATGCAAACTTTCATTGTAAATCATCCTAAATCACTCAGAGAAGTGTAATCACAACCTTGAGAGTGTGTGAGTTTGAGAGTTTTTTTTTTAGTTTTGTTATACTCGTGTAATCTATTCTTGTGAGTAATAGAGTTATTTTCTCTCAAATTTGTATCTCCCAACGTCCAGGCGATCCTCTCTTCCTAACAAGTGGTATCAAGAGCTTGGTTAGAGACGTTGGTTGAGTTTTTGGGTCTTCTAAAGTTTTCTCAAAATCCAATTTTGAGTGTACCATTGGATTCATCTCGTCGAACAGAGTCCAATGCAAAAAACGGTGACTTAAACGGAGTTATAACGAGCCTAGAAAATGCGGTCAAAGTTTGGTCAACTCGCCGGAATCTCGCCGGAGAAGACGACCGGTGCCGGAATTTTTGCAGGAGAAGAAAGTCCCGTAGCAATTCACTGTAGCAGCTGGCGTCCTGTAGCAATTCACTGTAGCAGTCATGCAGCAATTCACTGTAGCAGCTGACTGCTCAGAATAAAGCCCTGTTGATGAGGCGTTTAGTTAACATGAAGCTTAAAAGTGGAACTTCAGTTGCCGAGCATACTAGTGAGTTCCAGAGCTTGGTCAACCAGTTATCGTCCGTAGAGATGCCGCTTGGCGATGAAGTTCAGGCGCCAATGCTACTTAGTTCTCTTCCCGATAGCTGGGAAACGCTGGTCGTAACACTCAGCAACTCAGCTTCGAATGGCAAACTTACCATGTCAATGGTCAAGGATGCCCTATTCAGTGAAGAGGCAAGGAGAAAGGACATGGGCACAGATCAGACCCATGCCTTTATCATAGAGAATCGGGGGAGACAGCGAATGAGTAGCAAAAATAATTGGAGAGGCAGAAGCAAGAGCAGGGGCAGGTCAGTTGATGGTAGAAAACCAACATATAAATGCCATCATTGTGGATTAGAAGGACATATGAAAAAGAACTGCTATAGATTGAAAGAGGAACAAGGTCAAAGAAGTTCACAGTCGAAGAATAAGGGTGGAGAAACATTAGTGACTATCTCTGGTGATGTAGCTTATTGTTCAATCCATGATGAGACATGCCTTCACGTCTCACGAGAAGAAACAGAATGGGTGGTAGATACTGCAGCTTCCTACCACGTGACTCCATATAAGGAATACTTCACAACATACAAAGCTGGTGACTTTGGAGCTGTGAAGATGGGAAATTCCAGTTCCGCTGAGAATTGTCGGAATTGGTGATGTCAAGATAAAGACAAGTTACGAGAGCACAATCACTTTGAAGGATGTCCGCCATGTGCCATATCTTCGGCTGAATTAACTTTCTGGCATAGCTCTCGACAAACAAGGCTATGATAGTCATCTCAGTAGAGGCACATGGAAATTGTCAAGAGGCGCTATGATAGTCGCTCGGGGACACATTTGTGGCACACTGTACAAGACTCATGTGAAGATCTGCACATACAGCATTAATGTTGCAGAAAAGGAGGCTTCACAAAATTTATGGAACCAGAGACTCGGTCACATGAGTGAGAAAGGGTTGTCTACCCTAATAAAGAAGGAGCTTATTAATGTAGACAAGGACGCTGCACTAGATCCTTGCAATCATTGTCTGTTTGGTAAGCAGCATAGAGTCTCGTTTAATTCCTCTTCAATGAGAAAATCATAGTTACTCAGTCTGGTTGTGATGCCCCGTACAAAACCATCGTGTACAAATCATCAACAACATGATCATTACAAGGTCAAATACTATATGCAGTTTCAAATTAAGTTTGCATTCATGAATATAGGTGACGTCTTAACCAACGTCAAATGTTTAACATACGAAAGTGTGCTTCTACAAATAGAAGGCATTAATAATAGTACGTGACCCATAGGTCGTTACAAATCATTGTTTCAAAAGTAATAAAGTTTGTGAATGCAAGATAAACGTTTCATGCGAAGACATCTCTAATAAGCGCAGCGGGAGTCTACAAAGCATCACAACTACAGCGGAAGCAATCAAACCTTAAGAACCTGAGAAAAACATGCTTTAAAACGTCAACACAAAGGTTTGTGAGCTATAGTTTAAGTATAACAGTAATGTAAGGTAGGCCATGAGATTTCAGTGTTTCAAAACAGCATGAAAAGTATATGTATAACCGTGGGCACTTGGTAACTGACTTAACGTAAATAACACCCCCTAAAATTACACTTGGCAAATGCATAAGTTTACGAAGTATTAAACACCCGTTAAATACTAGCGCTACTAGCTCGAGTGGGGATGTCAAACCCTATGGATCCATATCTAAGATTCGCGTTCACCGGTTCAAAGACCAATGACTAAACGTTACCGAGCTAAGGGGAAAGTTTATGCCGTTGTATAACCCACACATATAATAAGTTTAAGTAGTCGTGCCTAGTATGTAAAACGTAAAACGCACATGTATTCCCAGTTCCCAAAATAGTTAAAGTAAAAAAAGGGATGCTATAACTCACAGTGGAAAGTAGTAAAAGTCGATACGCCAGAATAGTAAGCAGGTGGTTGGTCCGAAAGGTCCTCAACCTAAGTCAAAAGTTATTAAGTTAGTAAATCGTTCACAAAGGTTTAAAAGTATGTAAATTAGGTCTTAAGTATCATCATCATTCATCATCAAACAAAAAGTGTAAAGTAAGTTTTAAGTCAAGACTAGGGTTTGAAACAAGGGCTAACTTAATTCAGTCGCCACGACCTATATACAAACTGAAATGAGGTGAAACCAGTGGCCATGGCTCCGTATATGAGTCCCCTAGAGGCTGACCAATTTCCAGAACCAAAATCGTCTTTGTTTGACCGTGGCGACGGTTTAAGTGCGAGTAGGTCAGAAATTTCAGCACAACGTTAAAAGGGTGTAGTGACTTTCGGGAGGCCATAGATCCTAAACCGTAACTCGGATTAAGACGAGGTCTAAACAGAAAATCATCTACTCGAACAGAAATAGCTGGAAATAAACTTTTCCAGTAGCCCAGGTTAATAATCTGTTCCAAAAATAGTAAGTAAAGGTGTTCCAGTGGGTTCTTGGTGCTTGATGCTCATCACGGTTCTCATCCTTGATGCGTATAGCTTCAAGTGTACAACTCGTTGATGGGTTTGCATCATCTTTACCAAGTTTTGACCATAATAACACTAGTGTAAGTCTAAGATATGTAGCACAGCTCACGTAAGAGTTGTATGAAGGTTGATGAACCAAAGTTACATCAAGATCTTAGATCCGACACATACATGAGTTATAAAAGTAATATTAAGCTACAAACTTGAAAGTAACCTAAATAAACAAGATCTTAAGTTGTAGAACTTAGATCTTAGATAGATCTTAAAGATCCTAGACTAGAAAGTCTAGATCTAGTGTTCTTAAGTTAGATCCTAAGTTATAGAACTTGGATCTTCACTTTAATGAAACTATAAGTTATGAAACTTAGATTTTCAACTTGTAAAATGTATGTAAGCTTATAAGCTCTTGTTTACAACAAAATAAGTAGACCATAAGCTATAGAAACTTAGATCCAACATAAGTGTATGAAGTTATAACTAGAAAGTTAAACTTCCATGTTCTTGAACTTACAAGTTTAACTTTAGTTCAACAAAAATGAGATCAAGATTAACTAGTAACACTTGACCAACAAAACAAGCATCACGACTTTGAAACATGTACAAAGAAAGAAATAAATTAAATCTACAAGTAATAAGTTCATGGTTGTTCATACTTAGAAAGATTCAAGCCAAGGCTTTGATCTTTAAGAAAGTAAACCTTAAGTTTACAAACATGAACACAAGTATGATTTATAAAGCTCATGAACTTTTTTTTTAACAAGTTTTATGGAGGAATCAAACTATAAACTTGATCCTCCTTGGTTCTTGTATGTTCTTGTATAAACAAGGTAATATGAAGAATAAACTAGAAAGTTTGATTTTTAACAACTACTAAGTAAACAACAACAAACAACACAAGTAACAAGACAAGTAAGATTGATGATGATGAATTCGGTTTTACAAAGGAGAAAAAGAAAGAAATAAAAGATATAATACTTACAACTAGAGAGAAAATTGAGAGAAAAACAAAGTGGTATAAGTTTGTGTGTGAGAAAGTGAAGTAATGCTCAAGGAGGCTCTTTTCTCCCTAGGTGGCCGACGGTCCAAGGAGGCTCAAAGGGGAAGGTCACAAGCCAACTTTCTAGCATGAGGTGAAGGTGAAAGCTTAGAATAGATGAAGTTAAGTGTATGGGGAAGAGTTTCTAGCATGCTTGCACAAGTCTTTTCATCATTAACTTAATTAATCTAAGTTTAACATTAATAAGTTACTAGTAATAAAATGGGCTCACAACTAGTCCATTAAGTGTGTAGGGTGGGCTTCCAAGTCCATGTACATTAATAAAAGCCCAAGTCCAAGTAAGTAACAATTAATTAAATAAAGCCCAAGTAATTAACTACTTACACTAGTTAATTAAAAATGATTAATAAGAATAATAATTAATCATGAACGTAAATAATATTCAAACTATTATTCGTGTAAAGTACGTGTGTCACAAAGACAAGTCGGGCCATGAAAAGTTAAATACGGTAACAAGTAACACGTATAAGAACACGTTTATTAAAACACAAGCATTGATAATAAATTATTAATAATTAAACGTTGGAAAATCCAGGGTCGTTACATTACCCACCTGTTAAAGAAAATTTCGTCCTGAAATTTTAAGCTGAGGTTGATGGAGGAGTTGGGAAAAGGTGAGGATACTTCTGCATCATTTGATCCTCCCGCTCCCAGGTAAACTCAGGTCCTCATTTGGCATTTCATCGGACTCGGACGATCGGAATCTTGTTGTGTTTCAAAGTTTTGACCTCACGGTCCATAATTTCGACAGGTTCTTCCACGAAGTGGAGTTTGTCATCAATTGTAAGTTCCTCCAATGGTATGACATGTTCCAGTTTAGCAAGACACTTCTTCAAATTCGATACATGAAAGGTAGGATGAACTGAGCTCAATTGAGTTGGAAGATCCAAAAGGTAAGCAACGGGTCCAACACATTCCAAGATTTCAAAAGGACCAATGTATCGCGGATTGAGCTTCCCACATTTTCCAAAACGGATCACACCTTTCCAAGGTGCGACCTTCAAGATTACATGGTCACCCACATTGAATTCAAAGTCTTTACGTTTAAGGTCGGCATAACTCTTTTGGTGATCACGGGCCGTCTTGAGTCTCGCTTGAATTTGGACAATCTTCTCAGTGGTTTTATGGACTATCTCGGGTCCAGTGATTTGCGTTTCGCCTACTTCGGCCCAACAAATAGGAGATCAGCATTTACGGCCATACAACGCTTCAAAAGGTGCGGCATTAATACTCGAGTGATAACTGTTGTTGTATGAGAATTCGGCTAGCGGCAAATGCCTTTCCCAAGCCTTTCCGAAATTAATGACACATGCACACAACATGTCCTCCAAAGTCTGAATCGTGCGTTCGCTTTGCCCGTCGGTCTGTGGGTGATACGTAGTACTCATGTCGAGACGAGTCCCCAAGGCTTCTTGCAAAGAACGCCAAAATCTGGAAGCAAAACGGGGATCGCGATCTGAGATGATCGATAAAGGCACACCATGACGAGATACGACCTCTTTTATGTATAGTTGAGCGAGTCTCTCCATCGTATCCGTTTCCTTCATGGCTAAGAAGTGTGCAGATTTAGTAAGACGGTCAACAATAACCCAGATGGTATCGTATCCACCCACCGTCTTTGGTAACTTTGTAATGAAATCCATTGTTATCCTTTCCCACTTCCATTGCGGGATTTCTGGTTGTTGAAGTAACCCAAAAGGCCTCTGATGTTCGGCCTTAACTTTCGAGCAAGTCAAACACTTCCCAACATAGGTTGCAACGTACTTCTTAAGATTAAGCCACCAATACTGTTCCTTAAGATCGTGGTACCTTTTACCGGCTCCTGGATGAATCGAATATCTCGACTTGTGGGCTTCATCTAATATAAGGTTCCGTAGATCTCCATAACGAGGTACCCAAATTCTTCCGACATAGCATCGGAGTCCAGTCTCCTTAACTTCGAATCGAGAGATGAGAATGTTCAAGTATTCATGAGCTATATTCTACTCCTTGAGAGCCTCAACTTGGGCTGCTAGGATCTGGCTGTTGAGGTTCGAATGAATGGTAATGTTCAGAGCCCGAACACGAAGAGGTGTCATCCTCTCCTTTCGGCTCAAAGCGTTAGCTACAACATTGGCCTTGCCAGGGTGATAACGAAGTTCACAATCATAGTTGTTCAGTGTCTCGATCCATCGACGATGTCTCATATTCAGTTGCTTTTGATCAAAGATGTGTTGGAGGCTTTTATGATCGGTGAAAATAGTGCTCTTAGTTCCATAAAGATAATGTCTCCACAGTTTTAATGCAAAGACAACGGCTCCAAGCTCGAGATCGTGCGTTGTGTAATTTCATTCGTGAATCTTCATTTGTCGGGAGGCGTAAGTGATAACCTTTGTGCATTGCATCAGTACACAACCAAAACCACTTTTTGAAGCATCGCAATAAACGACGAAATCGTCACTGCCTTCAGGAAGTGATAAGATAGGTGCGTTGGTTAACTTCTTTTTCAAGGTTTGAAATGCTGATTCCTGTTCGGGTTCCCAAATGAACTTCTTCCCTTTGTGAGTCAACGAGGTTGAAGGACGCGCAATCAGAGAGAAACCTTCAATAAATCTTCGGTAGTAACCGGCGAGACATAAAAATTGGCGAATATGAGTCAGAGTAGTGGGGGTTTCCCACTTGATGATAGCTTCGATCTTTACAGGATCAACTTTGATACCCTGGTCGCTCACAACATGACCCAGAAATTGGACTTCCTTCAACCAAAACTCACACTTGAAGAATTTTGCATAAAGTTGCTTTTGTCTCAAGAGTTCCAACATTAGATGGAGATGTTGTTCATGTTCTTCTTTGCTTTTGGAGTAGATGAGGATATCATCTATGAAGACGATAATGAACTTATCCAGGTATGGCTTGCATACGCGATTCATGAGGTCCATGAATACGGCAGGTGCATTGGTTAAACCGAATGACATCACGAGAAACTCATAATGACCATAATGAGTTCTGAATGCAGTCTTCATCACGTCGCTCTCTTTTACCCTCAACTGGTGATAACCGGATTGCAAATCGATCTTAGAGTAAACGCTCGATCCTTGCAAACGGTCGAAAAGATCGTCAATTCGGGGAAGAGGATACCGATTCTTGATCGTCAATTTGTTAAGTTCACGGTAGTCGATACACATGCGGAATGATCCGTCCTTCTTCTTCACAAATAAAACAGGTGCGCCCCAAGGCGAGAAACTTAGTTGAATAAATCCACAATCTTGCAGTTCTTGTAATTGGCTCTGCAACTCTTGCATTTCGGAAGGTGCGAGTCGATAAGGTGCGCGAGCTACAGGTGCAGCTCCTGGTACTAAATCGATCTAAAACTCTACTGCTCTCGGTGGCGGTAATCCAGGAAATTCTTCTGGAAAGACGTCGGAAAATTCGTTCACAATTCGTACATCACCCACGCTCTTCACTCCGGTTTCTAACGCTTTCACATGTGCTAAAACAGCAAGACGTCCTTTCTTCATGATCTTTTGCGCTTTCATGCAACTAATGAGATTCAGTTTCGAGCTACATCTCTCTCCGTAAATAATCAGTGGCTCACCGTCTCCGTGTGCTATACGAAGAGCTTTATCTCCACAGATAATGTCAGCCCTTATCTTGGTCAACCAGTCCATACCGACAATAACATCAAAGCTTCCCAACTTAATGGGTATCAAGTCAATCTCAAAATCCACACCAGCTATGTTGATAATAGCTCCTCGGCTAACTTGGTCAACTTTCTCAAGTTTTCCATTGGCTACCTCTACAAGCATATTCTCCTTTAAAGGAACTAACGACCAATTTATCTTAGAGCAAAAGTGTCTACATACATAACTTCTATCGGCACCAGTATCAAACAGAACATAAGCTAATAGATTGTTGATAGTGAATATACATGTGACCAAGTCAGGGTTCTCACGGGCATCCCTTGTGTTTACGTTGAAAACTCTGCCACGCGGTGGTCCGCCGTCCTTTCGCTTGTTGGGACACTCATTTCTGAAGTGGCCCGTCTGTCCGCATTCATAGCACTTTCTCGGTCCAGTAAGGTTTGTCTCCACATTCAGGGTGGTGATCTTGCAGTCCTTGCCAATATGCCCAGTCCTTTTACATTTTTTGCAGACCACGTTGCAGTACCCGGTGTGATGCTTGTAGCATCTCTTGCACTGCGGCAGACTACCCTTGTAGTTAGAGTTCGAGCTAGGGTTCGGGTTCCTTATGTCGTTGTGCCTCTTAGCAGGGTTTTGTTCAAAGACTCTCCCCTTGTTGTTGTCCCACTTACGCTTCTCACTACTAACCCTCGATTCGGATTTTCCTTTTTCCGATTCATCACTGATAATTTAGTTCATTAAGGTGTGCGCCATGCACATAGCTTCCGGGACATCAGCTGATTTTGAAGAGGTAACATTTCCCTTAATGGTCTTAGGAAGTCCCCAAAAGTACCTTTCCATTCGCTTAAACTCCGGGGTAACTGTGATGACCCGGGAATTTCTGACCAAATTTAAACTTGAATCTTATTTGATTTCGATACGATAAGTAAAGTCTGTAATGTTGATGTTTCAAAAATTTTGAAATTTGTTTATATAATCATTTACCCTTTGACTACTCCCGACGATTCACGAACAATCGGTTGTAAATAAATGTATAAGATAAATTTGAATACAAGTATACATAGATATTATTATGAACTAATAAAACGCATTCCAATTAATTGGAATTAATAATATGAAAATAAAATACAGAATAAACAAGTTATTGTTAATATATATATATATATATATATATATATATATATATATATATATATATATATATATATATATATATATATACATATACATATATATATATATTTATATGAATTCTGGACATAAATAATATTATATGTGTTGTAAACTATAAATATTAAATATAAGTTATTATATAATATATTATATAATTAGTAACTAGGATAAAATTTATAAATTGTGAGAATTAAATTACAAGTATAGTTGTTACATCATTACATTCAATATTAATAATATTATTAAGACCTATACATTCGAGTTAATTTAATTACTAATATTATTGTATCATTGTTAACTTCATTATTATTATTAATCTCTTTATCAATAGTATTATTATTATTAACAATATTATTATCAGTAGTATAAACAGTATTAATATATTTGTATTAGTGACTTATTAAGAATTTAGAATTAGATATTAAAATTAAGAAGTAGATATTTAAATACAGAGATATAAACAAGTATGTTGATACAGAAATATATATATATATATATATATATATATATATATATATATATATATATATATATATATATATATATATATATATATATATATATATATATATATATATATATATATATATATATATATATATATCCATATTTATTTATATAACGGTGTTATATCTATATATATATAATGTATTTCATATATGTATACGTATATATATATATATATATATATATATATATATAATACAGTTAAAAATATATAAATTTCATATATAGGTGTATATATATATATATATATATATATATATATATATATATTTATAAATACGAGTATATTACATATATACTTAATATCAGATACATATACGTATATACATACCAGATACTTGTGTATATAAATTCAGTACATTAAACAGATAAAGATAAATACATGTATATATCAAAACAGAAATTTTTAAATATAATAAAAATTATTTACAGATATATATGTCATCTTATGCGTATTTTTTTTTCTCTTTTTGAACCCACATCTCTTACCTATCACAATCCCATTTTTTATTTTTTTCTGCTTTTTTCTTCTTTTAACCAGGAACCTGTCGACTTGATTTTTTTGCCATAAAACAACGATTTCTTCATATCATTGGAAAGATTATTTGATTACTCACTTCTGTATCAAATATATATATACACATACAACAATAATTAATCAGGTATTTTTATTACAGAAAAATTTATATGGCTCGTTTATTCTCTCTTGTACTCCAAATATCAAAAGCTCGCTTTCATATTAATTTTCAAAATCTAAAATTGTAGTTGTGTTAGGAATCCTTACACCAAACTGTCTGCAAAATTACACGATCAAATTTCTCAAATTGAGGTTTAATTTCGGAGTCAAAGTTATAATTTAAAAAGTCAACCGAATCGTTCTTCGTGAAATTCGAGTTTGTGTTGATACCTCTAGTTATATTAATGATTTCATAGTATTATAGAAGTGATTTGGAAAATAATTCGTGAAGAAACCATGATCTAAAAACGCTTAGAAATCAAAGTTTATTTTTTTTCTCCATACAGCAGCGACAGCAGTTTTTTTTTTGTTCTTGTTTTTATATTTTTTTTTTCTTAATCAATCACTGATTGTTTCGATTTCAAATTGGAATTAAAATAAAACTATAAGTTGTTGTTTTGGATTTTAAACTACCTCTGATAGTTTTGCTGTTTGGAGAAGAAGGTGAAAATAAAATAGAAAATATATATAGTTTAAATAAATAAGGCTGGGTTATAAATTAGATAAGGAGCAGCAGCTCGGATGGTTAATGGGTGTTATGGTGAGCGAGAGGTCTCAGGTTCAATTCCAGGCTTGGACTGTTAATTCTTTTTGGAACTCATTTGATTGAGGTAGTCTTTTGTTTTTTTTTTTTTATCATTGTTACCTTTATTATTATTATTATTATTATTATTATTATTATTATTATTATTATTATTATTATTATTATTATTATTATTATTATTATTATTATTATTATTATTATTATTTTTGTTATTATTACTATTAATTGTTATTAATGTTGTTATATTATTAATTATGGTCACTGTATTAGTTATTATTATTGGTGTTATTAACTTCATTAATGTAAATTACGATATTACCATTATTATTATTAGTATTATTATTTAGGAAAGAAAAACTGTAGTGATATGATTAGTATTTAAAATTTACAACATAATACGTAATAATATTACAAGTTAGCTTATAGATTAAGGTTTACGATGATTAAAAATATATAGCCACATGTAACATAAATATATATATATAGCTGTATAAAAAACTCATAAAGTTTAAACACTAATACTGAGTAATACTATGAATCTACTTATAATATATACCGACTAGTATAACTTTAAGGTGCAAATATTAATTACATATAAATTATGTATATATTAAAGTACAAAATATATTACAACTATAGACGAGAATTATGTATCAAATAAATAAATAGGTTAATATTGATTAATGAAACATTAGTAAATTGGTAAGTATAATTATAAGACATGGTTAAGATTATAAGTATAAAATTTAAGGTTATAAATAAAGATATATTTAAGATACATAACCTAATTATATTAATAGTATTAGGTACAAAATGAAATATATAAATAATTATGTTTAATACATATAACATAACAAAATTTTTTATATAAAAGGAATATATGAAACATAAATATATTATTATTATAAAAATGATATAATTAATAAGTTAGATATATAAATTTATTCAATTACAATTATGTGTATTAATATATACACAAATGATATAGGTTCGTGAATCCGAGGCCAACCCTGCATTGTTCAATATAGTCATATGTATTTTTACTACAAAATACAGTACGGTGAGTTTCATTTGCCTTTTTACCTTTTATATTTTTGGGCTGAGAATACATGCGCATTTTTTTATAAATGTTTTACGAAATAGACACAAGTACGTGAAACTACATTCTATGGTTGAATTATCGAAATCGAATATGCCCCTTTTTATTAAGTCTGGTAATCTAAGAATTAGGGAACAAACACCCTAATTGACGCGAATCCTAAAGATAGATCTATTGGGCCCAATAAGCCCCATCCAAAGTACCGGATGCTTTAGTACTTCGAAATTTATATCAGGTCCGAAGGAGGATCCCGGAATGATGGGGATATTCTTATATGTATATTGTGAATGTCGGTTACCAGGTGTTCAATCCATATGAATGATATTTTTGTCTCTATGCATGGGACGTATGTTTATGAGAAATGGAAATATGAAATCTTATGGTCTATTAAAATTTATGAAATGATTATTTATGTTAAACTAATGAACTCACCAACCTTTTGGTTGACACTTTAAAGCATGTTTATTCTCAGGTACGAAAGAAATCTTCCGCTGTGCATTTGCTCATCTTATAGATATTGCTTGGAGTCATTCATGACATATTTCAAAAGACGTTGCATTCGAGTCGTTGAATTCATCAAGATTATTATTAAGTCGTTTATAGTTAAATATATTATGAAATGGTATGCCTGCCGTCAACTTTTGATGTAATGAAAGATTGTCTTTTCAAAAACGAATGCAATGTTTGTAAAATGTATCATATAGAGGTCAAGTACCTCATGATGTAATCAACTGTTACGAATCGTCTATAATCGATATGGACTTCGTCCGGATGGATTAGGACGGGTAGCTTCAGTTGATATCAGAGCGTTGGTCTTAGCGAACCAGGTCTGCATTAGTGTGTCTAACTGATAAGTCGTTAGGATGCTTTAGTGAGTCTGGACTTCGACCGTGTCTGCATGTCAAAAGTTTTGCTTATCATTTCGTGTCGAAAATTACCTACTTATCATCCTTAGGAAATTACCTGTTTATCATTCCTAGTCTAGACACATCTTGCAGCATTGATTGCATGAATAGTGTATAGACAAATTCATATCTTAGCGTATCTGCTAATTCATATCTTAGCATATCTGTTACTGTAAACTTTGCCTAACATATTCCGTAGATTCCTCCGTAATTTATGGGATTTTAGTATTTTATATGCATATGCAAATTATGTATTGTAGGATACTAATCTACATCCTATAATCTATTTCTTATCGAAAATCCTTCATCTGATCGTACGAGATGAATCCCTCAACCAGTTCGAGTCCCTCAGATTTCGAAAGCTATTCCGATAGTTATTCCGACAGCTATTTCGACATGGATGTTCACCTAAGCTCCGAAAGCAGCGTCACCAGAATGAATTAAACAATCAGATATCCCCAATTCATCTGATGGGTTGGTAGTCAACTTAATCAATGGAGACGCGAAGAAGGCGATCCTTTTCACCAACCGAATTTATCTCTTGGTGAAGAACCTGAAGCATTTATCGGCGAACCTGTCTGAAACACCATTTTCACACTCATTTCCAGGATACCACGCAATGATAATATGATATCAAAAATTCTAAAACTTTATTCATTGGCTCGTTCCTACTGACAATCATTCCGGAATAATAAGTCAGCGAGCTTCGAGCCCGAGTTGTAGTCTTGGAAAAATATGGTGCAAAACGTACCAGCTTCAGCAACATCACCGGCACTAGTAGTACCATCAATAACAGCATCAAGTACCATTAACAAACCATGCCTCAATATCTCATTCTGTACCTCGAGCATAATCATTGTTCTACAAATCATTCGACATTATTTATCTTCGTTCGCATGGCGATTATATAATCTTTAATGTTTTAGAGATTATATATTCTTATTCTATCAGTAAATTAAATAAGTTTAATATCATATTGACTCATTAAATCCATGATTACATCTGAAGAAAATATATATGTATATATGTTTTCATAAAGATTGTAATTAAAAATCCTTTTGTACAAACTGTTAATGATGAAAATATTTTAACGGGTAGGTAATACCCGAGGAATATTTAGACTTCACGTTAATAAGTTACACTATACATTCTTTCAAATCTGATTCAACAGTCGTTTACTATCCTATTTACATTCACAGATATACGTATTCGTTCACCGCAGAATAACCATTTTCATTCAATTTCATATTTGGATTTTGACCTATCAGAATCCAACAAGTGGCATAATGAAGAAAATATTTGACAAAATAAAATTTGTTAGAAACAAATAAATTAACTATGAGGAATTTTGTTAAGAATCCACGCTAACTGTTCCTAGCTAACTGTTCCTAGCTAACTGATTAAATTTTATTTATCGCAATTTAATTATCGCAATTTAATTTATCGTCATTTAATTTCTGTTATTTACTTTACGCATTTAATTTATCGTCATTTAATTTTTGTTATTTATTTTACGCACTTTAAATATCGGGACACGTATACAAGGTTTTGACATATCATATCGACGCATCTATATATATTATTTGGAATCACCATAGACACTCTATATGCAGTAATGATCGAGTTCTCTATACAGGGTTGAGGTTGATTCTCAAATAATATATATACTTTGAGTTGTGATCGAGTCTGAGACATGTACACGGGTCACGATACATATTAAGTAAATTCGAATATTATATATTAAATTATTGAACTACTAACTGTGGACTATCAACTGTGGACTACCAATATTGGACAATTAAAATGAATTAAAATATTGATTATAACACATGAAACTAGATATTTCTTCAAGGTTGCCACTTGATTTCATCTTAACTTCATTTGTATCTTGACGATTCCAATCTGCGTTTAAACCTTTCATAATTCTCGAAAACACCTCAATCGAGAGGATGAACCAACCGCACTTCATCTACGGAAGAAAAGAATGGTTATGCACCTGAAAAACTCTCGGAAACTGAGTAGAAGTTTAAAATGTATCTGTGCTAGCTTCTTTAGCGTTGTTATCACCGAAAATAACTTTGCAACCCCTTTCCAAATTAGCCAATTTTGTCACAGCTCCAGCAAGTCAACTTCGACTTTTTGTTCGAAACAACCTTATTACAACTTTGAAATATATGTGTGCTCTTTTATTGTTACCAGGAAACCTTTTATATTCCACCATATTATCAGCAGACGTACCAGCAACCTCGTTGCTTCTTGGCTTAAATCACTCTGATAAATCATTATATTTATTCATTGAAACTCTATCATATATTCATCTGCATCTTGTAACGATAACTGACATATCAATTACCAGGAATCAGCAATCAGTACTTTGAAAACTCACAGCATATCTACATCAACAGTTATATGTATAACATTTATCTCTTAGAATTATGATTTTTCATTCTGAAATTCTGAAAAGCACTCAGTCTACAAACCAATACTCTGAATGATGAAAAAACTGAATGAAGTAGCAGAAACTGTAGACAACCGTAAACGACATTAATCATCGGAAGTTTAATGATAAAGAATAGTATGTTGGAAAAGCTCAGAAATTTTGAAACTGAAAAACGGATTGAGCTAACCATGAAGGAGACCAAGGAAAAATACAAGGACCATACTCTATATTCAAAGAATCTAGGTAATTCTGGATCCGATGAAACCTTCAACGAATATCTTGCTCCGTACTCATGTTAAAATCTTGCGTAAAATCTTTCTTCATCAATCATCGAACTTAGAAATCTCAAAATATCATCATAAATATCTTCGATATTTCTGAGGATATTTTCATAACTCTTCTTGTCCGAACGTGCTATCTGTATTACATCATAAAGGAAACAATTTTAGTTTCTAAATTTCTTTAAAATTCGAGTTTAAATTATGAATGACTTCTGGAGTAGTGTTGGAAATTGATGCATGAGTTAGTATAATATAATGACACTTGATCAACGTGATTATATTACAGTAAGTCATGCTGAGTTTTTTATGGGACGTAATGATTCACAGACCATAACGTCATCACGTTCCATGTTACATAACTCTTTCATTCTGCTTAACTTCTGAACATATCAAGAAAATATGTTCTTGATAGTTCTATTCTCAGTGACTCAGGTAATTTGACAAATCAAATCGTGCTATCACGTTCTTTCTTGTTTAGAACATTAAGTTCATTTGAAACTCCATACTTACGAATTCTGGACCGTTACTCGCTTTACTAGAGGTCGAGAAGACAATAAAAAGGCAAAGAGATCCAAAATATAAGAGAAAATATAATGCCCAATAACAACCCGAAGGTTACAAACCATAGATATTAATACGAATAGTAATATAAAGACACGGTAGAATTAAGAATAGTATCACCCCAAGGAAATAGTAGGAGTAAATAGATTTTTCTTGTGGAAGATTGAAAAGAAGAATGACAGAAATGATAATTAGGAAAATATCAAGGATTAGAACTGGATTAAGCATTTTCACAATCTTTTGGATGTATGAACAAAGAAAGAAAATATAGGAATGGTGAGAATAATGGAACGGAAGAGTTAATTTATAATGGAAATATCAGTCAGAGTAATCGAGACAGATCACCGTATTTAATTATAGAGATCTTTACTTCCTTACTTCTTGAAGAATTAAATCTTTTAGATTTCGAAGATTTTCTTTAGATCCCTTGAATTCTGGAATTCAACCAAGTCAACATCAGAAGCTAAGACGCACCTTATTTTCTAAATTCAACCCTGTTTACGTTAAAAGCTAAGGAAAACTTTATTTTCTTCAATTCACTCTTTTGCGATAGCTTCACTTGTATTCTTAGAATAATCGAATTATTTTATCATTATTATTCAAAGATGATAAACCTCTAATTATCAACTCATATTGGTCATGAAAACATGTTTATTGTAAGCCATGACCACCTCACTCAAATTTCGGGACGAAATTTCTTTAACGTGTAGGTACTGTGATGACCCGGGAATTTCCGACCAAATTTAAACTTGAACCTTATTTGATTTCGATACGATAAGCAAAGTTTGTAATGTTGATGTTTCAAAAATTTTGAAATTTGTTTATATAATCATTTACCCTTTGACTACTCCCGACGATTCACGAACAATCGGTTGTAAATAAATGTATAAGATAAATATGAATACAAGTATACATAGATATTATTATGAACTAATAAAATGCATTCTAATCAATTGGAATTAATAATATGAAAATAAAATACAGAATAAACAAGTTATTATTAATATATATATATATATATATATATATATATATATATATATATATATATATATATATATATATATATATATATATATATATATATATATATATATATATATATATATATATATATATAAATATATATATATATATATATGAATTCTGGACATAAATAATATTATATGGATTGTAAACTATAAATATTAAATATTAAATATAAGTTATTATATAATATATTATATAATTAGTAACTAGGATAAAATTTATAAATTGTGAGAATTAAATTACAAGTATAGTTGTTACATCATTACATTCAATATTAATAATATTATTAAGACCTATACATTCGAGTTAATTTAATTACTAATATTATTGTATCATTGTTAACATCATTATTATTATTAATCTCTTTATCAATAGTATTATTATTATTAACAATATTATTATCAGTAGTATAAATAGTATTAATATATTTGTATTAGTGACTTATTAAGAATTTAGAATTAGATATTAAAATTAAGAAGTAGATATTTAAATACAGAGATATAAACAAGTATGTTGATATATATATATATATATATATATATATATATATATATATATATATATATATATATATATATATATATATATATAAATATATACATATACATATATGAAATACATTATATATATAGATATAACACCGTTATATAATATATATATATATATATATATATATATATATATATATATATATATATATATATATATATATAATACAGTTAAAAATATATAAATTTCATATATAGGTATATATATATATATATATATTTATAAATACGAGTATATTACATATATACTTAATATCAGATACATATACATATATACATACCAAATACTTGTGTATATAAATTCAGTACATTAAACAGATAAAGATAAATACATGTATATATCAAAACAGAAATTTTTAAATATAATAAAAATTATTTATAGATATATATGTCATCTTATGCGTATTTTTTTTCTCTTTTTGAACCCACATCTCTTACCTATCACAATCCCATTTTTTATTTTTTTCTGCTTTTTTCTTCTTTTAACCAGGAACCTGTTGACTTGATTTTTTTGCCATAAAACAACGATTTCTTCATATCATTGGAAAGATTATTTGATTACTCACTTCTGTATCAAATATATATATACACAAACAGCAACAATTAATCAGGTATTTTTATTACAGAAAAATTTATATGGCTCGTTTATTCTATCTTGTACTCCAAATATCAAAAGCTCGATTTCATATTAATTTTCAAAATCTAAAATTGTAGTTGTGTTAGGAATCCTTACACCAAACTGTCTGCAAAATTACACGATCAAATTTCTCAAATTGAGGTTTAATTTCAGAGTCAAAGTTATAATTTAAAAAGTCAACCGAATCGTTCTTCGCGAAATTCGAGTTTGTGTTGATACCTCTAGTTAAATTGATGATTTCATAGTATTATAGAAGTGATTTGGAAAATAATTCGTGAAGAAACCATGATCTAAAAACGCTTAGAAATAAAAGTTTATTTTTTTTCTCCATACAGTAGCGACAACAGTTTTTTTTGTTCTTGTTTTTATATTTTTTTTCTTTTTCTTTTTCTTAATCAATCACTGATTGTTTCAATTTCAAATTGGAATTAAAACAAAACTATAAGTTGTTATTTTGTATTTTAAACTACCTCTGATAGTTTTGCTGTTTGGAGAAGAAGGTGAAAATAAAACAGAAAATATATATAGTTTAAATAAATAAGGCTGGGTTATAAATTAGATAAGGAGCAGCATCTCGAATGGTCAATGGGTGTTATGGTGAGCGAGAGGTCTCGGGTTCAATTCCAGGCTTGGACTGTTAATTCTTTTTGGAACTCATTTGATTGAGGTAGTCTTTTGTTTTTATTTTTATTTTTATCATTGTTACCTTTATTATTATTATTATTATTATTATTATTATTATTATTATTATTATTATTATTATTATTATTATTATTATTACTATTATTATTATTATTATTATTATTATTATTATTATTATTATTATTATTATTATTATTTTTGTTATTATTACTATTAATTGTTATTAATGTTGTTATATTATTAATTATGGTCACTGTATTAGTTATTATTATTGGTATCATTAACTTCATTAATGTAAATTACGATATTTCCATTATTATTATTAGTATTATTATTTAGGAAAGAAAAACTGTAGTGATATGATTAGTATTTAAAATTTACAACATAATACGTAATAATATTACAAGTTAGCTTATAGATTAAGGTTTACGATGATTAAAAATATATAGCCACATGTAACATAAATATATATATAGTTGTATAGAAAACTCATAAAGTTTAAACACTAATACTGAGTAATACTATGAATCTACTTATAATATATACCGACTAGTATAACTTTAAGGTGTAAATATTAAATATGTATATATTAAAGTACAAAATATATTACAACTATAGACGAGAATTATGTATCAAATAAATAAATAGTTTAATATTGATTAATGAAACATTAGTAAATTGGTAAGTATAATTATAAGACATGGTTAAGATTATAAGTATAAAATTTAAGGTTATAAATAAAGATATATTTAAGATACACAACCTAATTATATTAATAGTATTAGGTACAAAATGAAATATATAAATAATTATGTTTAATACATATAACATAACAAATTTTTTTATATAAAAGGAATATATGAAACATAAATATATTATTATTATAAAAATGATATAATTAATAAGTTAGATATATAAATTTATTCAAATTACAATTATGTGTATTAATATATACACAAATGATAGGTTCGTGAATCCGAGGCCAACCCTGCATTGTTCAATATAGTCATATGTATTTTTACTACAAAATAGAGTACGGTGAGTTTCATTTGCCTTTTTACCCTTTATATTTTCGGGCTGAGAATACATGCGCATTTTTTTATAAATGTTTTACGAAATAGACACAAGTACGTGAAACTACATTCTATGGTTGAATTATCGAAATCGAATATGCCCCTTTTTATTAAGTCTGGTAATCTAAGAATTAGGGAACAGACACCCTAATTGACGCGAATCCTAAAGATAGATCTATTGGGCCCAACAAGCCCCATCCAAAGTACCAGATACTTTAGTACTTCGAAATTTATATCATGTCCGAAGGAGGATCCCGGAATGATGGGGATATTCTTATATGTATATTGTGAATGTTGGTTACCAGGTGTTCAATCCATATGAATGATATTTTTGTCTCTATGCATGGGACGTATGTTTATGAGAAATGGAAATATGAAATCTTGTGGTCTATTAAAATTTTTGAAATGATTATTTATGTTAAACTAATGAACTCACCAACCTTTTGGTTGACACTTTAAAGCATGTTTATTCTCAGGTACGAAAGAAATCTTCCGCTGTGCATTTGCTCATCTTATAGATATTACTTGGAGTCATTCATGACATATTTCAAAAGACGTTGCATTCGAGTTGTTGAGTTCATCAAGATTATTATTAAGTCGTTTATAGTTAAATATATTATGAAATGGTATGCCTGCCGTCAACTTTTGATGTAATGAAAGATTGTCTTTTCAAAAACGAATGCAATGTTTGTAAAATGTATCATATAGAGGTCAAGTACCTCGTGATGTAATCAACTGTTATGAATCGTCTATAATCGATATGGAATTCGTCCGAATGGATTAGGACGGGTCGCTTCAGTAACCATCGTGGGACACATTAGAGCTAATTCCAGATACCTACGGTTGTAACCATCAAGATCGTTTCCTACCACTTTCAGTCCCCAAAACTCAGTTTCCATCTTATGTATCTCCGTTCTGGGGCAGTACTCTTCGATCATAGCCCCCTTAAATTCCTCCCATGGGGTAGCATACGCCTCATCAATACCCTTGGCTTGAGCAAGTGTGTTCCACCAGGTTAGTGCGCCGTCCGACAGCGTACATGAGGCATACTTTGTTTTGTTCATCTCTGAGCAGTTGCTTTCACGGAATACAGATTCTGATTTCTCAAACCACCTAGTGAGACCAACTGGCCCCTCAGTACCACTAAAGTTGTGGGGCTTGTAGCTTTAGAATTCCTTATAAGTACACCCATTACAAATGGGCTGGTTAACTGGTGGGGCTTGGGGGTTTATTTCCGCTAAAGCTGCGGCTACTCGTTCAGTGATTATTTCTTCGATCTGTGCTGCTGTGGGCGTTGATCTTCTGTTGGCCATTGATCTTCTAAACAAAATTTTTGACTCAAGTCAAAATCCAGTATTCAAATAATAATAATACAGTATATGGTAACCAACATGGAATCAACACAACACATGTTACTTAAGTAACGCAAATAGATTCAGATACCACAAAATCATTATACAGTAACGTAAATAGGACACCGTACAAGGATTAAACAACACTAAGTTCCATTCATTAATAAAAAGTTGCATACATTCGCATAATATTCGTACAATACATGAGTGAAACATGAAACTACAAACGAGATTACATAAAGAAATCTAATACAAAAGCCCTATGTTGACGGTGGGTAAAAGATGTCCATCATGTGGGACACCTGGTCCTCGAGCTCAGTTACCCGAGCATGGAGGATATCTACCTCCCTCGTCAGTTCCTTAATAGAGGGAGAGGCTGATGGAGCAGGCAGTGCTGATGGTGCAGGTGGTGCCGGCGGTGCAGATGATGCTGGTGGAGCTGGTGGTGCAGACGGTACAGGACCAGAAGTAGATACTGTGTAATGGGGAGCCTTACGTATGAATTGATTAGCAGGATATGGCACAAGCCGCTTACGGGCAGTAACTCTAACCTTCAGTCCATGTGCGTTAACGAACGACCTATCTCCGTTAACCCCGGGAATAACAGTACCATCAAAACGATACCGCTTCTTCGGCGGGGTAGAGTGTGGCTGCACGGGTGCCTCCTCAGGGTCCTCGTCGGAATCATCGTCACTAGAGTTGTCGGATGATGAGTCGTCGGAATCATCGGAAGGTGGATGTGCTCGGCCGGTAGTCATCAGTCGGTATCGGCCGGGTGGAATTGGCACAACACGTCCATCAAGAAGGCGTCTAGCTCAATTATTATGCTCATTACAGAATGGAACGTCCCCATATTCCCCAGGAATCATAGCACCACCGGAATGGTGCTGTGGCTCCGAGGGTCCTGGGATGAGTGGAGCTGGAATCTCCGGTGGATCCTCATATCCGTCTGAGATGATCACTGGGTCAGGTGCATGGCTACTGGCTCCAGATGACGAAGCGCCAGAGTCGTTGGAGGGTAAAGAGGACAGGATCTGTGAATCGGCAACAATGGCAGGTGATGTGGCGGATGAGTCTGAGTCGCTCTCCAAGATGATAACAGGTGGAATATCCGACATCTAAACAAGGAAAAAAACTTTTTTATGTCAGTAAGTCATATAGCAACCACGTATTAGGCAAATTAACTACGACAGTATATATCATATATATAACAGTAAATAGCATGGCAATAACAACAAATCGTACATAAGTATCATACAATCAAAAGCAAATAGTATCATGCAGTAGTGAAAACAAGTAGCGGTATACGGCATATAGCAGTAAAAGTAAGCAGCAACATGCAGCAAGTTTCGAAGAAACAAGTAAAATAGCAAGTTGTAGATTAGTCCTCTTAGTGAATCCTACTCGGTCCGGTCTAGACTCACTAATGCAACCTAATTCCCAACAACCAATGCTATGATACCAAATGTGATGCCCCGTACAAAACCATAGTGTACGAATCATCAACAACAAGATCATTACAAGGTCAAATACTATATGCGGTTTCAAATTAAGTTTGCATTCATGAATATAGGTGACGTCTTAACCAACGTCAAATGTTTAACATATGAAAGTGTGCTTCTACGAATAGAAGGCATTAATAATAGTACGTGACCCATAGGTTGTTACAAATCATTGTTTCAAAAGTAATAAAGTTTGTGAATGCAAGATAAACGTTTCATGCGAAGACATCTCTAATAAGCGCATCGGGAGTCTACAAAGCATGACAACTACAGCGGAAGCAATCAAACCTTAAGCACCTGAGAAAAACATGCTTAAAAACATCAACACAAAGGTTGGTGAGCTATAGTATAAGTATAACAGTAATGTAAGGTAGGCCACGAGATTTCAGTGTTTCAAAATAGTATGAAAAGTATATGTATAACCGTGGGCACTTAGTAACTAACTTAACGTAAATAACACCCCCTAAAAGTACACTTGGCGAGTACGTAAATTTACAAAGTATTAAACACCCGTTAAATACTAGCGCTACTAGCCCGAGTGGGGATGTCAAACCCTATGGATCCATATCTAAGATTCGCGTTCACCGGTTCAAAGACCAATGACTAAATGTTACCGAGCTAAGGGAAAAGTTTATGCCATTGTATAACCCACACATATAATAAGTTTAAGTACTCGTGCCTAGTATGTAAAACGTAAAACGCGCATGTATTCTCAGTTCCCAAAATAGTTAAAGTAAAAAAAGGGATGCTATAACTCACAGTGGAAAGTAGTAAAAGTCGATACGCGGGAATAGTAAGCCGGTGGTTGGTCCGAAAGGTCCTCAACCTAAATCAATAGTTACTAAGTCAGTAAATCATTCCCAAAGGTTTAAAAGTATGTAAATTAGGTCTTAAGTATCATCATCATTCATCATCAAACAAAAAGTGTAAAGTAAGTTTTAAGTCAAGACTAGGGTTTGAAATAAGGGCTGATTTCGTTCAGTCGCCACGACCTCTATACAAAATGAAATGAGGTGAGACCAGTGGCCATGGATATGAGTCCCCTAGAGGCTGACCAATTTCCAGAACCAAACTCGTCTTCATTTGAGCGTGGTGACGGTTTAAGTGCGAGTAGGTCAGAAATTTCAGCACAACGTTAAAAGGGTGTAGTGACTTTCGGGAGGCCATAGATCCTAAACCGTAAATCGGATTAAGACGAGGTCTAAACAGAAAATCATCTAATCAAACAGAACTAGCTGGAAATCAACTTTTCCAGTAGCCTAGGTAACTGATCAGTTCCAGAAATAGTAAGTAAAGGTGTTCCGGTGGGTTCTTGGTGCTTGATGCTCATCACGGTTCTTATCCTTGATGCGTATAGCTTCAAGTGTACAACTCGTTGATGGGTTTGCATCATATTTACCATGTTTTGACCATCATAACACTAGTGTAAGTCTAAGATATGTAGCACAACTCACTTAAGAGTTGTATGAAGGTTGATGAACTAAAGTTACATGAAGATCTTAGATCCGACACATACATGAGTTATAAAAGTAATATTAAGCTACAAACTTGAAAGTAACCTAAATAAACAATATCTTAAGTTGTAGAACTTATATATTAGCTAGATCTTAAAGATCCTAGCCTAGAAAGTCTAGATCTAGTGTTCTTAAGTTAGATCCTAAGTTATAGAACTTGGATCTTCACTTTAATGAAACTATAAGTTATGAAACTTAGATTTTCAACTTGTAAAATGTATGTAAGCTTATAAGCTCTTGTTTACAACAAAATAAGTAGACCATAAGCTATAGAAACTTAGATCCAACATAAGTGTATGAAGTTATAACTAGAAAGTTAAACTTCCATGTTCTTGAACTTACAAGTTTAACTTTAGTTCAAGAAAAATGAGATCAAGATTAACTAGTAACACTTGACCAACAAAACAAGCATCACGACTTTGAAACATGTACAAAGAAAGAAATAAATAAAATCTACAAGTAATAAGTTCATGGTTGTTCATACTTAGAAAGATTCAAGCCAATGCTTTGATCTTTAAGAAAGTAAACCTTAAGTTTACAAACATGAACACAAGTATGATTTATAAAGCTCATGAACTTTTCTTTTTAACAAGTTTTATGGAGGAATCAAACTATAAACTTGATCCTCCTTGGTTCTTGTATGTTCTTGTATAAACAAGGTAATATGAAGAATAAACTAGAAAGTTTGATTCTTAACAACTAGTAAGTAAACAACAACAAACAACACAAGTAACAAGACAAGTAAGATTGATGATGATGAATTCGGTTTTACAAAGGAGAAAAGGAAAGAAATAAAAGATATAATACTTACAACTAGAGAGAAAATTGAGAGAAAAACAAAGTGGTGTAAGTTTTTGTGTGAGAAAGTGAAGTAATGCTAGCAAATAAGTAACCAAAAAAAAAAAGATTTGAACTCTCTTTTCTCCCTAGGTGGCCGATGGTCCAAGGAGGCTTAAAGGGGAAGGTCACAAGCCAACTTTCTAGCATGGGGTAAAGGTGAAAGCTTAGAATAGATAAAGTTAAGTGTAAGGGGAAGAGTTTCTAGCATGCTTGCACAAGTCTCTTCATCATTAACTTAATTAATCTAAGTTTAACATTAATAAGTTACTAGTAATAAAATGGGCTCACAACTAGTCCATTAAGTGTGTAGGGTGGGCTTCCAAGTCCATGTACATTAATAAAAGCCCAAGTCCAAGTAAGTAACAATTAATTAAATAAAGCCCAAGTAATTAACTACTTACACTAGTTAATTAAAAATGATTAATAATAATTAATCATGAACGTAAATAATATTCAAACTATTATACGTGTAAAGTACGTGTGTCACAAAGACAAGTCGGGCTATGAAAAGTTAAATACGGTAACAAGTAACACGTATAAGAACACGTTTATTAAAACACAAGCATTGATAATAAGTTATTAATAATTAAACATTGGAAAATCTAGGGTCGTTACACTGGTACACTCTGATGTTTACGGTCCCTTAGAGGTTGAATCAATTGGTGGCAATCGATACTTTCTGACGTTTATTGATGATACTTCTCGAAAGGTGTGGGTATATTTCTTGCGGATGAAGGACCAGGTGTTTGATTACTTCAAACATTTCCATGTCATGGTAGAACGTGAGACAGGAAAGAAGTTAAAGTGTCTTCGATCTGACAATGGAGGTGAATATTCTTCCAGGCAGTTCGATGCGTATTGTAGGTCATATGGCATCCGACATGAGAAGTCGGTCTCACGTACCCCTCAACATAATGTTATAGCAGAAAGAATGAACCGAACCATCATGGAACGTGTTCGGAGCATGCTCAGTATGGCTAAGCTGCCAAAGCCATTCTGGGGAGAAGGAGTCAGAGCTGCATGTTACTTGATCAACCGATCTCCATCAGTACCACTGAATTTTGAAATTACGGAGAAACTTTGGTCTGGAAAGGATCCATCATACTCTCACTTAAGAGTATTTGGATGTTTGGTGTACGCACATGTATCCAAAGAGCTCAGACATAAGCTGGATGCAAGGACCACTCCATGCATATTCATAGGCTATGGAGATGAAGAATTTGGATACATATTATGGGATCCAAAGGAGAAAAAGGTGATCAGAAGTAGGGATGTGGTGTTCCATGAAAGCCAGACAATAGAAAATATTAAAAATCCCACAATATCTCAGAAGGAAAATGTTGTTGCTCAGGTGCCAAAGGCAACAACGAAATCATTCATGAGAATTGAATTTTCAGTGCAAGAAGAAATGCCAGAAGTAGAAGATAATGAGGAAAATGACGGTGCTGAGTAGGGGGAGCCACAACCCCATCTGTCAGACATTCCAGCACCATCACAAGGTCAAGATGATGGTGGATCTCCTCAGAATGTTCCAAAAGTTCATAGATCTGAACGAGGTCAGATTCCATTGAGTAGATATCCAGAATCTGAGTACTTTCTACTTACTGAAGATGGAGAACCAGAGAGTTTTCATGAAGCAATAACTCATAAGGATAAAGAAAAATGGTTGCTCGCAATGCAGGATGAGATGGATTCTCTGCATAAAAATCAAACTTATGAGATTGTAGAACTTCCACGCGGGAAGAAGGCACTGAAAAATAAATGGGTATTCAAGATGAAAAAGGATGGCAGTGGAAAAGTGGTGAAATACAAAGCACGGCTTGTAGTCAAAGGATTCCAACAGAAGAAAGAGATTGATTTTGAAGAGATATTTTCACCAGTAGTCAAGATGACTTCAATTAGAGTCATACTTGGATTGGTCGTAAGTATGAACTTGGAGCTTGAACAGATGGATGTAAAGACAGCGTTTCTTCATGGAGATTTACATGAAGACATTTACATGGAGCAGTGATGTGGGAGCAGAGTAGTATATAAAATAGCTTATATTTTTACAGGAAATACTATTAAATACGATACATTTTTACACAAGATATTTATTTATTTATAGAATGGGTATACTTAAACCTTGCTACAATACTTATAGGCAGTGTACCTAATCGTACAGTAGTGTAGTTTTTAGTAAGTCCGGTTCGTTCCACAGGGAATATTTTTAAACAAAGCTTAACGCTATATTAGTTTACTTTTATAAAAATACAAATATATATAAGTAATATTATTATTATAAAAGGGGGGTTTTTACCGTTTAATGACCGGTTTGTCGATTTTAAAACTTTAGTCACAGTTAAAACCAAATGTAAAATATTAAAAATAAATACAAGACTTAAATTAAAGCATAAAGTAAATAACGATAATGAAATTGCGAATAATAAAAGTGCGATAAAATAAACTTGCGATAATTAAAAAGTACGATAATTAAAAGTGCAATTAAATACAATAACAATAAATAAAAATGCGATAATTAGAAGTGCAATTAAATATAAAATAAAGGAAATTAAATATGAAATAAAAGAATTATGCTTATTTAAACTTCCGTAATCATGATGTTTGACGTGTTGATTTTAGTTTTATGCCCATGGGTTAATTGTCTTTTGTCCTGGATTATTTAATATGTCCATAAGGATTTGTCCATAATAGTCCATCAGTCATAAATATAAAGAGCGAAAGCCTTCGTCAAATTATTCTTATTCCCGAAGTCAAATATTCCAACTAATTGGGGATTCGAATTGTAACAAGGTTTTAATACTTTGTTTAATGAATACACCAGGTTATCGACTGCGTGTAAACCAAGATTTTACTACTTTGTTAACAATTACACCAATTATCCTTGAATGTAATTCACCCCTGTTTCAACAAGTCTATTAACTATTAATCCAGTTCTGTGTCCGGTAAAATGAATAATTATTGGTATTTATAGATATCCCGCCCACCGTACCCAGTCAAGCGTATGTGGTTATATATAAATACGTCGAATTATAAGTTTGTATATTAAATTAACAAGGTATTGTTTACTTAATATAAAACCCTTTAATAGCCCATATTCTAATTTCTACAAGTGTCGTTCTTTTGTCCAAACCTCAATTATGGTACAAAGCCCAATTACCCAATTATAGTAATTAGCCCAACATTATGATTACTTCGGATTAAATAAGCATAATAATAACTTAGCTACGAGACATTAATGTAAAAAGGTTGAACATAACTTACAATGATTAAAAATAGCGTAGCGTTACACGGACAGAATTTCGACTTACACCCTTACAACATTCGCTAATATACCCTTATTATTAGAATTAAAATTAAAATTAAAATTATAATATATATATATATATATATATATATATATATATATATATATATATATATATATATATATATATATATATATATATATATATATATATAATACGTTTTATGAGAGAAGAAGAAAAAGGATGGATTTTGCGATCAGAATTCGGTTGCTTTTATAGGGAGTTGCAGAAATTGGGGCTCCGCGACTCGCGGCCCATTTTGCCTTCAAACTCCACGAGTCGCGGAGTTTGTAAATACAGCTCAGTCCCTTTTGGAGTCTTTCTTGCCGACGGTTTTAAATATTAATATAATATATATATAATTTTTAAGAATTATTTATATATTATATTATATTTATGTGCATAGTTGACTTGTAATTTTTAGTCCATTGCGTCGAGCGTTGAGAGTTGACTCATGTCCCCGTTCCGGATTTTCGAACGTCCTTGCGTACAATTTAATATCTTGTACTTTGCGTTTTGAATCTTGTACTCTTGTAATTTCGAGACGTTTCTTATCAATAATTGGAACCTCTTTGATTGTCTTTTGTACTTTTAAGCTTTTTGGTCGTTTGCTTCTTCAATTCGTCGAATCTGTCTTTTGTCTTCACCTTTTATTATTTAAACGAATATCACTTGTAAATAGAACAATTGCAACTAAAAGCTTGTCTTTCTTGAGGAATAATGCTATGAAATATATGTTCGTTTTTAGCATTATCAAATATTCCCACACTTGAGCGTTGCTTGTCCTCAAGCAATATCGTCTTGAAATACTAGAATCACTTCTTTATTCTTCACACTTTGTACATCAGTGATTTCTATACGGTGGTATAAACAATGGTAGTAACGATATGGTTTACAGTCCCACATGACTATAAAAATTTAGATCCATTAAGGAAATTGGATCTTTATGAAAACATTTGATCTTTTGAAAATTAAATCTAGTTTTTACCCTAGATAAGTTTTCCGGAATAATCCTTTACCGGTGTTTGCAAAATATTTTTGTGGGTTTGGTGGGTTTCAGATTTGAAAATTTTAGCTCAAAACTTGCGCTTTTGTGTCACCCACTTGCTAACCTTGTATTTGGAAAGGAACACGTCCAGTTTACTTGTCCCGTATATTACCTTTCGGTAAACTACCGTCCGGTTGTAAAGGAAAGCGTTGAACAAGCAACTGTTAAGGCAATGTCCCCTGACATGCTTTCAATTATGGTCTATAACGTGTCGGACGCAATTACTATCCTTGGTAGGAGCAATAGTAAAGCTCACCCTTATAATTTTTCGGTCTGGCACAAGGTCCTGTCTTTGACCACTATGCAACCACCGTTCTTACGGTTGACACCCGATTTAGTTCAGGTGACCTAATGAATTCCAGGTGAATTTCTAGGATTTTACGTTCAATGGTAATGAACGCATTGAAAATAGGGTTTTCAGAAAACAAATCGATTTGTAATTTTGATCAAAATATTTTCTCGTTCAAGCTCGAGTTTAGATATCATTGAATTTCATGAGTTTGTAATTCTCAATCTTTAAGGTCAATCTCAAGGATTGAGTAATATCAGTCTTAAAAGCTAATTTTTAATCTTTAAGGAGATTATCCTTTCTGGGGATCTGATTCATTAGTCTTATCCAGCTAATTTGCATGGTGCCCCCCCCCCCATTGTACGAGATAAATCCTTCTCATGGTTAGGATAAATCTGACCACTTGGCGACCCTGTTTAATGCTGAGGTCCGTGGATTTCCTGCTGATTTTAGTGATGACTTTTCTAGATTTTTCGTCAACCTATAGCTGGTCTGGATGACAACTTCATGACCTAAATCAAGAAGCGCGTGTCTTTTTCGGAAGACTTTACTTCCTTTTAATGATGGAATTGATTCATCATGTAGATCCATCTTTCTTACAGTAAATCAGGTAAAACAGTTTAGTTTAGTCCAAAGAAAAAGTATTTTCAGTTATTTGTTACAGATATATGTGACATATGTTTAAGATAACTTGGTAAATTTTCCCACACTTGGCTTTTATTTTCCTTTTTATCGTCCTCTATTCCATTTTAAATGAATTTTAACATTTTGGTTTGTTTCTCAATTTATGTCCTTTCTGAGGTAACAATAATTTCGGTGTTAAAACCTAGTTTTATTGTTCATAAATATGTATAAACATGATTTTGAGTTCATTTAATTGAAAATTTTGAAAAATTTTACTAGAATTGAGTAGTCAGTATATAAGACTAGGGCTGTTCTTTATTATCAGAGAGCACTAGATTCTAATACAACTACTGCTTTACTAGTATTTTTAATGGTAACTAAGTGTATAAAGTAAAAATTTTAAAATCCGAAAGAATTTAACTCCTTCCCACACTTAAGATCTTGCAATGCCCTCATTTGCAAGAAATCAGTAACAATTTAAATTATTGAGGGTGATTTGTGTGAAAATGATTAAATTTTACCAAAGTTTCCAAATATATTGGCGTTTGTTTGCTGAATGATAAATGGTGCACATCATTTGTTCATTCCGTCTTGTTGTTATTTCACATATATTTTGCATCTTGTCGTCAAAATTAGTTGCTTTTGCTGAACTTAATGCCAGTCTTTGAAAATGCGTTGTTTTACCCTGTTGTGTACATAAGATAAACTGCAAACATATATACATATTTTTGAAGTTTGGTATATTACCCCACATTCAAAAATTATTAAAATCTAAGAATAAAAGTTAGAAAATTATAAAAACTATTACAATATTAACATAAGTATTAAACGTATCAACATTACAAATTACAAAATAAATAAAACTAAGTAGACTAGGGATGATACTGGTACCAATAGGGGTTCCAAGCATAACCATAGGTGCTATAGAATGCTTCGGCAGGGTTATACGTAGGATACGGTGGTTGCATCTCTATAGACCAGGGAGGGAATATGGGTTTTGGTGTAGGAATATAGTTTCTACCTATATGTTGGCAATGAGCTATGATTTGGTTTTGATGAACTTGCCAATCTTCAAATGCTCTCTGTCTAGCATTTTCGTACTCCTGTGAAGCTATAAACCTTTGCATTTCTTGCATTTCATTTCCCCCTCCTACATTTCCTTGCTGTTGGTTTCTCTCAACCTGTGGATGTCTACCATGGTATTTTACTGCGGCGTTATTTCGCCTCTTCAAAACATTCGCACCATGGTATACATTTAAACCTATAGTATCGTGGGGTTCTGGTTCTTCTACTAATAATCCCCCCCGACTTATATCCACACCGAGATATTCAGCAATCAAAGTAATAAAAATACCACCTCCTATTATGCTATGCGGTCTCATCCCCCTAACCATAGCTGATAAATAATAACCCACACAATACGGTATACTTACAGCGCTTTTGTGAAGACCCGTCCTAATCCATCCGGACGAAGTCCATATCGATTATAAACGATTCACAACAGTTGATTACATCGCGAGATACTTGACCTCTATATGATACATTTTACAAACATTGCATTCGTTTTTGAAAAGACAAACTTTCATTACATCGAAAGTTGACAGGCATGAATACCATTTCATAATATATCCAACTATAATTGACTTGATAATAATCTTGATGAACTCGACGACTCGAATGCAACGTCTTTTGAAATATGCCATGAATGACTCCAAGTAATATCTATAAAATGAGCAAATACACAGCGGAAGATTTCTTTCGTACCTGAGAATAAACATGCTTTAAAGTGTCAACCAAAAGGTTGGTGAGTTCATTAGTTTAACTTAAACAATCGTTTCCATCATTTTAATAGACCACAAGATTTCAGATTTCCATTTCTCATAAACATACGTCCCATGTATAGAGACAAAAATATCATTCATATGGATTGAACACCTGGTAACCGACATTAACAATATTCATATATAAGAATATCCCCATCATTCCGGGATCCTCCTTCGGACATGATATAAATTTCGAAGTACTAAAACATCCGGTACTTTGGATGGGGCTTGTTGGGCCCGATAGATCTATCTTTAGGATTCGCGTCAATTAGAGTGTCTGTTCCCTAATTCTTAGATTACCAGACTTAATAAAAAGGGGCATATTCGACTTCGATAATCCAACCATAGAATGTAGTTTCACGTACTTGTGTCAATTTCGTAAAACAGTTATAAAAGTTGCGCATGTATTCTCAGCCCAAAAATATAAAGGGTAAAAAGGCAAATGAAACTCACGATACTGTATTTTGTAGTAAAAATACATATGACGTCATTGAACAATGCAGGGTTGGCCTCGGATTCACGAACCTATATCAATTGTGTATATATTAATACGTATAATGTAAGTTACAAAATTTCATTTATTAATATGTATTATTTATATATTATAGTTTTGTAGAATTTATTCTAACCTTTATTTTAAAACGTATACTTATATTATATTTTAAGTTATATTTTATATATATATCGATTTTATGTATATATATCTATAATGATTTACGTTTATATAAATAGTGACATTAATATATTTATATACATATATTTGTGGTTAGTATTGTATTTATGAAATTTTATTAGTTTGTTATGTGAATTATTAATACAATCCTAGTATATACCATAAGTATATATATAGTGTACAAAAGATTTATTTGTTAAAATAATAATTTAGATAATAATGATTTACTAATAATAATAATAATTTTATTAATAATGATAATACTAATAGCAAAAAAAATGAAAATGATAACTGTTAATGATACTAATAATAATAACTCTAAAATAATATTAATACTAATACCATACTTATGTTAATAATAAGGGTTCTAATATTTATAAAATGATAAATGATAATCATAATAATACTAGTAAATATTAATGATGATACTGATAAATATGATATTATTAATTGTAAATGTACTGATGATACTATTATTTATAAACCGGTACAAATTCTAATATTGATGATAATAATATATTTTTATTTCCTTCATAATAATAATAATAATGATAATCATAATCATAATCCTAATGATGATAAAATACTAAAATGATAAGTTTATTACTAATAATAATATTATTAATACCTATCATAATAATAATAGTAATGTCTATAATATTTTCAAATATGATAACAAGTATGATACTAATAATAACAATAACAATAACAATCAAAACAATCACAATAATAATAATAATACTAATAATAATTAATATATAATAACAATAATAAAATTAGAAAAGAAAACTACCTCACATGAAAAGAGTTTCAAAAAAAAAAGAAACTACCGTCCTCTGGACTCGATCTCGTGACCACATGCTCACACGCAAACACTCTCGACCATCCCACCAATTCTGATTCTCTGTACTAATATCGAATTTAAATTTTATATATAAACTGTTTTTCTTCTATTCCTCTTCTTCTCCACAAGTCTCACGGATTCAACAAAACATCAATAACCAAAAAAAAAAAAAAAAAAAAATCAGGGTTCCTTTTAAAGCTTCAAAACATTACAGAAAAAAAATAATTTGGGTTCTAAAATAAAAAAAAAAAAAAAAACACTAAAGGCCTACTGCAGCGTCGGTTCTTGGAACAAAACAAAAAAAATTGATTTCGTAATAGATAACATTATAGATAATGTTTATAACACGAAATAGTTTTCTAAACATGTATAAAAACTACTGGAATCGTCAATTTGATCAGAAACATATACACGAACGCGAATTTGTCTCAAGAACAATTGTTGACTTTTTTTAAACTAAACTTTGACTTCAAAATTCAAGATCGATATAAAGATTTGAGAGTTGAGATTTTGCAGATAGATTCAAAGAAAGATTTCTAACCTTTCTGCATTTTTAGATTTTGAAACTTTATTCGAAATTGAATTAAGAGAAAAAAAAATTGGAGCGTGCAGAGAAGAAGAAAAAAAAAAATATCGCTGTGCTCTTTAATCCCATTGGATTTCCTTTTTATTTGATTTGCAATTATACATAATCATTTTGTAATAATAGAGATCGGTTGATAAAAAATGGAGAAAATGTCAACACAGGTTCACGAGTTTGGAGCAGGAAAGAAACAAAAAAAATAATAATAATAATAGAGATAAAGGATACAGAGGTCAAGCGTATAATATAGATCCCTACTGTTTTTTTTAATTAATAATAATAATATATAATAACAATACTATTAATATCTAATAATATTAATAAAATTAATAATAATGATAAATATAATATTAATGATAATAATAATTGTAAAAATGATAATAATAATAATAATAATAATAATAATAATAATAATACCATACTAATTATGATAATATTAATATTTTATCGATAATAATAATATTAGTAATAATAATCTAATTTATACATCCAATTTCATCTTTATATGATATAAAGTGATATTATGAATACAAATATTGATATTTGACGATACAAATAACATTACTACAACAACTATATTTGTATTTAAATTTAATTTATTAATATCATCTATTATTATGTAATATTTAATAATTATGTAATATGTATTGTAACATATACTGAATATTATATATTTATGCATTTTAATATAAATATATTATAATATTTATTTACATACTAATTATATTATACTTATGTATGTAATTATGAAAAATATAAATGTTTTATATATGTAAGTATTATATATATTTATTAAAATAGTACATTATTTCATCATAGATATATTATAAATTTCTACATATACATAATATAATAATTATGTATAAAATCATATATATATAGTTATATTTATGTATATATGTATACTACCATATATATAAAATCATGTTTTAAATGTTGAGTAGATGATTAATTATGTATATTAAACAATTAACTACAAAGTATAACATTGTACATTTAATATTTTGATAACGTTGGTAAAATATGTTTGAATCATTTATATACAATATACTATATATATTCAAAATGAAAATCTTTAGTTATTAAATGTTATCTTTTATAATAACAAAATTACTTAATAGTTCATTAATACTAATATAATTAGTTTTATATATAATTATTTATATTTACATTCTTAGTTACAATTAAAGGTTCGTGAATCGTCGGAAATAGTTAAAGGTCAAATGTTATCATGAAATAGTTCAAACATAATGAGACTCGGTTTAATAGACTTTGCTTATCGAGTCGAATCATATAAGATTATGTTTAAATTTGGTCGGAAATTCCCGGGTCATCACAGTACCTACCCGTTAAAGAAATTTCGTCCCGAAATTTGAGTGAGGTCGTCATAGCTAACAATAAATATGTTTTCCTGACGAATATGAGTTGATAACTTGAGTTTTATCATCATTGAGTAATATGGATAAAAATAATTCAATTATTCGAAGAGTGCGAATGAAGCTATTCACAAAAGGATGAAATGAGAAACAAAGATTTGTTTTTAACTTTTGACGTAGTCAGGTTTGAATTTAGAAAATAAGGCGCGTCTTAACTTTTGACATTGCCTTGGTTGAATTCCGGAATTTAAGGGATTTAAAGAAAATCTTGAAGATCTATAAAATCTGATTCTTCGGGATTTATGGAAATTAAGATCTCTTTAATTAAATACGGTGATCTGCCCCGATTACTACGTCTGATATTTCCAGTATAAATTAAGCTCTTCCTTTCCATTATTCTCACCATTCTTATACTTTCTTTCTTAGTTCATACATCCAAAAGATTCTGAAAATGATTAATCCAGTTCTGATCCTTGTCCTCATCCTTACTATCGCAACAATCATTCTCCTTTTTCAACTTCCACCAGAGGAATCTGCTTTCTTCTACTTCGCCCTCGGGATTATAATGTTTTTAATTCTCCCGTGTCTTTATGTTGCGATAAACATTGATATACACGGTTTGTAATTTATGTGTTGTTATCGGACTTTATATTCTCCCTTATATTTCAAAGCTCTATGCTTTTGTTTTCTCTTCCCGACTTCAAGTCAAGCGAATAATGGTCCAGAATTTATAGATATAGAGTTTCGAATGATTATAATGTTCTAAGCATGAAGGAACGTGATAGCACGATTTGAATTTCAAATTTATCAACATCACGGAAGATAGAACCATCAAGAATACATTTTCTTGATTTGTTACGGAGTTAAGTAGGATGAAAGAGTTATGTAACATGGCACATGATGACGTTATGATCTGTGAATCATCACGTTTCATTTAGAAACTCAGCATGACTTACTGTAATATAATCACGTTGATCAAGTGTCATTATATTATACTAACTCATGCATCAGTTCCCATCATTACTACAATAACATTCATATTTTAAGCTTGAAAATTTACAGAATATAGAAACTAACAGTTTCTATATGATGTAATACTGATAGCACGAAAAGATTAATGATTTCAGATAAGAATAGTTATAAAAATATCTCCAGAAATATGGAGGATATTTATAATGAAAGGTACGATAATATCTCAGAATATCTAAGATCAGAGGATGATAGAAACTATTGTCTGCAAGGGTTTAGAGTAAGGAGCAAGTTATTCACTATAGACTTTAGCAGACATTGAATTATTTGGATTCTTTGAAGTCAAACTTATTCTTTGTGATTTATCCACGGCTTTCTTCATAGTTTCGCATAATCTGCTTTTCGGTACTATATTTTCTATTGAATGTTTCCAATATATTGATACACAGGAAGCACGAAGAGGTATATAATTTCGGACGAGAATATTTATGAAAATATCCTCAGAAATATCAAAGATATTGATGATGATATTTTGGAATTTCTAAGTTCGACGGTTGATGGAGAAAGATTTTCCGCAAGATTTTAACATGACTTCGGAGCAAGATATTCTCTAAAGATTTCAACGGATCCAGAATTACCTGAATCCTTTGAATATAGGATTTGGTCCTTGTATTTGTCCTTGGTCTCCTTCATGGGTAACTCAATCCGTTTTTCAATACCCAATTTTCTATCGAGCGTTCCTAACACTCCTTTCTTTATCATCAAACTTTTGTCCGTTTAGACCATCTACCATTTTTCTGTTTCCTCTGCATTTAATGCTATGATATCTGAATCATCGGTTATTAATCCGAGGTGGTTTCAGGAGAATTGTGTTTTTAGATGATTAAACGCTGATGGTAATATGATGGAATATGAAAGGTTACCTGGTAACAATAAAAGAGCACGCGTATATATAAACGTTATAATAAGGTTGTTTCGTACGAAAAGTCGAAGTTGACTTGTTGGAGTTGTGACAAAATTGGCTAATTTTGAAAAGGGATCGCAAAGTTGTTTTTGTTAATAAATGCCAAAGGATCTGACGCGGCTACGTGTTGAACTTTTACTCAATTGCCGAGAGTTTCTCAGGTGCATAACTATATGCATAAATCTTTCCTTCCGTAGATGAAGTGCGGTTGATTCATCCTATCGATTGAGGTGTTTTCAAGAATCATGAAAGGTTTGAACGCAGAATGTAATCGTGAAGATACAAATGAGGTTTAAGACGAAATCAAGTGGCAAACTTGAAGAATTGTTTAGTTTCATATGTTATATTCAATATTTTAATTCATTTTAATTGTCCAATGTTATTAGTCCACAGTCGATAGTCCACAGTTGACAGTGCAATCATTCATATATAGTTTAATATATAATATTTGAATTAATTAATACGTATCGTGACCCGTGTACATGTCTCAGACTCGATCACAACTCAAAGTATATATATTATTATAGAATCAACCTCAACCCTGTATAGAGAACTCGATCATTACTGCATATAGAGTGTCTATGGTGATTCCAAATAATATATATAGATGTGTCGATATGATATGTCAAAACCTTGTATACGTGTCCCGATATTTAAAGTGCGTAAAATAAATAACAGAAATTAAATGACGATAAATAAAGTGCGTAAAGTAAATAACAGAAATTAAATGACAATAAATAAAATTGCGAGAATATAAATTGCGATAAAATAAATTGCGATAAATAAATTGCGATAAATAAAATGTAATACGGAATTAACAGTTAGCTAGGAACAGTTAGCTAGGATTTTGTTAGCGTGGTTTCTTAATAAAATTTAATATTGTTAATTAGTCTGTTTCTAATCAATTTTTATTATGTCCATTATTTCTTCATTATGCCACTTGTTGGATTCTGATAGGTCAAAATTCAAATATGAAATTGAATTTGAATGAAAATAGTTATTCTTTGGTGAACGGATAAGTATCCCGGTGGTTGTAAATAGGATAGTGAATAACTGTTGAATCAGATTCGAAGAATATACAGTGTAACTTATTAATGTGAAATTTAAATATTCCTCGGGTATTACCTACCCGTTAAAATATTTTTATTATTAACAGTTTGTACAAAAGAATTTTTAATTACAATCTTTATGAAAACATATATACATATATAATTTCTTCAGATGTAATCATGAATTTAATGAGTTAACATGATATTAAACTCATTTAGTTTTCAGTTGGAACTAGAATAAATAATCTCTAAAACATTAGAGATTACATAATCACCATGTCGAACGAAGATAACTGATGTAGAATGTCATGTAGAATGATGATTATACTCGAGGTATAGATTGAGATGTTGAGGCATGTGATATTGAAATTTGGGTTGTTGGTGGTACCGTTGGTGCCGGTGATTTGGATGAAGCTGGTACGTTTTGCACCATATTTTCCAAGACTACAACTTATGCGCGAAGTTCGTTAACTTCTTCTATTACACCGGGATGATTGTCGGTTCGGACGAGCGGATGAATGAGGTTTAGAATCTGAGATAGTATATGATCGTGATGAGATACTTTGGAAATGAGAGAGAAAATGGTGTCTCGAACAGGTTCGCCGGTAAACGTTTTAGGTCCATTGTCAAGAGGTGAATTTGGTTAGTGGAAATGATCGCCTTCTTCGCGTTTCCATTGATTAAGTCGACTACGAACCCATCTCCAATTCATTCAGAATAGATGATGGCTAATTGATCGATTCATTCCGGTTACTCTGCTTTCGGAGCTCGAGTGGAAATCCATATCGAAATAGCTGTCGGAATAACTATCGAAATAGCTATCGAAATCAGATGGACTCGAACTGGTTGAGGGATTCATCTCGTACGATCAGATGAAGGATTTTTGATAAGAAATAGATTATAGGATGTAGATTAGTACCCTGCAATACATAATTTACATATGCATATATAATACTAAAATCCCATAAGCTACGGAGGAATCTACGGAAGCTGTCAGGCAAAGATAACAATAACAGATACACTAAGATATGAATTTAACTATACACTGTCTATGCAATAAAGGCAGTAAGACGTGTCTTAGACTTTAAGGATGGTAAGCAAATAATTTTTCGACACTAAATGATAAGCAAAACTTTTGACATGCAAACACGGTCGAAGTCCAGACTCATTAATGCATTCTAACGACTATCAGTTAGACTCACTAATGCAAGACCTGGTTCGCTAAGACCACCGCTCTGATACCAACTGTGAAGACCCGTCCTAATCCATCCGGACGAAGTCCATATCGATTATAAACGATTCACAACAGTTGATTACATCGCGAGATACTTGACCTCTATATGATACATTTTACAAACATTGCATTCGTTTTTGAAAAGACAAACTTTCATTACATCGAAAGTTGACAGGCATGCATACCATTTCATAATATATCCAACTATAATTGACTTGATAATAATCTTGATGAACTCGACGACTCGAATGCAACGTCTTTTGAAATATGGCATGAATGACTCCAAGTAATATCTATAAAATGAGCAAATACACAGCGGAAGATTTCTTTCGTACCTGAGAATAAACATGCTTTAAAGTGTCAACCAAAAGGTTGGTGAGTTCATTAGTTTAACTTAAACAATCGTTTCCATCATTTTAATAGACCACAAGATTTCAGATTTCCATTTCTCATAAACATACGTCCCATGTATAGAGACAAAAATATCATTCATATGGATTGAACACCTGGTAACCGACATTAACAATATTCATATATAAGAATATCCCCATCATTCCGGGATCCTCCTTCGGACATGATATAAATTTCGAAGTACTAAAACATCCGGTACTTTGGATGGGGCTTGTTGGGCCCGATAGATCTATCTTTAGGATTCGCGTCAATTAGGGTGTCTGTTCCCTAATTCTTTGATTACCAGACTTAATAAAAAGGGGCATATTCGACTTCGATAATCCAACCATAGAATGTAGTTTCACGTACTTGTGTCAATTTCGTAAAACAGTTATAAAAGTTGCGCATGTATTCTCAGCCCAAAAATATAAAGGGTAAAAAGGCAAATGAAACTCACGATACTGTATTTTGTAGTAAAAATACATATGACGTCATTGAACAATGCAGGGTTGGCCTCGGATTCACGAACCTATATCAATTGTGTATATATTAATACGTATAATGTAAGTTACAAAATTTCATTTATTAATATGTATTATTTATATATTATAGTTTTGTAGAATTTATTCTAACCTTTATTTTAAAACGTATACTTATATTATATTTTAAGTTATATTTTATATATATATATCGATTTTATGTATATATATCTATAATGATTTACGTTTATATAAATAGTGACATTAATATATTTATATACATATATTTGTGGTTAGTATTGTATTTATGAAATTTTATTAGTTTGTTATGTGAATTATTAATACAATCCTAGTATATACCATAAGTATATATATAGTGTACAAAAGATTTATTTGTTAAAATAATAATTTAGATAATAATGATTTACTAATAATAATAATAATTTTATTAATAATGATAATACTAATAGCAAAAAAAATGAAAATGATAACTGTTAATGATACTAATAATAATAACTCTAAAATAATATTAATACTAATACCATACTTATGTTAATAATAAGGGTTCTAATATTTATAAAATGATAAATGATAATCATAATAATACTAGTAAATATTAATGATGATACTGATAAATATGATATTATTAATTGTAAATGTACTGATGATACTATTATTTATAAACCGGTACAAATTCTAATATTGATGATAATAATATATTTTTATTTCCTTCATAATAATAATAATAATGATAATCATAATCATAATCCTAATGATGATAAAATACTAAAATGATAAGTTTATTACTAATAATAATATTATTAATACCTATCATAATAATAATAGTAATGTCTATAATATTTTCAAATATGATAACAAGTATGATACTAATAATAACAATAACAATAACAATCAAAACAATCACAATAATAATAATAATACTAATAATAATTAATATATAATAACAATAATAAAATTAGAAAAGAAAACTACCTCACATGAAAAGAGTTAAAAAAAAAAAAGAAACTACCGTCCTCTAGACTCGATCTCGTGACCACATGCTCACACGCAAACACTCTCGACCATCCCACCAATTCTGATTCTCTGTACTAATATCGAATTTAAATTTTATATATAAACTGTTTTTCTTCTATTCCTCTTCTTCTCCACAAGTCTCACGGATTCAACAAAACATCAATAACCAAAAAAAAAAAAAAAAAAAAATCAGGGTTCCTTTTAAAGCTTCAAAACATTACAGAAAAAAAATAATTTGGGTTCTAAAATAAAAAAAAAAAAAAAACACTAAAGGCCTACTGCAGCGTCGGTTCTTGGAACAAAACAAAAAAAATTGATTTCGTAATAGATAACATTATAGATAATGTTTATAACACGAAATAGTTTTCTAAACATGTATAAAAACTACTGGAATCGTCAATTTGATCAGAAACATATACACGAACGCGAATTTGTCTCAAGAACAATTGTTGACTTTTTTTAAACTAAACTTTGACTTCAAAATTCAAGATCGATATAAAGATTTGAGAGTTGAGATTTTGCAGATAGATTCAAAGAAAGATTTCTAACCTTTCTGCATTTTTAGATTTTGAAACTTTATTCGAAATTGAATTAAGAGAAAAAAAAATTGGAGCGTGCAGAGAAGAAGAAAAAAAAAATATCGCTGTGCTCTTTAATCCCATTGGATTTCCTTTTTATTTGATTTGCAATTATACATAATCATTTTGTAATAATAGAGATCGGTTGATAAAAAATGGAGAAAATGTCAACACAGGTTCACGAGTTTGGAGCAGGAAAGAAACAAAAAAAATAATAATAATAATAGAGATAAAGGATACAGAGGTCAAGCGTATAATATAGATCCCTACTGTTTTTTTTAATTAATAATAATAATATATAATAACAATACTATTAATATCTAATAATATTAATAAAATTAATAATAATGATAAATATAATATTAATGATAATAATAATTGTAAAAATGATAATAATAATAATAATAATAATAATAATAATAATAATAATAATAATAATAATACCATACTAATTATGATAATATTAATATTTTATCGATAATAATAATATTAGTAATAATAATCTAATTTATACATCCAATTTCATCTTTATATGATATAAAGTGATATTATGAATACAAATATTGATATTTGACGATACAAATAACATTACTACAACAACTATATTTGTATTTAAATTTAATTTATTAATATCATCTATTATTATGTAATATTTAATAATTATGTAATATGTATTGTAACATATACTGAATATTATATATTTATGCATTTTAATATAAATATATTATAATATTTATTTACATACTAATTATATTATACTTATGTATGTAATTATGAAAAATATAAATGTTTTATATATGTAAGTATTATATATATTTATTAAAATAGTACATTATTTCATCATAGATATATTATAAATTTCTACATATACATAATATAATAATTATGTATAAAATCATATATATATAGTTATATTTATGTATATATGTATACTACCATATATATAAAATCATGTTTTAAATGTTGAGTAGATGATTAATTATGTATATTAAACAATTAACTACAAAGTATAACATTGTACATTTAATATTTTGATAACGTTGGTAAAATATGTTTGAATCATTTATATACAATATACTATATATATTCAAAATGAAAATCTTTAGTTATTAAATGTTATCTTTTATAATAACAAAATTACTTAATAGTTCATTAATACTAATATAATTAGTTTTATATATAATTATTTATATTTACATTCTTAGTTACAATTAAAGGTTCGTGAATCGTCGGAAATAGTTAAAGGTCAAATGTTATCATGAAATAGTTCAAACATAATGAGACTCGGTTTAATAGACTTTGCTTATCGAGTCGAATCATATAAGATTATGTTTAAATTTGGTCGGAAATTCCCGGGTCATCACAGCTTTGTGGGTCTCGAATACACATATGGTAAAACAAATCCTGTTCATTTACATTTTCCTTGTTCTTACCTCTTTGTGTAATCGAATTAGCTAAAAACCTATGAATCACTCTTAATTCAGCTCTATCTATATCCAAATAAGAGTAATTTCCCCCTTTGAATCGGTGATGGCTTGTCATTTGACTCCATACACCATGTGTATCAAAATTTTCATCTATTTTTCTACCATTTAGTATCAACCCTCTACAATCGGCAGATGCTAACTCCTCAGGCGTATATATACGTAAAGCCTGAGCCATGTCTAGTAAAGACATGTGGCGCATCGAACCTCCTAACAAAAATCTAATAAAAGATCGATCGGTTAAACTAGCTACCCGATCGTTTAATTCTATACTACACAACAATTCTTCACACCATACTTTATATACAGGTCTACGTATGGTGAATAAACGTACCCAGTCATTAAAAGTAGAATTACCATACCTCTGTACAAGTAATTCCCTAATTGGCCCGGCCAATTCTACAGCTTCTAAGGGTCCCCATTCTATGACCCTAGGTACCTCAACAACCTTAGAATGAAGAGTATGCAAACCCCTTTGGTATTTTGGATAATCTATCCAAAGTCTGTCAAATCTTAGGTTCGGGTGCAAATCTTCCAAGTGCATATCAGAAAAGGTCATGACTGGATGAGATATATCTTGCTTGTAGTAGTTATCCACCTCCTGTTGTTCCACATTCTCAGCAGGAGCATTGCGAGCTTGGGATGAAGATTCACCCTTTTCAGTCTGCAAAACACATCAAACACAATTTTTGTGCATCCAAATATGCATTAGTGTCAGCAAAATCATCAATCAAAATAATTATAATGACATGATCAATTTATATCAAACTTAAGCTCATTTTCACATTTTTATCAAATCTACACTTTTTCAAATAAGCATATACGAAAATGTTCGCCAAGTTCATAAGCATTCAACTCAAATAACATGTCAAAATAATCATTACTAGCAATTAAACAAGTTTCAAATGGCATTATCTCTCAAAAATCAAGTTCATGAATTTTAGACTTGAAAAAGTCCACTTTAATTCTGAAAATCATGTTTAGGCTCAAAGTTTGGATCATTTAACTACCTAAACATGTTACACTACTTAATTTAGCAACAATTCATGACAAAAATTGGCCATAACCTGTTTATATCAAAAAGCCCCAAATTTGCTCAAGAACACAAACCCTAGATTATTCAAAATTTAAAGTTTAAGGCTTCTAATCATGTTAAACATCATCAATCTAGGTTATACAAGCATAATACATAAACAATTTAAGCATAATTACACTAAAAAGCATCAAAATCAAATTGGGGAAAAAATTGCTCAAGAACACTAATTTTCGGATTTAATGGTGTTTAGGTGTAGAAATTTACCGTTTTTCTTGAGTAATTCCTTGATAGCATCCTTCTCAACATGATTTTAGTAAAAGATTTGATGATTAACGGTTAAAAATTGTGATTTTGGGGGTGTTTTTCGTGTTTTTTCGCGCAGGTTTTTCGCAGTTTTTTTTTTCTGTGTTGGGACTGATCAGTTCGATCAGTATATATTTTTTTTCTGGTTTTTTCATTCTCCGCGAGTCGCGGTGGATTTACCTTTCAAACTCCGCGACTCGCGGAGTTTGTTTTTTTTTTTTTACATCTTATACTAATTAAAACAATTAAGTAATTAATTTTAAAATTTTGTTTCCCTTGTTATTTAGGACGAGGTCGTTTCGGATCGATGTCCTAGTCCGTCATTCGACAAAATTTTAAAATTTGTCTTTTTGTAGCGATTGTTTTAAAAGCTAAGATTTTTGGGTTTTTTTAATGTTTTTGGCATACTTTAATTCAATAAGATTAAAAATAATGATAATAAAAGTTCTCGTCCCTCCCTCGGGTAAAGCAATTTCGGTTCAAAGACCTAGTCTTCAACTTACGACGAATTTTAAAAATCATATTTTTAACTTAATGAGATAAAGTAAATTTTTTTGTTTTTAAATTCACACAACTTAAATATAAAATTTAAAATTAATATTAAAAATTCACACCAAACTTAAAATTTGAAATGCATAAAATAAAATTCATATTTTAAAAATTCACACCAAACTTAATTTAAAAATTCATATTATAAATTTACACCAAACTTATATTAATTTTTCAAATATTTACAATTTTAAAAATATTGTTTTTACAAAGTTTACAATATTAATTTAAGATTTATATATTAATTTTAAAAACATGGTAAAAATAAAATTAAAAATCTTTTTGGCTTTTTATCCCACTTTTATCAATCAAATATTATCAAAAATATGCGCCCCTCTTTTCGGTAAAGCAATTTCGGTTCCAAGACCTAATTTAACTCATGACGAATTTTTGAAATATTTTGGGTTGATTGTTTAAAGATATTTATACCTTAAGAATAAACGTTAAATTTCGTAGTGATGTAATAAATTTTTGAATGATATCAATAATTTCGGTCGCCAAACCTAATTTTATTCAATACCAATTTAATACTTTATAGTGAACAAATTAGCGTTTATTATCAAAAGGTTAAAAATAAAAATAAATAAAATAAAAACTGTACAAACTTACCTGTGAAATAGATTTCTTAGTTATATGATCTATCCCATTCATAAGATAGTCGGTTTAATTGGTTTTCCATAGCTACATAGGCGTAACCTCGAGCATTCAGTGTCTTTTCTTCTAAACATATGAACGGTCCGTCTCTGCATAAAGTAACAAATTCGGTATTTGAATAGGTTTGATTATTTGAACATTTACCTGACCATTTTTCGCATTTGTGACATCTTTCTAGGTGTCGTGCTCTTCTTTTCGCTGCAGATTTTGATTTTCCTTTACCAAATTGTAACTTATTATCTTCGCATCTGGATTCTTTTCTAACTCCGTCCAATCTTTCTCTGATTACTGATACTATTTCACTCGGTAGTGTGTCATTATTACGTTTAGTGATCAAAGCGTGTAGCATTAGACCATGGTTTAGTTCAAAGGCAGTCTTCATTTTGTAAAAACCTAAAAAAATAAAAATTCAGAATGGGGGGAGAAGACTAGTTCTTTAGGGTCTGCTAGGGAAAGACCATTCGGGTTCCATTTTTGAGAACTACACGAAAACAGACAATCTAACTCTAACAGAAATACATAAACCCCTTGATTCTCCCCATACTTAGTTAGCTGTGGTATCGAAATTGTGATTAACATTATTTTCAATTGAATCATCAACAACTTGTATATCTTTGACTTTTACTTCAATCCATTTGTTGATTTCCTCCGTAACTTTCACAAATTCAACTAACATTGCCTTTTCTTTTGACGATAAATTGGATATTAATCGGTTATATAACTTAAAGTTTCCTTTAATCTTAGCATCGTGAATCCGTTTATAAAGTTTCTTCGTTGAACTGTTAAAAATGGGTTCATCTAATTTCGTATCATCAACGGCATTCTTTGTGATTGGATCATCATTAAGTGTTTCTTCATCTTTCCCACACTTATGCATTTTTATTGGTCTAACAGTTTTGGTTTGTGGAGATCTAAACTTTCGGTTTACAAAGGTGATCGATGTATCACCATCCCTAAGTGTTATTCTACATTCTCTTACATCAATGAATGCCTCGGTGGTTGCTAAAAATGGGCGACCTAGAATTAGAGGAATATCAAGGTTTTCCTCCATATTAATCACTATGAAGTTTGCAACAAAGGTCAAACTTCCCACGTTAACAAGTAAATTATCTGCTATTCCAACCGGGTGTTTAATGGTTTGGTCAAATGATTGAACACCTATTTTGGTTGGTTTTAATTTACCCATGCCTAATCTTTTGTATAAGGAAAGAGACATAATATTTGCACTTGCTCCTAAATCTGCGAGTCCATTATATACAGCACCATCATTAAGTAAGCAAGAAATGATAAATTCACCCGGGTCTCTTGCTTTAGTAAGTCGAGTTGGTTTGTAAACCTTTTTCGGGTGTTCTTTCCTTGGTTCTTTCATTTCTATTTGAATTTCTTGTTCACATTTTTCTTCGTTTCTTGGAATGGGAGGTTTGTATAGGAATTCTTCTTCATCACTTAAATTTGAATCCTCCCTATATTCCAGTTTTGATTTTTCATATGTTGTTGATAACATATTTATGTTTTCATTTTGAAGGTTTTCTTGGGTGGTGAAATTATGATTAACTTCATTGTCAACTTCCATCGGACCATGTATGTAGTGTTTAACTCTGTGACCATTAACTTTAAATTCAATCCCATTTGAATTTATTAATTCTATCGTTCCGTATGGGAAAACTTTTTTGACTATGAATGGTCCAGACCATCTTGATTTCAATTTTCCAGGAAATAGCTTGAATCGTGAATTGAAAAGAAGAACTCTGTCTCCTTCCTTAAATTCTTTTGAACTTCTGATTCTTTTATCATGCCATTTCTTCGTTCTTTCTTTATAGATTAACGAATTTTCGTATGCTTCATGTCTTAATTCTTCTAATTCGTTTAGTTGACTTAATCGTAGACGTCCAGCTTCATGTAAATCAAGATTACATGTCTTCAAAGCCCAAAATGCATTGCGTTCAATTTCTACTGGAAGATGACATGCTTTTCCATAAACAAGTCTAAAAGGTGTGATTCCAATTGGAGTTTTGTAGGCTGTTCTAAAAGCCCAGAGTGCATCCTCCAATTTAATGGACCATTCCTTCGGATTTGATCCTACAGTTTTCTCTAGAATACGTTTTAAAGTTTGGTTGGTATTTTCAACTTGTCCACTTGTTTGTGGATGATATGCGGTGGAGATTTTATGAGTTACTCCATATGTTTTAAGAACTTTCTCAAGTTGATTATTACAGAAATGAGTTCCCCGATCACTTAATAAAGCTTTCGGTGTTCCAAACCTTGCAAAAAGACGTTTTAAAAAGTTGACTACAACTCGTGCATCGTTAGTTGGGAGAGCTTGTGCTTCCGCCCATTTAGATACATAATCAATGGCTACGAGTATATACAGATTATTATGAGATTTTGGAAATGGACCCATAAAGTCAATACCCCAAATGTCAAATACTTCACATACTTGGATGACATTTTGTGGCATTTCATCATGTTGACTTATTTTTCCGGCCCTTTGATAAGCATCACAGGATTTGCAAAGAAGGTGTGCGTCTTTGTAAATTGTAGGCCAATAGAATCCAGCATCATAAACTTTTCTTGCTGTTAGTTGAGGCCCATAATGCCCTCCTGTTGGTCCTGTGTGACAATGGTTTAAAATTTTACTAGCTTCATCTCCAAATACACATCGGCGTATTATTCCATCGGGACAACTTTTAAACAGATGTGGATCTTCCCAAAAATAGTGTTTTATATCACTGAAGAATTTCTTTCGTTTTTGGTACGATAATCCTTTTTCAAGGAATTCACATACTAAATAGTTTGCATAGTCTGCAAACCATGGTATTTCTTTATAATCTATCTTCAATAGATATTCATCAGGAAAGTTGTCTTGTATGGCCGATTCATTTAGAACTTCTAATTCGGGATTTTCAAGACGAGAAAGATGATCAGCGGCGAGATTTTCTGCTCCTCTTTTATCTCGGATTTCAATATCAAACTCTTGTAAGAGCAAAGATCCAACGGATTAATCTTGGTTTAGGATCTTGTTTTGAAAATAGGTATCTAAGAGCAGAATGGTCGGTATAGACCACCGTTTTTGCTAGAACGAGATATGATCGAAATTTGTCAAAAGCAAAGACAATAGCAAGGAGTTCTTTTTCAGTAGTTGTATAGTTCGTTTGTGCTCCTTGTAACGTCTTACTAGCATAATATATATGTTGAAATCGTTTTTCAATCATTTGTCCTAAAACGGCTCCCATTGCAAAATCACTTGCATCGCACATTAGTTCAAATGGTAGATTCCAATTTGGTGTTATCATGATCGGCGCATTAGTGAGATTTTTTTTAAGAATATTAAAAGATTTGATACACTCATCTGAAAAGATGAATGGAGCATCCTTTTCTAGGAGTTTATTCATAGGAGTGGCAATTTTAGAAAAATCTTTTATGAAACGTCGGTAAAAACCGGCATGCCCTAGAAAACTCCTAACTTCTCTAACATTGGTGGGATGTGGAAGTTTAGCAATTACATCTACTTTAGCTCTATCCACTTCAATTCCTTCTTTTGAAATTTTATGACCAAGAACGATGCCTTCTTTAACCATAAAATGGCATTTCTCCCAATTAAGAACTAGATTTGATTGTTCGCATCTAATAAGCATTCGTTCAATATTAGTTAGACATGATTCAAATGTATCACCGAAGACTGAAAAGTCATCCATGAAAACTTCCATGCATTCTTCTATCATGTCATGAAAAATCGCCATCATACACCTTTGAAAGGTTGCAGGGGCGTTGCAAAGTCCAAATGGCATGCATTTGTAAGCAAAAGTACCATAAGGGCACGTGAATGTGGTTTTCTCTTGATCTTCGGGTGCTATTGGAATTTGAAAATATCCGGAAAATCCATCTAGAAAACAATAGTAACTATTTCCGGCTAATCTTTCCAACATTTGATCAATGAAAGGTAAGGGAAAATGATCTTTTCTGGTGGCGTCATTTAATTTTCTATAATCAATACATACACGCCATCCTGTTACAGTCCTAGTAGGAATAAGCTCATTTTTCTCATTTGTAATGACAGTCATGCCACCCTTCTTAGGCACGCATTGAACTGGGCTTACCCATGGACTATCAGAAATTGGATATATCAAACCTGCATCTAGCAGTTTAATAAGCTCTTTTTTAACTACATCTTGCATATTAGGATTTAGTCTTCATTGGCGTTGCACATATGTTTTATGACCTTCTTCCATAAGGATTTTATGTGTGCAATACGAAGGACTTATTCCTTTAATATCATGAATCTTCCATGCAATGGCTGGTTTATGAGCTTTCAACACAGAAATGAGTTGTGATTTCTCATTTTCAGTAAGAGAAGACGATATTATTACAGGTAATTCAGATTCACCATGTAAATAAGCGTATTCCAAATGGTTTGTAAGTGACTTTAACTCTAATTTCGGAGGTTCTTCTATCGATGATTTGTATCGATATCTGTCTTCTTCTTTTAGCATTTAAATTTCTTCTGTTGTTGGTTCATATCCATTAGCTATAAGTGTAGCTAACATTTCAGCTTCATCAATTGGTTCATTACCTTCTCCTAAAGAACATTCTCCTGTTCCTTGTAATTCTGGAAATTCTTCTAATAATTCTGCATGTGCATCTATAGTTTGAATATAATAACATGTATCATCTGCAGATTGCGGTTGTTGCATTGATCTATCAACTGAAAAGGTAACACTCTCGTCCTCTATACTTAGGGTCAATTTCTTACTGAACACGTCTATCATTGCATTAGCCGTATTTAAGAATGGTCTTCCTAATATGAGAGGAACTTGAGAATCTTCTTCCATGTCCAAAACAACAAAATCTACTGGAAATACTAAAGTACCAACTTTAACTAGCATGTTCTTCATTATCCCTCTAGGATATTTTATTGATCTATCGGCTAGTTGTATGCTTATTCTGGTTGGTTTCAATTCTCCAAGGTCTAGTTTAGCGTATAGTGAATATGGCATTAGATTTATACTAGCACCTAAGTCTGCCAATGCTTCTATTGAACTAAGACTACCCAGAAAAAATGGAATTGTGAAACTTCCTGGATCAGATAATTTTTCTGGTATCTTATTCAACAGCACTGCTGAACAATTAGCATTCATGGTGACAGCCGAGAGTTCTTCCATTTTCTTTCTATTTGAGATTAGATCTTTAAAGAATTTAGCATATCTAGGCATTCCTGAAATCACATCAATGAAAGGAAGATTTACATTTATCTATTTAAACATATCCAAGAATTTGGATTGCTCGGCTTCAAGTTTCTCTTTCTTCATTTTACTCGGGTAAGGAAGTGGTGGTTGGTATCGTTTAACATAAGGTTTAGTCTTAACTGTGTTATCTTCATTAACCTTTTCAACTACCGGTTCTTTTTCCTTATCTTGATCAGGTTGTGGTTCTTGTGGAGTAGGAATAGCTTCATCAGAAGTTACAGGTATTTCAGGTGGTTTAAGTGTTGTACCATTTCTTGTGGTAATAGCTTTAGATGTTTCATTCCGGGGGTTAGCATTTGTATCACTAGGTAGACTTCCCGATTTTCTTTCACCTATTAACCTTGCTAGGTTACTTACTTCTTGTTCCAGATTTTGAATAGAAGCTTGTTGATTTCTAAATGCTTGAGCATTTTGTTCATTGGTTTGTTTCTGAGATGTGAAAAACTGCATTTGAGTTTCAACTAGCTTCGTCATCATATCTTCTAAATTCGGCTTTTTATCATTGGTTTGTTGTGGTGGTTTGTTTTGAAAATTAGGTCTTTGCTGGTTGTAAGTATTATTGGATACTTGTTGATTGCTAGGACCTTGTTGGTTGTTGTAAGGAATATTTCGGTTATAGTTCTGGTTTTGATTGTAAATTGGTCTTGGCGGTTGATAATTATTCTGATAATTATTTCCAGGCCTTTGGTTTATGTATGAAATATTCTCTCTTTGTTCCATTGTTAATTCAATACTGAGACAATCTTTTGTCAAATGTGGTCCTCCACACTGCTCACAACTAATTCGTATTGAGTGAATATCTTTAGTCATCTTTTCCATTCGTCTCTCGACAGCATCTATCTTTGCGGAAATGGAATCTAAGTCATGGCTAGAATCGGCTTTAGCTGCTTTAGATGATCTAACGATATCTTTTTCTTGGTGCCACTCATGTGAGTGTGAGGCAGTGTTATCAATAATTTTGTAAGCATCAGTTTCGGTTTTCTTCATAATAGAACCACCAGCTGCTATATCTATGTATTTCCTTGTAGTGATGTCGCATCCTTGGTAGAATATTTGTACTATTTGACAGGTGTCTAAACCATGTTGCGGACATCCTCTTAATAACTTTCCATATCTTGTCCACGCCTCATATAGAGTTTCATTTGGTTTCTGTGTGAACGTAACAATTTCTGCTTGAAGTCTTACGGCTTTAGATGCAGGAAAGAATTGTTTAAGAAATTTGTCAACTAAAACATCCCATGTATCAATCGCCCCTTCAGGTAACGATTCCAACCAATCTTTGGCTTCCCCCTTTAAAGTCCAGGGAAATAACATGAGATATATCTGTTCATCCTCCACTTCTCGGATTTTAAATAGTGTGCAGATCCTATTAAAGGTACGTAAATGTTCATTTGGATCTTCCTTCGGCGCACCACTAAATTGGCATTGATTAGTCACCATGTGTAGAATTTGTCCTTTGATTTCATAATCTGGCGCATTAATGTCTGGATGAGTAATTGCGTGACCTTGGCCAGTGCGTTTAGCTCTCATTCGGTCTTCCATACTTAAAGGTTCCAGATTCTCCATAATTGAACTTGTTGGATCGGAATCACTAGAGGATTCTGATTTAATGGTTCGTTCCTCAACAATCTCTGTTTGAATGATTGGTGGTTCCGGAGGAAAATTTAGTGGTTCAGGATCTACGAATCGTTCCTGAATATTCTCCGGATTCTCAATTGTGAGGTCGGGTTCAAAAAATGGATTATCGGAAATTTGAACTGAAGTACTTGGTCGACTGGATGACGATTCTAAAGAAAAATCAACGGCAGTAATATTTGCTAAATGTCTTGATCTAGTTACAGGTGGTGAACGTACAAAAGGTGGTGAACGTCTTGCTCGGTGCATTCACTGAATATCCTATTAGTTTTAAAAAGGAAAGAAAAATTATAATAAGTTATCCAATCAATAGACTTTTATGATTTTGCCCACGTTTCGAATAGCCAAAAGATGCAGCAGAGGGGCATGATTCGTTTGGTCTCAATATAATTGAGGACTGTTTGGCTCCAATAATCCGGTCCACGTACAAATCCAACTATTACTACGAACCAGAAAATTTTGATGTCTATTAATTTAACCACTTAAAATAAATTTTCGTAATTTTAAGAAATTTAGATAAGAAGTAGAATAAAAATCTATGTCCTAAAAACTAGAATAGCGAGAAATAAGAAAGAAAAAGAGTTCGTCGGAAAAAGGTCGAAAAAGAAAAATGGTTGAAAAATAAAAGGTTACGGAAAAATAAAAGAAACTTATAAAACTTAAAAACACTTGACTAACCTAACCTTATTACTACAACTAACTTAAAATTATAATCGCAAATTGAGATTACTAATTGGAATGATAATTGATACATAGGTAAAAGTCGTCTAAAAATATTAAAGCTTACAGGAAAAACTAAATCCCAAATGGAAATAACTTAAAAAGAAACTAAAACTTAAAAAGGCGTCGCAAAATTCTAAAGCACCTAAATCTTAGTCTAAAGAAAAAGCACTTAAGGAATTCTACGGCAAAGCCTAAAAATCTAGAAGTAAAAATAACTATGGCAAAAACAAAGTTTAAAACTAAATATGAGCGAAAAATACAAATATTACGCTAAAACAATTAAAAAGGGATAAAATATAAAAATATACAAAAAGTTGTAAAAATTACAATTTTTTATAAAAATATTATTTTTATATTATTTATTTTATAAAACTATTAATTTTACAATTTAATTAAACTAATTTAACTAAAATATAAATTAAATAAAAAGTAAAACTTTAAAATAAAACTAATTATAATAATAATAAGTAATTAGGGTTTATAATAATAATAATTAATAATTACTCCGTAATTAATTGCAGTTATGGTTTCTGTCGGTGTCAGGTCCCCTTCGCGAGTCGCGGTATTCGATGCAGCAAACCCCGCGAGTCGCGGGGTTCCAGAATTCAACTGACAGGTTATTTAAATATTCGACGCGTTTTTCTTTTTCTTTTTTTTTTATTTTCTGTTTTTATATTTTCTGTTTTATATTTTATGTTTATATCAAAATATTTGTATAATAAAAAAAACTTATATTTAAAAACTTAAATAAAAATAGAACTTCTTTATAAATTTAAAAATATCTTAAAAATAGATTTATATATATTAAATTTTTTTTTCAGTTTTTTTTTTATATTTATAAAATATATTTATAAAATAAATTAAATAAAACTTATATTTTTACAAACTAAAGAAACTTTATAAAACTTAAATATTTATCAAACTTCTAAAAATATTTATATTTTTGTTTTTCTTTTTTATATTTTCGAATATTTAAAACGTATTTTTATAAAAACGAATTTTTTTAATAAAAGTAAACTAATTTTTTTTTTATATTAGCGTTGCGCTTCCGGCTTTTAAGCGATTTCCTCGGCAGCGGCGCCAAAAATTACTTGATGTGGGAGCAGAGTAGTATATAAAATAGCTTATATTTTTACAGGAAATACTATTAAATACGATACATTTTTACACAAGATATTTATTTATTTATAGAATGGATATACTTAAACCTTGCTACAACACTTATAGGCAGTGTACCTAATCGTACAGTAGTGTGGTTTTTAGTAAGTCCGGTTCGTTCCACAGGGAATCTTTTTAAACAAAGCTTAACGCTATATTAGTTTACTTTTATAAAAATACAAATATATATATATATAAGTAATATTATTATTATAAAAGGGGGTTTTTACCGTTTAATGACCGGTTTGTCGATTTTAAAACTTTAGTCACAGTTAAAACCAAATGTAAAATATTAAAAATAAATACAAGACTTAAATTAATGCATAAAGTAAATAACGATAATGAAATTGCGAATAATAAAAGTGCGATAAAATAAACTTGCGATAATTAAAAAGTACGATAATTAAAAGTGCAATTAAATACAATAACAATAAATAAAAATGCGATAATTAGAAGTGCAATTAAATATAAAATAAAGGAAATTAAATATGAAATAAAAGAATTATGCTTATTTAAACTTCCGTAATCATGATGTTTGACGTGTTGATTTTAGTTTTATGCCCATGGGTTAATTGTCTTTTGTCCTGGATTATTTAATATGTCCATACGGATTTGTCCATAATAGTCCATCAGTCATAAATATAAAGAGCGAAAGCCTTCGTCAAATTATTCTTATTCCCGAAGTCAAATATTCCAACTAATTGGGGATTCGAATTGTAACAAGGTTTTAATACTTTATTTAATGAATACACCAGGTTATCGACTGCGTGTAAACCAAGGTTTTACTACTTTGTTAACAATTACACCAATTACCCTTGAATGTAATTCACCCCTGTTTCAACAAGTCTATTAACTATTAATCCAGTTCCGTGTCCGGTAAAATGAATATTTATTGGTATTTATAGATATCCCGCCCACCGTACCCAGTCAAGCGTATGTGGTTATATATAAATACGTCGAATTATAAGTTTGTATATTAAATTAACAAGGTATTGTTTAGTTAATATAAAACCCTTTAATAGCCCATAGTCTAATTTCCACAAGTGTCGTTCTTTTGTCCAAACCCCAATTATGGTACAAAGCCCAATTACCCAATTATAGTAATTAGCCCAACATCATGATTACTTCGAATTAAATAAGCATAATAATAACTTAGCTACGAGACATTAATGTAAAAATGTTGAACATAACTTACAATGATTAAAAATAGTGTAGCGTTACACGGACAGAATTTCGACTTACACCCTTACAACATTCGCTAACATACCCTTATTATTAGAATTAAAATTAAAATTAAAATTATAATATATATATATATATATATATATATATATATATATATATATATATATATATATATATATATATATATATATATATAATACGTTTTATGAGAGAAGAAGAAAAAGGATGGATTTTGCGATCAGAATTCGGTTGCTTTTATAGGGAGTTGCAGAAATTGGGGCTCCACGACTCGCGGCCCATTTTGCCTTCAAACTCCGCGAGTCGCGGAGTTTGTAAATACAGCTCAGTCCCTTTTGGAGTCTTTCTTGCCGACGGTTTTAAATATTAATATAATATATATATAATTTTTAAGAATTATTTATATATTATATTATATTTATGTGCATAGTTGACTTGTAATTTTTAGTCCGTTGCGTCGAGCGTTGAGAGTTGACTCATGTCCCGGTTCCGGATTTTCGAACGTCCTTGCGTACAATTTAATATCTTGTACTTTGCGTTTTAAATCTTGTACTCTTGTAATTTCGAGACGTTTCTTATCAATAATTGGAACCTCTTTGATTGTCTTTTGTACTTTTGAGCTTTTTGGTCGTTTGCGTCTTCAATTCGTCGAATCTGTCTTTTGTCTTCACCTTTTATTATTTAAACGAATATCACTTGTAAATAGAACAATTGCAACTAAAAGCTTGTCTTTCTTGAGGAATAATGCTATGAAATATATGTTCGTTTTTAGCATTATCAAGCAGCAGGAAGGTTTTGAGGTTTTAGGAGACAACCTCGTATGCAAGCTGAAGAAAAGTTTGTATGGTTTGAAGCAGGCACCTAGGCAGTGGTACAAGAAGTTTGACTCGTGCATGGTGAGTCAAGGGTACAAGAAAACTGCAGCAGATGAGTGTGTCTACATTCAGAAGTTTTCTGGAGGAGATTTCATTGCTCTTCTACTATATGTAGACGATATTTTGATCGTAGGGAAAGACGCAACGAACATCAATCAGCTGAAGAAGGAACTCTTTAAGTCTTTTGACATGAAAGACTTAGGACAGGCTCAATAGATTTTGGGAATGCAGATAACTCGAGACAGAAAGAATAAAAGGTTATGGCTATCTCAGGAGAAGTATATTGAACGAGTGCTTTCACGTTTCAATATGAACAATGCCAAACCTGTTAGCATTCCATTAGCCAACCATTTCAAGTTAAGCAAGAGTTCTTGTCCCTCATCCAAGGAAGAGATCGGGGAGATGTCTTCAGTACCATATTCTTCAGCAGTTGGAAGTTTGATGTATGCGATGGTGTGTACAAGGCTCGATATTGCTCATGCAGTGGGAACGGTGAGTCGTTTTCTCTCCAACCCTGGGAAAGAGCATTGGAATGTAGTAAAATTGATTCTCAGATATTTTAAAGGTACAACGAATCTATGTCTTTATTATGGGGGAGCTGATCCAATCTTGAAAGGCTATACAGATGCGGATATGGCCGAAGATCCTGATAGTAGGAAATCTACTTCAGGATTCATTTACACTTTTGCAGGAGGAGCTGTTTCATGGCAGTCAAGACTACAGAAGTGTGTTGAATTATCCACAACTGAAGCAGAGTATATTGCTGCCGCAGAAGCTGGAAAAGAAATGTTGTGGTTAAAGCGTTATCTTCAAGAATACGGAATCAAGCAAAAGGAGTACAAGGTATATTGTGACAGTCAGAGTGGTCTAGATTTGAGCAAGAACTCCATGTACCATTCCCGTACAAAACATATTAATATTCGCTATCATTGGATACGCGAGGTAATTGATCGACAACTGTTGAGACTAGTGAAGATCCATACAAAGGAGAATCCTGCGGATATGTTAACAAAGGTGGTGACTCGAGAGAAGTTGGAGTTATGCAGAGACATAACTAGAATGTTTGTTGATTCGGCTGGAGGGGGAGAATTGATGGTTTCCAGTGGTTTCCAGCCGTCATCTAGATGTTCAAATCTGCCGACATTGACAACGCGTATGGAAGTGGCAAACTTGAACACGATGACGGCCGTCAACTTCCGCCAACCTTCCTCGTTCACACCATTCACCGCCATAGAATTTTTTCTATAAATAGAGATGCAAACTTTCATTGTAAATCATCCTAAATCACTCAGAGAAGTGTAATCACAACCTTGAGAGTGTGTGTGAGTTTGAGAGTTTTTTTTTTAGTTTTGTAATACTCGTGTAATCTATTCTTGTGAGTAATAGAGTTATTTTCTCTCAAATTTGTATCTCCCAATGTCCAGGTGATCCTCTCTTCCTAACAAAATTTGATTATACCATTTTCATGGCGACTCATACTTTTTTTAATTGGAGGTCTATTCGGAATCAATCGCTTTATCCATATAACATTGAAAGAGATGACTTTATCTACTCTTAGATTGTTTCATTCTTGGTGGAGAAATGATTTCTCTTTATTTGAGATATGAGAATGATTATCTACATCTTATCTTTTCCATATTCCACTTTTGTAGGATTGAGTTGTGGTGTTGTTGTTAGACTATCAATATCCTTTTTTTCTTTTTTATTTTTGGCAAAAAACTGAAATTAAATAGATAAAAATTTTCAACAAAAAGGTGAAAAATTAGGATTACACCAAAAAGCCAAGCTGGTCTTTACAACTAGCTAACCCACTTGCTATAACCCAATATTATAGAAATCTTGGACAAATCTCACACGATTCCCATACATACAAAACATAGGATACATACAAATTAAAAGAAATAAGTATGCAACATGAAGAGCAATTTGTTCACTGAAGCAACCAAGGCTGCATCCTCTAAACATATATTTGATGGCTCTCACATTTTTATCATTAACTAGCCATGGGAAGACTTTAAGCTCAATTCAATATACAACCACGACCCAACACTAATATGATCCGAAGAACAAGTTAAATCACCCAAAACAAATCAGGCCAAATTAACTTCCAAAATCTTTCGACCTTAATGCCTAGACCATTATAACAATCAAGGGAGAATTCAAGAATGGACGAACCGAGCCCCTTAGAATTCCACGTAGCAATCTTCATTGTTTAGCTTTGTTGTCATTCTCCAAAAAATTCCCAAATACCTCCTTCGCCTCCTTATTTTTAAGATGTTTTTTGGGATTCAAGATCTTACCATATACTTTGATAGACTTGGGACAGTAACCGTCCGAGTTACCTTTCTTTTTCTTATTCCATTTAGACAGGCTACGATGTTGGGTTGCAACCACTTCCTTATGTGCTAAAGCTTTAGATTTTTGAGCATTTTTCTTGTAAAAGGCACAAGATGATCTACAATCCACAGTAGAACACTGATGTGCATCAAGTTTGTCATGTGAAAAATGAGCAGAGTGAAAGCAAGTTGGGTCATTAGGTCTCTCAACATCAAAAACAGGCTCATCTTGCCCTTCTTGATTTGTATTGGGCTTGTAACTTTCGTTACTCGGCCCATTAAGACTATTTACATTAGGCTTTACATTGAGCTTGTTCACTCCAGGGGGACAATTTGTGTCCTTTTTGTTGGACAACACAGGATGCGGTACGCTTGTGGTAGGGTTAGCCACCTTAAATGTACTTTCAAGGTTGACTTTAAGGTTAATTGGTAACCTCTCCACAAAAGATATATGTACCTTCTCCTTTACACGCACATATGCTGCTTTTAACTTCAAACCCCTTTATATTTTTCATGCACTTCCAAATTTAAGTTAGACTTGGAAACCCCGCTATTACCGTTTCCCGTTTGAAGATCCTATGGACCCACACTTTGACCCGTTTGTATCCTGCCTAATTCAAAATTTATATCTTTATTGGCTTGTTCTTCACCAGTCATCCTTTTCGGAGTGACATGTTTAGATTCCGGAGACTCCAGCCCATCGGCATCTTCGTCATCGATGATCGAACCTACATGACCACTCTCCGTCCTACCACTGTTAGTGTTATTAGACCTATGATTGCATTCCCAGACCTTGTTATTAATACCCTCCATAAAATCCATATTGTCATCAGCTTCAATATGTTCAATGGGATTGAAATCACTTCCCACTTCCTGAACCCATAATCTGATTTATTGCTTATTCTTTAGCACAACAACAACCTCCTTACCTATGTTAGCAGGTTCACCAATATCCATAAGGAAAAACAAAGATCCAGCTTGTGTTAATTCATAAGTCATCTTAGAGATGTATAATACATCCCTAAGATCCCGCATCACAACAACCACATTCTCCATACATCCATAATCAATCGAAATGCCCCGAACTTCCAACCAAACTGCCCTCGAATATCTGACTCGTCTGTCTATCGAGCATTGGGATAACCTTCAAGAACTCCACATTATCAGTACCATATGTTGGACCATGACAAATATTCTGAAAACTCGTATTATTAATGCATCTTACCATAGCCCCATACTTACCCTAAATACAACATTTGTCAATCATAACATTACAATCAATGAGCCACTCAACAAGTTTTGTTTTGGAAAATTCCAGTTTGTAAGTTACTAAGGGGGGTGAATAGTTACTTAATCCTTCTTAAAACTTTTTTGAAATCTTTAGCTATTAAAAGATAAGTTTTAAATGCGAAAGTGTTCGTGTTTGTTAATGTAAGTATGTAAGTGCACAAACACGAGGATTTATAGTGGTTCGGGAGGATGTTAACTAATCCTTCTTAATCCACTCCCCAATTCTAAGAATTGAGACTTTTCTTCACTATGATACCCCAAACCCGGTGGAGTGTCCGGATACAACACTAGCTCCTCGATAAGCCGCTACTTATGAACCCTTACGTCCCTTTGAAGAACTCACAAACACCAAATGCTCTTACTACAAGATCCTAATGCTCTAGCCTAGTGAAATCACAACTACCTTCTAGATCCCTTTAAGAAGATAGCTCACAAGTAAACTTGTATCTAAGCTTACAATCACTCATAGTTCTTCAATAGGTCACACCAACTTAATTCCCAATAGAATTGATCAACTTCTTAGATCCCTTTAAGGAAGTTGAATCATTAAACAAGATGGTGTTTCCTATCATATGAACTATCTAACTTCCTTGACCCCTAAGGAAGTGTCTTACAAAGTAAACTTAAAGATACAACTGATAAGTACAAAGTTTACATTTTAATTCTACTTAGTGTAAGTAGAATCTCTCTTTCTCTCTTATAATCTCTCCATAGATATGTGCTTGAGGCTTGGGGGAACGGTAGATATAACTTTGAAAGAATGTTGGAAAGATGTGGTCTTCTAGTTTGGTAAATAGGTGTATTTATATTCCAAGAAAAACTTGACAGACAAAACTGCGGTCGAACCACGGTCGACCTTGTGCTCAGCCTTACAACTTCTGTCAGCATTTCAACATATCCATTGGAGCTTCTTTTTCTTTGAATTTTTGGCTTCTTTACCCAATATAAATCCTTCAAAATATGCTTAATATACCTAGAAGTTAACTCCATTACCCATTTGATCTTGGAAATATGCATGGAGGTTGACATGTGCTAGCTAAAGAGGAAAGTCCAATGTCCTTGACCATTATCATTGATTTCCTAATAAGGTAAATGCAGATTTTTGTCCCTTGACAAACCACTAGCATCCAAACTTCATTACCCAAATCTTTACACTCTTGTCTTCATCTTTGATGGAAGTATCTTGCTTAATTGGTAATTGTTACAAGTCAATTAGATTTGTTTGAATCTAGTTGGGAAAGCTTTGACTAGTTGCACTAATCATAAAAAGATAAACCACTACATTCCAAACCTTATACCCATGTCTTCACCAACTTGTCTTTTTGTTAAATGAAAGTATGTTGCTCTTTGGAACATTGTTACATCTCAAATGAACTAGTTTGAATCTAGTTGGAACTTACTTGGAAATTATTACAAAAATTTACTAGTTCATAATTAATAACGCATACATAAAAATGATACATAAGAGTCATGTGAGAGCACCTCTTTTGTTGGGACTTTTAATGACCATCATTAGCATGTATTTGAATGACATTTTGTAATAAGATAAAAGTAAAACATTTTTGTGTTTAATCTTATTTGAGCTTAAAATGTCATTAGGTGTGATTAGTAAAAATTAACATTTTTTGGTTCAAAGCTGTTTTGAGATCAAAGAGGGCAACTATTATAAGTATGTTTAAAAAAGGTTTTGTAAATTATAGATGCCTCAAAGTGGTCTAACTTAAAGTAGATGAATTTGGTAACAGAGAAAACTGCGGTCGAACTGCGGTCGGCCGTGAGGTTAGCCGTAGATTGACAGTTTTAGAAAAAGGTGCAATCGTTGGTACAGGGCATCCATGGTCAGACTCATGGTCGATCGTGGTGCAGCCGTATAGCAGTTTTATTCAGTTAATTATTTATGTATTGGCCTTTTGCTAGAGATAGTGTATGCTTATGAACTCATGCCCTCTTACATATGATTAAGCACTTATCTCTTTTGTGTCATCATCAAAACAAAGTGATTAACTTTTGAATATTATAATTGGATTCTCAACCAACATTCTTCCCCTTTTTGATGATGACAAACATATGAGTAAGTGTTTACTTATGTAAGCCGACATAAGTGTTAACATCACTTACCATACACTTTCTCCCCCTTTTATCGAAGCAAAAAGGTTAGCTCCACCTGGAACTAAGCGCGCTCTAGAGTAATGTTCCCCCTTAAATCTTACATAGTGGTGGATGATATAGCTCTCCCTTGAAATGTGCAATATAAGACTCATCGAAAAGAGGATTAGTCCACACATAAGTCATAATATCAAGTAAGGAGTGATATGAACTCCACTATCTTTGTTATGTATGACACACATAATATCAAACATATGAGTAAGTGTTTATTATGAATCTAGTTGGGAAAGCTTTGACTAGTTGCACTAATCATAAAAAGATAAACCACTACATTCCAAACCTTATACCCATGTCTTCACCAACTTGTCTTTTTGTTAAATGAAAGTATGTTGCTCTTTGGAACATTGTTACATCTCAAATGAACTAGTTTGAATCTAGTTGGAACTTACTTGGAAATTATTACAAAAATTTACTAGTTCATAATTAATAACGCATACATAAAAATGATACATAAGAGTCATGTGAGAGCACCTCTTTTGTTGGGACTTTTAATGACCATCATTAGCATGTATTTGAATGACATTTTGTAATAAGATAAAAGTAAAACATTTTTGTGTTTAATCTTATTTGAGCTTAAAATGTCATTAGGTGTGATTAGTAAAAATTAACATTTTTTGGTTCAAAGCTGTTTTGAGATCAAAGAGGGCAACTATTATAAGTATGTTTAAAAAAGGTTTTGTAAATTATAGATGCCTCAAAGTGGTCTAACTTAAAGTAGATGAATTTGGTAACAGAGAAAACTGCGGTCGAACTGCGGTCGGCCGTGAGGTTAGCCGTAGATTGACAGTTTTAGAAAAAGGTGCAATCGTTGGTACAGGGCATCCATGGTCAGACTCATGGTCGATCGTGGTGCAGCCGTATAGCAGTTTTATTCAGTTAATTATTTATGTATTGGCCTTTTGCTAGAGATAGTGTATGCTTATGAACTCATGCCCTCTTACATATGATTAAGCACTTATCTCTTTTGTGTCATCATCAAAACAAAGTGATTAACTTTTGAATATTATAATTGGATTCTCAACCAACATTCTTCCCCTTTTTGATGATGACAAACATATGAGTAAGTGTTTACTTATGTAAGCCGACATAAGTGTTAACATCACTTACCATACACTTTCTCCCCCTTTTATCGAAGCAAAAAGGTTAGCTCCACCTGGAACTAAGCGCGCTCTAGAGTAATGTTCCCCCTTAAATCTTACATAGTGGTAGATGATATAGCTCTCCCTTGAAATGTGCAATATAAGACTCATCGAAAAGAGGATTAGTCCACACATAAGTCATAATATCAAGTAAGGAGTGATATGAACTCAACGAGCTGGATAAACCTTCAATCAAGGGTTAGTGCACATACATAATAGTGTATAGCAAGCATGAGAATCATTGTGTGTCATACATAACAAAGATAGTGGAGTGAGTACTTTAACCAATATATGTGATCGTTAGAGAGCATGTAAGATAAAAAGTGCTTATGAACCACCACATATCAGAGTTAATGAATAATATAGCATGAATGTGTGATATAACATGTAGTGAGCAGAAGCCTTAGTATATCATGCAACATTATCATTAAGTACCAACATTACTCCACTAGTTCTGTCAATTTCAGGCATGTATAGAAACAAGTAGGTTTAAGCAAGCATGTAGAACCATATAGCATAGCATGGTATACATATTGCACATAGCACAATGTGGATACATAAGTGAGAGTAGCATGCAAAAGCTAATGAGATCAATTGTCACAGAAACAATCATGCATAACAATCATATTTATAAGCTTAGATGCTAGAGCATGAGGTTAAGTTTAAATAAGCATGTTAAAACACAAGCATAACATAGCATGGCAAACAAGTAAGAGCATCACACGTAATGATATCATGCAACACTATAGATACTAACATAGTAGTTTTAACAAGCATGTAAGGACACGGGCATGACATACATATGGCACATATCATAAGCATAGCATGTCAAGAAATAGTGATCAATAAGGCATATATGATAAGTTGAAACGTTATCCACATGATAAGTTGTCACTAAAAAAAATCATACACTAAGTTTCAAGTTATTCAACTTGGAGCATATCTCTTTGTATACTTAGTGATGAACATATGTATAACCTAAACATATAGAGCATGGTAATATTTTACTTGTAATGATCAAAGCTAAATTGGTGTTCAAATAATCACTTATTAGGTTGACTAGTCCAAATTTATCAAGAGGGTCCACACATATATGAGTTTTGGAAGAAGTGGTACCTTAATCGAGGAAAGTTTGTTTCATCCATAAGCCTTGAGCACATGATCTTTCAATTACTATATACTCGACTTTGGTAGTAGAGTGAGAGCTACATGTGTTTGTTCCTTTGAGAGCCAAGAGGTTATGCATAAACCAACTAATGCACATACACCACTCTAACTAGTAGTTATCCATCATTATCCGAATCTCTAAGGCACATGATATTCATGATGCATAGAACGCTTTAGATTTCTCTAAATATCCTTTTGGCTCGAAAGTGTGACATATTTGGACTTTCCTTTGCTTGGGTGATGAGCATAACAGTGCGTTTGAAGTCTCACAAGTATTGTTAGAAATATATGCATACATAGAACTCAAGAATAATTATAGTAAGCATATATCACATCAAAACAAGCAATCATGCATAATAAGCTCAATTAGAATTTACACTATAAGTATCAATTATGCATAGCAAGCAAGTAATCATGATAATCAAATAGAGGCATGTTCCATAGCATGAATTTTGATGAGCATATTCATAACCTAAATAACAAGATCGGGAAGGCATTTAACTCGCAATTCATATCAAAATACGATCTACGTTAAATCACTACTTATGTAGTTATCTTTTTCAAATATAGCCCCAGAGTTCACTTAAGTGATATAGTATAACAAGCAATCACTGAATTCATGGCAAGCAAGCTAATATCAAATTACTTATCAGACATTCATCAATTATGATCTAAGACAGTTATCATCATGTCAACATATATTAACTTTATTATGAATAATGCTAACTAGTTAACATTTTCCATTTATATTAGTTAACAATTAGAAGTGTTCTATTAGATCACGAGAACAAAAATATCTAAACATAATTTTTCAACATGTTAATATATCATAAGCATGTAAGCACATAAGCATGATGAAAAATATATAGCATGTTGGATGTAGCAAATATTAAGCATAATGCCCTCACAAATAAAATTTAATTAGCAAGTTAATTTAATGATCCTTAAGTGTGTAGGGTAACATTGAATAAGTTGATTTCAACCAACATGAGTTACAACGAGAGAACTCAAGTTTTCATGCATGAAAATCATATAAGCATACAATTATGACATGTAGAATTACACATACAAACATATAATCATGCAATTATGACAAGTAGATGTTGCACACATAATCATACAAGCAATGAAAGCATATATATGGCACATATGAGAGAGAAAACAAAGATTATGCAGTTTACACCTAGTGTATAATGAACGGAACCTTAGAGTTAAGTGATTTTATGCGAGGTGTATACGAAATACTATTATTTTTATTACGAAATACGATACAATTTACACATGTTATTTATTTATTTATATAGATGGGATATACTTAAACATTGCTACAACACTTATAGGCAGTGTACCTAATCGTAGAGTATTGTAGTTTTTAGTAAGTCCGGTTCGTTCCACAGGGAGCTAGCTGAGTTTAACGCTATATTTTTAACAACTATATTTATATAAAATATATATAATTATATATAGTAATAATATTATAAAAGGGGGTTTTTACCGTTTAATGACCGGTTTGTCGATTTTAAATAAAGCGTAAAGATAAATGACGATAAAATAAATGATAGAATTTAAATTGCGATAAAGTAAATTGCAGTAATTAAAATGACAGTAAATAAAGGTACGATGAAATATGAAATAAAAGTATTATGCTTATTTAAACTTCTGTAACCATGATTTTTGACGTTTTGATTTTAATTAATTGTTACCCGGGTTAATTGTCATTTGTCCTGGTTTATTTGATACCTACCTGGTTTTTGTCCATAATAGTACATCGGTCATAATTATAAAATACTCGTCAAATTAACCTTATTCCCGAAGTTAAATACTCCAACTAATTAGGGATTCGAACTGTAACAAGGTTTTAATACTTTGTTAATAATTACACCAGGTTATCGACTGCGTGTAATCCAAGGTTTTAATACTTTATTAACAATTACATGAATTATCCTTGTATGTAATCCACCCCTGTTTTAATGAGATATGAATATTAATTTACCCACTTGATCAGAATGAATAATCAATTACCCAACCCAAATAATTAATTAAATGATCGTAAAAGATGTCATATAAACGTCACTAAATAGAACATACATAATCATTTTAATAATTATTAGATTAACTAATTTGAAGATAGGTTCGACAGGTTCCAATGAGTTGTCATTCGATTAGACAATACCCCCTATCTAGTAATAGTCAATAGTCTAATTTTCACAAGTGTCGGTCTTTTGTCCAAACCTTAATTATGGTACAAAATCTAATAACCCAATCTTAATTTTTAGTCCAACATCATGATTACTTTGGCTCAAATAAGCATAATAATAACTTAGTTACGAGACATTAATTTAAAAAGGAAGAACATAGCTTACAGTGGTGATTAAACGCGTAGCGTTACACGGACAGAGTTCCGACTTTAAAACCCGTAAAACATTTCTTACAATAACCCAACTAAACCATAATTTATTATTAATCTTAAATTAAAATTATAATTATAATATAAATATATTACATAGAGAAGAGAGATTGATTTTTGTGTCCTTTTTCGTTCGACAGAAGCCTGGCTTTTATAGGCATAATTCCTGATTCTGATGCCCATGCGAGTGCATGAGGTTTTAGTGGAAATCTCATGCACTCACATGGGCTCATGCACTCGCATGGGTTTTATGCCTATTTCCCATGCGATCACATGGCCGTCAGATCCAGCTCACATATTTTTTTGTTTTCTAGCTTGTCGACATATTTATTAAATATATATATATATAATTTATATAATTTATATTAATTATATATATATTATATTATATTCTTGTGCATAGTTGACTCGTAATTTTAGGACCGTTGACTCGCGCGTTGATGCTCGGTTTATGTCTCGGCTCCGGATTTCTGAACGTCCTTTCGTACGCGTAGATATCTTGTACTTTGCGTTCCGCGGCTTGTACTCTTGTAATTTTTAGACGTTTCTCATCAATAAATGGAACCACTTGGATTATAACTTGTACAATTGAGCTTTTTGGTCATTTGCGTCTTCAAATCGTCATTTTCTTCTTTTGTCTTCGCACTTATTTATTTAAACGAATATTACATAAAAATAGAACAATAACAACTAAAAGCTTTACATATTGGGATAATATTGCGACTAAATATATGTTCATTTAGAGCACTATCAAATATCTCCACACTAGAACGTTGCTTATCCTCAAGCAATACAGAACTTGAAATTAAATCATACTTCACTCGAATCACTTTTTTATTCTCACACTTTATACATCAGTGATTTTGATACGGCGGTATAAACAATGATGGTAACGATGTGGTTTACAGTCCCACATGACTATGAAAATTTAGATCCTTAAGGAAATTGGATCTTTATAAAAACATTTGATCTTTTGAAAATTCAATCTAGCTTTTACCCTAGATAAGTTTTCCGGAATAACCCTTCACCGGTGTTTGCAAAATGTTTTTGTGGGTTGTGTGGGTTTCAGATTTGAAAATTTTAGCTCAAAACTTATGGTTTTGTGTCACCCACTTGCTAACCTTGTATTAGGAAACAACACTTCCAGTATACTTGCTCCGTATATTACCTTTCGGTAAACTACCGTCCGGTTGTAAAGGAAATCGTTGAACAAGCAACTGGTAAGGCAATATCTAATGAAATGCAGATGTTCATGGTCTAAAACGTGTCGGATGCAATTACTATCCTTTGTAGGAGCAATAGTAAAGATCACCCTATAATTTTTCGGTCGGGCACAAGGTCCTGTCTTCGACCATGTTATGCAACCACCGTTCTTACGGTTGACACCCGATTTGGTTCAGGTAACCTAATGAATTCCGATGAATTCTTAGGATTTTACGTTCAATGGTAATGAACGCATTGAAAATAGGTTTTCAGAAAACAAATTGGTTTTAATTTGATCAAAATATTTTCTCGTTCAAGCTCGAATTTAGATATCATCGAATTCTATGAGTTTGTAATTCTCAATCTTTAAAGTCAATCTCAAGGATTGAGTAATATCAGACTTAAAAGCTAATTTTTGATCTTTAAGGAGATTATCCTTTCTGGGGATCTGATTCATTAGTCTTATCAAGCTAATTTGCACGGTACCCTCCCCATTTTACGAGACAGATCCTCTCATGGTTAGGATAAGTCTAACCACTTGGCGACCCTGTTTGATGCTGAGGTCCGTGGATTTCCTACTGATTTTAGAGATGACTTTTCTAGATTTTTCGTCAACGTACAGCTGGTCTGGACGACAACTTCTTGACCTAAATCAAGAAGCACGTGTCTTTTTTGGAAGACTTTACTTCCTTTTAATGATGAAATTGATTCATCGTGCAGATCCATCTTTCTTTCAAATATATTACAGTAAATTAGGTAAAACTGATTAAAATTGTCCAAAACAAAAGTACCTAAAATAATCTTGTACAAACATATGTGATATGTGTTTTAAATAACTTGGTAAATTGTTCCCACACTTAGCTTTTATTTATTTTTTCTTTGCCTTTTTATTCTCCTCTATTCCATTTTAAATTAATTCTAACGTTTTGGGTTGTTTCTCCATTTATGTTCTCTCCGAGGTAACAATAATTTCGCCATTAACACCTAGTTTTATCGTTCATAAATATGTATAAACATGATTTTGAATTCATTAAGGTAAAATTTTTTCAAATTTTCACAAAATTTGGTAATTACACTAAGTGTAAACCCGAGAAAATTTATAACCCTTCCCCACACTTGAGATCATGCAATGCCCTCATTTGCATGAAATTAGATTATAATTATAAATTCATGAGGGTGATTAGTGTAGAAAAGTGATTAAAAATACCAAGTTTGCAAATATATTATTTTATATCACATTTGATATTTTGCGTCTTGTCGTCAATATTAGTAGCTTTTGCTGAACTTTAATGTCAGTCTTTGAAAATGCGCCGTTTTACCCTATTTTGTACATAAGATAAACTACAAACATATATGTAATATATATATATATATATATATATATATATATATATATATATATATATATATATATATATATATATATATATATATATATATGTATATATATATATATATATGTATATATATAACCTTTATTTATTAAAACAATTTAAATGAATAATTTTTTAAAATTTTGTTTCCTTTTACTTTAGGTAGTTTCGGTATGTTTACCTAGTCCGTCGCTCGACAAAATTTAAAATTTGTCGTTTTTAAAGTGATTGTTTTAAAAACAAAGATTTTTGGGTTTTTTTAAATTTTTTTTTTGGTATACTTTAGATCACTAAAATTAAAAATAATGATAACAAAATTTTTCGCCCCGCCCTCGGGTAAAGCAATTTCGGTTTCATGACCTAGTCTTCAACTTAAGATGAATTTTAGAAATCATTTTTTAAACTTAATGAAATAAAGTAAATTTTTGTTTTTTAAAATCACACAAAAATTAAATTTAAAAATGCATGTAAATTTCATACAAAACCTACAAAACAAAAATTCAAAATGGGGGGAGAAAACCAGTTCTTTAGTGTCTGCTAGTGGAAAAGACCAATCGGATTCCATTCTCGAAACTACACGAGAACAAAACAACTAACTCTAGAAATCAATTTTTTTCTTAAAACATTTGAATCTCCCCACACTTAGGTAACTGTGGTGTCGAAATTGTGGTTAACTTCATTGTCAATTTCTCTTGGACCATAATCAACTTGCATATCTGTGACTTTTGCTTTAAGCCATTGGTCGGATTCCTGTGTAATATCCACAAATTCAACTAGTTTCACCTTTTCTTTAGGAGATAGATTGGATACTAACCGGTTACATAACTTAAAGTTTCCCTTGGTTCTAGCATCGCGAATCCGTTTAATAAGTTTCTTCATTGAACTGTTAATAACTGGATCATTTAATTTCGTACCAACAACGGGGTTCTTTGTTATCAAGTCATCATTAGGTGTTACTTCATCTTCTCCACACTTAGGCGTTTTATTATTGTTAAGCACTACCGTTGGAGTTGGTAAAACAATGTGGTTCTTACCAATCATTTTTGTTGGTTCAACGGTTTTAGTTGGTGAAGATTTAGACTTTCGACTCACAAAGGTGATCGATTTTTCACCATCACTAAGTGTCATTCTACCCTCTCTTACATCAAATAATGCCCTGGTGGATGCTAAGAATGGTCGACCTAAAATTAGAGGAATGTTTGAGTCCTCTTCTATGTCAATGACAATAAATTCGACTAGAAAGGTTAAATTACCCACTTGAACGGGTAGGTTGTCAGCAATTCCAACTGGGTGCCTAATAGTTTGATCAAAGTGTCGGACACTCATCTCTATTGGACTTAACTCACCTACTCCTAATCTCTTATATAATGAAAGAGGCATAACACTTATACTCGCACCTAAATCTGCTAGTGCGTCATACATGACACAATCACTAAGTAGACAAGGAACAATAAATTCACCCGGATCACCCACCCTAGGTGGAGGTTTTGGTGGAACTGTCTTTACCTGGTTTACTTGTACGATTTTTGTTTCTTGCATTTTCTTCTTCTTCTTCTTCTTCTTTCCAGAGTTATCACAAACTTTATTACCTATCACTTGCTCATACTCAACTCCTTTTTTTGGAAACGGGATGGGTGTTCTGTATGGTGCCACCACTGGCTTTACATACTCGGGTGGTGGTGATGGTGTAACTTCTTCATTGTTACTTACATCGAAAACCTTCTCATCTTCTGATGATGGTTTTTCAGAATTTGTTGAAACCATATTAACATTCTCATTTCGAGGATTTACTTCAGTATTACTTGGTACCTTTCCTTGTTCCCTCTCACTCATCATGCTAGCAAGTGTACCTACGTGTTTTTCTAGATTCAAAAAGGAAGCTTGTTGAGTTCTTAATGACTGATCAAACCTCTCATTCATTTGGGTTTGAGATGTAATAAATTGTGTTTGAGATTCCATTAGCTTTGCCATCATTTCTTCCAGATTTGGTTTTTTTTCTTCGGTTTATTGTGGTGATTTATACAAGATAGGTTTTTGTTGATTGAAAGTGTTATTTTGAGTTGGTTGGTTATTCAGACCTTGTTGGTTATACGAGTTATTGTTTGGCCCATTTGGATTGTAAAGAATGTTTTGATTTCGATTGAAGTTTGGCCTTGGCGGTTGATAATTATTCAGATAATTAGTTCCCGGCCTTTGGTTCATGTAGGAAACATTCTCTCGTTGTTCCATTGTTTGCTCAATGTGACAATCTTTCGTTAAGTGTGGTCCACCGCATTGCTCACAACTGATTCGTATTGCGTGAATATCTTTAGTCATCTTTTCCATTCATCTTTCAAAAGCATCTATTTTTGCAGAAACGGAATCAAAGTCATGGTTAGAATTGGCTCTAGCCGCTTTAGATGAACGACAGATATCTTTTTCTTGATGCCACTCATGAGAGTGTGAGGCTGTGTTATCAATGATCTTGTGAGCTTTAGTTGCGGTTTTCTTCATAATGGAACCACCAGCTGCTATATCGATGTCTTTTCGTGTAGCAATGTCGATACCTTGGTAGAATATTTGTACTATTTGATAAGTGTCTAAACCGTGCCGAGGACATCCTCTCAACAACTTTCCAAATCTTGTCCACGCCTCATATAGAGTTTCATTTGGCTTCTGCGTGAATGTAACAATTTCTCCTTAAAGTCTCATGGCTTTAGATGCCGGAAAGAATTGTTTAAGAAAATTTTCAACTAAAACATCCCATGTATCAATCGCCCCTTCAGGTAACGATTCTAACCAATCTTTGGCTTCTCCCTTTAAAGTACAGGGAAATAACATGAGATAGATCTGTTCATCCTCAACTTCTCTTATTTTAAAAAAAGTAAAGATCCTATTAAAGGTACGAAGATGTTCGTTTGGATCTTCCTTCGGCGCACCACTAAATTGGCATTGATTAGTTACCATGTGTAGGATTTGTCCTTTGATTTCATAATCTGACGCATTAATGTCTGGCTTAATAATGGCGTGTCCTTGGCCCGTGCGTGTGGCTCTCATTCGATCTTCCATACTTAGAGGTTCCATTACTTCCATAATTGAATTTGTTGAATACGAATCACTAGAGGATTATGATTTAACGGTTTGTAGTTCAAGAGGAATAATTAGTGGTTCAGGATCTTGGAATTGTCTCTGAATATCCTCCGGGTTTTCAATTTTGAAGTCGAGTTCAAAAAATGAATTATCGGAAATTTGAATTGGAGTACTTGGTCGACTTGATGACGATTCTAAAGAAAAATCAACGGCGACAATATTTGCTAGATGTCTTGATCGAGTTACAGGTGGTGAACGTATGAAAGGTGGTGAACGTTTTGCTCGGTGCATTCACTGAATATCCTATTAGTTATAAAAGATAAAAATTATATAAGCTATCAAAATAATAGACTTTTCTAATTTTGCCCACGTTTCGAATAGCCAATAGATGCAGCAGGTAGCCAGGACCCTTTAAATCGGAAGCCCACAACTCGCCACTAACAAATCCAACTATTACTACGAACTAGAAAATTTTAGATGTCTATCAATTTAACCGCTTAAAATAATTTTTTGTTGAAGTTTTGAAATAAAAATCTATATCCTAAAAACTAGAGCGTCGAGAAATAAGAAAGAAAAAAAGCGCGTCGAAAAACCTCGAAAAATAAAAGGTCGAAAAATAAGCGTCAAAAAATAATAAAAAGAAAGTAAAGCGTCGAAACTTAAAAGTCTAAAAAATAAGAATTAAAACTTACGTCTAAAGGTATTAAAGCTTAAAAAGAATTCTATATCCAAAACGGCAATAACTTAAAAAGTACTAAAATCTTAAAACGGCGTCGCAAAATTTTAAAGCACCTAAATCTTAATCTAAAGAAAAAGCACTTAAGGGATTTTACGGCAAAGCCTAAAAATCTAGAAATAAAAATAACTACGGCAAATACTATATTTAAAACTAATTACGAACGAAAAATACAAATTACGAATTAAACTAATAAAAAGATACGAAAATATAAAAATAAAACTAAAGTTATAAAAATACAATTTTTTTATAAAAATATTATTTTTATATTATTTATATAAAAGTATTAGTTTTATATATTTAATTAAAATTAATAAAACTAACTAAAACTAAAAATAAAACTAAATTAAACTAATTATTATTTTAATTAACCCTAAATCTAATTAATTAATAATAATAATATTAATTAAACACAAACCCTATCCGTACCAGCTCAGGTTCAGACCTGTCAGACCCGACCATGCGGTCGCATGGATTTATAACTGAACCTTCATGCGATCGCATGAGGGTCAGGTTCAGTTCACATGCAGGTTCAAAATTGACAGGTTCAACGTATATTTTTATTTTATTTTACTTTTTTTTAAACTTATAAAATATTTATATAAAATAAATAAATACTTATACTTTAAAAACTAAAAAGAAAATAGAAATACTTTATAATTTTATATATTTTAAACAAACTCTTAAAAAAATATATATATATATTTTGTTTTTTTCTTTTTATATTTTTGTATTTTTAATATTTAAAACATATTTTTACAAAAAGAAATTAAAACTTAATAAAAATCTTTTTTATAGCGTTTCGCTTTCGGCGTTGTTTATCCCCGGTAACGGCGCCAAAAACTTGATGTTATGCGAGGTGTATACGAAATATTATTATTTTAATTACGAAATACGATACAATTTACACAAGTTATTTATTTATTTATATAGATGGAATATACTTAAACTTTGCTACAACACTTATAGGCAGTGTACCTAATTGTAGAGTAGTGTAGTTTTTAGTAAGTCCGGTTCGTTCCACAGGGAGCTAGCTGAGTTTAACGCTATATTTTTAACAATTATATTTATATAAAATATGTATAATTATATATAGAAATATTATTATAAAAGGGGTTTTTTACCGTTTAATGACCGGTTTGTCGATTTTAAATAAAGCGTAAAGATAAATGACGATAAAATAAATGATAGAATTTAAATTGCGATAAAGTAAATTGCAGTAATTAAAATGACAATAAATAAAAGTACGATGAAATATGAAATAAAAGTATTATGCTTATTTAAACTTCCGTAATCATGATGTTTGACGTTTTGATTTTAATTAATTGTTACCCGGGTTAATTGTCCTTTGTCCTGGTTTATTTGATACCTATCTGGTTTTTGTCCATAATAGTACATCGATCATAATTATAAAATACTCGTCAAATTAACCTTATTCCCGAAGTCAAATATTCCAACTAATTAGGGATTCGAACTGTAACAAGGTTTTAATACTTTGTTAATAATTACACCATGTTATCGACTGCGTGTAATCCAAGGTTTTAATACTTTGTTAACAATTACATCAATTATCCTTGTATGTAATCCACCCCTATTTTAATGAGATATGAATATTAATTTACCCACTTGATCAGAATGAATACTCAATTACCCAACCCGAATAATTAATTAAATGATCGTAAAAGATGTCGTATAAACGTCACTAAATAGAACATACATAATCATTTTAATAATTATTAGATTAACTAATTTGAAGATAGGTTCGACAGGTTCCAATGAGTTGTCATTCGATTAGACAATACCCCCTATCTATTAATAGTCAATAGTCCAATTTTCACAAGTGTCGGTCTTTTGTCCAAACCTTAATTATGGTACAAAATCTAATAACCCAATCTTAATTTTTAGTCCAACATCATGATTACTTTGTCTCAAATAAACATAATAATAACTTAGTTACGAGACATTAATTTAAAAAGGAAGAACATAGCTTACAGTGGTGATTAATCGAGTAGCGTTACACGGACAGAGTTCCGACTTTAAAACCCGTAAAACATTTCTTACAATAACCCAACTAAACCATAATTTATTATTAATCTTAAACTAAAATTATAATTATAATATAAATATATTACATAGAGAAGAGAGATTGATTTTTGTGTCCTTTTTCGTTCGATAGAAGCCTGGCTTTTATAGGCATAATTCCTGATTCTGATTCCCATGCGAGTGCATAGGGTTTTAGTGTAAATCTCATGCACTCGCATGGGCTCATGCACTCGCATGGGTTTTATGCCTATTTCCCATGCGATCGCATGGCCGTCAGATTCAGCTCACATATTTTTTTGTTTTCTAGTTTGTCGACATATTTATTAAATATATATATATAATATATATAATTTATATTAATTATATATATATTATATTATATTCTTGTGCATAGTTGACTCGTAATTTTAGGATCGTTGACTCGCGCATTGATGCCCGGTTTATGTCTCGGCTCCGGATTTCCGAACGTCCTTTCGTACGCGTAGATATCTTGTACTTTGCGTTCCGCGGCTTGTACTCTTGTAATTTTTAGACGTTTCTCATCAATAAATGGAACCACTTGGATTATAACTTGTACATTTGAGCTTTTTGGTCATTTGCGTCTTCAAATCGTCATTTTCTTCTGTTGTCTTCGCACTTATTTATTTAAACGAATATTACATAAAAATATAACAATAGCAACTAAAAGCTTTACATATTGGGATGATATTGCGACTAAATATATGTTTATTTGGAGCACTATCATTAAGCCTAGAGCGTAAAGCATACAATAAAGAATTTAAGTTTCTCTATCAAGTATATTTCAAACTTATTATCCGTGAGTTCAAAGAACTTTTCAAAAGTAAAATTGTTAATTGGATCAATAACTAAGTCATGAACTTTCATTTGCATGATTAAGATTTCATTCTAATACTTCTTAACGAATACTGTATTGTAAAATTTTACCATTTCACACACATGATCAAGCAAGTATGTCCTAAGTTTATCAAGACTTTCAAGATGCAAAGATATAGCCTTTTCATGTATGTTTGATTATTCCTTAAGGCTACTCGAACGTCTATTTAGACCTAGGTAGGTTTTAATTTCTAAAGAGTATCCTAGAGATGTACCTACCTTTAGAGTCACACTTACACCTTTGAGTGATAATCTAGCATTGATTTCCATAGGTGTGTCTAATTACTTAGCACTTATCTAAAAGGTTAGTGAAACTTTTTATTTTACTTGTTTGTTCTAGGTGTTCGTTTGACACAAACCTAATCCTAGTTTAGAAATTAAGAGAATTAATTATTCTTAAAGCTTTATAACCTCAAAGATTAACAATCAACCGTCCTAATGTGTCTAAGTGTGTTTTAGACATTTGACAACTCAACAAACACTGATGCGTTTAACTAACAATTTCTATCAATGACGACTTTTAGTGATATTCTAATTCTTATACCAATCATGTTAGAGCATCACAAATTATCGATGTAAACTTAATATTATATCCAAAGGATGCAATATAAGTCATTGAGCTTACTAAATCCTAGTCGAACATTAAACTTTAAAAGTTAGTTTTGGACATAAGGTTGTTTGAGATTCCTAGGCATTTTCTTTAAGAAATTTACGTTTTTTATTTTTATTTTGATTTTTATGACTAATTAAGTAAACTTTTAATGACTACTACTCTAGCAAATTATACAAGAATACTATCTTTTAAGTTTTAGCCTAGAATGCGTTCTATAATCACAAATGTATCTCATTAAGCGTAGATGATATAAAACATCCACAACCCATTTATTAAGACTACAAAATTGAACTTTGTAAATCTAAACTATACCTAAAAAACGGAGAACTTAGACTACACACTTAAAATCTAATTTGACTCCTATTAATGTCTCCTAAGATTTGTTTAACATGATTCTCTTTGCTATCATTGTTTATCAAATATTTACTTTGTTGAAGCAAACTAATGAGAATGATCTTTTTAACACTTTAGCTCGCTTAGTGATCATCATATATTACTCTTAGGTAGATCTCTAATTATTAGTTTCATGGTTGTGTGATCTAATCTTATATGTCATCAAAAAAAAAATGTATTGATGCACCACACATATTAACATGTTCTTATCTTTTCACCAATTTCACTTGCAAGCATATAAGACATTCTACCTAATTGTATGCATAACATGTTTCTACTTTCAAATAAGTTGTGACCTAACTAGTATGTTAAGATATATGCACATAGCAAGCTACAACTCAAGTAGCACATTTACTTTCAAGAAATGTTACCTCTACCGATAATGGTACTTCAAATATTTCCATCACGTCATCATGTTATTTGTGCTCAGGGTGACATATTTATCATGGACATGTGTTTCGAGTACTTGTGATTACATCGTCTTCCACCACACTTGTTAACAAACCAACAACTTGTTAGAAACACAAAATGTGGTACCCAATGTTTGTTAGGTCCGAGATTGTTAGCATTAAATATTCTCACCCTAATCCATTTTAGTAGATTTCTCAAACACTAGAGTTTATCCTTTTAGACATGTTTATATTATAAGATTTGATAAACCAAGTTCATGTCTTGAGTGAGGATAATTGATCGTGTACACTTATAGTTGTTTGAGAATCACTATCACTTATATAAATAAGTGTCACTTGATGACAATAAATAGCTTTACATATAGCAAATGTTTAGATTTTTCCAATAAACAAAGTAAAACTAATGTTATAACTAATTTACAAAGAATCAACATCTGAAAGTATCAAACCACGGCCGATCTTAAAATTGCAAAAGCACATTTTGATCAGAGCCTATGCGGTCGATCCACGGTCAACCGTAGGCTCGACCACCGACTAGTTTGGCACTATGTTGAGTTTTATGAAGTGTGTTCTCGAAAAGCATGTGATAGGTTTGCTCAAGGTTTTTTATTTTTTATTTTTTACAGCCAAGTATTGGTTTATCAGTTGGAATCTTTGACTTTAAAAATCACTTTTACTATATCACCACTTTTTATCATTTTCGAAGAAAGGTAATTCTTTTTCAAAATAGTCACGACTTAGTGATTTTTGGTTTCAAGTTGTAATTACCCCTAAGTAACTTTTTGTTCGAGAACACTTATTTAGATGCTTAGAGTCTAATCTTAGATATATTATATCTATCACTTAAGGCTCTAAGATGTGTGACAACCTACGTATTCTATCATGTAAGATCAATTTATCAAGCACACATTAAGCAATAACTCATGTCATTTTTCATGCAAGGATTCTGATAGTGCTCCAAATGAACATATATTTAGTAGCAATATCCTCCCAATATGTAAATTATTTAGTTGAAATTGTCCTATTTTAAGTTGTAATTGTTTAAATAAATAAGTGCGAAGACAAAAGGCGAAAACGATGATTTGAAGACACAAACGTCCAAAAAACACAAATGTTCGAGATACAATTCAAAAGGTTCAATTTATTGATGAAAAACGTCTAAAAATGACAAGAGTACAAGTTACAAAATGCAAAGTACAAGATATTAAATTGTACGCAAGGACGTTCGAAAATCCAGAACCGGGACATGAGTCAACTATCAACGCCCGACGCAATGGACCAAAAATTATGAGTCAACTATGCACAGGAATAAAATATAATATATAAATAATTATATAAATTATTTATATATTATAAATATATATATAATCATGTCGACAAGCTATGAGACAAACGATCCTGAGCTGGATTTTCAAACTCCACGACTCGCGGAGTTTGAAGGCCAAAAACTCCATGACTCGCGGAGCTGTCAGAAATCAAAACGCCTATAAAAGGCCATGCATTCGTTCGATAAAAATAATAAATAATAATAATAATACTCTTTAATAAATAAATAAATAAATAAATATATATATATATATATATATATATATAATATATATAGTATAGGGTAGTTTTATATTAGATTAGTTCGGGTTATGTAAAGGTTATTTTACGGGTTTTTGAAGTCGAAATTCTGTCCGTGTAACACTACGCGATAAATACTCAATGTAAGTTATGTTCTTCTTTTTAAATTAATGTCTCGTACTTAAGTTATTATTATGCTTATTTGAGCCAAAGTAATCATGATGTTGGACTAAATATTAAAGACGGGGTAATTGGGCTTTGTACCATAATTGGGGTTTGGACAAAAGAACGACACTTGTGAAAATTAGACTATGGGCTATTAATGGGCTTTATATTTGTTTAACTAAATGATAGTTTGTTAATTTTAATATAAAGATTTACAATTGGACGTCCCTATAAATAACCATATACACTCGATCGGACACGATGGGCGGGATATTTATATGTACGAATAATCGTTCATTTAACCGTACACGGGAATGGATTAATAGTCTATAGAATTATTAAAACAGGGGTGAAATTATGTACAAGGACACTTGGCATAATTGATAACAAAGTATTAAAACCTTGGGTTACACGCAGTCGATAACCTGGTGTAATTATTAAACAAAGTATTAAAACCTTGTTACAGTTTAAGTCCCCAATTAGTTGGAATATTTGACTTCGGGTATAAGGATAATTTGACGAGGACACTCGCACTTTAAATTTATGACCGATGGACTGTTATGGACAAAAACCAGACGGACATATTAAATAATCCAGGACAAAGGACAATTAACCCATGGGCAATAAACTAAAATCAACACGTCAAACATCGTGATTATGGAAGTTTAAATAAGCATAATATATTTTATTTCATATTTCCTCGTACTTTTATTTATTGTCATTTTAATTATTGTTATTTATTTTATCGTTATTTAAATATCGTCATTTACTATACGCTTCGCTTAAAATATAAAATCGACAAACCGGTCATTAAACGGTAAACCCCCTTTTATATATTATTATATATATATATTTATATATTTTGTACAAATATAGTTGTTTAAAAATATAGTGTGCAATAAGCCCGCTCCCTGTGGAACGAACCGGACTTACTAAAAACTATACTACTCTACGATTAGGTACACTGCCTATAGTGTTGTAGCAAGGTTTAGGTATTTCCATTCAATAAATAAATAAATATCTTGTGTAAAATTGTATCGTATTTAATAGTATTTCCTTGTAAAATTTAATAGTATTTTATACCCCTTAGCTTTCACATCAGATTCAAGGCACAAGTAATTTCAATTATCACATATATTGCATAGACCTAAGTTTTATGACAAGTTTTAAGGTACTTCTATTGTGTACACTATAGTTGTGATTTTAACCTAACCCATATTTTTTTTTACATACTTTAATTTTCAAAAATTAACTTTGTTTATTAAAAAAATGTTTCTTTGTTCAAGCTTTTCTTTTTCAACCATAGTTTTGTTAATTATCACAACATTTAGAGTACACAAATATTAAAAAGACTAAAAATGAACAATCTTACCTCACCATGTGAATAGTGGTATTTTATGTGAATGATGGTATTTTTCCTCAAAGTTTGAGCATTCGGGTTAGATCCCTGACTCCACATCACAAGAGTGTCTTGAAGTTGCTTCTCATATAAAAAATTTCATCACGATTCAAGACTAACTCATCCAAAATTTCTTTTGCGTTCTCCAAACAAGTAAAACTTGGTCTCAAGATCTTTGACTCAGGTTTTTGCAAAAAATAGTTTTTCGACATGACAAAAACGTTTTTTGAGCAAAGATTAGAGCAACCGCTCTGATACCAATTGTAAGTAACTAGAGGGGGTGAATAGTTACTTAATGGTTTCTTAAAACTTTTTCGAAATCTTTAGCTATTAAAAGATAAGTTTTAAGTGCGGAAGTGTTCGTATTTGTTAATGCAAGTATGTAAAGAATGTAAGTGCACAAACACAAGGATTTATAATGGTTTGGGAGGATGTTAACTAATCCTCCTTAATCCACTCCTTAATTCTAAGAATTGAGACTTTTTGTAACACCGTATTTTTTTTTTAAATATTCACAGCAGAAGACTTATTAATTTACATATCCTATATTAGTACATACTTGTATGATTACACAAAATCGCAGGTGTTACGTTATTACTACAAACCATTTGGCCATATTGTTTATTATAAAACATCAGAGTTATTCACTGTGTCAAACATCTGCAGCTGTCCGGTAAAACCCACCAAAAGCTGCTAATCTATACCTGCAGGGCAAAACACTGTGGGGGAATTAGCATAACGCTAAGTGAATGACAATATCTAGGTGGACATCACTACAAGCATCAAGCACAGCTTAAAGGAACTGGTCACTAATCACTTAAAACCATACACAAGAGGACCGACAACCCATAACTGATCAAGCTAGAATATACCGATGGTCCACACTACTGAGTCACTGGTATAGTCTTCCATACGTGACACACTCGCATTCACACTATACCACTAACCAGTAACACTTGGACCCAATACTATTACCCTAAATATACAAGGTAAATAGCATTGACCTCTTACATCGCACAAAACACATCGACAAGATCACTGGGTGCGCATATAATCACATATAGTCACTGCACTGGTCACAGACTCATTACACCGTCTAATTATGAGCATGACACGGATCACTATACTTGTCACTGTATAATCACATCCATAAAGATAATCCCAATCACCTGGAAGCACAAGTACTCAGTTGTCTTATATCACTGAGCCTTCACATTTCCGCTTATCACCTGAGAATATCAGTTCTCTAGTTAGTACACTTTTCAATCAAATTACTCAGTAGCATAAATATCATAGCAATACAGTAAATAGGTCAAAATTACACTTGACCCAAACATACAAACACTGTCACTCGCACTGATGAGGTCTCACTCGTGCGACTGACTATGCTCACTCACACGAGTGAGTATCCTCACTCACACGACTGACCTATCACTTATACTAGTGATTAACAAACCTACTCACATGGTTTAGTGTCTCAATCCTGCGAATGGACACTTCACTCGCACATGTGAGTGCCTCAGACGCACGGTTGAGCAAGTACAGCAACAAAGTTGCAATTACAGCTTTTTACACTCAATATAAATTTGATTTAGTTTTTTAAAACCTTATCATCAGATACTATATCTTAAGATGATTCCAACGATAGTTTATTTGTCAAAAACGGAGTTACGGTTTGAAAGTTACAGCCTTTTCAATTTTAGCAAAAGCTGACCACTGCTCAATCGCGTGGCTGAGACCTCAAACGCACGGTTGAGCCCTCAACCACATGGTTGAGCCCTCAAAAGTGTGCTCAACTGCACGGTTGAGCTGTCAAACATGTGGGAGCTGTAGAACAGCTCCAGCTCGCTATTTTCGCGTTTTTTGACCCCAAAACTCGATTTTTGCTTGTTTTGGTCAACCTAATGCATCAAGAATACCACATAACACATATAGAAACTATTTCTAAAATCAATCAAGCATAACAAACACATATCATCAAGAATTGATCATCAAAAGCTTACTTTTTCAAAACCCACCTAAAACGCATTTCAATTCATCCAAATTAAAGATATTTACCTGGTTTTGATTCTGAAATCATAGAGAATTTGATGAACGAAATCACTAGCTTTGATTTACACTTCTTGATTTTAGGATTTAGAGAGCAAAAGGGTGTTTAGGTTTATGTTATTACTAAATAAGAAATGAATGAAACGTACAGTACATGTATATCTCATTTTTGGGTTTCTTCACATGTAGGTAAGTTCTTCCGTCTAACACACGGGTATTACCAGTTATCTGAAACCCAAAATCTTTAATAACTTATTCATTCTAAGTCCAATTCACAAAAGAAAATATGTTCTGCGACCCTTGCCAGAAAACGCGCATTATCCCATACACAATAATTATAAAACACATAATTATTAAAATCATTATTTTAGCACAGAAGGGTAAATAAGTTATTACCTACTAGGCCCAAAGCTAGGATGTTATAAATTTACCCCATTAAAGGAGATTCTGTCCTCGGAATCTGGTCACGATTAAACCAATGTGGGTATCTAGAGGTCATTAATTCCTCAGTCTCCCATGTCAGATTGGTGCCTAAACTATGCTTGCATTCCACAAGCACCATTGAAATCTGCTTCTTGTGCAACTTAGTCACTTTTCTGTCGACGATCCTCACTGGTTCTTTCACCAATTTCTTACTTGAATCTACTTTCAAATCTTGGAGAAGAAGAATTTGACTTTCGTCGTCCACTTTACACTTACTAATGTAGCAGATGTTAAACGTGTCGTGAATACCTGCTAACTCTGGAGGGTGATCTAACACTACAATTTGATCGTTCAGCACTTGACGAATTCTAAAAGGACCAATATACCTTAGAGCCAGTTTTCCTCATTTACCAAATCGAATTACACCCTTCCACAGTGACACTTTTAAATATACACGTTCACCCACAGTAAACGTCATTGGTCGTTGATGAGGATCTGCATACATCTTTTGCCGATCTCTAGCAGCTTTCAGCTTTTCACGTGCAATAACCACTTTTTCTGCAGTCTGCTGCACAATTTTTTGACCCGCAAACTGTTTCTCACCTGCCTCCAACCAACACGATGGAGTTCGACACTTTCTATCATACAAAATTTTATATGGCGGCATGCCAATACTTGAATGATAGGAGTTGTTGTAAGCAAATACGATCAATGGCAGATGATAATCCCACGATCCATCATACTCTAACACACAAGCCCTTAACATATCCTCTAAAGTCTGAATAGTTCGTTCACTTTGACCGTTAGTCTGAGGACGGTAAGATGTACTAAGGTTGACATGAGTACCCAAATTTTCTTGTAAACTATTCCAGAAGCTAGACACAAATCGGGAATCTCTATCTGACATAATAGACAACGGTATCCCATGTCGTGATACTATTTCATTTAGGTACAACTGGGCTAATTTAGTCAACGAAGCTGTTTCACTAGTAGCTAGAAAATGTGAACTTTTGGTTAAACGGTCCACTATTACCCAAATCATATCATTTCCTTTCTGGGTTCTGGGTAGTTTTGTCACAAAATCCATGGTGATATGTTCCCATTTCTACTCTGAAATCTCTAATTGATGCAAAGACCCATACGGTTTCTGGTGTTCTGCTTTCACTTGGGCACAAATGTAACACTTTTTCACGTATTGCGCGATGTCTGCTTTCATAGTTGGCCACCAATATAACACTTTCAGATCATGGTAAATTTTGTACTACCGGAATGCACGGATAATCTCGATTTATGTAGTGACCCGTCCTAATCCATCTGGACGAAGTCTTCAACAGTTGGTCCCATTACGAGGTTCTGACCTCTATATGCCATGAACGACTCCATGTAATATGAGCAAATGCACAGCAGAAGATTTCTTTCATACCTGAGAATAAACATGCTTTAAAGTGTCAACCAAAAGGTTGGTGAGTTCATAGGTTTATCATAAAACAATAAATTTCATCATTTTGATAGACCACAAGATTTCCATTTATAAATATATGTACACTCACAAGTGTATAAAACCGTTCTGCTTATGTTGAGGCCTCAGTAACCAACCTTAACAATAGTATAATAAGTCATCTTCGCAAAGATGGATACGTACACTCGCAAGTGTTTAAATAATCCTCGAAGTACTAAACATCCGCCCACTAGTTCTTATGTCTAGTGCAGCCTACAGGATGGGGGTGTTAAGCCCGGTAGATCTATCTTTAGGATTCGCGCTTACATGCTCTTATAACATGTAACTAAATTACCTAGCACATCAATCCGCAGAATATCATTTTTAATCACTTGTCTCTATTTCGTAAAGCATTTATAAAAGCAGCGCATGTATTCTCAGCCCAAAATTATATATTGCAAAAGTAATTAAAAAGGGAGCAAATGAAACTCACCTAATGTATTTGTAGTAAAAATACATATGATGTCATTTATCAAGTGTAGGGTTGGCCTAGGATTCACGAACCTTAAAGCTTCCCAAAAATAGTGCCTCGAACAAGACTCAAACCTGAGACCTCCCGCTCACACACCCACTAACACTCAGAACCATTACACTATCCAGTTCATTTTTTATTTCTCTCAGAGAAATAAACATATATCCCATATATGAATCTCATTTTTTTTTCTTCTTCAATATACAATATACGATCGATAGAAAGAAAAAAATATTTTTTTTTCTTTTTACCCAGCTTCTTGGCCCAACAACAAAATAAAAACTTCGGCCCAACCAAATAACCAAGTCTCGGCCCAACTAGTTTCCCAAGCCCAACAATACAAGAAAATACTCGGCCCAAATCACACATGGTGGAATGTCGATGGGTTTTATAGAAAACGACTAGCAGGCCAACAAGATATCCTCTAATCACCAATCACCTTTATCTCTTAATTTAATCAAGTCCATTTAATAAGCCTTATTTTCGTAAGGTGCAGGTGGGGACTGCTTTTTCACGTCCTACTTGACAGATACAAACATAATGATAATAGTTTTACACTTTTAAAAACTACTTAGTGGGTGTGCACATGTCTTCAGTGAAGAAAAAAAAATTAAATAGAACTCGAGCATGCTGTACAGGATTTTAAATATAGAAAAGGTATATGAGTTTGTGATGGTTTTTAAATGGTTATGGTGATGGTTAATGTGCACGACACAAGAACATAGGAGAAAAAGAGAAGCAGTTCCCTAAACGACTTATGGTTGTTGTAGAAGGTGGTTGCGTTCTATCACCGAAAAGGAACAGAAAAAAAATATGGTCGCGAGTGGTAGTGTTTAGGGTGGTGACCGATTGTGATGATGACGGTAAGGTGGTTCTAATCGGGTTTGATGGTTCATGAAAGTGGAGAGAGAGATGTAGTGACCCGAACTTTTCCATGTTTATATATATTAATTGAGATTGATATTTACATGATTAAATGTTTCCAACATGTTAAGCAATCAAACTTGTTAAGACTTGATTAATTGAAATATGTTTCATATAGACAATTGACCACCCAAGTTGACCGGCGATTCACGAACGTTAAAACTTGTAAAAACGACATGACGATATATATATATGGATATACATATGGTTAACATGAGATTATGATAAGTAAGTATCTCCATAAGTATATTAATAATGAGTTATATACATATAAACAAGACTACTAACTTAAGGATTTTGAAACGAGACATATATGTAACGATTATCGTTGTAACGATATTTAAATGTATATATATCATATTAAGATATATTAATATATCATAATATCATGATAATATAATAATTTAACATCTCATTAGATATAATAAACAATGGATTAACAACATTAATTGAGATCGTTAACTTAAAGGTTTCAAAACAACACTTACATGTAACGACTAACGATGACTTAACGACTCAGTTAAAATGTATATACATGTAGTGTATTTAGATGTATTAAAATACTTTTGGAAGACTTCAAGACATATATCAAAACACTCATACTTAACGAAAATGGTTACAGTTACTTTCCCATTCTTTTCTTTCATCAAGAATTCTAGTCGTATTCTTACCCGTATTATACACAGCTTCAAAACGTACTTACTATGAGTATATATCAATAGGAACTAGCATGGGATTCCACTCTTAATTATGTCATGTATGACTAATCAATTTTAACTTCTACCATGAGCTAGTCAACTAACTAGAACTCCTTTTAACCCCACTCACCACTCACCAATTACCACTCATCATTCACTCCATTTCACTTCCAATTCTCTTTCTAATTCTCTCTCAACACACACACACACACTATTATGAACGTATTTTTCCAGTAGTTAATCATCATCTTCATCAAAAATCACTTCAAGAATCAAGCTATAATCATCATAGGAAGAACACTTCAAGAACACTTCAAAAATCCCTTCAAGTTTACTAATTTACTTCCAAGCTTTCTAATCCATTCCAAGTAATCATCTAAGATCAAGAAACCTTTGTTATATATAGTAGGTTATCTTTCTTATTCAAGGTAATATTCATATTCAAACTTTGATTCAATTTCTATAACTATAAACTATCTTAATTCGAGTAAAAATCTTACTTGAACTTGTTTTTGTGTCATGATCCTACTTCAAGAACTTTCAAGCCATCCAAGATCCTTTGAAGCTAGATCATTTCTTGTCACTTCCAGTAGGTTTACCTACTAAACTTGAGGTAGTAATGATGTTCATAACATCATTCGATTCATATATATAAAACTATCTTATTCGAAGGTTTAAACTCGTAATCACTAGAACATAGTTTAGTTAATTCTAAACTTGTTCGCAAACAAAAGTTAATCCTTCTAACTTGACTTTTAAAATTAACTAAACACATGTTCTATATCTATATGATATGCTAACTTAATGATTTAAAACCTGGAAACACGAAAAACACCGTAAAACCGGATTTACGCCGTCTTAGTAACACCTCGGGCTGTTTTGGGTTAGTTAATTAAAAACTATGATTAACTTTGATTTAAAAGTTGTTATTCTGAGAAAATGATTTTTATTATGAACATGAAACTATATCCAAAAATTATGGTTAAACTCAAAGTGGAAGTATGTTTTCTAAAATGGTCATCTAGACGTCGTTCTTTCGACTGAAATGACTACCTTTACAAAAATGACTTGTAACTTATTTTTCCGACTATAAACCTATACTTTTTCTGTTTAGATTCATAAAATAGAGTTCAATATGAAACCATAGCAATTTGATTCACTCAAAACGGATTTAAAATGAAGAAGTTATGGGTAAAACAAGATTGGATAATTTTTTTCATTTTAGCTACGTGAAAATTGGTAACAAATCTATTCCAACCATAACTTAATCAACTTGTATTGTATATTATGTAATCTTGAGATACCATAGACACGTATACAATGTTTCGACCTATCATGTCGACACATCTATATATATTTCGGAACAACCATAGACACTCTATATGTGAATATTGGAGTTAGCTATACAGGGTTGAGGTTGATTCTAAAATATGTATAGTTTGAGTTGTGATCAATACTGAGATACGTATACACTGGGTCGTGGATTGATTCAAGATAATATTTATCGATTTATTTCTGTATATCTAACTGTGGACAACTAGTTGTAGGTTACTAACGAGGACAGCTGACTTAATAAACTTAAAACATCAAAATATATTAAAAGTGTTGTAAATATATTTTGAACATACTTTGATATATATGTATATATTGTTATAGGTTCGTGAATCAACCAGTGGCCAAGTCTTACTTCCCGACGAAGTAAAAATCTGTGAAAGTGAGTTATAGTCCCACTTTTAAAATCTAATATTTTTGGGATGAGAATACATGCAGGTTTTATAAATGATTTACAAAATAGACACAAGTACGTGAAACTACATTCTATGGTTGAATTATCGAAATCGAATATGCCCCTTTTTATTAAGTTTGGTAATCTAAGAATTAGGGAACAGACACCCTAATTGACGCGAATCCTAAACATAGATCTATTGGGCCTAACAAACCCCATCCAAAGTACCGGATGCTTTAGTACTTCGAAATTTATATCATATCCGAAGGGTGTCCCGGAATGATGGGGATATTCTTAAATATGCATCTTGTTAATGTCGGTTACCAGGTGTTCACCATATGAATGATTTTTATCTCTATGTATGGAATGTGTATTGAAATATGAAATCTTGTGGTCTATTATTATGATTTGATATATATAGGTTAAACCTATAACTCACCAACATTTTTGTTGACGTTTTAAGTATGTTTATTCTCAGGTGATTATTAAGAGCTTCCGCTGTCGCATATTTAAATAAGGACGAGATTTGGAGTCCATGCTTGTATGATATTGTGTAAAAACTGCATTCAAGAAACTTATTTTGTTGTAACATATTTGTATTGTAAACCATTATGTAATGGTCGTGTGTAAACAGGATATTTTAGATTATCATTATTTGATAATCTTCGTAAAGCTTTTTAAAACCTTTATCTATGAAATAAAGGTTATGGTTTGTTTTAAAAATGAATACAGTCTTTGAAAAACGTCTCATATAGAGGTCAAAACCTCGCAACGAAATCAATTAATATGGAACGTTTTTAATCAATAAGAACGGGACATTTCAGTTGGTATCCGAGCGTTGGTCTTAGAGAACCAGAATTTTGCATTAGTGTGTCTTATCTAGTTTGTTAGGATGCATTAGTGAGTCTGGACTTCGACCGTGTTTACTTGAAAAATGATTGCTTAACAAATTTTGTTGGAAACTATATATTTTTAACATGTGAATATTATGTGATATATTAATCTCTTAACGCGTTTGATATTATGTGATAGATGTCTACCTCTAGAACAAGTCCCATTTACTCACCTAATAATAATGAAGAGTCAAATGTAAATTGGAATGATTCGTGGACTGATTCACAAGTTCCCAAAGAGGAACCGGAAGAAGAGTCGGAACCGGAAGAAGAATCGGAACCGGAAGAAGAATCGGAACCGGATGAAGAAATAGAACCGGTGGGGGAAATAATAAAACGGTTAAGTAAAAGAAAATCCTCAACCAACCGACCAAGGTTAATTATGGTCAATGGTGTTTCCGCCAAGGAAGCAAAATATTGGGAGGATTACCAATTCTCCGATGAATCGGATTCCGACGTGAATTCCGATGATGTTATAGAAATTACCCCAACTGAATTTAAAAAGGTAAAAGAAAATAATAAGGGAAAGGGCATAAAAATAGAGAAATCTAATTCCAACCCCGATGAACTTTATATGTATCGTCAACCCCCGAAGTCCTTAAGTTGTAACAATGACCCGGGAACCTCTAAACCACCAGGTTTTTCTAAACCAATGTGGATAACGACGGCTCGTATTAGGGGAACATCATATATCCCTAGAAACTTGGCAAAACGAACCAAAACCGAAGAAGAAGAAACAAGCGAGTCGAAATAAGATAGTTGTATTCGTGTGGTGTAATATAAGTAATATAGTGTGCTTATGCTTTATGATATATGTAAAAATTGCTTGTATTAATAAGTATTTTTTTTTTATGAATCTAACTCTTGTCTATTTTACAGTATAAAAACACAAAATGGATAGACAACCCAATATTTTAATAGACCTACCCGGAGACATGATTGATGAAATCTTGTCTAGAGTCGGTCAGAATTCTTCGGCACAACTATTTAAGGCGAGATCAGTTTGTAAGACATTCGAAGAACGTTCTAAGAATGCCTTGGTTTATAAAAGGCTTTCGTTCGAAAGATGGGGGATATCACATTGGGAAATCCATAAGTTACGATGTGTTTACTTTGACGCATATATTGCGGGGAACCCAAATGCTATTTTACGCAATGGGTTAAGAAATTATTTTGACTCAATATATCCGAATATTGGACTTCGTGATTTAGAAAAAGCGGATAACATGCAACATAAAGAAGCATGTTATGCTTACGGATTAGTAATGTTCGCTTCTCACCAAAGTGAGAACAAGAACATCGGGCTACAACTATTAAACAAAACGTTCCCACAAGTGACGGAGTCGGTAATTGGGGTAAGAAATGAGGTTTTTAGATTGTTACGGGACTGTTGGACATTACGTAACCCTCGTCCCTTTGACGACGTTACAACACGCTGTCTTATCAACGGCCATAACGGTTATGTTCCACAAGACCAAGGATGGGAAGTAATCCTAGTAAAACCAGAATGCATGACTTGTTTCTGGACGTATGAGTTACGTGTCTTTATTGCCTTTGCTGAACGACTTGTGTACTAGCTAGAATTATCTTCACAACCATCTTGTATCAAATTTATTGTGTGCTATATTTCATGCTATATGTAAAATAAGCGGTATTGTAAGTTTGAACGCGAAATATTATTATAATCAGTTTTTCATATAGAATTGTAGTAGTTGAATTGTATATTAGCTACTAAGTATGAACTTAACGGGTAGGTACTACCCGAATTTAAACTTATAAAACGCTAATATGAAGAAAAAGCTTTTATAAATGAGTTCATATTATGCTACGAAATACTATTAACTACTCTTAATATTCTGTATGATTAACTTGTTCCATTTGACTATTTTGAAGGAAATGGCACCGACTACTCGACACACCGTGAATATGAATGAAGAGGAATTCCGTACTTTTCTAGCTTCAAACATAGCCGCAGTACAGGCTGCGCTACATACCAACAATAACTTTGGATCTAGCAGTACAGGAAATCGTGTAGGATGCACCTATAAAGAATTTACTGCCTGCAAACCTTTGGAATTTGATGGAACCGAAGGACCGATCGGATTGAAACGGTGGACCGAGAAGGTCGAATCAGTGTTTGCCATAAGTAAGTGTACTGAAGAGGACAAAGTGAAGTACGCTACGCATACCTTCACAGGTTCTGCGTTAACATGGTGGAATACCTATCTAGAGCAAGTGGGACAAGATGATGCGTACGCACTACCGTGGTCAGCATTCAAGCACTTGATGAACGAGAAGTACCGTCCCAGAACCGAGGTCAATAAGCTCAAGACAGAACTTAGAGGGTTACGAACCCAAGGATTTGATGTTACCACGTACGAAAGACGATTCACAGAATTGTGCCTATTGTGTCCGGGAGCGTTCGAAGATGAGGAAGAGAAGATCGACGCGTTTGTGAAAGGATTACCGGAAAGAATCCAAGAACATATAAGTTCACACAAGCCCGCCTCCATACAACAGGCATGTAGAATGGCTCACAAACTAGTGAACCAGATTGAAGAAAGAATTAAAGAACAGACTGCTGAAGAGGCCAATATGAAGAAAGTCAAAAGAAAGTGGGAGGAAAACGGTGATAAGAATCACCAATACAACAACAACAGCAATTACAACAATAATCGCAACAATTATCCCAACAATCGCAACATCAATCGCAATTACAACAAACGGCCCAACAACAACAACAAAAACAACAACAACAACAACAACAGCAACTACAACAATCATCCCAACAACAATAATAACCGCAACAACAACAACAATCAGAAGCAGCTATGCCAAAGGTGTGAAAAGTATCACTCGGGGTTCTGCACTAAATTTTGCAACAAGTGTAAAAGAAATGGTCATAGCGCGGCGAAGTGTGAGGTCTACGGACCAGGGGTTAATAGAACGAAAGGAACAAATGGTGTCGGAACGAGTAATGGCGGAGCAAGTAGTGTCGGAGCAAGTTATGCCAATGTAGTTTGTTATAAATGTGGAAAACCGGGCCACATTATTAGAAATTGCCCGAACCAGGAGAACGCGAATGGACAAGGCCGCGGAAGAGTTTTCAATATTAATGCGGCAGAGGCACAGGAAGACCCGGAGCTTGTTACGGGTACGTTTCTTATTGACAATAAATCTACTTACGTTTTATTTGATTCGGGTGCGGATAGAAGCTATATGAGTAGAGATTTTTGTGCTAAATTAAGTTGTCCATTGACGCCTTTAAATAGTAAATTTTTACTCGAATTAGTAAATGGTAAATTAATTTCAGCAGATAATATATGTCGGAATCGAGAAATTAAACTGGTTAGCGAAACATTTAAGATTGACTTGATACCAGTAGAGTTAGGGAGTTTTGATGTGATAATCGGTATGGACTGGTTGAAAGAAGTGAAAGCAGAGATCGTTTGTTACAAAAATGTAATTCGCATTATACGAGAAAAAGGAAAACCCTTAATGGTGTACGGAGAAAAGGGCAACACGAAGCTACATCTTATTAGTAATTTGAAGGCACAAAAACTAATAAGAAAAGGTTGCTATGCTGTTCTAGCACACGTCGAGAAAGTACAAACTGAAGAAAAGAGCATCAATGATGTTCCCGTCGCAAAAGAATTTCCCGATGTATTTTCGAAAGAATTACCGGGATTACCCCCACATCGATCCGTTGAATTTCAAATAGATCTTGTACCAGGAGCTGCACCAATAGCTCGTGCTCCTTACAGACTCGCACCCAACGAGATGAAAGAACTGCAAAGCCAATTACAAGAACTTTTAGAGCGTGGTTTCATTCGACCAAGCACATCACCGTGGGGAGCTCCTGTTTTGTTTGTCAAGAAGAAAGATGGTACATTCAGGTTGTGTATCGACTACCGAGAGTTGAACAAACTTACCATCAAGAACCGCTACCCACTACCGAGAATCGACGACTTATTTGATCAACTACAAGGCTCGTCTGTTTATTCAAAGATTGACTTACGTTCCGGGTATCATCAAATGCGGGTGAAAGAAGATGATATTCCAAAGACTGCTTTCAGAACACGTTAACGTCATTACGAGTTTATGGTCATGCCGTTTGGTTTAACTAATGCACCAGCTGTGTTCATGGACCTTATGAACCGAGTGTGTGGACCATACCTTAACAATTTTGTCATTGTATTCATTGATGACATACTTATTTACTCAAAGAATGACCAAGAACACGGTGAACATTTGAGAAAGGTGTTAGAAGTATTGAGGAAGGATGAATTGTACGCTAAGTTTTCAAAGTGTGCATTTTGGTTGGAAGAAGTTCAATTCCTCGGTCACATAGTGAACAAAGAAGGTATTAAGGTGGATCCGGCAAAGATAGAAACTGTTGAAAAGTGGGAAACCCCGAAAACTCCGAAACACATACGCCAGTTTTTAGGACTAGCTGGTTACTACAGAAGGTTCATCCAAGACTTTTCCAGAATAGCAAAACCCTTGACTGCATTAACGCATAAAGGGAAGAAATTTGAATGGAATGATGAACAAGAGAAAGCGTTTCAGTTATTGAAGAAAAAGCTAACTACGGCACCTATATTGTCATTGCCTGAAGGGAATGATGATTTTGTGATTTATTGTGATGCATCAAAGAAAGGTCTCGGTTGTGTATTAATGCAACGAACGAAGGTGATTGCTTATGCGTCTAGACAATTGAAGATTCACGAACAAAATTATACGACGCATGATTTGGAATTAGGCGCGGTTGTTTTTTCATTAAAGACTTGGAGGCACTACTTATATAGGGTCAAAAGTATTATATATACCGACCACAAAAGTCTTCAACACATATTTAATCAGAAACAACTGAATATGAGGCAGCGTAGGTGGATTGAATTGTTGAATGATTACGACTTTGAGATTCGTTACCACCCGGGGAAGGCAAATGTGGTAGCCGATGCCTTGAGCAGGAAGGATAGAGAACCCATTCGAGTAAAATCTATGAATATAATGATTCATAATAACCTTACTACTCAAATAAAGGAGGCGCAACAAGGAGTTTTAAAAGAGGGAAATTTAAAGGATGAAATACCCAAAGGATCGGAGAAGCATCTTAATATTCGGGAACACGTAACCCGGTATAGGGCTGAAAGGATTTGGGTACCAAAATTTGGAGATATGAGAGAAATGGTACTTAGAGAAGCTCATAAAACCAGATACTCAATGCATCCTGGAACGGGGAAGATGTACAAGGATCTCAAGAAACATTTTTGGTGGCCGGGTATGAAAGCCGATGTTGCTAAATACGTAGGAGAATGTTTGACGTGTTCTAAGGTCAAAGCTGAGCATCAGAAACCATCAGGTCTACTTCAACAACCCGAAATCCCGGAATGGAAATGGGAAAACATTACCATGGATTTTATCACTAAATTGCCAAGGACTGCAAGTGGTTTTGATACTATTTGGGTAATAGTTGATCGTCTCACCAAATCAGCACACTTCTTGCCAATAAGAGAAGATGACAAGATGGAGAAGTTAGCACGACTGTATTTGAAGGAAGTCGTCTCTAGACATGGAATACCAATCTCTATTATCTCTGATAGGGATGGCAGATTTATTTCAAGATTCTGGCAGACATTACAGCAAGCATTAGGAACTCGTCTAGACATGAGTACTGCCTATTATCCACAAACTGATGGGCAGAGCGAAAGGACGATACAAACGCTTGAAGACATGCTACGAGCATGTGTTATTGATTTCGGAAATAGTTGGGATCGACATCTACCATTAGCAGAATTTTCCTACAACAACAGCTACCATTCAAGCATTGAGATGGCGCCTGTAAAGACCCGGAAATTTTTGATCAAATTTAAACCTTAATCTCTATATGTTTTCGACACGATAAGAAAAATTTGTAATGTTGAGTCTAGAAAATTTTGAACTGTTTCATATATTCAATTGACCTTTGACTAATTCCGACGATTCACGAACAATTGTATGTAAATAGATATGTACATATATAAATATATGGATATAAATAATAGCTTGAGTTATATTAATAATCTATTGTATGATTTAGTGATACGAACATGGATTATACGTAAGTCTGTGCTACGTACTTGAAGAATATGGTTATACCATTTACCTATTAACAATATGATTATATTTCACGTGTATGTATGTATACATTTGGTTAAGAAAAGAGATATAACCCATTTAGTCAACCAATTTGTCACAAGATCATAATATATAATAGTATGGAATGGGCCTTGCAAGTTAAATAGATAATGTCATTAGTTGTACTCGACATAAACCACAATCAAATGGATATAATTGACTTTCTCTTTTCTCTCTTTGGTGGCGATTAACAGAATACCCCAAGGAGTCCCAGAAGACTAATTACATCACAATGAAAAAAACAATTGAATTTCACGTGATTTCAAAATTTTGGTACTGTGTTTGGTTCCTTCCTTCCCACTATCTCATTTTATAAATATAGATATAGATGATAGATAATATATGCATACATACTATAGGAGTACAACTGTCAATTAACAAAATTACCTCATATGATTACACGATTAATATTACTATATCAATTATTAGTGCCTTCATCTATTATCTATATTATATATAACCATATACATATAGCTTATAGATGATAGATATAACCAACCATACACTACCATAAACCTCATAACTCTCATACACCGGGAACCACCACCATCTCAAGAACAATCACCCTCCTCCACCATTTTTGGTTCAACAAACACCAAGAATCCACCATCACCGGTCACCCGTGAGCCACCACTATCACCAACCTTAATCACATATGTTCACCATCTCAAACCACATGCAAACAACAACCGATTCACTATGATTGCATCAAATACCATCATACAATAATCGCAACCATCCATCCACCACAAACCCATTTGAAAATCACCTTTCTGTTTCTCTATTTTATTTCTTTGTCAAGCTCTATATACAAACACCCATCGTGATTAACCGTGAATGTTTCCACTCGTTTTCCAGCCCAACCCGTCACCACCTTCAATACATATCAACAACACCCTTTCTTTCATTCTTTCTATTACCTATTCTATCTATTATCATTAATCCTAACTATTTTTTTTATCTATCTTTTACAATATATATATCATACATATAGATTCATATGAGATACCAAAACAACCATCATCGTGACACTCTCAAACCACCTTCTTTCTTGGTTTTCTCCTTCGTGAAACCCACTTCACCACCTCACCTTCATAATCACAAAACCACCTTCGGCTTTCTGTTTTTCTGTTTCTTAGTCGTAAACACCCATAACCATCACACAAACCGCCACCCATAAACCTTCTTAACTACTACAGTGCGACGTTTAATCTATTATTGTTCTGTTTTGTTTCCAGCTGTAACCACCACCTAAACAATCACATAAAATCACCCTAAGTACACCAGTGTTGCTGCACATACGTAAGTTTCTGTTTTTGGTTCGGTTCAACCCACAACCCACCATCTTCGTTTGTATTGTTGTTCATACTCGTGCTCAGATCAACAACCATCAAAACCGTCACTCTCTTTTCTCACTTTTTCTTCTTTCTTGTTCCTTCATCGTGAACTCGAAAACAAACCCATTTGAGTTGTCACATCTCAATCTGCTACTGCTATTTCGTTATCTCCTGTCCATCGGTTACCTTCACCCAAAACCACCACCCAAATCATCACTAAACCCATCGAACCACCATAACCGAATAAATATTGCTGCTATACCTACAACAAAACGAATGCTACTCAACTTCTATTTTAGCGACTGTTGTTGCTGCAACTTTCTGCTGCAATTGCTATGCGTCTGTTTCCAATTGAATATCACCACCTCCCTTTACACCGCCACTTTCTAACATCACGAACCACCACTTACAACTCCTAATTGTTGTTGTTACAGTAATAACTTGAAGATAATGGTTACAAGCATGATTAATGATAATGATACATGCTTTTGGTTGTGTCTGCTTTATTTATTTCATTGTGGCCGACAATTTCAATCATAGATAACCTACTCTTTATTTTATTCGCATGATACAAATTGTGTTACAGTTCCCTGATAAACCGTTAATGAATTGGACTCCCTTTTGCTATTTGGGCCGATTAATGGGCTGGTATTATTTGTTGGGCCAAATGAACGGCTGGACTCTTATTATCTGTCTCCATCACGATTGCAAAACCCATCGTGATGTCTCTCTGGTTCTTACTCGACAAACAAACACACACATCATTCCATTATTAATGATGATTAAGTATGATAATTAAAATAACTAGATGATTGGTAAAGGGTGATGTCGTGATGATAAAGGAAACGATGATTATGATTTGATGAATATGATGTTAAGGATTATGATTATGGTTAGGATGATGCGTAATGATAGGATAAGTGATGATCCGTAATGAAAGAGTAGGATGATATGGTTACAAGATGATGATATATTATGATAATGGTACGAATATGATAATGACCGGGAAGATGAAGGTGATTATGGGAATGATAGTGATAATGATATACGTATTATGTTAGATGATGATATAGATGATGATGATGATGATTTACGTTGATGAGATGATGAGGTGACCAGCGATATAATCGAATTATGAGGATGATATAGGTGATGACTAGGATGATTAGGGTTGAGGTAAAAAAAAAAAAAATAATAGAAAAGATGATAACAGAAAATTTCGGGTTAGCGGGACGTCGCGGGTTCAAACCCGGACTTGGGCATTATTTTTAAGGCGACTTCCTTAAGGTAGTTATTTATCTAATTATTATTATTATTATTATTATTATTATTATTATTATTATTATTATTATTAATATTAATATTATTAAAATTATTATTAAAAAATATCATTAATATTATTATTAGTATCATTTTTATTAAAAACTATCATTTATATTAAAAATATCATCATTACTATTATTATTATCATTATCATATTTGTCAAAATTATTATTATTATTATCATTATTATTATTTTGAAATTAATATTATTATTTTCATATTATCGATATTATTATCATAATAACTATTATTATTATTATTATTGTAAAATAAAATAACTTTTAGTTATTATTATTATTAATATTATTTTTCAAATAACTATTAGTTATATAAAGCTATATTTATTACATATAACATAACTATATTAATATTTTAATAATAAATATTAATAAATGTAACTTATTAGGGTTTTAATGAAACACTTAATTAAGATAACAATTATATCACTATTAATATGTAAATTCGTTCGATTACAATTATATGTGTTAATTTATATATAAATGATATAGGTTCGTGAATCCGAAACCAACCCTATATTTGTTCAATGACGTCATATGTATTTTTACTACAAAATACAGTGTGGTGAGTTTCATTTGCTCCCTTTTTAATTGCTTTTGCAATATATATTTTTTGGGCTGAGAATACATGCGCTGCTTTTATAAATGTTTACGAAATAGACACAAGTACTTAAAAATACATTCTACGTTGAGTTGTACTACTGGCATACTTCCCTGTAGCTTGGTAACTACTATTTACATGGGTTTTGTAAACGCGAATCCTGTTGATAGATCTATCGGTCCTGACAACCCCAACCGAACTGGACGACCAGTATTCAACGGTTGCACAGTACTTCGTTTTGTAGGCTACACTTGGTACAGTGTAGTGAGATTTCATAATAAAGGGAATATGCGACGTTGATTAATAGTTAAGTATGGTTACCAAGTGCTCAACCACTTAGAATGCTTTACATACACATGCGAGTGTCTTATGTTTATGATTATGAAATTTTGTGGTCTATTAAAATATTGAAATGATTGTTATGATAAACCTATGAACTCACCAACCTTTTGGTTGACACTTTAAAGCATGTTTATTCTCAGGTACAAATTAAGTCTTCCGCTGTGCATTTGCTCAATTTAAGGACATTACTTAGAGTCGATCATCACAATGGGACCAAATGTTGATGACTTCGTCCAGGTGGATAAGGACGGGTCGTCACAGGTGGTATCAGAGCGGTGGTCTTAGCGAACCAGGTCATGCATTAGTGAGTCTGGACTTCGACCATGTCTGCATGTCAAAAGTTTTGCTTATCATTTTTGTCGGAAATCATCTGCTTATCACTTTTAGGAAATTACCTGCTCATTATTCTTAGTCTAGACACATCTTACTGCATTGACTGCATGATTAGTGTATAGAAAAACTCATATCTTAGCGTATATACTAAATCATATCTTAGAGTATCTATTACGATAGACTTTGCCTGATATCTTCCGTAAATTTCTCCGTAATTTAGGGGAATCTGGTACTATATATATCTATGCATACGATGCATTGAGAATACCATCCAACTATCAATTGCTGTCACTAAACTCTTCATACCAAAAATCTTTTCTGAGATCGCGTAAGATGGCCTCTACGAATTGACCAAGTTCCTCTGACTCCGAAGACAGCATGACAGGAGCACACCAACCAATCAACTACCGTGATTACTGGAGAAAATGGGGGTGGGTTCGCGACATACTCACCCTATGGAGAAAGGAAGAAGGTACTCCATATCATGAGCCGAATCTACCGCCTAATGTCGGAGTACTCGACCCGCTCACCGGCGAACCTGTTCGCAACACCGTTTATACCCTTTTTGAAAGAATTTTTCGTCTTGAGACTACCATTAACGGAACTAGAGAAGATATCCGACCTTTACCTCACACTGATAACCAACCAGGGTTAGTAGAAGAAGTTAGAGAACTCTGAGCTCGAGTATTAACTTTAGAGAGCACGGTACACAATTTGCAAGCACCAGCAGTATCACTCACACCAGTAACATCACCAGCTTCAGCACCAACGGTACCAGTACCACCAATAAACCAAGTTTCAACAATCCATGCCTCACCATCTCATTCTGTACCTCGAGTATAATCATCGTTCTACGAATCATTCTACATCAAATACCTTCGTTCGACATGACGATTATGTAATCTTTAATGTTTTAGAGATTATATATTCTCGTTCTAACGGTAAATTAAATGAGATTAATATCATATCAACTCATTAAATCTATATTACATCTGAAGAAAATATATATGTAAGTATATTTTCATAAAGATTGTAATTAAAAATTCTTTCGTGCAAACAGTTAATGGTGAAAATATTTTAACGGGTAGGTAATACCCGAGGGATATTTAGATTTCACATTAATAAGTTACACTGTACATCCTTCGAATCTGATTCAACGATTATTTACTATTATGGTTACCTCCACATATGTACGTATCCGTTCACCAAAGAACCACTATTTTCATTCAAATTCAATTTCATATTTGGATTTTGACCTATCAGAATCCAACAAGTGGCATAATGAAGAAAACATCGGACAAAGTAAAATTTGTTAGAAACAAACGAATTAACTAATTGAAATATTGTTAAGAATCCACGCTAACTGTTCCTAGCTAACTGTTTACATTTTATTTACCGCAATTTAATTATCGCAATTTACATTCTCGCAATTTACATTCTCGCAATTTTATTTATCGTCATTTAATTTCTGTATTTATTTTTCGCACTTTAAATAACGGGACACGTATACAAGGTTTCGACCTATCATATCGACCCATCTATATATATATTTCAGAACAACCATAGACACTCTATATGTGAATGTTGGAGTTGGCTATACAGGGTTGAGGTTGATTCCAAAATATATATATGGTTTGAGTTGTGATCAATACTGAGACCGGTACACGGGTCACGATACGTATTAAATAATTCGAATATTATATATTAAACTATATATGAACTATTGGACTATTGGACTCTGGGACTATCAACATTGGACAATTAAAAATGAATTAAAATATTGATTATAACATATGAAACTAAACATTTCTTCAAGATTGCCACTTGATTTCATCTTAAACCTCATTTGTATCTCGACAATTACAATCAGCGTTCAAATCTATCATGATTCTTAAAAACACCTCAATCGAGAGGATAAACCAACCGCACTTCATCTACGGAAGAAAAGATTGATGCATATAGTTATGCACCTGAAAAACCCTCGGGAATTGAGTAAACGTTTGACACTTATCTGTTCTAGTTCCTTTGACATTGTTATTACCGAAGATCGTTTTGCAATCCCTTTCCAAAGTAGCTAATTTTGTCACAGCTCCAGCAAGTCAACTCCGACTTTTCATCCGAAACAACCTTATTATAACCGCGATATATATGCGTACTCTTTATTGTTACTGGGGAACCTTTTATATTCCACAATATTACCATCAGCGATTAATCATCTAAAAACACAATTCTCCTGAAACCACCTCGGTTTGATAACCGATGACCCAGATCTGTTAACTTTGAAAATGATGACAAAGCAGCATGTTATAGATGGTCTTAATGGCCAAAAGTTGATGATAAAGAAGGAAGTGTTAGGAACGCTCGATAGAAAATTTGGTACTAAAAATCGGATTGAGCACACCATGAAGGAGATCAAGAACAAATACAAAAACCAAACCCTATATTCAAAGAATCCAGGTAATTCTAGATCCGATGAAATCTTTAGAGAATATCTTGCTCCAAAGTCATGTTAAAATCTTGCGGAAAATTTGTCTTCATAAACCTTCGAACTTAGAAATCCCAAAATATCATCATAAATATCTTCGATATTTCTGAGGATATTTTCATAAATATTCTTATCCAAAATTATCTACCTCTTCGTGCTTTCTGTATGCCATTATATTGGAAACTTCCGTAAAAATCTAAGTATAAATAATGAATGAATTTTGGAGAAGTGTTGGGAATTGAAGCATGGGTTAGTATAATATAATGACGCTCGGCCAACGTGATTATATTACAGTAAGTCATGCTGAGTTTCTAATGAAACGTGATGATGATTCCTAGTAGATCCTACCACCATCATGTGCCATGTTACACGACTCTTTCATTCTACTTAAGCTCTAAACATATCAAGAAAATATTCTCTTGATATTTCTATCCTTTCCGTAATTTCAACAAATTTCTGATAAATCGTGCTATTACATTTTCTTTCTGATTAGAAGATTTCCTTTAAATTTCTTAAATTCCAGAAATCCATCATGACTACGTCAAAAGTTAAAACGAAACTTTTCACTCTTTTGTGATAGCTTCACTCGTACGTTTCACATGATCGAATCGTTTTATCTATATTACTCAATGATGATAAAATTATTTTTATCAACTTATATTCGTCATGAAAACATTCTTATTGTTATCCATGACGACCTCTCTCAAATTTCGGGGACGAAATTTCTTTAACGGGTAGGTACTGTAAAGACCCGGAAATTTCCGATCAAATTTAAACCTTAATCTCTATATGTTTTCGACACGATAAGAAAAATTTGTAATGTTGAGTCTAGAAAATTTTGAACTGTTTCATATATTCAATTGACCTTTGACTAATTCCGACGATTCACGAACAATTGTATGTAAATAGATATGTACATATATAAATATATGGATATAAATAATAGCTTGAGTTATATTAATAATCTATTGTATGATTTAGTGATACGAACATGGATTATACGTAAGTCTGTGCTACGTACTTGAAGAATATGGTTATACCATTTACCTATTAACAATATGATTATATTTCACGTGTATGTGTGTATACATTTGGTTAAGAAAAGAGATATAACCCATTTAGTCAACCAATTTGTCACAAGAGCATAATATATAATAGTATGGAATGGGCCTTGCAAGTTAAATAGATAATGTCATTAGTTGTACTCGACATAAACCACAATCAAATGGATATAATTGGCTTTCTCTTTTCTCTCTTTGGTGGCGATTAACAGAATACCCCAAGGAGTCCCGGAAGACTAATTACATCACAATGAAAAAAACAATTGAATTTCACGTGATTTCAAAATTTTGGTACTGTGTTTGGTTCCTTCCTTCCCACTATCTCATTTTATAAATATAGATATAGATGATAGATAATATATGCATACATACTATAGGAGTACAACTGTCAATTAACAAAATTACCTCATATGATTACACGATTAGTATTACTATATCAATTATTAGTGCCTTCATCTAGTATCTATATTATATATAACCATATACATATAGCTTATAGATGATAGATATAACCAACCATACACTACCATAAACCTCATAACTCTCATACACCAGGAACCACCACCATCTCAAGAACAATCACCCTCCTCCACCATTTTTGGTTCAACAAACACCAAGAATCCACCATCACCGGTCACCCGTGAGCCACCACTATCACCAACCTTAATCACATATGTTCACCATCTCAAACCACATGCAAACAACAACCGATTCACTATGATTGCATCAAATACCATCATACAATAATCACAACCATCCATCCACCACAAACCCATTTGAAAATCACCTTTCTGTTTCTCTATTTTATTTCTTTGTCAAGCTCTATATACAAACACCCATCGTGATTAACCGTGAATGTTTCCACTCGTTTTCCAGCCCAACCCGTCACCACCTTCAATACATATCAACAACACCCTTTCTTTCATTCTTTCTATTACCTATTCTATCTATTATCATTTATCCTAACTATTTTTTTTATCTATCTTTTACAATATATATATCATACATATAGATTCATATGAGATACCAAAACAACCATCATCGTGACACTCTCAAACCACCTTCTTTCTTGGTTTTCTCCTTCGTGAAACCCACTTCACCACCTCACCTTCATAATCACAAAACCACCTTCGGCTTTCTATTTTTCTGTTTCTTAGTCGTAAACACCCATAACCATCACACAAACCGCCACCCATAAACCTTCTTAACTACTACAGTGCGACGTTTAATCTATTATTGTTCTGTTTTGTTTCCAGCTGTAACCACCACCTAAACAATCACATAAAATCACCCTAAGTACACCAGTGTTACTGCACATACGTAAGTTTCTGTTTTTGGTTCGGTTCAACCCACAACCCACCATCTTCGTTTGTATTGTTGTTCATACTCGTGCTCAGATCAACAACCATCAAAACCGTCACTCTCTTTTCTCTCTTTTTCTTCTTTCTTGTTCCTTCATCGTGAACTCGAAAACAAACCCATTTGAGTTGTCACATCTCAATCTGCTACTGCTATTTCGTTATCTCCTGTCCATCGGTTACCTTCACCCAAAACCACCACCCAAATCATCACTAAACCCATCGAACCACCATAACCGAATTAATATTGCTGCTATACCTACAACAAAACAAATGCTACTCAACTTCTGTTTTAGCGACTGTTGTTGCTGCAACTTTCTGCTGCAATTGCTATACGTCTGTTTCCAATTGAATATCACCACCTCCCTTTACACCGCCACTTTCTAACATCACGAACCACCACTTACAACTCCTAATTGTTGTTGTTACAGTAATAACTTGAAGATAATGGTTACAAGCGTGATTAATGATAATGATACATGCTTTTGGTTGTGTCTGCTTTATTTATTTCATTGTGGCCGACAATTTCAATCATAGATAACCTACTCTTTATTTTATTCGCATGATACAAATTGTGTTACAGTTCCCTGATAAACCGTTAATGAATTGGACTCCCTTTTGCTATTTGGGCCGATTAATGGGCTGGTATTATTTGTTGGGCCAAATGAACGGCTGGACTCTTATTATCTGTCTCCATCACGATTGCAAAACCCATCGTGATGTCTCTCTGGTTCTTACTCGACAAACAAACACACACATCATTCCATTATTAATGATGATTAAGTATGATAATTAAAATAACTAGATGATTGGTAAAGGGTGATGTCGTGATGATAAAGGAAACGATGATTATGATTTGATGAATATGATGTTAAGGATTATGATTATGGTTAGGATGATGCGTAATGATAGGATAAGTGATGATCCGTAATGAAAGAGTAGGATGATATGGTTACAAGATGATGATATATTATGATAATGGTACGAATATGATAATGACCGGGAAGATGAAGGTGATTATGGGAATGATAGTGATAATGATATACGTATTATGTTAGATGATGATATAGATGATGATGATGATGATTTACGTTGATGAGATGATGAGGTGACCAGCGATATAATCGAATTATGAGGATGATATAGGTGATGACTAGGATGATTAGGGTTGAGGTAAAAAAAAAATATAATAGAAAAGATGATAACAGAAAATTTCGGGTTAGCGGGACGTCGCGGGTTCAAACCCGGACTTGGGCATTATTTTTAAGGCGACTTCCTTAAGGTAGTTATTTATCTAATTATTATTATTATTATTATTATTATTATTATTATTATTATTATTATTATTATTATTATTATTATTATTATTATTATTATTATTATTATTATTATTAATATTATTAAAATTATTATTAAAAAATATCATTAATATTATTATTAGTATCATTTTTATTAAAAACTATCATTTATATTAAAAATATCATCATTACTATTATTATTATCATTATCATATTTGTCAAAATTATTATTATTATTATCATTATTATTATTTTGAAATTAATATTATTATTTTCATATTATCGATATTATTATCATAATAACTATTATTATTATTATTGTAAAATAAAACAACTTTTAGTTATTATTATTATTAATATTATTTTTCAAATAACTATTAGTTATATAAAGCTATATTTATTACATATAACATAACTATATTAATATTTTAATAATAAATATTAATAAATGTAACTTATTAGGGTTTTAATGAAACACTTAATTAAGATAACAATTATATCACTATTAATATGTAAATTCGTTCGATTACAATTATATGTGTTAATTTATATATAAATGATATAGGTTCGTGAATCCGAGACCAACCCTATATTTGTTCAATGACGTCATATGTATTTTTACTACAAAATACAGTGTGGTGAGTTTCATTTGCTCCCTTTTTAATTGCTTTTGCAATATATATTTTTTGGGCTGAGAATACATGCGCTGCTTTTATAAATGTTTACGAAATAGACACAAGTACTTAAAAATACATTCTACGTTGAGTTGTACCACTGGCATACTTCCCTGTAGCTTGGTAACTACTATTTACATGGGTTTTGTAAACGCGAATCCTGTTGATAGATCTATCGGGCCTGACAACCCCAACCGGACTGGACGACCAGTATTCAACAGTTGCACAGTACTTCGTTTTGTAGGCTACACTTGGTACAGTGTAGTGAGATTTCATAATAAAGGGAATATGCGACGTTGATTAATAGTTAAGTATGGTTACCAAGTGCTCAACCACTTAGAATGCTTTACATACACTTGCGAGTGTCTTATGTTTATGATTATGAAATTTTGTGGTCTATTAAAATATTGAAATGATTGTTATGATAAACCTATGAACTCACCAACCTTTTGGTTGACACTTTAAAGCATGTTTATTCTCAGGTATGAATTAAGTCTTCCGCTGTGCATTTGCTCAATTTAAGGACATTACTTGGAGTCGATCATCGCAATGGGACCAAATGTTGATGACTTCTTCCAGGTGGATAAGGACGGGTCATCACAGGTGGTATCAGAGCGGTGGTCTTAGCGAACCAGGTCATGCATTAGTGAGTCTGGACTTCGACCGTGTCTGCATGTCAAAAGTTTTGCTTATCATTTTTGTCGGAAATCATTTGCTTATCACTTTTAGGAAATTACCTGCTCATTATTCTTAGTCTAGACACATCTTACTGCATTGACTGCATGATTAGTGTATAGACAAACTCATATCTTAGCGAATCTACTAAATCATATCTTAGAGTATCTATTACGATAGACTTTGCCTGATATCTTCCGTAAATTTCTCCGTAATTTAGGGGAATCTGGTACTATATATATCTATGCATACGATGCATTGAGAATACCATCCAACTATCAATTGCTGTCACTAAACTCTTCATACCAAAAATCTTTTCTGAGATCGCGTAAGATGGCCTCTACGAATCGACCAAGTTCCTCTGACTCCGAAGACAGCGTGACAGGAGCACACCAACCAATCAACTACCGTGATTACTGGAGAAAATGGGGGTGGGTTCGCGACATACTCACCCTATGGAGAAAGGAAGAAGGTACTCCATATCATGAGCCGAATCTACCGCCTAATGTCGGAGTACTCGACCCGCTCACCGGCGAACCTGTTCGCAACACCGTTTATACCCTTTTTGCAAGAATTTTTCATCTTGAGACTACCATTAACCGAACTAGAGAAGATATCCGACCTTTACCTCACACTGATAACCAACCAGGGTTAGTAGAAGAAGTTAGAGAACTCTGAGCTCGAGTATTAACTTTAGAGAGCACGGTACACAATTTGCAAGCACCAGCAGTATCACTCACACCAGTAACATCACCAGCTTCAGCACCAACGGTACCAGTACCACCAATAAACCAAGTTTCGACAATCCATGCCTCACCATCTCATTCTGTACCTCGAGTATAATCATCGTTCTACGAATCATTCTACATCAAATACCTTCGTTCGACATGACGATTATGTAATCTTTAATGTTTTAGAGATTATATATTCTCGTTCTAACGATAAATTAAATGAGATTAATATCATATCAACTCATTAAATCTATATTACATCTGAAGAAAATATATATGTAAGTATATTTTCATAAAGATTGTAATTAAAAATTCTTTCGTGCAAACTGTTAATGGTGAAAATATTTTAACGGGTAGGTAATACCCGAGGAATATTTAGATTTCACATTAATAAGTTACACTGTACATCCTTCGAATCTGATTCAACGATTATTTACTATTATGGTTACCTCCACATATGTACGTATCCGTTCACCAAAGAACCACTATTTTCATTCAAATTCAATTTCATATTTGGATTTTGACCTATCAGAATCCAACAAGTGGCATAATGAAGAAAACATCGGACAAAGTAAAATTTGTTAGAAACAAACGAATTAACTAATTGAAATATTGTTAAGAATCCACGCTAACTGTTCCTAGCTAACTATTTACATTTTATTTACCGCAATTTAATTATCGCAATTTACATTCTCGCAATTTACATTCTCGCAATTTTATTTATCGTCATTTAATTTCTGTATTTATTTTTCGCACTTTAAATAACGGGACACGTATACAAGGTTTCGACCTATCATATCGACCCATCTATATATATATTTCGGAACAACCATAGACACTCTATATGTGAATGTTGGAGTTGGCTATACAGGGTTGAGGTTGATTCCAAAATATATATATGGTTTGAGTTGTGATCAATACTGAGACCGGTACACGGGTCACGATACATATTAAATAATTTGAATATTATATATTAAACTATATATGAACTATTGGACTATTGGACTCTGGGACTATCAACATTGGACAATTAAAAATGAATTAAAATATTGATTATAACATATAAAACTAAACATTTCTTCAAGATTGCCACTTGATTTCATCTTAAACCTCATTTGTATCTCGACAATTACAATCAGTGTTCAAATCTATCATGATTCTTAAAAACACCTCAATCGAGAGGATAAACCAACCGCACTTCATCTACGGAAGAAAAGATTGATGCATATAGTTATGCACCTGAAAAACCCTCGGGAATTGAGTAAACGTTTGACACTTATCTGTTCTAGTTCCTTTGACATTGTTATTACCGAAGATCGTTTTGAAATCCCTTTCCAAAGTAGCTAATTTTGTCACAGCTCCAGTAAGTCAACTCCGACTTTTCATCCGAAACAACCTTATTATAACCGCGATATATATGCGTACTCTTTATTGTTACTGGGGAACCTTTTATATTCCACAATATTACCATCAGCGATTAATCATCTAAAAACACAATTCTCCTGAAACCACCTCGGTTTGATAACCGATGACCCAGATCTGTTAACTTTGAAAATGCTGACAAAGCAGCATGTTGTAGTTGGTCTTAATGGCCAAAAGTTGATGATAAAGAAGGAAGTGTTAGGAACGCTCGATAGAAAATTTGGTACTAAAAATCGGATTGAGCACACCATGAAGGAGATCAAGAACAAATACAAAAACCAAACCCTATATTCAAAGAATCCAGGTAATTCTAGATCCGATTAAATCTTTAGAGAATATCTTGCTCCAAAGTCATGTTAAAATCTTGCGGAAAATTTGTCTTCATAAACCTTCGCACTTAGATATCCCAAAATATCATCATAAATATCTTCGATATTTCTGAGGATATTTTCATAAATATTCTTATCCGAAATTATCTACCTCTTCGTGCTTTCTGTATGCCATTATATTGGAAACTTTCGTAAAAATCTAAGTATAAATAATGAATGAATTTTGGAGAAGTGTTGGGAATTGAAGCATGGGTTAGTATAATATAATGACGCTCGGCCAATGTGATTATATTACAGTAAGTCATGCTGAGTTTCTAATGAAACGTGATGATGATTCCCAGTAGATCCTACCACCATCATGTGCCATGTTACACGACTCTTTCATTCTACTTAAGCTCTAAACATATCAAGAAAATATTCTCTTGATATTTCTATCCTTTCCGTAATTTCAATAAATTTCTGATAAATCGTGCTATTACATTTTCTTTCTGATTAGCAGATTTCCTTTAAATTTCTTAAATTCCAGAAATCCATCATGACTACGTCAAAAGTTAAAACGAAACTTTTCACTCTTTTGTGATAGCTTCACTCGTACGTTTCACATGATCGAATCGTTTTATCTATATTACTCAATGATGATAAAATTATTTTTAACAACTTATATTCGTCATGAAAACATTCTTATTGTTATCCATGACGACCTCTCTCAAATTTCGGGGACGAAATTTCTTTAACGGGTAGGTACTGTAAAGACCCGGAAATTTCCGATCAAATTTAAACCTTAATCTCTATATGTTTTCGACACGATAAGAAAAATTTGTAATGTTGAGTCTAGAAAATTTTGAACTGTTTCAGATATTCAATTGACCTTTGACTAATTCCGACGATTCATGAACAATTGTATGTAAATAGATATGTACATATATAAATATATGGATATAAATAATAGCTTGAGTTATATTAATAATCTATTGTATGATTTAGTGATACGAACATGGATTATACGTAAGTCTGTGCTACGTACTTGAATAATATGGTTATACCATTTACCTATTAACAATATGATTATATTTCACGTGTTTGTGTGTATACATTTGGTTAAGAAAAGAGATATAACCCATTTAGTCAACCAATTTGTCACAAGAGCATAATATATAATAGTATGGAATGGGCCTTGCAAGTTAAATAGATAATGTCATTAGTTGTACTCGACATAAACCACAATCAAATGGATATAATTGGCTTTCTCTTTTCTCTCTTTGGTGGCGATTAACAGAATACCCCAAGGAGTCCCGGAAGACTAATTACATCACAATGAAAAAAACAATTGAATTTCACGTGATTTCAAAATTTTGGTACTGTGTTTGGTTCCTTCCTTCCCACTATCTCATTTTATAAATATAGATATAGATGATAGATAATATATGCATACATACTATAGGAGTACAACTGTCAATTAACAAAATTACCTCATATGATTACACGATTAATATTACTATATCAATTATTAGTGCCTTTATCTAGTATCTATATTATATATAACCATATACATATAGCTTATAGATGATAGATATAACCAACCATACACTACCATAAACCTCATAACTCTCATACACCGGGAACCACCACCATCTCAAGAACAATCACCCTCCTCCACCATTTTTGGTTCAACAAACACCAAGAATCCACCATCACCGGTCACCCATGAGCCACCACTATCACCAACCTTAATCACATATGTTCACCATCTCAAACCACATGCAAACAACAACCGATTCACTATGATTGCATCAAATACCATCATACAATAATCACAACCATCCATCCACCACAAACCCATTTGAAAATCACCTTTCTGTTTCTCTATTTTATTTCTTTGTCAAGCTCTATATACAAACACCCATCGTGATTAACCGTGAATGTTTCCACTCGTTTTCCAGCCCAACCCGTCACCACCTTCAATACATATCAACAACACCCTTTCTTTCATTCTTTCTATTACCTATTCTATCTATTATCATTAATCCTAACTATTTTTTTTATCTATCTTTTACAATATATATATCATACATATAGATTCATATGAGATACCAAAACAACCATCATCGTGACACTCTCAAACCACCTTCTTTCTTGGTTTTCTCCTTCGTAAAACCCACTTCACCACCTCACCTTCATAATCACAAAACCACCTTCGGCTTTCTGTTTTTCTGTTTCTTAGTCATAAACACCCATAACCATCACACAAACCGCCACCCATAAACCTTCTTAACTACTACAGTGCGACGTTTAATCTATTATTGTTCTGTTTTGTTTCCAGCTGTAACCACCACCTAAACAATCACATAAAATCACCCTAAGTACACCAGTGTTGCTGCACATACGTAAGTTTCTGTTTTTGGTTCGGTTCAACCCACAACCCACCATCTTCGTTTGTATTGTTGTTCATACTCGTGCTCAGATCAACAACCATCAAAACCGTCACTCTCTTTTCTCTCTTTTTCTTCTTTCTTGTTCCTTCATCATGAACTCGAAAACAAACCCATTTGAGTTGTCACATCTCAATCTGCTACTGCTATTTCGTTATCTCCTGTCCATCGGTTACCTTCACCCAAAATCACCACCCAAATCATCACTAAACCCATTGAACCACCATAACCGAATAAATATTGGTGCTATACCTACAACAAAACGAATGCTACTCAACTTCTGTTTTAGCGACTGTTGTTGCTGCAACTTTCTGCTGCAATTGCTATGCGTCTGTTTCCAATTGAATATCACCACCTCCCTTTACACCGCCACTTTCTAACATCACGAACCACCACTTACAACTCCTAATTGTTGTTGTTACAGTAATAACTTGAAGATAATGGTTATAAGCGTGATTAATGATAATGATACATGCTTTTGGTTGTGTCTGCTTTATTTATTTCATTGTGGCCGACAATTTCAATCATAGATAACCTACTCTTTATTTTATTCGCATGATACAAATTGTGTTACAGTTCCCTGATAAACCGTTAATGAATTGGACTCCCTTTTGCTATTTGGGCCGATTAATGGGCTGGTATTATTTGTTGGGCCAAATGAACGGCTGGACTCTTATTATCTGTCTCCATCACGATTGCAAAACCCATCGTGATGTCTCTCTGGTTCTTACTCGACAAACAAACACACACATCATTCCATTATTAATGATGATTAAGTATGATAATTAAAATAACTAGATGATTGGTAAAGGGTGATGTCGTGATGATAAAGGAAACGATGATTATGATTTGATGAATATGATGTTAAGGATTATGATTATGGTTAGGATGATGCGTAATGATAGGATAAGTGATGATCCGTAATGAAAGAGTAGGATGATATGGTTACAAGATGATGATATATTATGATAATGGTACGAATATGATAATGACCGGGAAGATGAAGGTGATTATGGGAATGATAGTGATAATGATATACGTATTATGTTAGATGATGATATAGATGATGATGATGATGATTTACGTTGATGAGATGATGAGGTGACCAGCGATATAATTGAATTATGAGGATGATATAGGTGATGACTAGGATGATTAGGGTTGAGGTAAAAAAAAAATATAATAGAAAAGATGATAACAGAAAATTTCGGGTTAGCGGGACGTCGCGGGTTCAAACCCGGACTTGGGCATTATTTTTAAGGCGACTTCCTTAAGGTAGTTATTTATCTAATTATTATTATTATTATTATTATTATTATTATTATTATTATTATTATTATTATTATTATTATTATTATTATTATTATTATTATTATTATTAATATTATTAAAATTATTATTAAAAAATATCATTAATATTATTATTAGTATCATTTTTATTAAAAACTATCATTTATATTAAAAATATCATCATTACTATTATTATTATCATTATCATATTTGTCAAAATTATTATTATTATTATCATTATTATTATTTTGAAATTAATATTATTATTTTCATATTATCGATATTATTATCATAATAACTATTATTATTATTATTGTAAAATAAAACAACTTTTAGTTATTATTATTATTAATATTATTTTTCAAATAACTATTAGTTATATAAAGCTATATTTATTACATATAACATAACTATATTAATATTTTAATAATAAATATTAATAAATGTAATTTATTAGGGTTTTAATGAAACACTTAATTAAGATAACAATTATATCACTATTAATATGTAAATTCGTTCGATTACAATTATATGTGTTAATTTATATATAAATGATATAGGTTGGTGAATCCGAGACCAACCCTATATTTGTTCAATGACGTCATATGTATTTTTACTACAAAATACAGTGTGGTGAGTTTCATTTGCTCCCTTTTTAATTGCTTTTGCAATATATATTTTTTGGGCTGAGAATACATGCGCTGCTTTTATAAATGTTTACGAAATAGACACAAGTACTTAAAAATACATTCTACGTTGAGTTGTACCACTGTCATACTTCCCTGTAGCTTGGTAACTACTATTTACATGGGTTTTGTAAACGAGAATCCTGTTGATAGGTCTATCGGGCCTGACAACCCCAACCGGACTGGACGACCAGTATTCAACGGTTGCACAGTACTTCATTTTGTAGGCTACACTTGGTACAGTGTAGTGAAATTTCATAATAAAGGTAATATGCGACGTTGATTAATAGTTAAGTATGGTTACCAAGTGCTCAACCACTTAGAATGCTTTACATACACTTGCGAGTGTCTTATATTTATGATTATGAAATTTTGTGGTCTATTAAAATATTGAAATGATTGTTATGATAAACCTATGAACTCACCAACCTTTTGGTTGACACTTTAAAGCATGTTTATTCTCAGGTACGAATTAAGTCTTCCGCTGTGCATTTGCTCAATTTAAGGACATTACTTGGAGTCGATCATCGCAATGGGACCAAATATTGATGACTTCGTCTAGGTGGATAAGGACGGGTCGTCACAGCGCCGTTTGAAGCACTTTATGGTAGAAAGTGCAGGTCTCCGATTTGTTGGAGTGAAGTGGGGGATAGACAGATTACGGGTCCGGAGATTATACAAGAAACTACCGAGAAGATCATCCAAATTCAACAACGGTTGAAAACCGCCCAAAGTCGACAAAAGAGCTACGCTGACATTAAAAGAAAAGATATAGAATTTGAAATTGGAGAGATGGTCATGCTTAAAGTTGCACCTTGGAAAGGCGTTGTTCGATTTGGTAAACGAGGGAAATTAAATCCAAGGTATATTGGACCATTCAAGATTATTGATCGTGTCGGACCAGTAGCTTACCGACTTGAGTTACCTCAACAACTCGCAGCTGTACATAACACTTTCCACGTCTCGAATTTGAAGAAATGTTTTGCTAAAGAAGATCTCACTATTCTGTTAGATGAAATCCAAATCAACGAAAAACTCTAATTCATCGAAGAACCCGTCGAAATAATGGATCGTGAGGTTAAAAGACTTAAGCAAAACAAGATACCAATTGTTAAGGTTCGATGGAATGCTCGTAGAGGACCCAAGTTCACCTGGGAGCGTGAAGATCAGATGAAGAAGAAATACCCGCATCTATTTCCAGAAGATTCGTCAACACCTTCAACAGCTTAAAATTTCGGGATGAAATTTATTTAACGGGTAGGTACTGTAGTGACCCGAACTTTTCCATGTTTATATATATTAATTGAGATTGATATTTACATGATTAAATGTTTCCAACATGTTAAGCAATCAAACTTGTTAAGACTTGATTAATTGAAATATGTTTCATATAGACAATTGACCACCCAAGTTGACCGACGATTCACGAACGTTAAAACTTGTAAAAACGACATGACGATATATATATATATATATATATGGATATACATATGGTTAACATGAGATTATGATAAGTAAGTATCTCCATAAGTATATTAACAATGAGTTATATACATATAAACAAGACTACTAACTTAAGGATTTCGAAACGAGACATATATGTAACGATTATCGTTGTAACGACATTTAAATGTATATATATCATATTAAGATATATTAATATATCATAATATCATGATAATATAATAATTTAACATCTCATTAGATATAATAAACAATGGGTTAACAACATTAATTGAGATCGTTAACTTAAAGGTTTCAAAACAACACTTACATGTAACGACTAACGATGACTTAACGACTCAGTTAAAATGTATATACATGTAGTGTATTTAGATGTATTAAAATACTTTTGGAAGACTTCAAGACATATATCAAAACACTCATACTTAACGAAAATGGTTACAGTTACTTTCCCATTCTTTTCTTTCATCAAGAATTCTAGTCGTATTCTTACCCGTATTATACACAGCTTCAAAACGTACTTACTATGGGTATATACCAATAGGAACTAGCATGGGATTCCACTCTTGATTATGTCATGTATGACTAATCAATTTTAACTTCTACCATGAGCTAGTCAACTAACTAGAACTTCTTTTAACCCCACTCACCACTCACCAATTACCACTCATCATTCACTCCATTTCACTTCCAATTCTATTTTTAATTCTCTCTCAACACACACATACTATTATGAACATATTTTTCCAGTAGTTAATCATCATCTTCATCAAAAATCACTTCAAGAATCAAGCTATAATCATCATAGGAAGAACACTTCAAGAACACTTCAAAAATCCCTTCAAGTTTACTAATTTACTTCCAAGCTTTCTAATCCATTCTAAGTAATCATCTAAGATCAAGAAACCTTTGTTATATACAGTAGGTTATCTTTCTTATTCAAGGTAATATTCATATTCAAACTTTGATTCAATTTCTATAACTATAAACTATCTTAATTCGAGTAAAAATCTTACTTGAACTTGTTTTTGTGTCATGATCCTACTTCAAGAACTTTCAAGCCATCCAAGATCCTTTGAAGCTAGATCATTTCTTGTCACTTCCAGTAGGTTTACCTACTAAACTTGAGGTAGTAATGATGTTCATAACATCATTCGATTCATATATATAAAACTATCTTATTCGAAGGTTTAAACTCGTAATCACTAGAACATAGTTTAGTTAATTCTAAACTTGTTCGCAAACAAAAGTTAATCCTTCTAACTTTACTTTTAAAATTAACTAAACACATGTTCTATATCTATATGATATGCTAACTTAATGATTTAAAACCTGGAAACACGAAAAACACCGTAAAACCGGATTTACGCCGTCGTAGTAACACCGCGGGCTGTTTTGGGTTAGTTAATTAAAAACTATGATAAACTTTGATTTAAAAGTTGTTATTCTGAGAAAATGATTTTTATTATGAACATGAAACTATATCCAAAAATTATGGTTAAACTCAAAGTGGAAGTATGTTTTCTAAAATGGTCATCTAGACGTCGTTCTTTCGACTGAAATGACTACCTTTACAAAAACGACTTGTAACTTATTTTTCCAACTATAAACCTATACTTTTTCTGTTTAGATTCATAAAATAGAGTTCAATATGAAACCATAGCAATTTGATTCACTCAAAACGGATTTAAAATGAAGAAGTTATGGGTAAAACAAGATTGGATAATTTTTTTCATTTTAGCTACGTGAAAATTGGTAACAAATCTATTCCAACCATAACTTAATCAACTTGTATTGTATATTATGTAATCTTGAGATACCATAGACACGTATACAATGTTTCGACCTATCATGTCGACACATCTATATATATTTCGGAACAACCATAGACACTCTATATGTGAATGTTGGAGTTAGCTATACAGGGTTGAGGTTGATTCCAAAATATGTATAGTTTGAGTTGTGATCAATACTGAGATACGTATACACTGGGTCGTGGATTGATTCAAGATAATATTTATCGATTTTATTCTGTAAATCTAACTGTGGACAACTAGTTGTAGGTTACTAACGAGGACAGCTGACTTAATAAACTTAAAACATCAAAATATATTAAAAGTGTTGTAAATATATTTTGAACATACTTTGATATATATGTATATATTGTTATAGGTTCGTGAATCAACCAGTGGCCAAGTCTTACTTCCCGACGAAGTAAAAATCTGTGAAAGTGAGTTATAGTCCCACTTTTAAAATCTAATATTTTTGGGATGAGAATACATGCAGGTTTTATAAATGATTTACAAAATAGACACAAGTACGTGAAACTACATTCTATGGTTGAATTATCGAAATCGAATATGCCCCTTTTTATTAAGTCTGGTAATCTAAGAATTAGGGAACAGACACCCTAATTGACGCGAATCCTAAAGATATATCTATTGGGCCTAACAAACCCCATCCAAAGTACCGGATGCTTTAGTACTTTGAAATTTATATCATATCCGAAGGGTGTCCCGGAATGATGGGGATATTCTTAAATATGCATCTTGTTAATGTCGGTTACCAGGTGTTCACCATATGAATGATTTTTATCTCTATGTATGGAATGTGTATTGAAATATGAAATCTTGTGGTCTATTATTATGATTTGATATATATAGGTTAAACCTATAACTCACCAACATTTTTGTTGACGTTTTAAGCATGTTTATTCTCAGGTGATTATTAAGAGCTTCCGCTGTCGCATATTTAAATAAGGACGAGATTTGGAGTCCATGCTTGTATGATATTGTGTAAAAACTGCATTCAAGAAACTTATTTTGTTGTAACATATTTGTATTGTAAACCATTATGTAATGGTCGTGTGTAAACCTCGCAACAATATAGAGGTCAAAACCTTTGATAATCTACGTAAAGCTTTTTAAAACCTTTATCTATGAAATAAAGGTTATGGTTTGTTTTAAAAATGAATGCAGTCTTTGAAAAACGTCTCATATAGAGGTCAAAACCTCGCAACAAAATCAATTAATATGGAACGTTTTTAATCAATAAGAACGGGACATTTCAAGAGATTAGTGAGAGAGAGAGGAGCTAGAGAGGTGAAGGTTCATGGTGGTAATGGATGGTGAGGGCTGTGGCGATGGTGAAGTTGTTCAAGAAGTGGCGAGGGTTTATGATGGTTACGGTGACTTATGGCGGTATTGGTGATAAAAACTGAAAAATAAATAAACCGAGCAAGGTGGTGTGATGGGTTTCAATTAAGGTGATGGTTAATGGGTTTTGTTCGAGTAAGAAGAAAAGAGCATGCGAGCTGATTTGCAGCAGTAAAAAAAATATAGTGATCTTGTTCGTGATGGTGGCTGTGAGATGACGGATGGGCGTGTGTTAGAAAATGACCGATGGTTTGTGGTGGTGGTGGATTGAACTAGAGGTAAAACGAGTAACAGGTTGATTTTGCAAGATTGTCTGATGATGAGGATGGATGGTTTCGAATGGTGATCCTTTGGTGGTGCAAGGTTCTGTGAAGGTGGCGTTTGGTTGGTTTGCGAAGTGAGTCACAATGGTACACGATGGTTCCACTATGTAGTGATTGTTCTTGATGAAAACAGGAAACGTGTGCGTAGTAATACATGGTGGTGATGGTGACTTGTTGGTTCTCACGATCAAGGAAGAGAAGAAAGTTGTGATGAGAGGTAGTGTCGGACAAAGAAGGAAACAAGAAAGAAAGATAGAATTTGTAAATGGCTCTTGTGGGTTTAGAATGAAGAGAATAAAAGAATGGATGGAGTTTAGAAAGTCAGAAAAAAATGGACGTTTAACAACTACATTAATAATAATATATTAATATTATGTCATAATAGAGAAACATAATTCAATTAACTGTGTCAAATTGTATAATAGTAAAGCAGCCGTAGGTGACCCACTTGGGGTTGCTTTCTGTCGAATTGCAAAAACAAAGAGAAGGGTGCATTTGTTTGTGTAGGTTTTTTGCTCACCATAAAAGTAGAAATATTATAAGGATAGTAGTAGTACACGAAATATAGGTCTCAGTTTAAAGGAGATAATCAAAAGTAGAAGTAATAATGAAAGTGTGATCATGTTGAAAGAAGTCTTGTTGAACAACAGAAAACAAAACAAAACAATTATTATAACAATAATTCAGACCTATAATTTGCTAAAAATCAATCTACTAGATGATATTTTCAAATATGTGATTTGTTTGTTATTGAGTATGGAAAGACAAAAATCTTGCACATCACTCTCAATTTTCGTTGCCTTTATTAAAAAGCATATGTTTCAATTTAGTTTATAAAATTTATAAATGTGACACTTGCTTATAATCAACTTATGTGTACATAAAGGAGAGCAAATTGAACAGTGAAGTTAACTTTGATTGATTATATAAATATAGTAATATAATAATATAATAATATAATATAATAATAATATTAATAAAAGTGTAGTAAAAACACGTCCACTTTTGGACACAATTGCCTACGCCCATTTTTATTTAATTAATTAGATTCCTTGTTTTACACAGACACTGTTATTTTATGCTACATACATGATAAAAAGTCATATAATATTTTATCACCGAGTTTCGAGTTTCCATAGCATGTTCGTGAATTGTTGGAAATGGTCGAGGTTAAATGAATGTATGTAAACAGTTCAAAATTTTTGAGACTCAACCTAATAGACTTTTCTTATCGTGTCGAAATCATATAAAGATTACGTTTAAATTTGGTCGGAAATTCATGGGTCGTCACAGTACCTACCCGTTAAAGAAATTTCGTCCCGAAATTTGAGTGAGGTGGTCATGGTTAACAATAAAAATGTTTTCATGACAAATATGAGTTGATAAATGGAGTTTTATCATCATTGACTAATATAGATAAAACGATTCGATTAGGTGAAGTGTACGTGTGAAACTGTCACAACAGATTGAGATAGAGATTTAACTTTTAACGTAGTCACGTTTGAATTTAGGAAAATAAGGTTCATCTTAACTTTTGACGTTGTCTCGATTGAATTTCGGAATTCAAGAGATTTAAAAAAAATCTAGGAAATCTATAAGATCTGATTCTTCGGGATTTATGGAAATTAAGATCTCTTTAATTAAATGCGATCATCTGTCTCGATTGTTTTGTCTGGTATCTCCACTATAAATAAACTTCTTCCGTTCCATTATTTCCCACCATTCCCATTTTCTATACTATAATTCACTCTTCCAAATCATCAATCAATATGCTTCATCCAGTTTTAATTCTGAATATATTCCTGACTTTCATATGGATCATTCTCCTTTTTCATCTACCACCGGAAGAATCTATTTACTTCTACTATGCTCTTGGGATTATAGTGTTTTTCATACTCCCGTGTCTTTATATTGCTATACGTATTGATGTATACTGTTTATAATTTCTGTGGTGTTCTTGGGCTTTATATTTTTCCTTGTATTTAGAAGTTCCATGCTTTTGTTTTCTCTTCCCGACTTCAAGTCAATCGAAAGACGGTCCAGAATTCATAGATATGAAATTTCGGTTGATCATAATGTTCTAAGCAGGAAGGAACGTAATAGCACGATTTGATTTGTCAAGTTACCAGATTCCCTGAGGATAGAACTATCAAGAATATATTTTCTTGATATGCTCGGAGGTTGAACAGATTGAACGAGTCGTGTAACATGGCACATGATGACGTTATGATATGTGAATCATCATGTTTCATTAGAACTTCCAGCATGACTTACTGTAATATAATCACGTTGGCCAAGCGTCATTATATTATATTAACTCATGCTTCAATTCCCAACACTTCTCCAGCAATCATTCATAATTTAAACTCAAATTTATAGAAGGATAGAAGCTAAAATAGTGTCTTTTATGATGTAACATAGATAGCACGAGGAGATAGATAATTTCGGATGAAAATATTTATGAAAATATCTTCATAAATATCGAAGATATTTATGAAGATATTTTTGGGAATTTCTACGTCCGAAGGTTTATGAGGAAAATTTTTCCGCAAGATATTAACATGACTTCAGGGCATGATATACGTTGAAGACTTCATTGGATACAGAATTACCTGGATTCTTTGAATATAGGGTATGATCCTTATATTTGTCTTTGGTCTCATTAATGGTTTGTTCAATCTGTTTTTCAGTACCAAATTTTCTATCGAGTGTTCCCAACACTCCATTCTTTTATCATCACTTTTGGCCATTAAGACTATTTACTACATGCTGTTTCGTCAGCATTTTCAATTTTAACGGATCTGGATCATTGGTTATCAAACCAAGGGGTTTCAAGAGAATTGTGCTTTTAGATGATTAAATGCTGATTTCTGATAATTGGTATGGCAATTCTCATTACAAGGTGAGGATGAGTTCATGATAAGACTTCAATAGATAAATATAGTGATTTGTCGGAGAGATTTAAGCCAAAGAGCAACGAAGTTGCTGGTACGTCTGCTGGTGATGTGGTGGAATATAAAAGGTTCTCTGGTAACAATAAATGAGCACGCATATATATCAAGGTTATAATAAGATTGTTTTGAATGAAAAGTCGAAGTTGATTTGCTGGAGCTGTGACAAAATTGGCTAATTTTGGAAAGGTATTGTAAAGTTATTTTCGGTAATAACACGCCAATGGATCTGGCACAGTTTTGAATTCAAAGTATGGCTTTGAAAGATGTAGGAATCTAAAAGTGATGTCTTCTATTAAATCTTGACTTGGATTTTGATCGGTCAAAATTCTAATATGAATGAAAATTTTTATTCTTTGGTGAACGGATACGTATATCTGTGGTTGTATGTAGGATAGTAAATGACCGTTGAATCAGATTCGAAGAATGTACAGTGTAACTTATTAATGTGAAATCTAAATATTTCTCGGGTATTACCTATCCGTTAAAATATTTTCACCATTAACAGTTTGTACAAAAGAATTTTTAATTACAATCTTTATGAAAGCATATATACATGTATATTTTCTTCAGATGTAATCTTGGATTTAATGAGTTAATATGATATTAACCTCATATGATTTTCGGTTTGAGCTAGAATAAGTAATCTCTAAAACTATTAGGAACCATATATTCTGCGCAGAATATTTCTTCAATGAAGTTATGGATCAATACTTCATCGTTCATTGTTGTTGGTACTCCTTTGTATCTATAGGACGTATGACGTTGATGCTCGTGGGACAGATTGTGAAATTGAGGCTTGGGATGCGGATGTTGTTGTTAGTGGTACTGGTCCTGCTGGTACTGATGTTGGTGGCACTGTTGGTGTTGCTGATGTTACTGAAGCTGGTACGTTTTTGCATCATAATTTCCAAAGCCACTACTCGAGCGCGAAGCTTGTTGACTTCTTCTATTACTCTGGAATGATTGGTGGTTGGAACGAGTGGATGGATAAGGTTTAGAATTGTAGATATTACGTAATCGTTACGAGATATTCTAGAAATGAGGGTTAGTATGGTGTTTCGGACAGGTTTGCCGGTAAGTGTTTCAGGATCTTCATCAAAAGGTGATTTTGGTTGGTGGAAAGGATCGCCTTCTTCTCTTCTCTATTGATTAAGTCGACTACGAACCCATCCCCAATTTATCCAGAATTGGTGATGACTGATTTGTTGATCTATTTCAGTTATACTGCTTTCGGAACTCAAGTGTGTTTCCATATCGGAATAGCTGTCGGAATCTGAGAAACTTGAACTAGTGACGAGTTCCATTTTGTACGATTGAATAAAGGATTTTTGATATGAAATGAGTTCTGGCTATCGAATGGTATTCTAATTACATAGAATATCTATATATTTAGAACAAAGGATTTCGTAGATTACGGAGGGATTTACAGAATATGTCAGACAAAGTTTTACAGTAACAGATACGCTACGATATGAATTAGCAAAGACACTAAGATATGAGTTTTGTCAACACACTAATCATGCAGTCAATGAAGTAAGATGTGTCTAGACTAAGAACAATGAGTAGATAATTTTCTAAGGATAATAAGCAGGTAATTTTCGACACGAAACGATAAGCAAAACTTTTGACATGCAGACACGGTCGCAGTCCAGACTCACTAATGCATCGAAACAACTACCAGTTAGACACACTAATGCAAGACCTGGTTCTCTAAGACCACCGCTCTGATACCACCTGTAGTGACCCGTCCTAATCCATCTGGGCGAAGTCTTCAACAGTTGGTCCCATTACGAGGTTCTGACCTCTATATGCCATGAACGACTCCATGTAATATGAGCAAATGCACAGCGGAAGATTTCTTTCATACCTGAATATAAACATGCTTTAAAGTGTCAACCAAAAGGTTGGTGAGTTCATAGGTTTATCATAAAACAATAAAATTCATCATTTTGATAGACCACAAGATTTCCATTTATAAATATATGTACACTCGCAAGTGTATAAAACCGTTCTACTTATGTTGAGGCCTCAGTAACCAACCTTAACAATAATATAATAAGTCATCTTCGTAAAGATGAATACGTACACTCGCAAGTGTTTAAATAATCCTCGAAGTACTAAACATCCGCCCACTAGTTCTTATGTCTAGTGCAGCCTACAGGATGGGGGTGTTAAGCCCGATAGATCTATCTTTAGGATTCGCGCTTACATGCTCTTATAACATGTAACTAAATTACCTAGCACATTAATCCACATAATATCATTTTTAATCACTTGTCTCTATTTCGTAAAGCATTTATAAAAGCAGCGCATGTATTCTCAGCCCAAAATTATATATTGCAAAAGCAATTAAAAAGGGAGCAAATGAAACTCACCTAATGTATTTGTAGTAAAAATACATATGACGTCATTTATCAAGTGTAGGGTTGGCCTAGGATTCACGAACCTTAAAGCTTCCCAAAAATAGTGCCTCGAACAAGACTCAAACCTGAGACCTCCCGCTCACACACCCACTAACACTCAGAACCATTACACTATCCAGTTCATTTTTGATTTCTCTCAGAGAAATAAACATATATCCCATATATGAATCTCGTTTTTTTTTGCTTCTTCAATATACAATATACGATCGATAGAAAGAAAAAAATATTTTTTTTCTTTTTACCCAGCTTCTTGGCCCAACAACAAAATAAAAACTTCGTCCCAACCAAATAACCAAGTCTCGGCCCAACTAGTTTCCCAAGCCCAACAATACAAGAAAATACTCGGCCCAAATCACACATGGTGGAATGTCGATGGGTTTTATAGAAAACGACTAGCAGGCCAACAAGATATCCTCTAATCACCAATCACCTTTATCTCTTAATTTAATCAAGTCCATTTAATAAGCCTTATTTTCGTAAGGTGCAGGTGGGGACTGCTTTTTCACGTCCTACTTGACAGATACAAACATAATGATAATAGTTTTACACTTTTAAAAACTACTTAGTGGGTGTGCACATGTCTTCAGCGAAGAAACATAATTTAAATAGAACTCGAGCATGCTGTACAGGATTTTAAATATAGAAAAGGTATATGAGTTTGTGATAGTTTTTAAATGGTTATGGTGATGGTTTATGTGCACGACATAAGAACATAGGAGAAAAAGAGAAGCAGTTCCCTAAACGACTTATGGTTGTTGTAGAAGGTGGTTGCGTTCTATCACCGAAAAGGAACAGAAAAAAAAATATGGTCGCGAGTGGTAGTGTTTAGGGTGGTGACCGATTGTGATGATGACGGTAAGGTGGTTCTAATCGGGTTTGATGGTTCATGAAAGTGGAGAGAGAGATTAGTGAGAGAGAGAGAGAGAGAGGAGCTAGAGAGGTGAAGGTTCATGGTGGTGATGGATGGTGAGGGTTGTGGTGATGGTGAAGTTGTTCAAGAAGTGGCGAGGGTTTATGATGGTCACGGTGACTTATGGCGGTATTGGTGATAAAAACTGAAAAATAAATAAACCGAGCAAGGTGGTGTGATCGGTTTCAATTAAGGTGATGGTTGATGGGTTTTGTTCGAGTAAGAAGAAAAAGAGCATGCGAGCTGATTTGCAGCAGTTAAAAAAATATAGTGATCTTGTTCGTGATGGTGGCTGTGAGATGACGGATGGGCGTGTGTTAGAAAATGACCGATGGTTTGTGGTGGTGGTGGATTGAACTAGAGGTAAAACGAGTAACAGGTTGATTTTGCAAGATTGTATGATGATGAGGATGGATGGTTTCGAATGGTGATCCTTTGGTGGTGCAAGGTTCTGTGAAGGTGGCGTTTGGTTGGTTTGTGAAGTGAGTCACAATGGTACACGATGGTTCCACGATGTAGTGATTGTTCTTGATGAAAACAGGAAACGTGTGCGTAGTAATACATGGTGGTGATGGTGACTTGTTGTTTCTCACGATCAAGGAAGAGAAGAAAGTTGTGATGAGAGGTAGTGTCGGACAAAGAAGGAAACAAGAAAGAAAGATAGAATTTGTGAATGGCTCTTGTGGGTTTAGAATGAAGAGAATAAAAGAATGGATGGAGTTTAGAAAGTCAGAAAAAAATGGACGTTTAACAACTACATTAATAATAAAATATTAATATTATGTCATAATAGAGAAACATAATTCAATTAACTGTGTCAAATTGTATAATAGTAAAGCAGCCGTAGGTGACCCACTTGGGGTTGCTTTCTGTCGAATTGCAAAAATAAAGAGAAGGGTGCATTTTTTTGTGTAGGTTTTTGGCTCACCATAAAAGTAGAAATATTATAAGGATAGTAGTAGTACACAAAATATAGGTCTCAGTTTAAAGGAGATAATCAAAAGTAGAAGTAATAATGAAAGTGTGATCATGTTGAAAGAAGTCTTGTTGAACAACAGAAAACAAAACAAAACAATTATTATAACAATAATTCAGACCTATAATTTGCTAAAAATCAATCTACTAGATGATATTTTCAAATATGTGATTTGTTTGTTATTGAGTATGGAAAGACAAAAATCTTGCACATCACTCTCAATTTTCGTTGCCTTTATTAAAAAGCATATGTTTCAATTTAGTTTATAAAATTTATAAATGTGACACTTGCTTATAATCAACTTATGTGTACATAAAGGAGAGCAAATTGAACAATGAAGTTAACTTTGATTGATTATATAAATATAGTAATATAATAATATAATAATATATAATAATAATAATATTAATAAAAGTGTAGTAAAAACACGTCCACTTTTGGACACAATTGCCTACGCCCATTTTTATTTAATTAATTAGACTCCTTGTTTTACATAGACACTGTTATTTTATGCTACATAAATGATAAAAAGTCATATAATATTTTATCACCGAGTTTCGAGTTTCCATAGCATGTTCGTGAATCGTTGGAAATGGTCGAGGTTAAATGAATGTATGTAAACAGTTCAAAATTTTTGAGACTCAACCTAATAAACTTTTCTTACCGTGTCGAAATCATATAAAGATTAAGTTTAAATTTGGTCGAAAACTCCTGGGTCGTCACAATTTATGTGCTTCATTTAAGATTAATTCCCTCAATCCACCAAGTAACGGCACCCAAACTCGTTCACGATAAGTCTTTAATCCTCGAGAATCATCCATCAATTCTTTTTTTCTTTTCACCATTAACTCAGATTTCAAATGTTCATCTTGTAATTCTTCGAGTTGAGTTATCTTTAGTCGATCCACTAAATTAGACATAATCTCAATTCACATAAACTTTACATTGTCAGCGGATTTCTTACGACTTAACGCATCAGCCACGATGTTTGCCTTGCTAGGATGATACTTGATCTCATAGTCGTAATCCTTAACTAGTTCTTGCCACCGTCTCTAACGCATGTTCATTTCTTTCTACGAAAATATATACTGTAAACTTTTATGATCTGTGCAGATAACACAGTGCATACCATACAGATAATGTCTCCACAACTTAAACGCAAACACTACTGCAGCCATTTCTAAGTCGTGTGTGTAGTGACCCGAACTTTTCCATGATTATATATTAATTGAAAACTATTTTTGCATGATTAAATGTTTCCAACATGTTAAGAAATCAAACTTGTTAAGACTTGATTATTTGAAATGAGTTTCATGTAGACAATTGACCACCCAAGTTGACCGGTGATTCACGAACGTTAAAACTTGTAAAAACTATATGATGACATATATATGATTATATATATAGTTAAAATGATATTATGATAAGTAAGTATCTCATTAGGTATTTTAACAATGAGTTATATACATAAAATTGAGTTTATTGAATTAAGAAACTAGAAACGATATATATAACAATTATCGTTATAACAACATCTTACTAAATACATATGAATCATATTAAGATATTGATACACTATGTTTAATCATGATAAATGATAAGTAAACATGTAATTAAGTTTATTAACAATGAACTACATATGTAAAAACAAGACTACAAACTTAATGATTTCGAAACGAGACATATATGTAACGATTATCGTTGTAACAACATTTAACTATATATATATCATACTAAGATATATTAATATATCATAATATCATGATAATGTATTAATTTAAAATCTCTTTAGGTATAATAAACAATGGGTTAACAACATTTAACAAGATCGTTAACCTAAAGGTTTCAAAACAACATTTACATGTAACGACTAACGATGATTTAACGACTCAGTTAAAATGTATATACATGTAGTGTTTTAATATGTATTCATACACTTTTGAAAGACTTCAAGACACTTATCCAAATACTTCTACTTAACAAAAATGCTTACAATTACATCCTCGTTCAGTTTCATCAATAATTCTACTCGTATGCACCCGTATTCGTACTCGTACAATACATAGCTTTTAGATGTATGTACTATTGGTATATACACTCCAATGATCAGCTCTTAGTAGCCCATGTGAGTCACCTAACACATGTGGGAACCATCATTTGGCAACTAGCATGAAATATCTCATAAAATTACAAAAACATTAGTAATCATTCATGACTTATTTACATGTAAACAAAATTACACATCCTTTATATCTAATCCATATACCAACGGCCAAAAACACCTACAAACACTTTCATTCTTCAATTATATTCATCTAATTAATCTCTCTGAAGTTCTATCTTTAAGTTCTAAATGTTCTTCATAAATTCTATAAGTTCTAGTTTCATAAAATCAAGAATACTTCCAACTTTGCTAGCTTACTTCCAGTCTTGTAAAGTGATCATACAACCTCAAGAAATCTTTCTTATTTACTGTAAGATATCTTTCTAATACAAGGTAATACTCATATTCAAACTTTGATTCAATTTCTATAACTATAACAATCTTATTTCGAGTGAAAATCTTACTTGAACTTGTTTTCGTGTTATGATTCTGCTTCAAGAACTTTCAAGCCATCCAAAGATCCTTTGAAGCTCAAGTTATTTTTTTATAATTTCTAGTAGGTTTACCTACCAAACTTGAGGTAGTAATGATGTTCATAACATTATTCGATTCATATATATAAAAGTACCTTATTCGAAGGTTTAAACTTGTAATCACTAGAACATAGTTTAGTTAATTCTAAATTTGTTCGCAAACAAAAGTTAATCCTTCTAACTTGACTTTTAAAATCAACTAAACACATGTTCTATATCTATATGATATGCTAACTTAATGATTTAAAACCTGAAAACACGAAAAAATACCATAAAACAGGATATACGCCGTCATAGTAACACCGCGGGCTGTTTTGGGTTTGATAATTAAAAACTATGATAAACATTGATTTAAAATTTGTTCTTCTGGGAAAATGATTTTTCTTATGAACATGAAACTATATCCAAAAATCATGGTTAAACTCAAAGTGGAAGTATGTTTTTCAAAATGGTCATCAAGACGTCGTTCTTTCAATTGAAATGACTATCTCTTACAAAAATGACTTGTAACTTATATTTACGACTATAAACCTATACTTTTTCTGTTTAGATTCATAAAATAGAGTTCAATATGAAACCATAGCAATTTGATTCACTCAAAATGGATTTAAAACGAAGAAGTTATGGGTAAAAGAAGATTGGATATTTTTTGATTGTTTTAGCTACGGGAAATATTGTAACAATTCTATAAAAATCATATCCTAGCTAACTTATATTGTATTATACATGTATTCTAATATATTATGTAATCTTGCGATAGCATAGACACGTATACAAATGTTTTGACATATCATATCGACCCATGTATATATATTATTTGGAATAACCATAGACACTCTATATGCAGTAATGTTTGAGTTAGCTATACAAGGTTGAGGTTGATTCCAAAAATATATATACTTTGAGTTGTGATCTAGCCTGAGACGTGTATACACTGGGTCATGGATTGATTCAAGATAATATATATCGATTTATTTCTTTACATCTAATTGTGAACAACTAGTTGTAGGTTACTAACGAGGACAGCTGACTTAATAAACTTAAAACATAAACGTATTAAAAATGTTGTAAATATATTTTGAACATACTTTGATATATATGTACATATTTGTTATAGGTTCGTGAATCGACCAGTGGCCAAGTCTTACTTTTCGACGAAGTAAAAATCTGTGAAAGTGAGTTATAGTCCCACTTTTAAAATCTAATATTTTGGGATGAGAATACATGCAGTTTTATAAATTTTTTATGAAATAGACACAAAAATGAAACTACATTATATGGGTGAATGATCGAAGCCGAATATGCCCCTTTTTGCTTGGTAACCTAAGAATTAGTAAACAGATCTACTAATTGACGCGAATCCTAAAAATAGATCTATTGGGCCTAACGAACCCCATCCATGGTTGCAGATGCTTTAGTACTTCGATGTTGTTTTATCATGTCCGATGGATTTCTCGGAATGATAGGGGATATTCTTATATGCATCTTGTTAATGTCGGTTACCAGGTGTTCACCATATGAATAATTTTTATCTCTATGTATGGGATGTATATTGAAATATGAAATCTTGTGGTCTATTATTACAATTTGATAAATATATAGGTTAAACCTATAACTCACCAACATTTTTGTTGACGTTTAAAGCATGTTTATTCTCAGTTGATTATTAAGAGCTTCCGCTGTTGCATGCTAATATGTGGACAAAATTTGGTGTCAGCATGCTTGTATAATATTGTTTAAACCAATATGTATTAGTAGTGTGTAAGTGTGATATTTTTAGATTATCATTTCTGGATAATCTAGGTGGTGTATTTTTAACCTTGTCGATAAAATAAAGGTTATGGTTTGTTTTAAAAACGAATGCAGTCTTTGAAAAATGTCTCATATAGAGGTCAAAACCTCGCAACGAAATCAATTAATATGGAACGTTTATAATCGATATGAACGGGACATTTCAGTTGGTATCCGAGCGTTGGTCTTAGAGAACCAGAAATTTGTATTAGTGTGTCTTATCGAGTTTGTTATGATACATTAGTGAGTCTGGACTTCGACCGTGTTTTCTTTAAAAACGATTGCTTAACACTTTTGTTGGAAACGATATATTATTAACATGTAAATATTATGTGATATATTAACCTCTTAATGTGTTTGATATTGTGTGATAGATGTCTACCACTAGTACAAATCTCATCAATTCACCTAATAATAATGAAGAGTCGAATATATTTTAGGAAGATTCACAAATTCCCGAAAAAGAACCGAAAGAGAAGGAATCGGAAGAGGAGGAACCGGAAGAGGAGGAATCGGAAGAGGAGGAACCGGAAGAGGAGGAACCGGAAGAGGAGGAACCGGAAGAAGAAGAGGTTCCGGAGGAATAAATATTGATACCTACAGTAATTCGATTAAATAAAATAAAATCCTCAACCAACGGACCAAAGTTAATAATGGTCAATGGTGTTTCCGCCGAGGAAGCAAAATATTGGAAAGATTACCAATTTTCCGATGAATCGGATCCCGATGAGGATTTCGATGATGTTATAGAAATTACCTCGACCCAATTTAATAAAGCGAAAGAAAATAATTAGGGAAAAGGTATAAAAATAGAGAAACCAGATTCCAACCCCGATGAACTTTATATGTATCGGCAACATTCGTATTTCCTAAAATGTAACAATGACCCGGGAACCTCTAAACCACCAGGTTTTTCCAAACCATTGTGGAAAACGACGGCTCGTATTAGAGGAACACCATATATTCCTAGAAAATTAGGAAAACGAACCAAGTCCGAAGAAGAAGAAGAAACCAGTGATTCAGATTAGAGGGTTGTAATCATGTTGTGTATTATATGTATTGTAGTGTGCTTGTACTTTTATGTTCTATGTAAAAATTGCTAGTATTGTTTGTTAATTATCTTTTACGAATCTAATCCTTTTCTATTTTACAGTATTAAAACAAAATGGACGTTAAGGGTAGACAACCGAATATTTTAGAAGATCTACCAGAGGATATGATTGAGGAAATCTTGTCTAGAGTCGGTCAGAATTCATCAGCACAATTAATTATGGCAAAATTAACTTGTCAAACATTTGAAAGACTTTCCAGAAATGCCTTAGTTTATAAAAGGCTTTCCTTTGATAGGTGGGGTATATCACATTGGGGAGACTGTAAGTTACGCCGTGTTTTCTTTAAAGCGTTAAATGAGGGGAACCCAAATGCAATTTTACACTACGGGTTAAGAATCTATTTTGACTCAACATATCCCAACATAAGATTTCGTGAATTAGAAAGAGCTTCTAACATGCAACATAAAGAAGCATGTTATGCTTACGGGTTAGTGATGTTCGCTTCTTACCAAAGTGAGAAAAAGAACATCGGATTGCAACTTTTAAATAAAGCCTTCCCACAAGTGACGGATTCAGTAGTTGGGGTGAGAAACAAGGTTTTTAGATTATTACAGGGCTGTTGGACATTACGAAACCCTCATCCTTTTGATGACATTACAACATGCTGCCTAGCCAATGGTCATAACGGTTATTTTCCACAAGACCAAGGATGGGAAGTCATCTTAGTAAAACCAGAATGCATGACTTGTTTCTGGACTTATGAATTACGTGTCTTTATTTCCTTTGTTGAACAGCTTGCGTATTAACTAAGTTTATCTTCAAAATTGTCCTGTATCAAAGTGTACTATATTTTATGTTATATGTAATATAGCGAAGTTGTAAGTTTGAAGAATATTTGTATGTGATATATTATTATAATCAGTTTTTCATATGGAATTGTAGTCGTTGAATTGTATATTAGCTACTAAGTATGAACTTAACGGGTAGGTAGTACCCGAAGTAAAAACTATAAAACGCTAACATGAAAAAAAGCTTTTATAAATAAGTTCATACTATGCTACGAAATACTATTGACTACTCTTAAAATTCTATATGATTAACTTAATTCTTTTGGGCTATTTTTGAAGGAAATGGCACCGGCGACTTTTCAGAATTTGAACATGAGCGAGGAAGACTTTCGTATTTTCCTTGCAGCAAACATAGCCGCAGTACAGGCTGCGATGTAAAATAACAATAACTCTGGATCTAGCAGTGGAACTAATTTCACAAGAAATCGTGTAGGATGCTCCTACAAAGAATTCACTGCCTGCAAACCTTTGGAATTTGATGGAACCGAGGGTCCAATTGGATTGAAACGGTGGACCGAGAAGATTGAATCGGTGTTTGCCATAAGTAAATGTACTGAAGAAGACAAAGTAAAGTACGCTACGCATACCTTCACAGGTACGGCGCTAACATGGTGGAATACCTATCTCGAGCAGGTAGGACAAGATGCTACTTACGCACTACCATGGTCAGCATTCAAGCAATTGATGAACGAGCAGTATCGTCTCAAAAACGAGGTCAACAAGCTCAAGGTAGAGCTTAGAGGATTACGAACGTAAGGTTTCGATATAACCACGTACGAACGACGATTCACCGAATTGTACCTATTGTGCCCCAGAATGTTCGAAGATGAAGAAGAGAAGATCGACGCATTTGTAAAAGGGTTACCGGAAAGGATTCAAGAAAATGTGAGTTCACACGAGCCCGCCTCCATACAAAAGGCAAGTCGAATGGCTCACAAATTAGTGAACCAGATCGAAGGAAGGATTAAAGAGTAGACGACTGAAGAGGCTAACATGAAACAAGTCAAGAGAAAGTGGGAAGAAACCAATGACAAGAGTCACCAATACAACAACAACAATCACAACCATAATCGCAATAACTATCCCAACAACCGCAACATCAATCGTAACAACAACTTCAACAAACGTCCTAACAACAACTACAATAACCGTCCCAACAACAATAACAACAACAACAATAGCAATGATAACAATCTCAACAACAATCTCAATAACAACATTGGCAACAAAAACAAAAAACAGTCATGCCAAAGGTGTGAAGAGAATCACCAGGGGTTCTGCACGACATTTTGCACTAGGTGTAGAAGAAATGGTCATAGTGCGGCAAAGTGTGAGGCCTACGGGCCAAAGTTTAACAGAATTAAAAGAACAAATAATGTCGGAACAGATAATGCCGCCATAGTTTGCTTTGCATGTGGAAAACCGGGCCACATTAGTAGAAATTGCCCGAATCAGGGGAATACTAGTGGGCAGGGCCGCGGAAGAGTTTTCAATATTAATACGGCAGAAGCGCAGGAAGACCTGGAGCTTGTTACGGGTACGTTTCTTATTGACAATAAATCTACTTATGTTTTATTTGATTCGGTTGCGGATAGAAGCTATATGAGTAGAGATTTTTGTGCTAAACTAAGTTGTCCACTGACGCCTTTGGATAACAAATTTTTACTCGAATTAGCAAACGGTAAATTAATTACAGCAGATAATATATGTCGGAATCGAGAAATTAATTTGGTTAGTGAAACATTTAAGATTGATTTGATACCAGTAGAGTTAGGGAGTTTTGATGTGATAATCGGTATGAATTGGTTGAAAAAGGAGAGAGCAAAAATTGTATGTTACAAAAATGCAATTCGCATTGTACGAGAAAAAGGAAATCCCTTAATGGTGTACGGAGAAAAGAGCAATGTGAAGCTAAATCTTATTAGTAATTTAAAGGCACAAAAAGTAATAAGAAAAGGTTGCTATGCTGTTCTAGCATATGTCGAGAAAGTACAAACCGAAGAAAAGAACATCAATGATGTTTCTGTCACAAAAGAATTTCCCGATGTATTTCTGAAAGAATTACCAGTACTGCCTCCACACTGATCTGTTTAATTTCAAATAGATCTCGTACCAGGAGCTGCACCAATAGCTCGTGCTCCATACAGACTTGCACCCGGCGAAATGAAGGAACTCCAAAGCCAATTACAAGAACTTTTAGAGCGTAGTTTTATACGATCAAGTACATCACCATGGGGAGCTCCTGTTTTGTTTGTCAAAAAGAAGGATGGTACATTCAGGTTGTGTATTGACTACTGAGAGTTGAACAAACTTACCATCAAGAATCGTTACCCGCTACCGAGAATCGACGACTTATTTGATCAACTACAAGGCTCGTCGATTTATTCGAAGATCGATTTACGTTCCGGGTATCATCAAATGCGGGTGAAGGAGGATGATATTCCGAAGACTGCTTTCAGGACGCGTTATGGTCATTACGAGTTTATGGTTATGCCGTTTGGGTTGACTAACGCACCAGCTGTGTTCATGGACCTCATGAACCGAGTGTGTGGACCATACCTTGACAAGTTTGTCATTGTTTTCATTGATGACATACTTATTTACTCAAAGAATGATCAAGAGCACGAAGAACATTTTAGAAAAGTGCTAGAGTTGTTGAGGAAAGAAAAACTGTAGGCTAAGTTTTCAAAGTGTGCATTTTGGTTAGAAGAAGTTCAATTCATCGGTCACATAGTGAACAAAGAAGGTATTCAAGTGGATCCGGCAAAGATTGAAACCGTTGAAAACTGGGAAACCCCAAAAACTTCAAAGCATGTACGCCAATTTTTAGGTCTGGCTGGTTATTACAGGAGATTCATCCAAGATTTTTCCAAAATAGCAAAACCCTTGACTGCATTAACGCATAAAGGGAAGAAATTTGAATGGAAGGATGAATAAGAGAAAGCGTTTCAATTATTGAAGAAAAAGTTAACTACGGCACCTATATTGTCATTACCTGAAGGGAATGATGATTTTGTGATATATTGTGACGCCTCAAAGCAAGGTCTCGGTTGTGTATTAATGCAACAAACGAAGGTAATTGCTTATGCGTCTAGACAATTCAAGATTCACGAGTAGAATTATACGACGCATGATTTGGAATTAGGCGTAGTTTTTTTTTTTGCATTAAACACTTGGAGGCACTACTTATATGGGGTCAAAAGTATTATATATACCGACCACAAAAGTCTTCAACACATATTTAATCAGAAACAACTGAATATGAGGCAGCGTAGGTGGATTGAATTGTTGAATGATTACGACTTTGAGATTCCTTACCACCCGGGGAAGGCAAATGTGGTAGCCGATGCCTTGAGCAGAAAGGACAGAGAACCCATTCGAGTAAAAGCTATGAATATAATTATTCGTACTAACCTTACTACTCAAATAAAGGAGGCGCAGCAGGGAGTTGTAAAAGAAATAAAGTTAAAGAATGAAATACCCAAAGGATCAGATAAACATCTTAATATTCGGGAAGACGGAACCCGGTATAGGGCTGAAAGAATTTGGGTACCAAAGTTTGGAGATGTGAGAGAAAAGGTACTTAAGGAAGCACATAAAACCAGATATTCAATACATCCCGGAGTGGGGAAGATGTACAAAGATCTCAAGAAACACTTTTGGTGGCCGGGTATGAAAGCCGATATTACTAAATACGTAGGAGAATGTTTGACGTGTTCTAAGGTCAAAGTTGAACATCAGAAACTATCAGGTCTACTTCAACAATCTGAAATCCAGGAATGGAAATGGGAAAACATTACCATAGATTTTATTACTAAATTGCCAAGGACTACAAGTGGTTATGATACAATTTGGGTAATAGTCGATAGTCTTACCAAGTCAGCACACTTTCTGCCAATGAGAGAAGATGATAAAATGGAGAAGTTGGCGCGATTATACTTGAAGGAAGTTATCTCCATACATGGAATACCAGTCTCTGTTATCTTAGATAGGGATGGCAGATTTGTTTCAAGATTTTGGCAGACATTGCAACAAGCATTGGGGACTCGTCTAGACATGAGTACTGCTTATCATCCACAAACTGATGGGCAAAGTGAAAAGACGATACAGACCCTTGAAGACATGCTACAAGCATGTGTTATCAATTTCGAAAACAGTTGGGATCGACACCTACCGTTAGCAGAATTTTCCTACAACAACAGTTACCATTCGAGTATTGAAATGGCGCCGTTTGAAGTACTTTATGGTAGAAAGTGCAGATCTCTGATTTGTTGGAGTGCAGTGGGTGATAGACAGATTACGGGTCTGGAGATAATTCAAGAAACTACCGAGAAGATCATCCAAATTCAACAACGATTGAAAACTGCCCAAAGTCGACAAAAGAGCTATGCGGACATTAAAAGAAAAGATATAGAATTTGAGATCGGAGAGATGGTCATGCTTAAGGTTTCACCTTGGAAAGGCGTTGTTCGATTTGGTAAACGGAGGAAACTAAATCCAAGGTACATTGGACCATTCAAGATTATAGATCGTGTCGGACCAGTAGCTTACCGACTTGACTTACCGCAACAACTCGCCAGGGTACCTAATACTTTTCATGTCTCGAATTTGAAGAAATATTTTGCTAAAGAAGATCTCACCATTCCATTAGACGAGATTACAATTAACGAAAAACTACAATTCATTGAAGAACCCGTCGAAATAATGGATCGTGAGGTTAAAAAACTTAAGCAAAACAAGATACCAATTGTTAAGGTTCGATGGAATGCTCGCAGAGGACCCGAATTCACCTGGGAGCATGAAGATCAGATGAAGCTGAAATACCCTCACCTATTTCCAGAAGATGTGTCAACACCTTCAACAGCTTAAAATTTCGGGACGAAATTTATTTAACGGGTAGGTACTGTAGTGACCCAAACTTTTCCATGATTATATATTAATTGAAAGCTATTTTGCATGATTAAATGTTTCTAACATGTTAAGTAATCAAACTTGTTAAGACTTGATTTTTTGAAATGAGTTTCATGTAGACAATTGACCACCCAAGTTGACCGGTGATTCACGAACGTTAAAACTTGTAAAAACTATATGATGACATATATATGATTATATATATAGTTAACATGATATTATGATAAGTAAGTATCCCATTTGGTATTTTAACAATGAGTTATACACATAAAATTGAGTTTATTGAATTAAGAAACTCGAAACGATATATATAACGATTATCGTTATAACAACGTCTTACTAAATGCATATGAATCATATTAAGATATTGAAACACTATGTTTAATCATGATAAATGATAAGTAAACATGTAATTAAGTGTATTAACAATGAACTACATATGTAAAAACAAGACTACTAACTTAATGATTTCGAAACGAGACTTATATGTAACGATTATTGTTGTAACAACATTTAACTGTATATATATCATACTAAGATATATTAATATATCATAACATCATTATAATGTAATAATTTAACATCTCTTTAGATATAATAAACAATGGGTTAATAACATTTAACAAGATCGTTAACCTAAAGGTTTCAAAACAACATTTACATGTAACGACTAACGATAATTTAACGACTCAGTTAAAATGTATATACATGTAGTGTTTTAATATGTATTCATACACTTTTGAAAGACTTCAAGACACTTATAAAAATACTTCTACTTAACAAAAATGCTTACAATTACATCCTCGTTCAGTTTCATCAACAATTCTACTCATATGCACTCGTATTCGTACTCGTACAATACACAGCTTTTAGATGTATGTACTATTAGTATATACACTCCAATAATCAGCTCTTAGCAGCCCATGTGAGTCACCTAACACATGTGGGAGCCATCATTTGGCAACTAGCATGAAATATCTCATAAAATTACAAAAACATTAGTAATCATTCATGACTTATTTACATGTAAACAAAATTACACATCCTTTATATCTAATCCATATACCAACGACCAAAAACACCTACAAACACTTTCATTCTTCAATTTTCTTCATCTAATTAATCTCTCTAAAGTTCTATCTTCAAGTTCTAAGTGTTCGTCATAAATTCTATATGTTCTAGTTTTATAAAATCAAGAATACTTCCAAGTTTGCTAGCTTACTTCCAATCTTGTAAAGTGATCATCCAAAATCAAGAAATCTTTCTTATTTGCAGTAAGATATCTTTCTAATACAAGGTAATACTCATATTCAAACTTTGATTCAATTTCTATAACTATAACAATATTATTTCGAGTGGAAATCTTATTTGAACTTGTTTTAGTATCATGATTCTGCTTCAAGAACTTTCAAGCCATCCAAAGATCCTTTGAAGCTCAGGTTATTTTTTCATAATTTCCAGTAGGTTTACTTACTAAACTTGAGGTAGTAATGATGTTCATAACATCATTCGATTCATATATATAAAACTACCTTATTCGAAGGTTTAAACTTGTAATCACTAGAACATAGTTTAGTTAATTCTAAACTTGTTCGCAAACAAAAGTTAATTCTTCTAACTTGACTTTTAAAATCAACTACACACATGTTCTATATCTATATGATATGCTAACTTAATGATTTAAAACCTGAAAACACGAAAAAACACCGTAAAACTGGATATACGCCGTTGTAGCAACACCGCGGGCTCTTTTGGGTTTGATAATTAAAAACTATGATAAACTTTGATTTAAAAGTTGTTCTTCTGGGAAAATGATTTTTCTTATGAACATGAAACTATATCCAAAAATCATGGTTAAACTCAAAGTGGAAGTATGTTTTTCAAAATGGTCATCAAGACGTCGTTCTTTTGACTGAAATGACTACCTCTTACAAAAATGACATGTAACTTATATTTTTGACTATAAACCTATACTTTTTCTGTTTAGATTCATAAAATATAGTTCAATATGAAACCATAGCAATTTGATTCACTCAAAACGGATTTAAAACGAAGAAGTTATGGGTAAAACAAGATTGGATATTTTTTGATTGTTTTAGCTACGGGAAATATTGTAACAATTCTATACAAATCATATCCTAGCTAACTTATATTGTATTATACATGTATTCTAATATATTATGTATTCTTGGGATACCATAGACACGCATACAAATATTTTGACATATCATATCGACCCATGTATATATATTATTTGGAACAACCATAGACACTCTATATGCAGTAATGTTTGAGTTAGCTATACAGGGTTGAGGTTGATTCCAAATATATATATACTTTGAGTTGTGATCTAGCCTGACACGTGTATACACTGGGTCGTGGATTGATTCAAGATAATATATATCAATTTATTTCTGTACATCTAATTGTGGATAACTAGTTGTAGGTTACTAACGAGGACAGCTGACTTAATAAACTTAAAACATAAACGTATTAAAAATGTTGTAAATATATTTTGAACATACTTTGATATATATGTACATATTTTTTATAGGTTCGTGAGTTGACCAGTGGTTAAGTCTTACTTCCCGACGAAGTAAAAATCTGTGAAAATGAGTTATAGTCCCACTTTTAAAATCTAATATTTTGGGATGAGAATACATGCAGTTTTATAAATGTTTTACGAAATAGACACAAGTAAATGAAACTACATTATATGGGTGAATGATCGAAGCCGAATATGCCCCTTTTTGCTTGGTAACCTAAGAATTAGTAAACCGATCTACTAATTGACGCGAATCCTAAAGATATATCTATTGGGCCTAACGAACCCCATCTATGGTTGCGGATGCTTTAGTACTTCGATGTTGTTTTATCATGTCCGATGGATTTCCCGGAATGATAGGTGATATTCTTATATGTATCTTGTTAATGTCGGTTACCAGGTGTTCACCATATGAATGATTTTTATCTCTATGTATGGGATGTATATTGAAATATGAAATCTTGTGGTCTATTATTACAATTTGATAAATATATAGGTTAAACCTATAACTCACCAACATTTTTGTTGACGTTTAAAGCATGTTTATTCTCAGGTGATTATTAAGAGGTTCCGCTGTTGCATGCTAATATGTGGACAAAAATTGGTGTCAGCATGCTTGTATAATATTGTTTAAAACTGCATTCGAGATTTATTTTGTTGTAACATATTAATATTGTAAACCAATATGTATTGGTAGTGTGTAAGTGTGATATTTTTAGATTATCATTTCTGGATAATCTAGGTGGTGTCTTTTTAACCTTGTCGATAACATAAAGGTTATGGTTTGTTTTAAAAACGAATGCAGTCTTTGAAAAACGTCTCATATAGAGGTCAAAACCTCGCAACGAAATCAATTAATATGGAACTTTTATAATCGATATGAACGGGACATTTCAGTGTGTTGGGTAATTCTTTTCACTTGGTTTTAACTGTCGAGACGCATACGCAATTACACGATCTCTTTGCATTAATACAGAGCCCAAACCGAATAAAGATGCATCGCAATACACAACAAAGTCATCGGATCTCTCAGGTAAGACTAACACTGGTGCTTTACATAATAAACTTTTCAAGGTCTGAAACGCAGTTTCTTGTTCATTACCCCACTGAAAAGACACATCCTCTCTAGTTAACTTTGTTAAAGAACTTGCAATCTTTGAAAAATCTTTAATGAATCGTTGGTAGTAACTGGCCAATCCTAGAAAACTCTTGATTTATGTCGGATTCTTTGGTGAATTCCAATTCATCACAGCTTCAATTTTAGATGGATCCACTTTTATACCTTCCGTACAGATAATATGACCTAAAAATTGAACTTTACGTAACTAGAACTCATACTTGGAAAACTTTCCATACAATTGTTCACGTTTCAAAAGTTCCAACACTTGTCTTAAATGCTCAGCATGCTCGAATTCGGTTTTGGAGTACACTAAGATGTCATCAATGAACATGATAACAAACTTATCCAAAACAATTTACACACCCTATTCATAAGATCCATGAAAATTGCTGGAGCATTGGTTAACCCAAACAGCATCACTAAGAACTCATAATGACCATAACGAGTATGAAATGCAGTCTTAGGAATGTCAGATTCAGCAACACGAACCTGGTGATATCCCGAACGTAGATCTATTTTCGAAAAGAATGAAGCTCCTTGAAGCTGATCAAATAAGTCAACTATCCTCGGAAGCGGATACATATTCTTCACTATTCTTTTATTTAGTTCACGATAATCTATACACATTCGGAGCGTACCATCTTTCTTTTTCACGAATAACAATGGTGCACCCCACGGCCAAGAACTCGGATGAATGAACCCGCGGTCCAACAGTTCTTGAATTTACGACATCATTTCTTGAATTTTTGTAGGAGCTAATCTATACAGAGCTTTAGTAACTGGCGTAGCCCCTGGCACTAACTCGATCTTATATTCAACTTTCTTGATCAGCGGTAAGCCTGACAATTCATCTGGGAATACTTCTGGATATTCAGACACCACAAGAATATTGGACACTACCTTCTTTTCCTTCTTTACATCGATCACATAGGCTAAGAAAGAATCACATCCCTTGGCCAAAGATTTCTGAGCTTTCATTATCGACAATAATGGACAACGGAACCGGCCGCGATCACCACGAGCCACTACCCGTTTCCCACCGGCCACCGAAAAAGAGATAACTTTCCTATCGCACTTAATACTGGCCTTATGGTCACTAAGCCAATTCATTCCTAGCACTACATCAAATCTTGGTATAGGCATCACTAGGTAAGTCACAGGGAAAAGGCTACCCTATATGTCAATAGTCATTCCAGACACAAACTTTGTGACTGAAACAGTTCTACCATCACCCACTTCGACACTTAAGGGATCATTTAATACACTAATGGGCACATTTAACTTTGCACAAAATGTAGTTGACACAAACGATCGATTTGCTCCACAGTCAAATAGTACACGAGTCGGTACAAAATTTACTAAGAACATACCGATGATTGCATCGTCAGTAGCAGTGGCAGCGTCTACTGACATCTAAAAGGCTCTAGCTTTAGTTGGTGGAGGATTCTTGCGCTTCTGCCCCACAGAGGAAGCAGACCCTCAGCTGACACAGCACGTACCCCTAACCCGGACCCCGCCCCGAAATAACTCTTTCTTGCAGCTGGACACTCTGCAGATCTGTGACCCTCTTTATGATAGTTCCAACACACATTATTCTTAAACGAACAATCTTGAGGTTCAAGTCCTATTATACCACAATGTAAACAATGTTTCGTCAAGGTTGTACACTGCCCACTATGTGAAGACTTACACATTCTACACCATGTCTTCTGATCACTTGACACTGATCCACCCTGGCTAGATTGCCCTTTTGGCTTAAACTGACTTGATTTTTTTGTTTCTGGCTATACTGACTTGTCGTTGGTTTTACTTACGACACACTTTCAGTTTTCACACTCCTGGCCGCCTTAATGTCACTTTCTGTTAACTTTTCCAGCATATGCGCTTGTGACAAAGTAGTAGCAAGTCTTGCAATTGTGCGATACTCAGGTCTCAAAATTTCAACAAACTGTTGCACTCTGGACTGTTCGTCAGGTATTCACTGGTGCACGAACCTTAACTTGTCCATAAACTACTCAAACGCTTCATCGACTGTCATGTCCTCAATCATCGTCATTTGCATGAACTCTTGCTTCAATTGATTGATATCAAATGCAGTGCAGTACTGCTCCTGGAACTTTGCAGAAAATTGTTCCCAAGTGACCTGATTAAGTTGCTATTCGAACAACGGAGTAATAATTGTATCCTACCAAACCATAGCTCGATTCTTTAACAGTCGACTAGCATAAGTTACCCGTAATTCTGGTTCACATTGACAGGCTTTTAGTGCCGTTCAACTTCCCTTAGCCAATTCATTTTCACAATCGGAGGGCTTGCAGTCCATAAACTGCTTAAACGTACACTTTTTCTTCTCCTTCACCACTTGCTGAAAGATAAGAGTTTAAAATTGATTCGTTGTCTCATACTGATATTGAAAAGGGTATTGGTATTGTTAGAAAGATTGATATGGCACTTGAGGTATAACTTAAGGTTGTGACTGGGGTGGTTGGGAAGCACTACCCGACGGACCAGATGTATACTGAGTGCCGGTAAACCCTGGAGGTATCGGTGGGTCACTAGCTTCAGACACCACGGTTGAATGCCTGATTTGGGCCTCTAATTCCTTCACTTTTTCTCGAGTTTCCTGTAACTGGCCTTCTAACTGTTGAACATAATCATCCGGATCACTTTCTAGACTATGTTCCACTGATGGCACTCTAAATATTTCGGGTCTAGGAGTCACAGGGGCATCGTTATTTCCTGTCTGGTCAGCCATACCTGTCTGCAAACACATCATCTCACAAAAGCTTAGTTGATAACCGGTTAGCACCTATCACTAAGCACAATCACCTAGGCACATATATCTACATTCACTTATTCCCCACTCGGATGTTTGACACGACACATTCATAAGTTTGGGAGTAAGTCACTCACACAATGCACATACTGCCAAACCTATGCTCTGATACCAACTTGTAACATCGTACTTTTTTTTTAAATATTCACAGTGGAAGACTTATTAATTTACATATCCTATATTAGTACATACTTGTATGATTACACAAAATCACAAGTGTTACGTTATTAATACAAACCATTTGACCATATTGATTATTACAAAACATCAGAGTTATTCACTATGTCAAACATCTGCAGCTGCCCGGTAAAACCCACCAAAAGCTGCTAATCTATACCTGCAGGGCAAAAACACTGTGGGGGAATTAGCATAACGCTAAGTGAATGAGAATATCTAGGTGGACATCACTACAAGCATCAAGAACAGCTTAAAGGCACTGGTCACTAATCACTTAAAACCATACACAAGAGGACCGGAAACCCATAGCTGATCAAGCTAGAATATACCGATAGTCCACACTACTGAGTTACTGGTATAGTCTTCCAGACGTGACACACTCGTCATTCACACTATACCACTAACCAGTAACACTTGGACCCAATACTATTACCCTAAATACACACGGTAAATAGCATTGACCTCTTACGTCACACAAAACACCTCGACGAGATCACTGGGTGCGCATATAATCACATATAGTCACTGCACTGGTCACAGACTCATTACACACTCTAATTATGAGCATGGTATGGATAACTATACTTGTCACTATATAATCACATCCATAAAGATAATCTCACTCACCTGGAAGCACAAGTACTCAGTTGTCTTATATCACTGAGCCTTTACCTTTCCGCTTATCACCTGAGAATATCAGTTCTCTAGTTAGTACACTTTTTAATCAAATTACTCATTAGCATAAATATCATAGCAATACAGTAAATGGGTCAGAATTACACCTGACCCAAATATACAAACACTGTCACTCGCATAGACGAGGTCTCGCTCGTGCGACTACCTATGCTCACTCGTACAGGTGAGTATCCTCACTCACACGACTGACCCTTTACTTATACTAGTGATTAACAAACCTTCTCACACAGTTTAGTGTCTCACTCGTGCGAATGGACACTTCACTTGCACGAGTGAGTGCCTCAGACGCTTGGTTGAGCAAGTACAGCAGCACAGTTTCAATTCTAGCTTTTTACACCCAACCTAAAGTTGATTTAGTATTTTAAAACCTTATCATTAGATACTATATCTCAATACGATTCCAACAATAGTTTATTTGTCAAAAATGGAGTTACGGTTTGAAAGTTACAGCCTTTTCAATTTTACCAAAAGCTGACCACTACTCACCAGCGTGGCTGAGACCTCAAACGCATGGTTGAGCCCTCAACCGCGTGGTTGAGCCCTCAAAAGTGTGCTCAACCACGCGGTTGACCTATCAAACATGTGGGAGCTGTAGAACAGCTCCAACTCGCTGTTTTCGCGTTTTTTGACCCCAAAACTCGATTTTTGCTTGTTTTGGTCAACCTAATGCATCAAAATACCACATAACACATATAGAAACTATTTCTAACATCAATCAATCATCACAAACACATATCATCAAGAATTGATCATCAAAAGCTTACTTTTTCAAAACCCATTTCAATACATCCAAATTAAAGATATTTACCTCGTTTTGATTCTGAAATCACAGAAAAATTGATGAACGAAATCACTAGCTTTGATTTACACTTCTTGAATTTAGGATTTAGAGAGCAAAAGGGTGTTTAGGGTTATGTTATTGCTAAAATAAGAAATGAATGTAACGTACAATACATGTATATCTCATTTTTGGGTTTCTTCACATGTAGGCAAGTTCTTCCGTCTAACAAACGGGTATTTACCAGTTATCTGAAATCTAAAATATTTAATAACTTATTCATTCTAAGTCTAATTCACAAAAGGAAATATGTTCTGTGACCCTTGTCACAAAACGCACATTATTCCATACACAATAATTATAAAACACATAATTATTAAAATCACTATTTTAGCACAGAAGGGTAAATAAGTCATTACCTACTAGGCCTAAAGTTAGGATGTTACACTTCTCTTCACTATGATACCCCAAACCCGGTGGAGTGTCCGAAATACAACACTAGCTCCTTGATAAGCCGCTACTTATGAACCCTTACGTCCCTTTGAAAAATTCACAAACACAAAATGTTCTTACCACAATATCCTAACGCTCTAGCCTAGTGAAATCACAACTATCTTCTACATCCCTTTAAGAAGATAGCTCACAAGTAAACTTATAGCTAAGCTTACATCTCAACTGTACGTATCATCTTAACCAAAACAATAGTTCTCCTTAACCACTCACTCGCACGGTTCATAACACGGTTAACCACCCCAACCGTACGAGTGAAGGCTCACTCGTGCGAGTAATGAAGAACAGTAGCAGCAACTGTTTAGATGAGTTTCAACCCAAAATTCACGACATCAAACTTTGATACATACACTAAATCAATACATACAATCATGCAGTTACTATATGATAAGTCTACATCACAAATTCAATCAATAACAACATTCACATGTGTGCAAAACAAGGCATACACCCTAAAACCCCTTTTTATGACCAAAATAAAGTTTGATCCAGCTTCTTAAAACCTTATCATTGGAAATTAGACCTCAAGACGATTCCAACGATAGTTTATTCATCGAAAACGGAGTTACGGTTGAAAGTTATGCCCTTTTCAATTTTACCAAAAGCTGACCAGTGCTCAACCGCGTGGCTGAGACCTCAAACGTACGGTTAAGCCCTAAACTGCATGGTTAAGCCCTTAAATGCATGCTTAACCGTGTGGTTTAGCCCTCAAACGCGTAGGAGCTGATGAACAGCTCCAGCTCGCTGTTTTTCGCGTTTTTGACTCCAAATCTTGATTTTTGTAAGTTCTAACACCAAAACCACTTCAAAAACATCATATAAACTATATATAAACAATTTCTAACAACAATTGAGTATAACAAACACTATTCATGAAGATTCAAGCTCAAAAATACATAAAACCCATTTTACACCCAAAACCCAATTCTTAAGAATTAAACCACGAATTCAAGCATGCTAACCTGGATAAATGCTTACAAGGATGATATAATTCAGTTCCTATAGCTTCACAAACCAATTTTAAGCTTGGATCAATTTAGGGTTTGAGATGGTGTAGTGTTTAGGAACGGGTTATTTGAGAAATATCTAGAAATGGGAAGAAAGAAGCAGATACATACACTATTATTGTGTTAAAATATAATACCCCATTACACATGGGTATTTACCAGTTATCTAATATCTTTTGTACTTAATTTGGCACCCCTAACGGAGGCCAAATTCAACAAACGAACCATTTCTATGACCCTTGTCACAAACTGGTCTTAACCACATATTCAATTAATAATAAACATATTATTGAAATAAAAGCATATTTTAAACACAAATATAAACCTAAGGGCAATTAAGTAATCTTACTTTTAACCCGGTTTCAGTCCGTTACAAATCCACCCCCTTAAAGAGATTCTGTCCTCGGAATCTGATCTTGGTCAAACAGATGAGGGTAACGGGTCTTCATCAACTCTTCTGTCTCAACTCTTTAAATTAGACCTTAAACTGTGTTTCCATTCTATTAAAACCATTGAGATTTCTTTCTTTCTTAACTTAGTAACCTTTCTATCGACTACTCGGATCTATTCCTCGACCAACTTGTTACTCAAATCAACTTTAAGATCCTTACTTGGTAAAATTTGGGTTTCATCGCCCACCTTACACTTTTGTAAGTAACACACATTGAAGGTATTATGAATACCAGCTAACTCTGTTGGAAGATCTAGTACCACTGTTTGATCATTAAGAATTTCACTGATTGGAAACGGCCCAATGTACCTTGGTGCAAGCTTATCACGTTTGCTAAATCTGATAACCCTTTTCCACGGTGAAACCTTAAGATACACATGATCACCCACATTAAAAGTTACCAGACGTCTACGTGGACCTACATACATCTTTTGTCTATCTCTGGCAGCTTTCAATTTTTCTCGCGCAATAGCAACTTTTTCGGCTATTATTTGAACAATTTCGGGACTAGCAAATTGTTTCTCTCCAGCTTCTAACTAACAAGTCAGAGTTCTACAACTACGGCCGTACAACATTTCATAAGGCGGCATTCCTATGCTCAAATGATAAGAACTATTATACGCAAATTTAACCAATAGCAAATGTGTATCCGATGAACCACCATATTCCAATACACACCCTCTCAACATATCCTCTAGCGTCTGTATTGTTCATTCACTCTGACCATCTGTCTGAGGATGATAAGCTGTACTCAAATTCACACGTGTACCCAGATTCTGTTGTAGACTGTTCCAGAAGTTTGATACAAATCTAGAATCCCTGTCTGACACCATCGATAATGGCACACCATGAAGACTAACTATCTCTTTCACATATAAATCGGCAAGTTCACTTAATGACGCTATCTCACGAGTAGCAAGAAAATGAGCACTCTTGGTTAAACGATCAACTATTACCCAAATCATATCGTGTTTTCTCTGAGTTCTAGGTAATTTTGTCACAAAATCAATCGTGATATGCTCCCATTTCCACTCTAAAATCTGTAACTGACGCAACGAACTATACGGTTTCTGGTGTTCTGCCTTCACTTGCGCAGAAATATGACACTTTTCAACAAAACCAGCGATGTCTGTTTTCATAGTCAGCCACCAGTACACTGATTTCAAATCATGATACATCTTATTACTGCCTGGATGTACTGTTAATCTGGATTTATGAGCTCCAGTTATGATCAAATCCCCCAAGTCTCTAAGCATAGGCACCCAAATACGGTTATTTAAGGTCTTAAGTCCACGAGAATCATCAATTTAGGTCAAATTTTCGTTTAGTCATAAGTTCAGATTTAATATGTTCATCCTCTAAAGCACAGGCTTGAACAGTTCGTAATTGATCGATCAAATCTGAAGTTATACTCAAACGCAGAAATTTCACATTCTCATCAGGCTTTTTACGACTTAGTGCATCTGCTACGATTTGCTTTACCTAAATGGTACTTGATTTCACAATCGTAGTCTTTAATCAGCTCTTGCCACCATCTTTGACGCATATTCAATTCTTTCTGAGAGAAAATATATTGTAAGCTCTTGTGATATGTACATATTACACAATGTGTCTCATACAAATAATGTCTCCATAGCTTTAGAGCAAACACTACGGCAGCCATTTCTAAATCATGTACAAGATAATTTCTTTCATGAACTTTCAACTATCGCGAGGCGTAAGCAATCACTTTGTCTCTCTGCATCAATACACAACCCAACCCGGCGAAGGACGCATCACAATAAACCACGAAGTCATCTAAACCTTTTAGTAATGCTAACACTGGAGCCTGACACAATAACTATTTCAAAGTCTGAAAAGCCTTCTCTTGATCATCACCCCACTGAAAGGCTATGTCTTTTCGAGTCAACTTAGTCAATGGACCCGCTATTTTCGATAAATCTTTTGTGAACCTTCGGTAATAACCAGCTAATCCCAGAAAACTCTTAATTTCTGTCGAATTCCTTGGCAATTTCCAATTCATAACCGCATCAATCTTTGATGGATCAACTTTTATACACTCGACACAAATTACATGACCCAAAAACTGCACTTCTCCAACCAGAATTCACACTTAAATTTTTTTTGCAAATAACTGTTCCTGTTTTAACAAATTCAAAACCTGTCTTAAATGTTCAATGTGCTCGGCCTCTGTCTTTGAATACACTAATATGTCATCTATAAACACAATCACGAATTTATCTAGAAACAGACGACACACCCTATTCATCAGATCCATGAAGACTGCTGGCGCATTTGTTAACCCAAACGGCATGGCCAAGAACTCATAATGACCATACCTAGTTCTAAACGCTATCTTCAGGGACGTCAGATTCTGCAACTCTAACCTGATGATACCCAGATCGTAAATCTATCTTTGAGAAGTATGAAGCACCCTGCAACTGATCGAATAAATCATCTATTCTAGGCAGCGGGTACTTATTCTTTACTATTCTCTTATTCAACTCCGGATAATCTATACACATACGCATGGTACCATCTTTCTTCTTAATAAATAATACCGGTGCACCGCAAGGAGAAGAACTCTGTCTAATAAAACCACGATCCAATTGCTCCTGAATTTGTGACATCATCTCACAAATTTCTGACGGTGCTAAACGATACGGGGGTTTGGCAACTGGAGTGGCTCCAGGTACCAAATCAATCTTATACTCTACTTCTTTTACCGGCGGCAACCCTGGTAACTCATCTAGAAACACTTCCGGAAACTTTGAAACTACCAGAATATCGACTATTGCTTTTTTTTCTTTCTTACCATCTACTACATAAGCCAGGAACGATTCACACCCTTTGGATAAAGATTTTTTGGCTTTCATCATTGATATCAATGGAAAACTATACCCACCCCGTTCCCCTCGGGCTATAACACGGGTTCCATCAGCTAAACGAAATGAAATCATTTTCTTATCACACTTAATACTAGCTCTAAGTGGGCTCAGCCAATCCATTCCTAACACTACATCAAAACTGGAAATGGGTAACACTAAAAAAGTCATATAAAATGACTTTCCTTCAATATCAATACAAGTCCCAGTCACAAAAGTTGTGACGGGTGTGATCTTTCCATCACGTACCTCTACTCTAACCGGTTCAGGCAGCACAGTAGCAGGTAAATTCAATTTAGCACAAAAGTCTAATGACATAAAAGACTTATTTGCACCACAATCAAACAATACACGAGCAGGTATTGAGTTGATTAACATACCGGTGATCACATCGTCGGTTTCAGTAGCCTTTTCAACTAACATTTGAAAAGCTCTGGCCTCTGCTGTGGGAGGGTTCATCCTCTTCTGCCCACTCGAGGCAGTAGACCCTCCAACTGATGTTGAACGCGCACCTGACCTACCCCAGAACTCACACTCTTGGACGGACAACTTACAGCACGATGCCCGGATTGATGACAACTCCAACATACATTTCCTGGTAACGAACACCTTTGGGACTCATGTCCTACTGCACCACATCTCAAACATCTTCTGGTAGCCTCTGAGCATTGACCACTGTGTGTAGACTTACAAGTGTGGCACCAATTCCCTCTACCTGATCCAGACCCTGAACCACTCTGTCGACTCTTACCTTTGTGTCTAAACTCAAGCGATTTCTTTGACTTACCACTGGATTGACCACCCGTTTGACCACTCGGAGTCATCATACTCCCTATCATCATTCCTCTTGCCGCTTTCAAATCACTTTCCACCATTCTGGCTATAACAAAGGCCTGAGACAAACTATTCGGGATCCTTACTGACATTCTGTATTCTGGCAAGATCACATTAACAAAATGTTGAATTCTTGATGCTTCATATGGTACCCACTGAGATACAAATCTCAACTTATCCATAAACTGACCAATCACTTCATCGATTGACATCTGAGGCTTCATTCTCATTTCTAAAAACTCAGTCTTCAACCGGTTAAGATCAACCGAGGAACAATACTGTTCACCAACTTTCCATTGAAATTGTTCCCAAGTAATTTGCTTAATATTCTCCTTTGGAATACTTGACGTCAACGCATTCCACCAAACCATAGCTCTACCATTTAGCAATCTACAAGCATACATAAACCACAACTCCGGTTCACATTGACAGGCTTCTAAAGCCCTTTCAACCTCCATCAACCAATCCATAGTTTCTTTCGGGTCAGAACTTCCTGAATACTCTGGGGGTTTGCAATCTAAGAACTGTTTGTAAGTACATTTCTTTTGGGGTCGAACAAAGGGTTGTTGGAACATCTGTGTTTGGTACAGGTTCATTAACATTGGATTTTGAAAAGGAAAAGTATTTTGTGGTGGCATGTAGTACTGTTGAGGTATCTGATTTTGCCCTGGGTATTAGAATTGAGTCTGGTTCATGTTGGGTACTATTTGAGATTGTGCTGTCGGAAATCCAGGTGGTGTATCATCATTTCCCGCAGTATTTACCGACTCAAGCTCAATAATTTTATCCTGAGCTTCTTTAAATTTACTTTCTAACTCATTGTAAGTAACTAGAGGGGGGTGAATAGTTACATAGTGGTTTCTTAAAACTTTATCGAAATCTTTAATGATCAAAACATAAGTTTTAAGTGTGGAAGCGTTTGTGTTTGTTAATGCAAGTATGTAAAGAATGTAAGCGCACAAACACAAGGACTTATAGTGGTTCCAGTGGATGTTAACTAATCCACCTTAATCCACTCTCCAATTCTACGAATTGAGACTTTTCTTTACTATGATACCCCAAAACCGGTGGAATGTCCGGATATAACACTAGCTCCTCGATAAGTCGCTACTTATGATCCCTTGCATCCCTTTGAATAATTCACAAACACCAATGCTCTTACCACAAGATCCTAATGCTCTAGCCTAGTGAAATCAAAACTACCTTCTACATCCCTTTAAGAAGATAGCTTACAAGTAAACTTATAGCTAATCTTACAATCACTCATATTTCTTCAATAGGTCACACCAACTTAATTCCCAATGGAATTGATCAACTTCCTAGATCCCTTTAAGGAAGTTGAATCATTAAGCAAGATGGTGTTTCCTTAAGGAAGTGTCTTACAAAGTAAACATAAAGATACAAATGATAAGTACAAAATTTACATTTCAATTCTACTTAGTGTAAGTAGAATCTCTCTTTCTCTCTTATAATCTCTCCATAAATATGTGCTTGAGGCTTGGGAGATCAGTAGATATGATTTTGAAAGAATGTCGAAAAGAAGTCATCTTCTAGTTTGGCAAAGTGGTGTATTTATATTCCAAGAAAATATTGACAGACAAAACTGCGATCAAACCACGATCGACCTTGCAGGCAGTAGTACAACTTGTGTCAGGATTTCAACATATCCGTTGGAGCTCCTTTTTCTTTGAATTTTTGACTTCTTTACCTAATATAGAGCCTTCAAAATATGCTTAATACACCTAGAAGTTAACTCCATTACCCCTTTGATCTTGGACATATGCATGGAGGTTAACATGTGCTAGCTAAAGAGGAAAGTCCAATGTCCTTGACCATTGTCATTGATTTCCTTAAAAGGTAAATGCAGATTTTTGTCCCTTGGCAAACCACTAGCATCCAAACTTCATTCCCAAAATCTTTAAACCCTTGTCTTCATCTTTGATGGAAGTATCTTGCCCACTGGAACCTTGTTACAACTCTATTGAACTAGTTTGAGGACACTTTGACTAGTTGCACTAATCACAAAGATACATCACTACATTCCAAACCTCATACCCATGTCTTCACCAACTTGTCTTTTTTTTATTTATGGAAGTATCTTGCTCTTTGGAACATTGTTACATCTCAAATGAACTAGTTTGAATCTAGTTGGAACTTAATGATCCTTGTTACAACCTTGACTAGCTTGAACTAATTACATTTACATACATACAATGGTACATAAAATTAATGGGAGAGCACCTCTTTAATTGGGACTTTAATGACCATTATTAGTATGTCTAAATGACATTATGTAATAGGATAAAAAGATATAACACTTGTGTGTTTAATCTTATTTTGGCTCAAAATATCATGAAGATGTCATTAGGTGTGATTAGTAAAAATTAACATCTTTTGGTTCAAAACTCTTTTGAGATCAAAAAGGGCAACTATTATAAGTATGTTTAATAAGATTTTGTAAATTATAGATGCCTCAAAGTGGTCTAACTTAAAGTGGATGATTTTGGTAACAGAGAAAACAGCGGTCGAGCTGCGGTCGTCCGTGAGGTTAGACGTAGATTGACAGTTTTAGAGAAACTTAAATTCGTTGGTACAGGACATACACGATCAGGTTCACGGTCGACCGTGGTGCAGCCGTGTAATATTTTTACCAAGATAATTACTTATGTATTGGTCTTTTCCTAGAGATAGTTTAGGCTTGTGAACTTGTGTTGTTCAATACGTGGTTTAAGCACACAAGACTTGGTGTCATCATCAAAACAAAGTGGTTAACATTTGAATATTAATATTGGATCACTAACCAACATTATCCCCTTTTTTGATGATGACAAACATATGTAAGTGTGCTTAAGCGTATAATACAACACATGTGTTAACATCACTTACCATACACTTTCTCCCCCTTTTGTCGAAGCAAAAAGGTTAGCTCCCCTGGAACTAAGCGCGCCCTAGAGTAATGCTCCCCCTTGAATCTTACATAGCGGTAGATGATATAGCTTCCCCTTGAAATGTGCAATATAAGACTGATAGAAAAGAGGATTAGTCCACACATAACACATAATATCAATTAAGGACTGATATGAACTCACCGAGCTGGATAAACCTTCAATCAAAGGTTAGTGCACACACATAATAATATATAGCAACCATAAGAATCATTGTATGTCATAAGAATCATTATTATTAAGTACCAACATTACTCCACTTGTTCTACCAATTTTAGGCATGTATAAAAGCAAGCAGGTTTAAGCAAGTATGTAGAACCATATAGCTTAGCATGGTATACATATTACACATAGCACAATGTGAAAACATATGTGAGAGTAGCATGCAAAAGCTAATATACATTAGTTCAATTGTCAAGCAAACAATCATGCATAACAATCATATTTATAAGCTTAGATGCTAGAGCATGAAAGTAAGTTCAAACAAGCATGTTAAAACACAATCATAACATAGCATGGAAAACAAGTAAGAGCATCACACGTAATCATATCATGCAACACTATAGATACTATCATAGTAGTTTCAAAAATCATGTAAAGAGACAAGCATGGCATACATATGGCACGTATCATTAGCATAGCATGTTAAGCATATTGCACATAATATAAGCATAGCATGTTGAATACATATTGTAAGAATACAAGTAAGAGTGGCATGTTGAAGCTAATATACATAATCATGCATAACGATCTAATTTACATATAAGTTTAAAACATGCATAAGGCACCTCTATTCAACATAATGAGCATACTAGTCGAAGCATGTCAAGTGATAGTGGTTAATAACACATATATGATAAGTCTAAACGTTATCATTGAAAAATCATACACTAAGTTTTAGGTTTTTCAACTAAGAGCATATCTCTTTATATACTTAGTGATGAACATATGTATAACCTAAACATATAGATCATGTTAATATTTCACTTATCATGTAATGATCAAAGCTAAATTGGTGTTCAAATAATCACTTATTAGGTTGAATAATCCAATTTTAGCACGAGAATGCACACATATATGAGTTTTGGAAGATTTGGTACCTTAATCAAGGAAAGTTTGTTTCATCCATAAGTCGTGAACACATGATCTTCCAATCGCTACATACTCGACTTAGTAGTAGAGAGAGCTACGGGTATTTGTTCCATTGAGAGCGAAGAGGTTATGCATAAACCAACTAATGCACATACACCACTCTTCTAAACAGTAGCGATCCACCATCATCCAAATCTCCAAGGCACATGATATTCATGATGCATAGAACCCTTTAGATTTCTCTAAAGATCCTTTTAACGGCTCAAAAGTGTGACATATCGGGACTTTCCTTTGCATGGGTGATGAGCATAACAATACGTTGAAGTCTCGCATGTATTGTTAGAATTATATGCATGCATAGGATTCAAGAATAATATTCATCATAGTAAGCACATGTCACATCAAAACAAGCAGTAATGCATAGTAAGCTCAATTAAAATTCATACTACAAGTGAGTAGCAATCATGCATAACAAGTAAGTAATCATGATAGTCAAATATACGCATGTTCCATAGTATAAATATTGATGAGAAAATACATAAACTAAATAACTAGATCAAGTAGGTATTTGACTTGTAAACTATGATCAACATGATTTATGTTAAGTCACTACTTATTTAGTCATTTATTCAAATATAGCTCAAGATTGCACCTAAATGATATAACGTAACAAGCAATCACATAACTCATGGTAAGCTAGCTAATATCAAAGTATTATTTAACACTCAACAAATATGATTTAAGAGAATTATCATCATGTAGAGATATGTTAACTTGACTACGTATAATGTTAACTAGCTAAAATTTTCGATGTATCATAGTTAACAATTTGGAGTGTTATATTGGATCGTGAGTATAAAAACATCCATGCATAAATTTTCAACATGTTAATAAATCACAAGCATGTAAGCACATAAGCATGATGAAAAATATATGGCATGTTAGATGTAGCAAATATTAAGCACAATGCCCTCACAAATAAGATTCAATTAGCAAGTTAATGAGCCTAAAGTGTGTAATATAACAACTAGCAAGGTGATTTTAACCAACATTGGTTCAAAAGAGATAACTCAAGTTGTCAAGCATGAAGATCATATGAGCATGCGACTATGACAAGTAGATTTGCACATATACGAACACATAAACATACAAATATGGCATGTAGATGTTGCACACATACTTATACAGGCAATGAACACATATATGGCACATATAAGAGATAAAGATTATGCAGTTTACACCTAGTGTATAATGAGCGAAAGCCTAGAGTGTAAAGCATACCATAAAGCATTCAAGTTTCTCTATCAAGTATATTTCAAACTTATCATCCATGAGTTCAAAGAACTTGTCACAAGGAAAATGGTTAATTGGATCAATAACCAAGTCATTAACTTTTTATTCTCATGCTTTTTAGCAAATAATGTATTGCTAATTTTTACCATTTCACACACATGATCAAGCAAGTATGCCCTAAGTCTATCAAGATTTTCAAGATGCAAAGATATAACCTTTTCATGTATGTTTGATTAATCCTTAAAGCTACTCGGACATCTATTTAGAACTAGTTAGGTTTTGATTTTTAAAGAGTATCCTAGAGACGTACCTACCTTTGGAGTCACACCTATATCTTTGAGTGAAAATGTAGCATTAATTTCCATAGGTGTGTCTAATACCTTAGCACTTATCATATTAAAACTTTAAGTGTATTCATTAGGTTAATTTATAAGAGTGCTATCTTAGAGTTACTTTGATTCATGAGTTGAGTAAGGCTTTTAGAACACTCATCATTCTTTCATTAATCTCATTGCGTATAAGTTTAAGACCCAAGACAAATAGTTTAAATAAACATTTGTGTGGGGTAAGATTATCTAAATCTTTGTCGTATAAAAGGTTGGAGAAACTTTTCATTTAACTCGTTTGTTCTAGGTGTTCGTTTGACACAAACCTAATCTTAGTTTAGAATTTAAGAGCACGAATCATTCTTAAAGTTTTCTAACCTTATTCATCCTAATATGTCTTAGTGTGTTTTAAATACTTCAACAACTCAACAAACGCTTAGGCGTTTAGCTAACAATTTTTATCAATGACTACTACTCTAGTAATTTATACATGAATAATATCTTTTAAGTGTTAGCCTAGTATGAGTTCTATCATCAAAAATGTACCTCATTAAGCATAGATGATATAAATAATATACAACCCATTTAGTAAGACTACAAAGTTGAACTTTGGATATCTATACTATACCTAGAAAATGAAGAATTTATACTACACACTTTAAGATCAAATTTGTCTCATAAGATTTGTTTGTTATGATTCATTTTATGATCTTGTCATTTATCCTTTCTTAGTTATCATCGTTTCTCAAATATTTACTTTGTTAAGGATGATCTTTTTAATACGTTAGCTCACTTAGTGATCATCATATATTAATTTTAGGTAGATCTCTAATGACTAGTTTCATGGTCGTGTGATCTAATCTTTTATGCCATCAAATTGAAAATCATATGTTGACATATTTTTATCTTTTCACCAATTTCACTTGTAAGCATATAAGACATTCTACCTAATTGTAACATGTTTTCTTAAATGGAATATGACTTTAACTAGCATGTTAAGATATTTTCATATTAAACACTTATAGAGATCAAATAGCTCACTTTTAAGACTATCTCATTTATAAGTAAAGTTACCTCTACCGATGATTATTCCTCAAATATGTCCATCCAATATTACGTCACCATCATCATGTTCTTTGTGCTTGGTGTGACATATTTATCTTGGACATGTGTTTTGAGTGCTTGTGATAACATCATCTTCACAAAACCTACAACTTGTTAGAGACACAAAACATGGTACCCAATGTTTGTTGGGTCCGAGATTGTTAGCATCAAATATTCTCACGAAACTCATCTTTGTACCTTTCTCAAAGAGTAGACTATTGTTCTTTTAGACATGTTTATATTTTAAATTTCGACAATCCAATTTCATGTCTTGATTGAGAATAATTGATCTTGTATGCTTATAGTTGTTTAAAAGTCACTAACACTTACGGGTTGAAAACTTAACCTTTTCAATGAGTGTCGTTTAATGACGATAATTAGGTTCACATTAGAAAATGTTTTAATCTTACCAATAAAAAATGTAAAAACAATATTGTAATCATTTAAAAATGATTCAACATCTAAAAGTGTCAAACCACGACCAATCATAAAATTGCGAAAGCACATTTTGATCAGAGCCTATGCGATCGATCCACGGTCGACTGTAGGTTCAACCGCCTACAGGTTTGACATTATGTTGAGTTTTATCAAGTGTGTTTTTGAAAAGCTTGTGATAGGTTCACTCAAGGTGTCTTTCATTTGGTATCTTTAAAAATCACTTTTACTATATCACCACTCTTTTGTCATTTTTGAAGAAAGGTAATTCTTTTTCTTATTCAAAATAGTCATAAGCTAGTGATTCTAGTTTCAAATTATTATTACCCCTAAGTAACCTTTTGTTTGATTATATGGGTTTCGAGAATGCTTATTAAGATACTTAGAGTCTAATCTTAGATATTATGTCTATCACTTAAAGCTCTAAGATGTGTGACAAGCTACATATTCTAGCATGTAAGATTAATTAATCAAGCATAGATCAAGTAATCACCCATGTCATTTTTCATGCAAGGATTCAAGGCATAAGTAATTTCATTTATCACATACATTGCATTGACCTAAGTTTCATGGCAAGTTTCAATGTGCTTCTATTGTGATTTTGACCCAACCCCACATTTTTCTTTACATACTTTATTTTTCAAAAACTAACTTAGTTTAAAAAAATGTTTCTTTGTTCAACTTTTCTTTTCAATCATAGTTTTGTTAATTACCACAAGAGTACACAAATATTAAATAGACTAGAAATAAGCAAACTTACCTCACCATGTGAATGGTGGTATTTTTTCTCAAAGTAATGGATGTAAGTTTAAGCATTCGGGTTTGATCCTTGACTCCACATCACGCAAGTGTCTAGAAGTTGCTTCTTATATGTAAATTTTCATCTTGATTCAAGACTAACTCATCCAAGATCTCTTTTGCGTTCTCCAAACAAGTAGAGTTTAGTTCCAAGATCTTTGACTCGAGTTTTTGCACAAAATGAATTTTTGGCACAAGCAAAAACATTTTTAGAGCAAAGATTCGAGCAACCGCTCTGATACCAATTGTAAGTAACTAGAGGGAGGTGAATAGTTACTTAGTAGTTTCTTAAAACTTTTTCGAAATCTTTAACGATCAAAACATAAGTTTTAAGTGTGGAAGCGTTCGTGTTTGTTAATGAAAGTATGTAAAGAATGTAAGCACATAAACACAAGGATTTATAGTGGTTCGGGTGGATGTTAACTAATCCACCTTAATCCACTCCCCAATTCTACAAATTGAGACTTTTCTTCACTATGATACCCCAAACCCGGTGGAGTGTCCGGATAAAACACTAGCTCCTCGATAAGCAGCTACTTATGAACCCTTGCGTCCCTTTGAAGAATTAACAAACACCAAATGCTCTTACCACAAGATTCTAATGCTCTAGCCTAGTGAAATCAAAACTACCTTCTACATCCCTTTAAGAAGATAGCTTACAAGTAAACTTATAGCTAAGCTTACAATCACTCATAGTTCTTCAATAGGTCACACCAACTTAATTCCTAATGGAATTGATCAACTTTCTAGATCCCTTTAAGGAAGTTGAATCATTAAGCAAGATGGTGTTTCCTATCATAAGAACTATCTAACTTCCTTGACCCCTTAAGGAAGTGTCTTATAAAGTAAACTTAAAGATACAAATGATAAGTACAAAGTTTACATTTCAATTCTACTTAGTGTAAGTAGAATCTCTCTTTCTCTCTTATAATCTCTCCATAGATATGTGCTTAAGGCTTGGGAGATCAGTAGATATGACTTTGAAAGAATGTTGAAAAGAGGTCATCTTCTAGTTTGGCAAAGTGGTGTATTTATATTCCAAGAAAATATTGACAGAAAAAACTGAGGTCGAACCACGGTCAACCTTGCAGGCAGCCGTACAACTTCTGTCAGCATTTCAACATATCCGTTAGAGCGCCTTTTTCTTTGAATTTTTGGCTTCTTTACCTAATATAGAGCCTTCAAAATATGCTTAATACACCTAGAAGTTAACACCATTACCCCTTTGATCTTGTACATATGCATGGAGGTTAACATGTGCTAGCTAAAGAGGAAAGTCCAATGCCCTTGACCATTGACATTGATTTTCTTAAAAGGTTAATGCAGATTTTTGTCCCTTGGCAAACCACTAGCATCCAAACTTCATTCCAAAAATCTTTAAACCCTTGTCTTCATCTTTGATGGAAGTATCTTGCCCATTGGAACCTTGTTACAACTCAATTGAACTAGTTTGAGAACACTTTGACTAGTTACACTAATCACAAAGATACATCACTACATTCCAAACCTCATACCCATGTCTTCACCAACTTGTCTTTTCTTTGATGGAAGTATCTTGCTCTTTGAAACATTGTTACATTTCAAATGAACCAGTTTGAATCTAATTGGAACTTAATGATCCTTGTTATAACCTTGACTAGCTTGAACTAATTACATTTACATACATACAATGGTACATAAAATTAATGGGAGAGCACCTCTTTAATTGAGACTTTAATGACCATTATTAGTATGTTTAAATGACATTATGTAATAGGATAAAAAGATATAACACTTGTGTGTTTAATCTTAATTTGGCTTAAAATGTCATTAAGATGTCATTAGGTGTGATTAGTAAAAATTAACATCTTTTGGTTCAAAACTCTTTTGAGATCAAAAAGGGCAACTATTATAATTATGTTTAAAAAGGTTTTGTAAATTATAGATGTCTCAAAGTGGTCTAACTTAAAGTGGATGATTTTGGTAACAGAGAAAACTACAGTCGAGCTGCGGTCGTCCGTGAGGTTAGCCGTAGATTGACAGTTTTAGAGAAACTTAAATTCGTTGGTACAGGACACACACGGTCAGGTTCACGGTCGACCGTGGTGCAGTCGCGTAACATTTTTACCAAGTTAATTACTTATGTATTGATCTTTTGCTAGAGATAGTTTAGGCTTGTGAACTTGTGTTGTTCAATACGTGGTTTAAGCACACAAGACTTGGTGTCATCATCAAAACAAAGTGGTTAAAATTTGAAAATTAATATTGGATCACTAACCAACACTCATGAATATAACTCCGTTGATCTTCATCATTGGACTCAACACCCTCGTCTGGTGCTCTATATGTTTCGGGGTTTGTCGGGCCGATAGCGTTTGCATCTCTATTAGCCATACATGTGCTACAAAACAACTCACACAAAAGCTTAGTGGATAACTGGTTAGCTCAACACAACTAACGTACAAGTATCCCTGCATTCACTTAGCCCTACCCACAGACATGTCTGACTCCACTCAAGGTTTGAGAACAAGATACACGCATGTACTTGCTGTCAAACCTATTCTCTGATACCAACTTGTAATACCAGCCATTTTTTTTATAACACAGCGGAAGACATTTAGTTACCAAACACAACATCATTATTTATAATTACAGAAAACCACATATTTAGGTTTAACTTTCACAAAAGTGTTATGTTATTACAAACACGATTACAATTGCTCGCCACGGAGTTACTAGTTAAACATGTCTTCTACACCATGGCCAGATCCCATCAGCAGTACCTAAAACATGTAGGGGAGGAATGTGGTGGATTAGCGCACCGCTAAGTGAATGGAATCTATCTACAGATTAAGCTTAAGCTTCATCTAACATGCTTACAACCAACAAGCATACAATTAAGGACAATATGAGGATCGGCGGCTTGTACGGGCATACGACCCTAGCTGATCGGGATAGGATCTACCGATAGTCCTTCCTACCAAGTCTCTGCATAACTATCCAAACACAACACATGCGTTCTTCTGTAGAGACCCGTCCTAATCCATCCGGAAGAAGTCTATATCGATTATAAACGATTCACAATAGTTAATTATGTCGCGAGGTACTTGACCTCTATATGATACATTTTACAAACATTGCATTCGTTTTTGAAGATACAATCTTTCATTACATCGAAAGTTGATGGCATGCATACCATTTCATAATATATCTAACTATAATTGACTTAATAATAATTCCGATGAACTTGGCGACTCGAATGCAATGTCTTTTGAAATATAACATGCATGACTCCAAGTAATATCTCTAAAATTGGCAAAATGTACAGCGGAAGATTTCTGTCGTACCTGAGAATAAACATGCTTTTAAGTGTCAACCAAAAGGTTGGTGAGTTCATTATTTTATCATAAATAATCATTTCATAACTTTAATAGACCACAAGATTTTCATTTCCAGTTGTCATAAATAAACGTCCCATGCATAGAGACAAAATATCATTCATATGGATTGAACACCTGGTAACCGACATTCACAATATGCATATAAGAATATCCCCATCATTCCGGGATCCTCTTTCGGACATGATATAAATTTCAAAGTACTAAAGCATCCGGTACTTTGGATGGGGCTTGTTGGGCCCGATAGATCTATCTTTAGAGTTCGCGTCAATTAGGGTGTCTGTTCCCTAATTCTTAGATTACCAGACTTAATAAAAAGGGGCATATTCAATTTCGATAATTCAACCATATAATGTAGTTTCGATTACTTGTGTCTATTTCGTAAAACAGTTAAAAAAGCAGCGCATGTATTCTCAGTCCCAAAAATATATATATTGCAAAAGCATTTAAAAAGGGAGCAAATGAAACTCACCTAATGTATTTTGTAGTAAAAATACATATAACAATACTGAACAATTGAACAATACAGGGTTGGCCTTGGATTCACGAACCTATATCATTTGTAAATATATATATTAAAACATATATTTGTAATTAAACAATTTCATATTTATATTTTATTAATTTTTGTATATATGTATGTATATATATATATATATATATATATATATATATATATATATATATATTCAATTTTCTTATTATCCATGTAGTTACATTAATATATATATATATATATATATATATATATATATATATATATATATATATATATATATATATATATATATATATTAATGTAACTACATGGATAATAAGAAAATTGAATATATATATATATATATATATATATATATATATATATATATATATATATATATATATATATATATATATATATATATGTATATATATATATGTATATATATATATGTATATATATATATATATATATATATATGTGTATATATATATATATATATCTGAATGGTATTATATATAAAAATAGTTATTAATTTGTTATATATGTATATTTATGTAAAAGTCATTACTATCATTAGTACATACTTATATGTATTGTTACTTATAATTAGTTTTATATACATAAAATTTAGTTGGTAAAATAATATTTATAATTGTAATGAAAATGATACTTGATTAAAATAATAATATTAATAATAATAATAATAATACAAAATGATAATACTAATACTTATAGAATGTTACTATACTAATATTCATGAAAACGATAATAACTTATATTACTAATACTAAATGTTAATTCCTTGTATTAATAATGTTAGTAATAATAATGTTAAGAGTAATATACTTACTTTAGGCGTAATAATATTAATATGTGTTACATAATACTTCTATTAATTATAATAATAATACAAATAACAACAATAATAATCATAATCATAATCATAATCATAATAATAACAATAACAATAACTTATAATGGCAATAATAATGAAAATAATAATATTAAAATTAACTACCTTAATGAAAATAGCTCAATAAAAAGGAAAACTGCCATCCGCCGGGCTTGAACCCGAGACCCCTCGGTTAAACACAACACTCTCCACCATCCTTCCCTTTTCTCTTTTCTGTTATAATATCCCTCTGATATATATTTATATATATCTAATTTTTCTGCTTATGTATCTCTTTTTCCTTTCTAATGAAATCGACCAGAGATTGAATCTTAACATCGAATTAGTGTTGGATTTAATATCATATGTTATATAAACCATTTATAAATGTGATTTTTAATTAATAGAAACAAAATAAATTAAATTAAAAAAAATCACAGCCTTGCTGCTGTTCGTAACAGACAAGGAAAAAAATGGGATTTTGATTTCTAGGTCTTTTTGGACAATGTTTATAACATAAGATAGGTTGAAAATCATCATTAGAAATGTTCCAAATCCTCAATTGATTCTGAAACATCAAAACAACTTCAAATTTCACGAAGAACAAAAAGTTTGACTTTTTGACTTGAAACTTTGACTTGTAAATTCGATTTTAATTCAATGAATTGAAGATTGAAATTTTGTAGATAGTTTGAGTACAAGATTTTCAACACTTCTGCATTTTTACATTTTGAAATCTAATATGATATTGAGCTTTTGATGTTTTGAGTAATAACAGAGGTTTACGAGTTTTCTTTTATAGAAAATCAGTTTAATTTAACATTCTTAAATGTATACAAGCTGTTGTAATTATTTTTGATAGTGAAAAGAGTTTGGAATCACTAAGTTAATCCTTGAATTGATAGATTATATACAGAATGTATGTGTCGATTTTCTTTTGATCAGAAAATAAAACAAATAAAAATAATAATAAATATAAAGGTTGAATACGATTGTAAACATAATTTGGAGTGTTTTGACAATTTGGGTCGTGATTTGTACTAACTTGGAGATTGAGGATCAATTTAGCACAGTTGATAGCAACAAGGAACTGATTTATACCATTTTCTTGATTTCTACATTATATAATAAATATTAATAAATAATAAATGTATTAGTAATTATATTAATAATAATAAATAAATAATAATAATAATAATACAAATAATAATAAAACTGATAATAATCATATTATTAATGTTCATAATAATAAAATGTATTAATTGTTAACAATCACAATTACAATAATGATAAAAATAATAATTCTTTAATGAAAATGGTAATAATAATAATCAATAATATTACTACTATTAATCATATACCAAAATTATAACTTTACTTTTAGTTATAATAATATTGATATTTACAAATCAAATGTAGAATTTCAGTATTATAATTTTTATAATATTGTTAACACTAATATTATTGTTAATACTAATATAGTATCTATAATTACATAAAGGTTATATTCGAACTTGTATATTACAAATTATAAACTTTATTCTAGCTACTAATTATATATTATGTTACATAATAACTTATATTAAATATTTAAAATTTGTAATTTACAATCCCTTATTATTTATGTTCAGAATTCATATTTATAAGTATATATATAGTAACTTATTTATTATATATTTTATTTTCACATTATTAATTCCAATTGATAGGAGGGCATTTTATTAGTTCAAAATAATATCTATGTATACTTGTAATTATATATATATATATATCTATATATTTATTTACAAACAAATTTTCGTGAATCGTCGGGCATAGGTCAAAAAGGCAAATGCATCTATGTAACAGTTCCAAAGTTTTCGAGACTCAACATTACAGACTTTGCTTATCGTGTCGAAATCATATAAGATTAAGTTTAAATTTGGTCGGAAATTCCCGGGTCATCACAGTACCTACCCGTTAAAGAAATTTCGTCCCGAAATTTGAGTGAGGTAGTCATGGCTAACAATAAAAATGTTTTCATGACGAATATGAGTTGATAAATTGAGTTTTATCATTATTGAATAATACTGATAAAATAATTCGATTATTCGAAGAGCACGAATGAAGCTATCACGAAAGAGTGAAACGAATAAATGAAGTTTCATTTTAACTTTTGATGTTATCTTGGTTGAATTCCGGAATTCAAGGGATATAAAGAAAATCTTCGAAATCTAAAATATTTGATTCTTCGGCGAATAAGGAAATTAAGATCTCTATAATTAATGAGGAAATCTGCCTTGATTTCTTTGTCTGGTATTTTTACTATAAATGAACTTCTTCCGTTCCATTACTTTCACCATTCCTATACTTTCTTCCTTTATTCTTGCTTCTAAAATATTGTGGAAATGCTCCATCCAGTCATGATTCTTGAAAATCTGTCATCCTTCTTTTCAATCTTCCACCAGAAAATCTGTTTACTTCTACTATTGCCTTGGGGAAATACTATTCTTAATTATATCGTGTCTTTATATTGTTATTCGTATTAATATCCACGGTTTGTAACTTCTGTGTTGTTATTGGGTTTTATATCTTCCCTTATATTTCAATGTCCCTGCTTCTGTTTCCTATAATTATTGTCATCCACAGTTAATGCGCTCTTTTATTTGCTGCGATTTATACCCCCTTTCAATTTCGGAGCTTCATGTTTTTGTTTACTTTTTGCAAGTAACGGTCCAGAATTCATAGGTATGGAGTTTCGAATTATCATAATATACAAGGTAGAAAGGAAAGGTAGTAGCACGATTTATTTTGTCAAATTACCTGAATCACTGAGAATAGAACTATCAAGAATATATTTTCTTGATATGTTCAGAAGTTAAGCAGAATGAAAGAGTTATGTAACATGGCACATGATGACGTTATAATCTGTGAATCATCATTTTCCATTTAGAAACTCAGCATAACTTACTCTAATATAATCACGTTGATCAAGTGTCATTATATTATACTAACTCATGCATCAGTTCCCAACATTACTTTAATAACATTCATATTTTAAGCTCGAAAGTTTACAGAATATAGAAATTAATCATTTCTATATGATGTAACACTGATATCAGGAAGAGATTAATAATTTCAGATAAGAATAGTTATGAAAATATCTTCAGAAATATGGAGGATATTTATAATGAAAGATACGATGATATCTTGGAATTTCTAATATCGATGGATGATGAAGAAGATTTATCCGTAAGGGTTTAGATTCGGAAGCAATATATTCCCTAAAGATTTCATCAGAAACAGAATCGTTTGGATTCTTTGAAGTCAAACTTATTCTTTGTGATTTGTCCACGTCTTTCTTCATAGTTTCGCATAATCTGCTTTTCGGTACTAAATTTTCTATTGAATGTTTCCAATATAATGATACACAGGAAGCACGAAGAGGTATATAATTTCGGACGAGAATATTTATGAAAATATCTTCAGAAATATCGAAGATATTGATGATGATATTTTGGAATTTCTAAGTTCGATGGTTGATGGAGAAAGATTTTCCGCAAGATTTTAACGTGAGTACAGAGTTAGATATTCGTTGAAGGTTTCATCGGATCCAGAATTTCCTGGTTTCTTTGAATATATGGTATGGTCCTTGTATTTGGCCTTGGTCTCCTTCATGGTTTGCTCAATCTGTTTTTCAGTACCAAATTTTCTATCGAGCGTTCCTAACACTCCTTTCTTTATCATCAAACTTTTGGCCGTTTAGACCATCTACAATTTTTCTGTTTCCTCTGCATTTAATGCTACGATATCTGAATCATCGGTTATCAATCCGAGGTGGTTTCAAGAAAATTGTGTTTTTAGATGATTAAACGCTGATGGTAATATGGTGAAATATAAAAGGTTCCCCGGTAACAATAAAAGAGCATACATTTAATCAAGGTGATAATAAGGTTGTTAGGAACGAAAAGTCGAAGTTGACTTGTTGGAGCTGTGACAAATTTGGCTAATTTCGAAAGGAATCGTAAGGTTGTTTTTGCTAATAAATGATAAAGAATTCGACGCGGATACGTGTTAAACTATGACTTTGGTTTCGAGAGTTTTTCAGGTGCATAACTATATGTGTAAATCTTTTCTTCCGTTGATGAGATGCAATTGGTTCATTCTCTCGATTGAGGTGTTTTCAAGAATTATGAAAGGTTTGAACGCAAATTGGAATCATCAAGATACAAATGAGGTTTAAGATGAAATCAAGTGGCAAACTTGAAGAATTGTTTAGTTTCATATATTATAATCAATATTTTAATTCATTTTAATTGTCCAATGTTATTAGTCCACAGTCGATAGTCCATAGTTAACAGTCTAATAATTTATATATAGTTTAATATATAATATTCGAATTAATTAATAAATATCGTGACCCGTGTACATGTCTCAGACTCGATCACAACTCAAAGTATATATATTATTTGAGAATCAACCTCAACCCTGTATAGAGAACTCGATCATTACTGCATATAGAGTGTCTATGGTGATTCCAAATAATATATATAGATGCGTCGATATGATATGTCAAAACCTTGTATACGTGTCCCGATATTTAAAGTGCGTAAAATAAATAATAGAAATTAAATGACGATAAATAAAGTGCGTAAATTAAATAACAGAAATTAAATGACAATAAATAAAATTGCGAGAATGTAAATTGCGATAAATAAACTGCGATAAATAAATTGCGATAATTAAATGGTAATACGGAATTAACAGTTAGCTAGGAACAGTTAGCTAGGATTTTGTTAGCGTGGATTCTTAATAGAATTTCATATTGTTAATTAATCTGTTTCTAATCAATTTTTATTGTGTCCATTATTTCTTCATTATACCACTTGTAGGATTCTGATAGGTCAAAATCCAAATATGTAATTGGATGAATATGGTTATTCTGTGGTGAACGGATTTGTATATCGGTGGATGTAAGTAGGATAGTATATGACTGTTGAAACAGATTCGAAGAACGTACAATGTAACTTATTAATGTGAAATTTAAATAGTCCTCGGGTATTACCTACCCGTTAAAACATTTTCACCATTAACAGTTTGTACAAGAGAATTTTTAATTACAATCTTTATGAAAACATATATACATATATATTTTCTTCAGATGTATTCATGGATATAATGAGTTAATATGATATTAAACTCATTTGCTTTTCGGTTGGAACTAGAATAAATAATCTCTAAAACTTTAGAGATCGAACAAAGATCATACTCAAAGTACAGATGATGATATTGAAGCATGGATTTTTGATGGTACTGGTGCTATTATTGATTGTACTGTTGGTGCCGGTGATGTTGTTGAAGCTGGTACATTTTGCACCATATTCTCCGAATTGATTATTCGAGCGCGAAGTTCGTTGACTTATTACTCCAAGATGATTGTCGGTCGGAACGAGCGGATGAATAAGGTTCAGAATTGTGGATAGAATATAATCTTGTCGAGTTACCCCAGAAATGAGACTGAAAATGGTGTCTCGAATAGGTTCGCCGGTAAACGCTTCAGGTTCATTGTCAAGAGGTGAATTCGGTTGGTGGAAGGGATTGCCTTCTGGGCGTTTCCATTAATTAAGTTGACTACGAACCCATCAGATGAATTGATAATGGCTTATTGGTTGATTCATGCCGATGACACTGTTTTCGGAGCTTAGGTGAACATCTATGTCGGAATAGCTGTCGGAATAACTACCGGAATAGCTATCGGAATCTGAGGGACTCGAACTGGTTGTAGTATTCATCTCGTACGATCAGATGAAGGATTTTCGATAAGAAATAGATTATAGGATGTAGATTAGTACCCTGCAATACATAATTTACATATGCATTTATAATACTAAAATTCCATAAGTTACGGAGGAATCTACGGAAGTTGTCAGGCAAAGTTACAGTAACAGATACGCTAAGATATGAAGTAGCAGATACGCTAAGATATGAATTTTGTCTATACACTATTCATGCAGTCAATGCAGTAAAACGTGTCTAGACTAAGAATGATAAGCAAGTGATTCTCTAAGAATGATAAGCAGGTAATTTTTGATACCAAATGATAAGCAAAACTTTTGACATGCAGACACGATCGACGTCCAGACTCACTAATGCATCCTAACGACTTATCAGTTAGACACACTAATGCAGACATGGTTCGCTAAGACCACCGCTCTGATACCAACTGTAGAGACCCGTCCTAATCCATCCGGACGAAGTCTATATCAATTATAAACGATTCACAATAGTTGATTACATAGCGAGGTACTTGACCTCTATATGATACATTTTACAAACATTGCATTCGTTTTTGAAGATACAATCTTTCATTACATCGAAAGTTGATGGCATGCATACCATTTCATAATATATCTAACTATAATTGACTTAATAATAATTCTGATGAACTTGGCAACTCGAATGGAACGTCTTTTGAAATATGACATGCATGACTCCAAGTAATATCTCTAAAATGAGCAAAATGCACAGCAGAAGATTTCTGTCGTACCTGAGAATAAACATGCTTTTAAGTGTCAACTAAAAGGTTGGTGAGTTCATTAGTTTATCATAAATAATCATTTCATAACTTTAATAGACCACAAGATTTTCATTTCCAGTTGTCATAAATAAACGTCCCATGCATAGAGACAAAATATCATTCATATGGATTGAACACCTGGTAACCGACATTCACAATATGCATATAAGAATATCCCCATCATTCCGGGATCCTCCTTCGGACATGATATAAATTTACTAAAGCATCCAGTACTTTGGATGGGGCTTGTTGGGCCCGATAGATCTATCTTTAGAGTTCGCATCAATTAGGGTGTCTGTTCCCTAATTCTTAGATTACCAGACTTAATAAAAAGGGGCATATTCGATTTTGATAATTCAACCATATAATGTAGTTTCGATTACTTGTGTCTATTTCGTAAAACAGTTATAAAAGCAGCGCATGTATTCTCAGTCCCAAAAATATATATGTTGCAAAAGCATTTAAAAAGGGAGCAAATGAAACTCACCTAATGTATTTTGTAGTAAAAATACATATGACAATACTGAACAATTGAATGGTATTATATATAAAAATAGTTATTAATTTGTTATATATGTATATTTATGTAAAAGTCATTACTATCGTTAGTACATACTTATATGTATTGTTACTTATAATTAGTTTTAGATACATAAATTTTATTTGGTAAAATAATATTTATAATTGTAATGAAAATGATACTTGATTAAAATGATAATATTAATAATAATAATAACAATAATACAAAATGATAATACTAAAACTTATAGAATGTTACTATACTAATATTCATGAAAACGATAATAACTTATATTACTAATACTAAATGTTAATTCCTTGTATTAATAATGTTAGTAATAATAATGTTAAGAGTAATTTACTTACTTTAGGCGTAATAATATTAATATGTGTTACATAATACTTCTATTAATTATAATACTAATTATAATAATAATACAAATAACAACAATAATAATAATAATCATAATAATAACAATAACAATAACTATAATTTATAATGACAATAATAATGAAAATAATAATATTAAAATTAACTACCTTAATGAAAATAGCTCAATAAAAAGGAAAACTGCCATCCGCCGGGCTTGAACCCGAGACCCCTCGGTTAAACACAACACTCTCCACCATCCTTCCCTTTTCTCTATTCTGTTATAATATCCCTCTGATATATATTTATATATATCTAATTTTTCTGCTTATGTATCTCTTTTTCCTTTCTAATGAAATCGACCAGAGATTGAACCTTAACATCGAATTAGTGTTGGATTTAATATCAAATGTTATATAAACCATTTATAAATGTGATTTTTAATTAATAGAAACAAAATAAATTAAATAAAAAAAATCACAGCCTTGCTGCTGTTCGTAACAGGCAAGGGAAAAAAATGGGATTTTGATTTCTAGGTCGTTTTGGACAAGGTTTATAACATAAGATAGGTTGAAAATCATCATTAGAAACGTTCCAAATCCTCAATTGATTCTGAAACATCAAAACAACTTCAAATTTCACGAAGAACAGAAAGTTTGACTTTTTGACTTGAAACTTTGACTTGTAAATTCGATTTTAATTCAATGAATTGAAGATTGAAATTTTGTAGATAGTTTGAGTACAAGATTCTCAACACTTCTGCATTTTTACATTTTGAAATCTAATATGAAATTGAGCTTTTGATGTTTTGAGTAATAACAGAGGTTTACGAGTTTTCTTTTATAGAAAATCAATTTAATTTAACATTCTTAAATGTATACAAGCTGTTGTAATTATTTTTGATAGTGAAAAGAGTTTGGAATCACTGAGTTAATCCTTGAATTGATAGATTATATACAGAATGTATGTGTCGATTTTCTTTTGATCAGACAATAAAACAAATAAAAATAATAATAAATATAAAGGTTGAATACGATTGTAAACAGAATTTTGAGTGTTTTGACAATTTGGGTCATGATTTGTACTAACTCAGAGATTGAGGATCAATTTAGCATAGTTGATAGCAACAAGGAACTGATTTATACCATTTTCTTGATTTATACATTATATAATAAATATTAATAAATAATAAATGTATTAGTAATTATATTAATAATAATAAATAAATAATACAAATAATAATAAAACTGATAATAATCATATTATTAATGTTCATAATAATAAAATGTATTAATTGTTAACAATCACAATTACAATAATGATAAAAATGATAATTTATAAAAATAAAAATAATAATTCTTTAATGAAAATGGTAATAATAATAATCAATAATTATACTACTATTAATCATATACCAAAATTATAATTTTACTTCTAGTTATAATAATATTGATATTTACAAATCAAATGTAGAATTTCAGTATTATAATTTTTATAATATTGTTAACACTAATATTATTGTTAATACTAATATAGTATCTATAATTACATAAAGGTTATATTCGAACTTGTATATTACAAATTATAAACTTTATTCTAGTTACTAATTATATATTATGTTACATAATAACTTATATTAAATATTTAAAATTTGTAATTTACAATCCCTTATTATTTATGTTCAGAATTCATATTTATAAGTATATATATATAGTAACTTATTTATTATATATTTTATTTTCACATTATTAATTCCAATTGATAGGAGGGCATTTTATTAGTTCAAAATAATATCTATGTATACTTGTAATTATATATATATATATATATATATATATATATATATATATATATATATATATATATATATATATATATATATATATATATATATATATATATATATATATATATATATATATATATATATATATATATTTATTTACAAACAAATTTTTGTGAATCGTCGGGCATAGGTCAAAAAGACAAATGCATCTATGTAACAGTTCCAAAGTTTTCGAGACTCAACATTACAGACTTTGCTTATCGTGTCGAAATCATATAAGATTAAGTTTAAATTTGGTCGAAAATTCCCGGGTCATCACATCTTCTATGCTATACTAAACAGACTGTAGGACTTGGACTCAACCGCCCTTGGAATGGTTGACCTCACACGGACTTCAACCACCCTAGGAATGGTTGAAAGTCCCCAACCACCCTAGGAATGGCTAGTGTCAAACACAGTGCACATATACAACATATATAAATCACATAGCATGCAAATATCCACCTAGCATGGCAATCTCTACGCTACATAAGGTAATCAGAGTAATCCACAGTAGCATGATACGCTACTTAAACTCTATCTGAAGATAGACCCACTCACCAATTATGTAACATCCTCAATCGGGCCTAGCTGTAAGATTACTAAATTGCCCTTAAGTTGGTGTTGTGATATTATATGCTTTTATTTTTATTTAATGATTATTATTATTTAATGATGTGGTTAGGACCAGTTTGTGACAAGGGTCATATAACAGGTTTGTTTATTTAATTTGGACTTCGTTTGGGTTGCCAAATGATGTACGAAAGATATCAGATAAATGATAAATACCTGTGTGTTGCACAGTGTGGGAATTAAACCCATTTAGATCACTAGTGCAGCTCATTTTCTATCACTTTCCAGATTCTTTCCAAACCACACTCGTTCTTCATCTTCTCACCTAACCAAAACCCTAATCTTTAATTCTTGTTTTAGAGCTCAAATCATTTACATTATCTTGTTCCTTGTGTTTTACTGATTCTATCAAGGTAAGAATCACAAGTTTTCATGCTTTAATATTTGAGAAAATGGAGTTTTTGTGTTAGTTTTTGCAAAGTGTGTATTTTAGGTCAAAAGAGTTAGATTTGATGTTTTTTGAGTCTAAATCTTGTGGGTTTATGTTCCTACATGTTTAGTGTCTTCGATTTGGTAAGTTTTGAGGTTAAAAACGAGCTCTAGATCGAGAATTGGTGAGTTTGGTGAGAAACCCGTCACTTTGGTAGCTGCTGCTGCAGATGAACTACCATCGGCCGATGGTCTCTGACCACCGACCGATGGTGTGTGACGATCGGTCGATGGACTAGACTATCGACCGATGGTGGAAGTCCTTCGACCAACGGTTGTGATTTTAACGATCGGCCGATAGTGTGGTCGATCGGCCGATGGTGTAGTGACGATCGGCCGGTTGTCTCTGACGTTTTGTGTTGAGTTTTAGCCGTTATGCTGCCCGTTTGTATTTTGATGATATTGATGTAAATTTTGAAAGTGCATAAGTGTTAAGCAAAAAATTTTAGCGGATACTTTTTCTGACAAAAATTTATATATTGTGTTATTTGGTGTTAATAGACAATAACTAACTTGATTTGCCTTATGTTCAGGTGAAAAAGATAAGGAAGCCGCTCAGTAGTAGATTATCTGAGCTGGTTGCTGGTATTTGGTGAGTGGGACTAACGGGAGAATATAGTATATAGAAGCATGTTATATTATGATTGCCATGCTTGTTAGATATACTTATTGTTGTGGTTAGTTAGTACTTTGTGATGACTGCATGTTAGTTGATGCTTGTCTGCTGGAGCCCAGTGCGTCCCTATTGTGTGGTAGTCTCGGTAGGAGAGATCAACCTGTGGGATGGGTTCCTCTGTGGTAGCCTAGACAACCGTGGTGTATATATATGTGAATGAAGCGTCCGTCGTGTGTGGATTATGTATATACATACGGTGGTGGAGGAACTTCTGGTAAACCTCAGTCCGATCAGCTGGCGTTTAATGGTTTGGCCGAGCCGCCAGAGTCTCTGTAGACGGCACTTGGGTGATGTTTGTGTGTTAGACTATGTGACATGATTAGTATAACACTTATGTATGTTATAGCCTGTAGTTAGTTGTACTCACTTAGCTTCGTGCTAACTCCCCTCCATCTCCTTCCTGCAGGTTGATAGCTTTTGTAGATTGTACTTTTTGGGAGAAGACGGGCATGGTGATGTTATGTTTGACAGGAATCAACTCTGATGTTGTCTTGTTTTGTTTAAACAGTGATACTTTGTAAATGTATTGTAAATACGTCTTCTCCATATAAACAAGTATTTTGTAATGACACGTGACACTGGTTGTATTAACAATAATTAATGTTTATTATGTAATTAATAAATAAATGCTTCCGCCACGTATTTTTAAAAAATTTAGCGGTGTCACAAGTTGGTATCAGAGCTTAGTTTGGCAGCATGTGCATTGTGATTTAAATGTCATGTTCTCAAACTTAGTAGAGTCATGTCAAACATAACATGCTGGGGATGGGTTAAGTGAGTATTAGGACAGGTTATGTGTTAGTTATTAGTAATAACAGAGTTTATACTAAGCTTTGGTGTGAGTGTTGTGGTAGTGCAGTAATGGCAGATAATGAAGCAAACGCTACTGGCCCCACTGTCCTTGGAACTGGTACTTATAGAGCTCCCGATGAAGATGGACATGTGTCATCGGAAGAGGAAACCTCTCAAGAAGTAATAACCCTTCAAAGCTGATTACTAGAAGCTGAGGAGAAAATTAATGAATTAGAACAGGAACGGGCGCAATGGAACCCTAATACCACTGCGTTAAACACAACCTTTTCTCCTAACTTTTATACTGAAGCCGGTGGCAGTTCTCAGTCACAGTTTCCTCAAAACACCTACCAAAACCTCCAAATGCATTCCTATTTAACCAGTCATTTCCAAACCAAATGATATACCCATTTCAAGTTCCCGAGATGAAAAAGAAGTGTACCTATAAACAGTTTCTTGATTGTAAACCTTCAGAATATCATGGTCACACAAACCCTACAATGACCCTTAATTGGCTGAGGGAAGTGGAGAGAGGATTAGAAGCGTGTTTCTGTGAGCCCGAATCCATGGTGTTATTTTCTAGTAGACTTCTCAAGGGTGAAGCAATGGAATGGTGGGATTCTATTACTGCATATTTACCCAAGGAACAGATTAGCCAGATTACCTGGGAACAATTTGCTGCTAAGGTTTTTGAGCAGTATTGTTCTGAGTATGAAATTGAGAGATTGAAAACTGAGTTTTTGAGTATGAAGATGAAAGAAAGTATGACGATTGATGAAGTTTTCAGAGATTTCACATCGAAGTTAAGATTTTCAGCAATGGGTACCGACTGAGAAGGATAAAATTCAGCATTTCATGCGGGTGATTAAGCCAGAGTACAGAACCGTTGCGAGATTTGCAACAACCTTGGCGCAGGCTCATGAGATGGCTAAGGTTACTGAAGGTGATGTAATGGCAGCGAAAAGAGAAAGTTCGAGAGGTGGATCGTTTGGAGGAAAATCAGAAAGTCAATCAGGTGGATAGTCGACTCAGCAGTTGAGTAAGCAATATGGTTTTCGTGGTAAGAAGTCAGGCGAGTTTAAACAGAAAAGTAAGTCTGGTATAAGTGGATCGGGTTCAAGTCAGTCCGGGTGGTGTAATTTTTGTAAGTCAACCCATATCGGTCCATGTTCTCCAATGACCAGAAGGTGTTTGAAATATGGAGTGCTAGGTCATGAATCAACAACTTGTTCTTTTAAGTCTAATGTTTGTTGGAGTTTCCATCAAGAGGGGCATAGATCTGCAAATTGTCCATCTGCGTCAAGAGCCGGTTCTGGGGCAGGGTCAGGGGTGAGGTCAGTAACTTCTGGGGGATCTTCTGCTTTAACTGCCGGGCAGAAGAGAAAGAATCCTCCAATAGCAAAGGCAAGGGCATTTCAGATGACGGTAGATGCTGCAACCGCTACCGATGACATCATTACAGGTATGTTCTTGGTTAATTCCTTGCCAGCTCGTGTGTTATTTGATTCTGAAGCGAATCAATCTTTTATGTTCTTAGGCTTCTGTGATAAGTTGAAGTTTCCTGTTAGGATGTTAGATAAGCCTTTGGGAATAGAAGTAGTTGATGGTAAAATGGTTCCATGCACATCATCTGTGTCTGGAATTACCATCGAAATTGACGGCCATTCCTTCCCTTTAACCTGTTTGTTGATGCCTATACCTAGCTTTGATGTAGTCATAGGCATGAATTGGTTAAGAGCTAATAGGGCTAATATTAAGTGTGATAAGAAGATGATTTCTTTTCGTTTGGCCAACGGATCCCGAGTGATAGCTAGGGGAGAGCGTAGTGGATTTAACTTTCCTATGGTTTCCCTAATGAAAGCTCAGAAGTCAATATCGAAAGGGTGTGATTCATTCTTAGCCTACGTGATCGATGTTAAGAAAGAAAAGAAACAGGTGACCGATATCCATGTTGTGTCAGAATTTCCAGAAGTGTTTCCAGATAATCTACCAGGGTTACCTCCAGTACGTGAAGTAGAATATAAAATTGATTTAGTTCCAGGTACTACACCAGTTGCAAAAGCTCCTTACAGATTAGCTCCGTCAGAAATCCGAGAAATGATGTCTTAGATTCAGGAACTATTAGATAAAGGGTTTATTCGACCAAGTTCTTCACCGTGGGGTGCTCCTGTTTTGTTTGTGAAAAAGAAAGATGGGTCGCTTAGATTGTGTATAGATTACCGCGATTTGAATAAGAGAACAATCAAGAATAAGTATCCGTTACCAATAATAGATGATTTATTCAATCAGTTACAGGGTGCTTCTTACTTTTTGAAGATTGATTTACGTTCAGGGTATCATCAGGTACGTGTTACAGAGACCGACATACCGAAAACAGCTTTTAGAACTAGATATGGTCATTATGAATTTTTAGTTATGTCATTCGGGTTAACCAACGTGCCAGCAGTGTTTATGGATTTAATGAACAGGGTGTGTCGTCAGTATCTTGACAAGTTTGTGATTGTCTTCATAGATGATATCTTGATATATTCGAAAACCGAGAAGGATCATGCTACACATTTGAGGTTAGTGTTAGAACTTCTTAAACAGGAAAAGTTGTACGCTAAGTTCTCCAAATGTGAATTCTGGTTGCGGGAAGTGCAGTTCTGGGTCATGTAATTTGTAAACAGGGTATTAAAGTAGATCAGTCTAAGATAGAGGCTGTAATGAATTGGAACTCACCGAAAACGCCGACGGAATCTTCTTAAGGGGGTAGATTTGTAACATCCTCAATCGGGCCTAGCTGTAAGATTACTAAATTGCCCTTAAGTTGGTGTTGTGATATTATATGCTTTTATTTTTATTTAATGATTATTATTATTTAATGATGTGGTTAGGACCAGTTTGTGACAAGGGTCACAGAACAGGTTTGTTTATTTAATTTGGACTTCGTTTGGGTTGCCAAATGATGTACAAAAGATATCAGATAACTGATAAATACCCGTGTGTTGCACAGTGTGGCAATTAAACCCATTTAGATCACTAGTGTAGCTCATTTTCTATCACTTTCCAGATTCTTCCCAAACCACACTCGTTCTTCATCTTCTCACCTAACCAAAACCCTAATCTTTAATTCTTGTTTTAGAGCTCAAATCATTTACATTATCTTGTTCCTTGTGTTTTACTGATTCTATCAAGGTAAGAATCACAAGTTTTCATGCTTTAATCTTTGAGAAAATGGAGTTTTTGTGTTAGTTTTTACAAAGTGTGTATTTTGGGTCAAAAGAGTTAGATTTGATGTTGTTTGAGTCCAAATCTTGTGGGTTTATGTTCCTACATGTTTAGTGTCTTCGATTTGGTAAGTTTTGAGGGTAATAACGAGCTCTAGATCGAGAATTGGTGAGTTTGGTGAGAAACCCGTCACTTTGGTAGCTGGTGCTGCAGATGAACTACCATCGGCCGATGGTCTCTGACCACCGACCGATGGTGTGTGACGATCGGTCGATGGACTAGAATATCGACCGATGGTGGAAGTCCTTCGACCAACGGTTGTAATTTTAACGATCGGCCGATAGGGTGGTCGATCGACCGATGGTGTAGTGACGATCGGCCGGTCATCTCTGACGATCGACCGATGGTCTATGCAGTAGAAATTTTGATAAGTGTTGAGTTTTAGCCGTTATGCTGCCCGTTTGTATTTTAATGATATTGATGTAAATTTTGAAAGTGCATAATAACTAACTTAATTTGCCTTATGTTCAGGTGAAAAAGATAAGGAAGCCGCTCAGTAGTAGATTATCTGAGCTGGTTGCAGGTATTTAGTGAGGGGGACTAACTGGAGAATATAGTATATAGAAGCATGTTATATTATGATTGTCATGCTTGTTAGATATACTTATTGTTGTGGTTAGTTAGTACTTTGTGATGACTGCATGTTAGTTGATGCTTGTCTGCTGGAGCCCAGTGCGTCCCTATTGTGTGGTAGCCTCGGTAGGAGAGATCAACCTGCGGGTTGGGTTCCTCTGTGGTAGCCTAGACAACCGTGGTGTATATATATGTGAATGACGTGTCCGTCGCGTGTGGATTATGTATACACATACGGTGGTGGAGGAACTTCTGGTAAGCCCCAGTCCGATCAGCTGGTGGTTAATGGTTAGGCCGAGCCGCCAGAGTCTCTGTAGACGACACTTGGGTGATGTTTGTGTGTTAGACTATGTGACATGATTAGTATAACACTTATGTATGCTATGGCCTGTAGTTAGTTGTACTCTCTTAGCTTCGTGCTAACTCCCCTCCATCTCCTTCCTGCAGGTTGATAGCTTTTGTAGATTGTACTTTTTGGGAGAAGACGGGCATGGTGATGTTATGTTTGACAGGAATCAACTCTGATGTTGTCTTGTTTTGTTTAAACAGTGATACTTTGTAAATGTATTGTAATACGTCTTCTCCATATAAACAAGTATTTTGTAATGACACGTGACACTGGTTGTATTAACAATAGTTAATGTTTATTATGTAATTAATAAACAAATGCTTCCGCCACGTATTTTAAAAAAAAAAATTAGCGGTGTCACAAATTACCAGCAACTGAAGATTATCGGAGGTCTAATCTTTCTGAGTCTTCTCGTTTTCTTTTCCACCTGAGAATAGACATAACACAGTCAGTAATCATGTCATGATATTAAATCAACAACAAGACAACAACGCTATAGATCAACACTTAACCACAAAAAACTATTCTGCCAACCGTACGAGTAACACCCTCACTCGCACGTTTGAGAACACTCAACCGTGCGGTTGACAATTCACTCGTACATTTGTTCTATGACTGAACATCCATCAATGAATCACCTGATCCGTATGGTTCGCCACATGAGTGACCAGTGACTCGCACAACTCACATCTCAACCATACATATCATCTTAACCAAAACAATAGTTCTCCTTAACCACTCACTCGCACGGTTCATAACACGGTTGACCACCCCAACTGTACGAGTGAAGGCTCACTCGTGCGAGTGATGAAGAACAGTAGCAGCAACTGTTTAGACGGGTTTCAACCCAAAATGCACGAAATCAAACATTGATACATACACTAAATCAATACATACAATCATGCATTTACTATATGATAATTCTACATCACAAATTCAATCAATTACAACATTCACATATGTGCAAAACAAAGCATACACCTTAAAACCCCTTTTCTGACAAAAAAAAAGTTTGATCTAGCTTCTTAAAACCTTATCATTGGAAATTAGACCTCAAGACGATTCCAACGGTTAATTATTCATCGAAAACGGAGTTACGGTTTGAAAGTTATGCCCTTTTCAATTTTACCAAACGCTGACCAGTGCTCAACCGCGTGGCTGAGACCTCGAACGTATGGTTGAGCCCTCAACCGCGTGGTTGAGCCCTCAAATGCGTGCTCAACTGCATGGTTGAGCCCTCAAACGCGTGGGAGCTGATGAACAGCTCCAGCTCGCTGTTTTTCGCGTTTTTGACTCCAAATCTTGATTTTTGCAAGTTCTAACACCAAAACCACTTCAAAAACATCATATAAACTATATATAAACTATTTCTAACAACAATTGAGCATAACAAACATAATTCATGAAGATTCAAGCTCAAAAATACATAAAACTCATTTTACACCCAAAACCCAATTCTTAAGAATTAAACCACGAATTCAAGCATGCTAACCTGGATAAATGCTTACAAGGATGATATAATTCTGTTCCTATAGCTTCACAAACCAATTTCAAGCTTGGATCAATTTAGGGTTTGAGATGGTGTAGAGTTCAGGTACGGGTTATTTGAGAAATATCTAGAAATGGGAAGAAAGAAGCAGATACATACACTATTATTGTGTTAAAATATAATACCCCATTACACACGGGTATTTACCAGTTATCTAATATCTTTCGTACTTAATTTGGCAGCTCTAACGGAGTCTAAATTCAACAAACGAACCATTTCTGTGACCCTTGTCACAAACTGGTCTTAACCACATATTCAATTAATAATAAACATATTATTAAAATAAAAGCATATTTCAAACACAAATATAAACCTAAGGGCAATTAAGTAATCTTACTTTTAACCCCGGTTTCATTCTTTTACAGTTACCCACAACAGCATCAGCATATGAATGGGTTAAAGGTGCAGGTTGTGTTGAGAATTTTTGTTGTGAAATTTGAGTGATTTTGAGTCGGAATGGAAATAGAAACGGAGGAATTTTGGGGATTAGGTTGTGAATTAGGATGAACATTGAAAACGGATGGAGGTTGTACGGAGAGTAAATTTTCCATCACTATTAGACCACTAATATCGGTTCTGCCATTGGATCCACCAACGACATTGTCTTCCAAGGGCTCCATACTAGCATTTAGCTGTTGGCTAGTGCTTGAAGACCCGCGCTGTAAAATGTGGTTGGATATCAAAATGGATGACGGAGGAAATGTATTAATTTGTTGTACATTTAGCTTTATTACTTTTACCCGTAAATAATTAATTAATATAGTAGGTGTGAGGAAGTGTGTGATGGGTACGTCATGGTTGTTAGCATTTAGTGGTTGGTTAGTGATGGGAAGAAGGTGCTGATGTGGCGCTGATGTGGCAGTCAGTGATATCATGACCTACCGGCATGGTTAAGAGTGGTCTTAGTAGCTATGAGACTATCAATATCTAACGAAGGGATGTACTTATTAATTAATCTTGACTAAGCAAAACACTTTTTCACAAAGTCCAAAAACAGATGTTTTTCCCAAACCGATGAATTGATAATAGGGTTATTGCCAAAAATAGGCCATATACTTTCATTTTTGTCCCAATGTAGGCTATATACTACATAAAATACCAATGTAGGCCATATACTTTTAAAAGTTGTACTAATGTACATGAACATAACTTGGAAACCGGCTAATGCTACCTTTTCTGACGTGTACCTGTATTGGGACCCACTTTGACTATTTAAACACGCTTATACATCAGATTCACTTTCATCCCCAATTTTTTTCCCACGAACCCTAATTTTACAACCCTAATCTTATAACACTAATTTTGATTTCATCTTCACCAAATTTATGTCTTCTTCATCATCTTCATACCCCACGAACCCTAATATGCCAGGTTTGTGTCGTTGTGGATTATCATTGAAAAAACGAATTGCTTGGACCAAAAAGAACCCCGCTAGGAGATTCTTGGTATGCCCCCAATTCATCTGTAAGTATATGTTTTATAAAGTTTTAATAGTTTTTATTTTTATTCAATAAGTAACCCCTTGTTTTGAAAAAACCCTTAATTCGAGAGCTTCATTGTAATCCAGTTTTCAGGATGTCAATGTGGGGCGTTTTATTGGGTGGATTATGAACTTAATGATGATTGGTACAAAAAGGTGTTGTATGATATGCACTGTAGCTGATAATGCTAAAAACGAACATATATTTCATAGCATTATTCCTCAAGAAAGACAAGCTTTTAGTTGCAATTGTTCTATTTACAAGAGATATTCGTTTAAATAATAAAAGGTGAAGACAAAAGACAGATTCGACGAATTGAAGACGCAAACGACCAAAAAGCTCAAAAGAACAAAAGACAATCAAAAAGGTTCCAATTATTGATAAGAAACGTCTCGAAATTACAAGAGTACAAGATTCAAAACGCAAAGTACAAAATATAAAATTGTACGCGAGGACGTTCGAAAATCCGGAACCGGGACCAGAGTCAACTCTTAACGCTCGACGCAACGGACTAAAAATTACAAGTTAACTATGTATATAAATATAATATAATATATAATTAATTATATTAATTATATATATATTATATATATATATTAAAAACCGTCGGCAGAGAAAACTCCAAGGACTGAGCTGTAATTTCTATCTCCGCGACTCGCGGAGTTTGGAGAGGCTTTTGCCGCGAGTCGCGGAGCCCCAAATTTCACTTCTGGCTATAAAGCAAACCGAATTCTGATCAAATTTCATATCTTATTTCATCTTTCTCTCTTCTCTATCTATACGATATATATATATATATATATATATATATATATATATATATATATATATATATATATATATATATATATATATATATATATATATATATATATATATATATATATATATATATATATATATATATATATATATATATATATATATAATTTATATTTTAATTTTAATTTTAATTATAATTCTAATAATAAGGTTATGTTAGCGAATGTTGTAAGGGTGTAAGTCGAAATTCTGTCCGTGTAACGCTACGCTATTTTTAATCATTGTAAGTTATGTTCAACCTTTTTATATTAATGTCTCGTAGCTAAGTTATTATTATGCTTATTTAAAACGAAGTAATCATGATGTTGGGCTAATTACTAAAATTGGGTAATTGGACTTTGTACCATAATTGGGGTTTGGACAAAAGAACGACACTTGTGGAAATTAGACTATGGGCTATTAATGGGCTTTATATTTGTTTAACTAAATGAAAGTTTGTTAATGTTAATATAAAGATTTACAATTGGGCGTCCCTATAAATTACCATATACACTCGATCGGACACGATGGGCGGGGTATTTATATGTACGAATAATCGTTCATTTAACCGGACACGGGAATGGATTAATAGCCACTAGAATAATTAAAACAGGGGTGAAATTACATTCAAGGGTAATTGGTGTAATTGTTAACAAAGTAGTAAAACCTTGGTTTACACGCAGTCGATAACCTGGTGTATTCATTAAACAAAGTATTAAAACCTTGTTACAATTCGAATCCCCAATTAGTTGGAATATTTAACTTCGGGTATAATAATAATTTGACGAGGACACTCGCACTTTATATTTATGACTGATGGACTGTTATGGACAAAAACCAGATGGACATATTGAATAATCCAGGACAAAGGACAATTAACCCATGGGTATAAAACTAAAATCAACACGTCAAACATCATGATTACGGAAGTTTAAATAAGCATAATTCTTTTATTTCATATTTAATTTCCTTTATTTTATATTTAATTGCACTTCTAATTATCGCACTTTTATTTATTGTTATTTAATCGCACTTTTAATTATCGTACTTTTTAATTATCGCAATTTTATTTTATCGCATTTTTATTATTCGCAATTTCATTATCGTTATTTACTTTACGCTTTAATTTAAGTCTTGTATTTATTTTATATTTTACATTAGGTTTTAACTGCGACTAAAGTTTTAAAATCGACAAACCGGTCATTAAACGGTAAAAACCCCCCTTTATAATAATAATATTACTTATATATATGTTTGTATTTTTATAAAAGTAAACTAATATAGCGTTGAGCTTTGTTTAAAGATTTCCCTGTGGAACGAACCGGACTTACTAAAAACTACACTACTGTACGATTAGGTACACTGCCTATAAGTGTTGTAGCAAGGTTTAAGTATATCCATTCTATAAATAAATAAATATCTTGTGTAAAATTGTATCGTATTTAAGAGTATTTCCTGCTAAAATTTAATAGTATTTTATACCCCTTAGCTTTAACATCAAGTATTTTTGGCGCCGCTGCCGGGGACCTATCTTAAAAGCCGGAAGCGCAACGCTAATATATAAAAAAAAAAAAAAAAAGATTTTAGCTTACTTTTATTAAAATTCGTTTTTGTAAAAATACGTTTTAAAAATTCGAAAATATAAAAAAGAAAAAAAACAAAAATATAAGCATTTTTTAGATTTTGTTAAATATTTAAGTTTTATAAGTTTCTTTATTTCTATTTTAGTTTATAAAAATATAAGTTTTATTTTAAAATCTTTTATTTATTTAAAAAAACAGAAAACATAAAATAGAAAAAAAAAATAAAGAAAAACGCGTAAAAATTGAAAGCTGTCAACAGAATTTCTGAACCCCGCGACTCGCGGGGTTTTCTTCTTTAATTGCCGCGACTCGCGGAGATCATCTGACACGCGCACAGGAAGCCCTAATTCAGCATTAATTACGGTTTTTAATTAATTATTATTAATATTTAAACCTAATTATTATTATTATTATTATTATTAGTTTTAGTTTTATTTTTACTTTTTATTTAATTTATGTATTTTAGTATTAATTAGTTTTTATTAAATTGTAAAATTAGTAGTTTTATTAAATAAATAATATAAAAATAATATTTTTATAAAAATTGTACTTTTTACAACTTTTTGTATATTTTTATATTTTGTCCCTTTTTAATCGTTGTAGCGTAATATTTATATTTTTCGCTCATATTTAATTTTAAACTTAGTTTTTGCTATAGTTATTTTTACTCCTAGATTTTTAGGCTTTGCCGTAGAATTCCTTAAGTGCTTTTTCTTTAGACTAAGATTTAGGTGCTTTAGAATTTTGCGACGCCTTTTTAAGTTTTAATTTCTTTTTAAGTTATTTCCATTTGGGATTTAGTTTTTCCTTGTAAGCTTTAATATTTTTAGACACCTTTTACTATGTACCAATTATCATTCCAATTAATAATTTCAATTTGCGATTATAATTTTAAGTTAGTTGTAGTAATAAGGTTAGGTTAGTTAAGTATTTTTAAGTTTTTATAAGTTTCTTTTATTTTTCCGTCACCTTTTATTTTTTTTTTAAACCATTTTTTCTTTTTCGACCTTTTTCGACGAACTCTTTTTCTCTCTTATTTCTCGCTATTCTAGTTTTAGGACATAGATTTTTATTCTACTTCTTATCTAAATTTCTTAAAATTACGAAAATTTATTTTAAGTGGTTAAATTGATAGACATCAAAATTTTCTGGTTCGTAGTAATAGTTGGATTTGTACGTGGACCGGGTTATTGGAGCCAAACAGTCCTCAATTATATTGAGACCAAACGAATCCTGCCCCTCTGCTGCATCTTTTGGCTATTCGAAACGTGGGCAAAATCAGAAAAGTCTATCGATTGGATAACTTATTATAATTTTTCTTTCCTTTTTAAAACTAATAGGATATTCAGTGAATGCACCGAGCAAGACGTTCATCACCTTTTGTACGTTCACCACCTGTAACTAGATCAAAACGTTTAACAAATATAACCGCCGTTGATTTTTCTTTAGAATCGTCATCCAGTCGACCAAGTACTTCAGTTCAAATTTCCGATAATCCATTTTTTGAACCCGACCTCACAATTGAGAATCCAGAAAATATTCAGGAACGGTTCATAGATCCTGAACCATTAAACTTTCCTCCGGAACCACCAATCATTCAAACAGAGATTGTTGAGGAACGAACCATTAAATCAGAATCATCTAGTGATACCGATTCAACAAATTCAATTATGGAGAATCTGGAACCTTTAAGTATGGAAGACCGAATGAGAGCTAAACGCACTGGCCAAGGTCACGCAATTACTCATCCAGACATTAATGCGCCAGATTATGAAATCAAAGGACAAATTCTACACATGGTGACTAATCAATGCCAATTTAGTGGTGCGCCGAAGGAAGATCCAAATGAACATCTACGTACCTTTAATAGGATCTGCACACTATTTAAAATCCGAGAAGTGGAGGATGAACAGATATATCTCATGTTATTTCCCTGGACTTTAAAGGGAGAAGCCAAAGATTGGTTGGAATCGTTACCTGAAGGGGCGATTGATACATGGGACGTTTTAATTGACAAATTTCTTAAACAATTCTTTCCTGCATCTAAAGCCGTAAGACTTCAAGCAGAAATTGTTACGTTCACACAGAAGCCAAATGAAACTCTATATGAGGCGTGGACAAGATATGGAAAGTTGTTAAGAGGATGTCCGCAACATGGTTTAGACACTTGTCAAATAGTACAAATATTCTACCGAGGATGCGACATCACTACAAGAAAAGACATAGATATAGCAGCTGGTGGTTCTATTATGAAGAAAACCGAAACTGATGCTTACAAAATTATTGATAATACTGCTTCCCACTCACATGAGTGGCACCAAGAAAAAGATATCATTAGATCATCTAAAGCAGCTAGAGCCGATTCTAGCCATGACTTAGATTCCATTTCCGCAAAGATAGATGCTTTCGAGAGACGAATGGAAAAGATGACTAAAGATATTCACTCAATACGAATTAGTTGTGAGCAGTGTGGAGGACCACATTTGACAAAAGATTGTCTAAGTATTGAATTAACAATGGAACAAAGAGAGAATATTTCATACATAAACCAAAGGCCTGGAAATAATTATCAGAATAATTATCAACCGCCAAGACCGATTTACAATCAAAACCAGAATTATAACCGAAATATTCCATACAACAACCAACAAGGTCCTAGCAATCAACAAGTATCCAATAATACTTACAATCAGCAAAGACCGAATTTTCAAAACAAACCACCACAACAAACCGATGATAAAAAGCCGAATTTAGAAGATATGATGACGAAGCTAGTTGAAACTCAAACGCAGTTTTTCACATCTCAGAAACAAACAAATGAACAAAATGCTCAAGCATTTAGAAATCAACAAGCTTCTATTCAAAATCTGGAACAAGAAGTAAGTAACCTAGCAAGGTTGATAGGTGAAAGAAAACCGGGAAGTCTACCTAGTGATACAAATGCTAACCCACGAAATGAAACAGCTAAAGCTATTACCACAAGAAGTGGTACAACACTTAAACCACCTGAAATACCTGTAACTTCTGATGAAACTATTCCTACACCACAAGAACCACAACCTGATCAAGATAAGGAAAAAGAACCGGTAGTTGAAAAGGTTAATGAAGATAACACAGTTAAGGATAAACCTTATGTTAAACCATACCAACCACCACTTCCTTACCCGAGTAAAATGAAGAAAGAAAAACTTGAAGCAGAGCAATCCAAATTTTTGGATATGTTTAAACAGATAAATGTAAATCTTCCTTTCATTGATGTGATTTCAGGAATGCCTAGATATGCTAAATTCTTGAAAGATCTAATCACGAATAGAAAGAAAATGGAAGAACTCTCGGCTGTTACTATGAATGCTAATTGTTCAGCAGTGCTGTTGAATAAGATACCAGAAAAATTATCTGATCCAGGAAGTTTCACAATTCCATGTTTTCTGGGTAGTCTTAGTTCAATAGAAGCATTGGCAGACTTAGGTGCTAGTATAAATCTAATGCCGTATTCACTATACGCTAAACTAGACCTTGGAGAATTGAAACCAACCAGAATAAGCATACAACTAGCCGATAGATCAATAAAATATCCTAGAGGGATAATGGAAAACATGCTAGTTAAAGTTGGTACTTTAGTATTTCCAGTAGATTTTGTTGTTTTGGACATGGAAGAAGATTCTCAAGTTCCTCTCATATTAGGAAGACCATTCTTAAACACGGCTAAAGCAATGATAGACGTGTTCGGTAAGAAACTGACCCTAAGTATAGAGGATGAGAGTGTTACCTTTTCAGTTGATAGAGCAATGCAACAACCACAATCTACAGATGATACATGTTATTATATTCAAACTATAGATGCACATGCAGAATTATTAGAAGAATTTCCAGAATTACAAGGAACAGGAGAATGTTCTTTAGGAGAAGGTAATGAACCAATTGATGAAGCTGAAATGTTAGCTACACTTATAGCTAATGGATATGAACCAACAACAGAAGAAATTCAAATGCTAAAAGAAGAAGACAGATATCGATATAAATCATCGATAGAAGAACCTCCGAAATTAGAGTTAAAGCCACTTCCAAACCATTTGGAATACGCTTATTTACATGGCGAATCTGAATTACCTGTAATAATATCGTCTTCTCTTACTAAAAATGAGAAATCACAACTCATTTCTGTGTTGAAAGCTCATAAACCAGCCATTGCATGGAAGATTCATGATATTAAAGGAATAAGTCCTTCGTATTGCACACATAAAATCCTTATGGAAGAAGGTCATAAAACGTATGTGCAACGACAACGAAGACTAAATCCTAATATGCAAGATGTAGTTAAAAAGAGATTATTAAACTGCTAGATGCAGGTTTGATATATCCAATTTCTGATAGTCCATGGGTAAGCCCAGTTCAATGCGTGCCTAAGAAGGGTGGCATGACTGTCATTACAAATGAGAAAAATGAGCTTATTCCTACTAGGACTGTAACAGGATGGCGTGTATGTATTGATTATAGAAAATTAAATGACGCCACCAGAAAAGATCACTTTCCCTTACCTTTCATAGATCAAATGTTGGAAAGATTAGCCGGAAATAGTTACTATTGTTTTCTAGATGGATTTTCCGGATATTTTCAAATTCCAATAGCACCCGAAGATCAAGAGAAAACCACATTCACGTGCCCTTATGGTACTTTTGCTTACAAACGCATGCCATTTGGACTTTGTAACGCCCCTGCAACCTTTCAAAGGTGTATGATGGCGATTTTTCATGACATGATAGAAGAATGCATGGAAGTATTCATGGATGACTTTTCAGTCTTCGGTGATACATTTAAATCATGTCTAGTTAATCTGGAACGAATGCTAATTAGATGCGAAAAATCAAATCTAGTACTTAATTGGGAGAAATGCCATTTCATGGTTAAAGAAGGCATCGTTCTTGGACATAAAATTTCAAAAGAAGGAATTGAAGTGGATAGAGCTAAAGTAGATGTAATTGCTAAACTTCCACATCCCACCAATGTTAGAGGAGTTAGGAGTTTTCTAGGGCATGCCGGTTTTTACCGACGTTTTATAAAAGATTTTTCTAAAATTGCCACTCCTATGAATAAACTCCTAGAAAAGGATGCGCCATTCATCTTTTCAGATGAGTGTATCAAATCTTTTAATATTCTTAAAGAAAAACTCACTAATGCGCCGATCATGATAACACCAAATTGGAATCTACCATTTGAGCTAATGTGCGATGCAAGTGATTTTGCAATGGGAGCCGTTTTAGGACAAAGGATTGAAAAACGATTTCAACCTATATATTATGCTACTAAGACATTACAAGGAGCACAAACGAACTATACAACTACTGAAAAAGAACTCCTTGCTATTATCTTTGCTTTTGACAAATTTCGATCATATCTCGTTCTAGCAAAAACGGTGGTCTATACCGACCATTCTGCTCTTAGATACCTATTTTCAAAACAAGATGCTAAACCAAGATTAATCCGTTGGATCTTACTCTTACAAGAGTTTGATATTGAAATCCGAGATAAAAGAGGAGCAGAAAATCTCGCCGCTGATCATCTTTCTCGTCTTGAAAATCCCGAATTAGAAGTTCTAAATGAATCGGCCATACAAGACAACTTTCCTGATGAATATCTATTGAAGATAGATTATAAAGAAATCCCATGGTTTGCAGACTATGCAAACTACTTAGTTTGTGGATTCCTTGAAAAAGGATTATCGTACCAAAGACGAAAGAAATTCTTCAGTGATATAAAACACTATTTCTGGGAAGATCCACATCTGTTTAAAAGTTGTCCCGATGGAATAATACGCCGATGTGTATTTGAAGATGAAGCTAGTAAAATATTAAACCATTGTCACACAGGACCAACAGGAGGGCATTATGGGCCTCAACTAACAGCAAGAAAAGTTTATGAAGCTGGATTCTATTGGCCTACAATTTACAAAGACGCACACCTTCTTTGCAAATCCTGTGATGCATGTCAAAGGACCGGAAAAATAAGTCAACGTGATGAAATGCCACAAAATGTCATCCAAGTATGTGAAGTATTTGACATTTGGGGTATTGACTTTATGGGTCCATTTCCAAAATCTCATAATAATCTATATATACTCGTAGCCATTGATTATGTATCTAAATGGGCGGAAGCACAAGCTCTCCCAACTAACGATGCACGAGTTGTAGTCAACTTTTTAAAACGTCTTTTTGCAAGGTTTGGAACACCGAAAGCTTTAATAAGTGATCGGGGTACTCATTTCTGTAATAATCAACTTGAGAAAGTTCTTAAAAGATATGGAGTAACTCATAAAATCTCCACCGCATATCATCCACAAACAAGTGGACAAGTTGAAAATACCAACCGAGCTTTAAAACGTATTCTAGAGAAAACCGTAGGATCAAATCCGAAGGAATGGTCCATTAAATTGGAAGATGCACTCTGGGCTTTTAGAACAGCCTACAAAACTCCAATTGGAACCACACCTTTTAGACTTGTTTATGGAAAAGCATGTCATCTTCCAGTAGAAATTGAACACAAAGCATTTTGGGCTTTGAAGACATGTAATCTTGATTTACATGAAGCCGGACGTCTACGATTAAGTCAACTAAATGAATTAGAAGAATTAAGACATGAAGCATACGAAAATTCGTTAATCTATAAAGAAAGAACAAAGAAATGGCATGATAAAAGAATCAGAAGTTCAAAAGAATTTAAAGAAGGAGACAGAGTTCTTCTTTTCAATTCACGATTCAAGCTATTTCCTGGAAAATTGAAATCAAGATGGTCTGGACCATTCATAGTAAAAAGAGTTTTCCCATACGGAACGATAGAATTGATAAATTCAAATGGGATTGAATTTAAAGTTAATGGTCACAGAGTTAAACATTACATACATGGTCCGATGGAAGTCGACAACGAAGTTAATCACAATTTCGACACCACAGCTAACTAAGTGTGGGGAGAATCAAGTCTTTAAAGGATAATATGTATTTCTGTTAGAGTTAGATTGTCTGTTTTCGTGTAGTTCTCGAAAATGGAACACGTATGGTCTTTCCCTAGCAGACCCTAAAGAACTAGTCTTCTCCCCCCATTCTGAATTTTTATTTTTTTTAGGTTTTTACGATATGAAGACTGCCTGTGAACTAAACCATGGTCTAATGCTACACGCTTTGATCACTAAAAGAAATAATGACATACTACCGAGCGAATTAGTATCAGTAATCAGAGAAAGAATGGACGGAGTTAGAAAAGGATCCAGATGCGAAGATAATAAGTTACAATTTGGTAAAGGAAAATCAAAATCCGCAGCGAAAAGAAGAGCACGACACCTAGAACAATGTCACAAATGCGGAAAATGGTCACATGGAGGTAAATGTTCAAATAATCAAACCTATTCAAATACCGAATTTGTTACTTTATGCAGAGACGGACCGTTCATATGTTTAGAAGAAAAGACACTGAATGCTCGAGGTTACGCCTTTGGAGCCATGGAAAATCAATTAAACCGACTATCTTATGAATGGGATAGATCATATAACTAAGAAATCTATTTCACAGGTATTTCTGTACAGTTTTTATTTATATTTTTATTTTTAACCTTTTGATAATAAACGCTAATTTGTTCGCTAAAAGTATTAAATTGGTATTGAATAAAATTAGGTTTGGCGACCGAAATTATTGATATCATTCAAAAATTTATTACATCACTGCGAAATTTAACGTTTATTCTTAAGGTATAAATATCTTTAATCAATCAACCCAAAATATTTCAAAAATTCGTCATGAGTTAAATTAGGTCTTGGAACCGAAATTACTTTACCGAAAAGAGGGGCGCATATTTTTGATAATATTTGATTGATTAAAGTGGGATAAAAAGACAAAAAGATTTTTAATTTTATTTTTACCATGTTTTTAAAATTAATATTTAAATCTTAAATTAATATTGTAAACTTTGTAAAAACAATATATTTAAAATTGTAAATATTTGAAAAATTAATATAAGTTTGATATGAATTTATAAATTTTTAAATTAAGTTTGGTGTGAATTTTTAATTTTTAAAATATTAATTTTTAATTTTATGCATTTTAAATTTTGAGTTTGGTGTGAATTTTTAATATTAATTTTGAATTTTATATTTATGTTGTGTGAATTTAAAAACAAAAATTTACTTTATCTCATTAAGTTAAGAATATGATTTTTAAAATTCGTCGTAAGTTGAAGACTAGGTCTTTGAACCGAAATTGCTTTACCCGAGGGAGGGACGAGAACTTTTATTATCATTATTTTTAATCTTATTGATTTAAAGTATGCCAAAAACATTGAAAAAACCCAAAAATCTTAGCTTTTAAAACAATCGCTACAAAAAGACAAGTTTTAAAATTTTGTCGAAGGACGGACTAGGACATCGATCCGAAACGACCTCATCCTAAATAACAAGGGAAACAAAATTTTAAAATTAATTACTAAATTGTTTTAATAAGTTAAAGATTATATAAAAAAAAAAAAAAAAAAAAAAAAAATACCAAACTCCGCGAGTCGCGGAGTTTGGAGGGTATATCCCCGCGACTCGCGGAGGGATAAAAACCCAAAAAAAAAAAATAAAAGAGCTGCACGATCAGTACACTCCACCACACAAAAACAACTCGAAAAATACTGCAAAAACACTGCGAAAAAACCCGAAAAACACCCCCAAAAATCCCAATTTTTAACCGTTAATCACCAAATTTTTTGCTAAAATCATGTTGAGAAGGATGCTATCTAAGAATTACTCAAGAAAAACGGTAAATTTCTACACCTAAACACCATTTAATTCAAAATTAGGTGTTCTTGAGCTATTTTTTCCCCAATTTGATTTTGATGCTTTTTAGTGTAATTAGACTTAAATTGTTTATGTATTATGCTTGTATAACCTAGATTGATGCTGTTTAACATGATTAGAAGCCTTAAACTTCAAATTTTGAATAATCTAGGGTTTGTGTTCTTGAGCAATTTGGGGTTTTTTGATATAAACAGGTTATGGCCGATTTTTGTCATGAATTGTTGCTAAATTAAGTAGTGTAACATGTCTAGGTAGTTAAATGATCCAAACTTTGAGCCTAAACATGATTTTGAGAATTAAAGTGGACTTTTTCAAGTCCAAAATTCATGAACTTGATTTTTGAAAGATAATGCCATTTGAGACTTGTTTGATTGCTAGTAATGATTATTTTGACATGTTATTTGAGTTGAATGCTTATGAACTTGGCGAACATTTTCGTATATGCTTATTTGAAAAAGTGTAGATTTGATAAAAATATGAAAATGAGCTTAAGTTTGATATAAATTGATAATGTCATTGTAATTATTTTGATTGATGATTTTGCTGACACTAATGCATATTTGGATGCACAAAATTTGTGTTTGATGTGTTTTACAGAATGAAAGGGGTGAATCTTCATCCCAAGCCCGCAATGCTCCTGCCGAGAATTTGGAACAACAGGAGGTAGATAACTACTACAATCAGGATGTACCTCATCCAGTCATGACCTTTTCCGATATGCATTTGGAAGAGTTGCACCCGAACCTGAGATTTGACAGACTTTGGATAGATTATCCAAAATATCAACGGGGTTTGCATACTCTTCATTCCAAGGTTGTTGAGGTACCGAGGGTCATAGAATGGGGACCCTTAGAAGCTGTAGAATTGGCCGGGCCAATTAGGGAATTACTTGTACAGAGGTATGGTAATTCTTCTTTTAATGACTGGATATGTTTATTCACCATACGCAGACCTGTATATAAAGTATGGTGTGAAGAGTTGTTATGTAGTATAGAGTTGAATGATCGGGTAGCTAGTTTAACCGATCGTTCTTCTATTAGATTTTTGTTAGGCGGTTCGATGCGCCACATGTCTTTACTGGACATGGCTCAGGCTTTACGTATATATACGCCTGAGGAGTTAGCGTCTGCCGATTGTAGAGGATTGATACTAAACGGTAGAAAGATAGATGAGAATTTTGATACACACGGTGTGTGGAGTCAAATGACAAGCCATCACCGTTTCAAAGGGGGAAACTACTCTTATTTGGATATAGATAGAGCCGAATTAAGAGTAATACATAGGTTTTTAGCTAATTCGATTACACAAAGGGGTAAAAACAAAGAAAAGGTAAATGAACAAGATTTGTTTTACCATATGTGTATTCGAGACCCACAGAGCGCTGTAAGTATACCATATTGTGTGGGTTATTATTTATCAGCTATGGTTCGGGGGATGCGACCACATAGCATAATAGGAGGTGGTATTTTTATTACTTTGATTGGTGAATATCTCGGTGTGGATATAAGTCGGGGGGGATTATTACTAGAAGAGCCGGAACCCCGCGATACTATAGGTTTAAATGTATACCATGGTGCGAAAGTTTTGAAGCGGCGAAATAACGCCGCAGTACGATACCATGGTAGACATCCACAGGTGGAGAGAAACCAGGAACAAGGTAATGTAGGAGGGGGGAATGAGATGCAAGAAATGCATAGGTTTATAGCTTCTCAGGAATACGAAAATGCTAGACAGAGAGCATTTGAAGATTGGCAAGTTCATCAGAACCAGATCATAGCGCATTGCCAACATATAGGTAGAAACTATATTCCTACACCGAAACCCGTCTTCCCTCCTTGGTCGATAGAGATGCAGCCACCATATCCTACGTATGACCCTGCCGAAGCATTCTATAGCACTTATGGTTATGCCTGGAACCCCTATTGGTACCAATATCATCCTTAGTTTACTTATTATTTTTTTTATTTTGTAATTTGTAATTATTGATATGTTTAATACTCTTGTTAATATTGTAATCATTTTTATAATTATCTAACTTTTATTCTTAGATTTTAATAATTTTTGAATGTGGGGTAATATACCAAACTTCAAAAATATGTATATATGTTTGCAGTTTATCTTATGTACACAACAGGGTAAAACAACGCATTTTCAAAGACTGGCATTAAGTTCAGCAAAAGCAACTAATTTTGACGACAAGATGCAAAATATATGTGAAATAACAACAAGACAGAATGAACAAATGATGTGCACCATTTATCATTCAGCAAACAAACGCCAATATATTTGGAAACTTTGGTAAAAATTTAATCATTTTCACACAAATCACCCTCAATAATTTAAATTGTTACTGATTTCTTGCAAATGAGGGCATTGCAAGATCGTATGTGTGGGAAGGGGTTAAATTCTTTCGGATTTTAAAATTTTTTACTTTATACACTTGGTTACCATTAAAAATACTAGTAAAGCAGTAGTTGTATTAGAATCTAGTGCTCTCTGATAAAAAAGAACAGCCCTAGTCTTATATACTGACTACCCAATTCTAGTAAAATTTTTCAATTAAATGAATTCAAATCATGTTTATACATATTTATGAACGATAAAACTAGGTTTTAACACCGAAATTATTGTTACCTCGGAAAGGACATAAATTGAGAAACAAACTAAAATGTTAAAATTCATTTAAAATGGAATAGAGGACGATAAAAAGAAAAATAAAAAGCCAAGTGTGGGAAAATTTACCAAATTATTTTAAACATATGTCACATATATCTATAACAAATAACTGAAAATACTTTTGCTTTGGACTAAACTAAACTGTTTTACCCGATGAAAGAAAAGAAGAGATGGATCTACACGATGAATCAATTCCATCATTAAAAGGAAGTAAAGTCTTCTGAAAAAGAAACGCGCTTCTTGATTTAGGTCATGAAGTTGTCGTTCAGACCAGCTGTAGGTTGACGAAAAATCTAGAAAAGTCATCTCTAAAATCAGCAGGAAATCCACGGACCTCAGCATTAAACAGGGTCGCCAAGTGGTCAGATTTATCCTAACCATGAGAAGGATTTATCTCGTACAATGGGGGGGCACCATGCAAATTAGCTGGATAAGACTAATGAATCAGATCCCCAGAAAGGATAATCTCCTTAAAGATTAAAAATCAGCTTTTAAGACTGATATTATTCAATCCTAGAGATTGACCTTAAAGATTGAGAATTCAAACTCATGGAATTCAATGATATCTAAACTCGAGCTTAAACGAGAAAATATTTTGATCAAAATTATAAACCGATTTGTTTTCTGAAAACCCTATTTTCAATGCGTTCATTACCATTGAATGTAAAATCCTAGGAATTCACCTGGAATTCATTAGGTCACCTGAACTAAATCGGGTGTCAACCGTAAGAACGGTGGTTGCATAGTGGTCAAAGACAGGACCTTGTGCCAGACCGAAAAAATTATAAGGGTGAGCTTTACTATTGCTCCTACCAAGGATAGTAATTGCGTCCGACACGTTATAGACCATAATCAAAAGCATGTCACGGGACATTGCCTTAAACAGTTGCTTGTTCAACGCTTTCCTTTACAACCGGACGGTAGTTTGCCGAAAGGTAATATACGGGACAAGTAAACTGGACGTGTTGCTTTCCAAATACAAGGTTAGCAAGTGGGTGACACAAAACCGCAAGTTTGAGCTAAAATTTTCAAATCTGAAACCCACCAAACCCACAAAAATACTTTGCAAACACCGGTAAAGGGTTATTCCGGAAAACTTATCTAGGGTAAAAAACTAGATTTAATTTTCAAAAGATCAAATGTTTTCATAAAGATCCAATTTCCTTAATGGATCTAAATTTTTATAGTCATGTGGGACTGTAAACCATATCGTTAGTACCATTGTTTATACCGCCGTATAGAAATCACTGATGTACAAAGTGTGAAGAATAAAGAAGTGATTCTAGTATTTCAAGACAATATTGCTTGAGGACAAGCAACGCTCAAGTGTGGGAATATTTGATAATGCTAAAAACGAACATATATTTCATAGCATTATTCCTCAAGAAAGACAAGCTTTTAGTTGCAATTGTTCTATTTACAAGAGATATTCGTTTAAATAATAAAAGGTGAAGACAAAAGACAGATTCGACGAATTGAAGACGCAAACGACCAAAAAGCTCAAAAGAACAAAAGACAATCAAAAAGGTTCCAATTATTGATAAGAAACGTCTCGAAATTACAAGAGTACAAGATTCAAAACGCAAAGTACAAAATATAAAATTGTACGCGAGGACGTTCGAAAATCCGGAACCGGGACCAGAGTCAACTCTTAACGCTCGACGCAACGGACTAGAAATTACAAGTTAACTATGTATATAAATATAATATAATATATAATTAATTATATTAATTATATATATATTATATATATATATTAAAAACCGTCGGCAGAGAAAACTCCAAGGACTGAGCTGTAATTTCTATCTCCGCGACTCGCGGAGTTTGGAGAGGCTTTTGCCGCGAGTCGCGGAGCCCCAAATTTCACTTCTGGCTATAAAGCAAACCGAATTCTAATCAAATTTCATATCTTATTTCATCTTTCTCTCTTCTCTATCTATACGATATATATATATATATATAATTTATATTTTAATTTTAATTTTAATTATAATTCTAATAATAAGGTTATGTTAGCGAATGTTGTAAGGGTGTAAGTCGAAATTCTGTCCGTGTAACGCTACGCTATTTTTAATCATTGTAAGTTATGTTCAACCTTTTTATATTAATGTCTCGTAGCTAAGTTATTATTATGCTTATTTAAAACGAAGTAATCATGATGTTGGGCTAATTACTAAAATTGGGTAATTGGGCTTTGTACCATAATTGGGGTTTGGACAAAAGAACGATACTTGTGGAAATTAGACTATGGGCTATTAATGGGCTTTATATTTGTTTAACTAAATGAAAGTTTGTTAATGTTAATATAAAGATTTACAATTGGGCGTCCCTATAAATTACCATATACACTCGATCGGACACGATGGGCGGGGTATTTATATGTACGAATAATCGTTCATTTAACCGGACACGGGAATGGATTAATAGCCACTAGAATAATTAAAACAGGGGTGAAATTACATTCAAGGGTAATTGGTGTAATTGTTAACAAAGTAGTAAAACCTTGGTTTACACGCAGTCGATAACCTGGTGTATTCATTAAACAAAGTATTAAAACCTTGTTACAATTCGAATCCCCAATTAGTTGGAATATTTAACTTCGGGTATAATAATAATTTGACGAGGACACTCGCACTTTATATTTATGACTGATGGACTGTTATGGACAAAAACCAAATGGACATATTGAATAATCCAGGATAAAGGACAATTAACCCATGGGTATAAAACTAAAATCAACACGTCAAACATCATGATTACGGAAGTTTAAATAAGCATAATTCTTTTATTTCATATTTAATTTCCTTTATTTTATATTTAATTGCACTTATAATTATCGCACTTTTATTTATTGTTATTTAATCGCACTTTTAATTATCGTACTTTTTAATTATCGCAATTTTATTTTATCGCATTTTTATTATTCGCAATTTCATTATCGTTATTTACTTTACGCTTTAATTTAAGTCTTGTATTTATTTTATATTTTACATTAGGTTTTAACTGCGACTAAAGTTTTAAAATCGACAAACCGGTCATTAAACGGTAAAAACCCCCCTTTATAATAATAATATTACTTATATATATGTTTGTATTTTTATAAAAGTAAACTAATATAGCGTTGAGCTTTGTTTAAAGATTTCCCTGTGGAACGAACCGGACTTACTAAAAACTACACTACTGTACGATTAGGTACACTGCCTATAAGTGTTGTAGCAAGGTTTAAGTATATCCATTCTATAAATAAATAAATATCTTGTGTAAAATTGTATCGTATTTAAGAGTATTTCCTGCTAAAATTTAATAGTATTTTATACCCCTTAGCTTTAACATCAGTAGCTTAAACCAAGACCAAAGACAAATACTCGATGACAGAATTGGACTAGAAGAATTGGAAAGTGAAGTGATGAATTTGCAGTTGCAATTGAAGAAGACAAGAGAAGATAAGGGATTTTATAGGAAATGTTGTGTAGTTGTTGTATTGTTGCTTATTGTTTTATGGTTAACCATCTAGTTGTATTGTTTGATGGTATGTTGTATTGTTTGATGTATGGATTACCATTGAATGAATGAAAAGTAAAGTTCCATCTTTTGGCATAACAAAGTTACAAAGTTCCGGATGTTGGCATTGTCATACATGTACAAAAAACAAGTAATACATATCAAAAGCACTACATTATAAACACTGTGACTTTGACCACAAAAACCAACATGTTCACAATAGTTTAAGCTGTGACCACTTGCAAAAGACCAACATGTACATAGAAAGCTGTGACCACTTGCAAAAGCACTAAATTACAAAAAGCAAACCATCAGATGCTGCTGTTCTACTTTTAGTCATCCAGATTAAAGGGCATTTCAATGTTTGAACCAGTTCCATCCTTATCATACTTGAATTGTTTTATTCCTTTTATGACTTTGTACTTATCATCAACACCTCCTTCTTCCTCTAGTTCATCCTCATTTAGTGTGTGATCTGCACCATGATGATCATCTGGGATATCTTTATTTTCCTCAATAGACCTTGTAACATCACCTCTACCTACCTTTGATAAGAATGGATCACTTACAACCCTATTAGAAATCACAACATTATCTTCACCCTCAATATGTAAGTTTACCAATTCTGCAACATCGGGCTCAAAAGCTGGTAAATCCTCCTTATCAGATTCATAGACTGTTTTTTTACCTTTACTATCTATCTTATCTTTTTCACTCAAATGCAGCATTTCAATTACATCATACCCATGATGCTCAACATATAAGTCTATTATACCATGTGTTTTACCTAACTTAACAAACTCATGTAAATGACCATCATGTTTCAGGTATCTCAAACCCTTGTCCAATTCCATTTCAGGAACACAATAATAAAGGTCTGAAGGTAGACAAGTAACACACTCTTTAATTAGGTTAAAGACTTGATCAAACTGCATCGTGGAAAACTTACCTTAGTCTTCCAAAGTATCGACATCGCCATTAACATATTGTAAAGGATCAGTTGAAAATATGCCTTCATGGTGAAACTTTATGCTGAACGAAGATATTCTGAAACAATAAAGATCAAATTAGGACACAATAATGCTAGTATTCGACATATTAATTATCTAATTGACTATTAAAAGCTTAGAAATCGTACCTTGTTCTTCAATTTAAGTATGCATTTAGATTTAGGGTTTTTGTGTTTGAACAGATGAAAAGTCAATATGAACGATTTGGTTTTCTTTTTTTGATTTATAGTTTCTTTTTTTAATTAATAAGCCACGTATGATTTTTAACCGAACCAAACGGTAATAGGTCATATTTGTGTACATTGGTACAACTTTTAAAAGTATATGACCTACATTGGTATTTTATGTAGTATATAGCCTACATTGAGACAAAAATGAAAGTATATGGCCTATTTTTGACTTTAACCCTTGATAATAATATGATGTATTCAAAACAATACTTGATTGTGTAGTTTAAATTTGTTCTCGCAATGTTCTTTTGAATTTTTATTTAATGTAATGTTTCTATTCTATTTAGTTAGTATAGTTTTTATAATGTTATTTTTAAGTTACTCTTCTTCAATAAATGAATTAGAGATGAAATCGTGATCGGTACTGAACCGTACCATACTGAAATTGAACATGAATTGGAAATCATATCAGCGATGAAATCGATTTCGATTCAGTTTTTATTATACCCTATGAAATTTAAACTTGGATTTCGTTAATTAATATATAAAACTTCCATCTATTTTCGTTCGTAACTATACAAATACCAATAAATATGTAAATAGTTTGTGATCGCTAAAATCTACGAGCAATAATGAACACGGATCTTAAAATCCTGAAAAAATTCACTTGCATATATGTGAACCGGATAATAAAAAGTCGTACACGTTCATTAATTTGGTATCGATAATCGATGTTCAGTTTCGAATGATTCCTAAACCGAACTCGTCCCAAATAAAGAATCAAAACCGAATTCTCATCGGTTAAATATTCTGTACGAATCGGTTTTGATTTTTCAGAATTTTTCTCATGCCTAAAATGGATGTTTAAATTAGTTGTAGTAAGTTCATAAAAGTTCAATTGGAGTTTAGTCTGTGTGTCCCTTGGAATTATAAACTTGTAATTATGGGAGAGATTGCAATATTATTTGAAGTTCAACTCTGGCCCCAAGTACTTTTAATCATACATTAAGCAATTATTTTATCTTACTTCGTATACTATAGTCTTTTTGTATGTGACCAGGGGGGTGGCAAAACGGTACATCATGTGACGTCTTTTTAATTTAATATTGGGATCATTCGATCATTTAAATGCTTAATCTACTTTCAATTTGTAGTACTTTTAATTTAAATAAGTTGTAATGGTTGACTTTTTAATTTCAATAAATTGTAATGGTTTAATTTTTAATCTGTGTACTTTTTTAATTGTAATTGTTTTTTTTTTTTTTTTTTGAAAAGCAGAAAATAAAATAAATAGAACTAGCAAGAAGCTAGAAAAAATTACAAAGTGTTCATGGGATTACATAACCACACGTTCCAATTTAAACTACCCTTATGCCATCTAGAGTACAACCAATTAAAGCTAAAAGCTATAATACTATCAATGACATGACATTTTCGGAACTTCGAGTCCTTAAAAATGATGTTGTTTCTCAATCGCCAAATGTGCCAAAGAGTAGCAATAATTACCACCCGAACCACCGTGCGTTGATTGTTTTGAATAGGGACACCATCAACCCAAGACCAAATACCATGAATAGAATTCCAAACAGGAATATCACATTGGAGCCATTTAGCAATAATCTCCCAGATCAGTCTACTTGTGTCACATTCAATAAACAAATGGCACTCATCTTCTTCCATAATATCACAAATGCCACAATTAACTTTTTCAAGGACAATACCGCGATCAAGGAGATTCATTCTATTCGGTAAGCAAAAAAGGTTCAAACGCCAAATAAAGGTATTAGCCTTGATAGGGATCAGTTTACACCATAATGTAGGTCTGGATGAAGGAGCAAAGAATTGTTTGTCAATCAAACCTTGAGCATTAAACACCGAGAAAACACCCCATTTGAACCCATTCCACGTCCATGTGTCCGGGGTTGACGTGAGGACCACGTTATTGAGAACCGACAGAAGCTCAACAAATTGCGAGCTCTCTTCACCCCCTCTCAGATTTCGGCGCCAAGACCAGGACCATCCGATGTTCGAGTAATGGTCAGCCACAAGGCAAACTTTATTCAGCTCGAGCAAATACAACCGTGGGAAACGAGCTGCTAAAATCGTACCATCAATCCACGGGTCTGACCAGAACATAGTACGGTTCCCGTTTCCAATACAAACCCGTAAACTATCGGCCGGAATAGCTTGACTGATGTGAATAGAATCGATGCAATTACGAATGTTTGCCCACGTACCTGTGGAGTTAGAAAGAGATGGAATAGAAGCGCCTGTCGCGGTACCATGGATAGCCGAGATGAGGTTAACCCAACACGACTCTTTACTATTGACGAATCTCCACCGCCATTTATAAATTAACCCGAGATTAAGAGACTTTAAACTTGCTACGCCTAACCCTCCATTTTCTAAAGGATTAAGAATAGTTCTCCAATTCACCCAATGCATCTTCCGAGCCTTATCCTTACCAGCCCAAAAGAAAGAAGCGCGCAAGGACTCCAGTTTGTTAAGAACCGACAACGGAGCTTTAAAAAGAGTGAAATAATAATTACCAATAGCACTCAACACCGATTTAACAAGGGTTAATCTACCGCCTATCGAGATTAAATTTGATTTCCAAGAGGAAAGCCTTTTCTTAGCTTTTGTGATAATAGGTCCCAGCTAGAGATGCGTTTCATGTTATAACCAATAGGCAAACCAAGATGGATGAAAGGAAGAGTGGCGGCAGTACACCCTACCGAGGAAGTAACTTGCACCACTTCCTAATTTTGGACACCAATACCAAAAAGAGAAGATTTATGCGGATTAATTTTCAAACCTGACACAGCAAAAAAACAGGCTAGAATAGCCATGATATTGTTTATGTTTTCTTCATCCCAGTCACCAATAAATAAAGCATCATCAGCAAACAAACAAATAGAGATGAGATATTTGAGATTACCGTTTCCGACCCGAAGAGGCCTATAAATGTCATACCCCCAAATAGGGCCGTGGAAATATGACTTCACAATATCACAATACAAGTATGTATAAACGAGAACGACTCTATATGAGACGTTTTAATTAAAAACCAATGTATTTATAAGCAGCGAAAAGTATTAAGTCATTACAATTGTATACTTTAATGTTCTAATGCAATAATATGAATGTATATATGCGGACTCCAAAAGCAGCAAAGTCCAAATAGCAAATAATCTTTAGCAATCTTCACCTGAGACAAAACATGCTTAAAGTGTCAACCAAAAAGGTTGAGTGAACAACATAGGTTTAATATAAATAGTTTTAGACCACAAGATTTAGTTATCAAAAGTAAATGCTGAAGTTATGATATCGAAATGTAAACAAAGTTACCCCTGGACACCTTGAACTGTCAGTGTCGTAATCATTATTATGTAACCAAAGACCAACGGTCAAATGGTTAGAGACGTCACTCTCAATAGCGCTATTCACAATAACTAAGCTTACCAAATTCCAGTAATTAAAGATATCATGGTAGGGATTTAGCATGAATCAAAGCATGTCAGCACAGTTAAACAGTTTGCGGGTACTTGTGTCTAAGCGTAAAACAGTTTGAAAGCAAGCATGTATCTCACTCCAAAAGTTTAAAACAAGTATATAAATAAAGTTAAAAAGTGGGGCTATGAAGTTCACCTTAATAGCAGATAGATCTTCCACGCAGGTTATATGATCGGAGTGTTGAACACGGAGATCTCAACCTAGAGATATTATGTTCGATTAGTTAATGTCTAATAGACGTAATGTTTGTTTATTAATATCGCAAACTATATTAACAGTGACCGTTCTCGAGAAAAATTATATTTATATAAGTGATATTATACTTAGTGTACTTAAGTGTTACTATATAGATAAGTGTATAGGTTATACTAATTATAGTATTATTATTTAATTAATCAACTATTGTATATACTTATCATTATATGCAACGTGTATAATTATATCTATGTGATACATACATATATATTCTTTTATTTATTATTATACATGTATGTGTTCAATACTATATGATATATATATATATATATATATATATATATATATATATATATATATATATATATATATATATATATATATATATATATATATATAGTAGGTGTATGTGTTACATATATAACAGTGTAAGATGGTACATATAAATATACTTATCACTTTTATATTTACTAAGTTTACTAACTTATACTTTACATAATACACATTCATATATACATGCACACGTACATATACATACACATATACACATACATATACATGTATGCATATATTTACATATACACACACACATATACATACAGTGTATATGAAATGTCCCGTTCTTATTGATTAAAAACGTTCCATATTAATTGATTTCGTTGCGAGGTTTTGACCTCTATATGAGACGTTTTTCAAAGACTGCATTCATTTTTAAAACAAACCATAACCTTTATTTCATAGATAAAGGTTTTAAAAAGCTTTACGTAGATTATCAAATAATGATAATCTAAAATATCCTGTTTACACACGACCATTACATAATGGTTTACAATACAAATATGTTACAACAAAATAAGTTTCTTGAATGCAGTTTTTACACAATATCATACAAGCATGGACTCCAAATCTCGTCCTTATTTAAGTATGCGACAGCGGAAGCTCTTAATAATCACCTGAGAATAAACATGCTTAAAACGTCAACAAAAATGTTGGTGAGTTATAGGTTTAACCTATATATATCAAATCATAATAATAGACCACAAGAGTTCATATTTCAATACACATCCCATACATAGAGATAAAAATCATTCATATGGTGAACACCTGGTAACCGACATTAACAAGATGCTTATATAAGAATATCCCCATCATTCCGGGACACCCTTCGGATATGATATAAATTTCGAAGTACTAAAGCATCCGGTACTTTGGATGGGGTTTGTTAGGCCCAATAGATCTATCTTTAGGATTCGCGTCAATTAGGGTGTCTGTTCCCTAATTCTTAGATTACCAGACTTAATAAAAAGGGGCATATTCGATTTCGATAATTCAACCATAGAATGTAGTTTCATGTACTTGTGTCTATTTTGTAAATCATTTATAAAACCTGCATGTATTCTCATCCCAAAAATATTAGATTTTAAAAGTGGGACTATAACTCACTTTCACAGATTTTTACTTCGTCGGGAAGTAAGACTTGGCCACTGGTTGATTCACGAACCTATAACAATATATACATATATATCAAAGTATGTTCAAAATATATTTACAACACTTTTAATATATTTTGATGTTTTAAGTTTATTAAGTCAGCTGTCCTCGTTAGTAACCTACAACTAGTTGTCCACCGTTAGATGTGCAGAAATAAATCGATAAATATTATCTTGAATCAATCCACGACCCAGTGTATACGTATCTCAGTATTGATCACAACTCAAACTATATATATTTTGGAATCAACCTCAACCCTGTATAGCTAACTCCAACATTCACATATAGAGTGTCTATGGTTGTTCCGAAATATATATAGATGTGTCGACATGATAGGTCGAAACATTGTATACGTGTCTATGGTATCTCAAGATTACATAATATACAATACAAGTTGATTAAGTTATGGTTGGAATAGATTTGTTACCAATTTTCACGTAGCTAAAATGAGAAAAATTATCCAATCTTGTTTTACCCATAACATCTTCATTTTAAATCCGTTTTGAGTGAATCAAATTGCTATGGTTTCATATTGAACTCTATTTTATGAATCTAAACAGAAAAGTATAGGTTTATAGTCAGAAAAATAAGTTACAAGTCGTTTTTGTAAAGGTAGTCATTTCAGTCGAAAGAACGACGTCTAGATGACCATTTTAGAAAACATACTTCCACTTTGAGTTTAATCATAATTTTTGGATATAGTTTCATGTTCATAATAAAAATCATTTTCTCAGAATAACAACTTTAAAATCAAAGTTTATCATAGTTTTTAATTAACTAACCCAAAACAACCCGCGGTGTTACTACGACGGCGTAAATCCGGTTTTACGGTGTTTTTCGTGTTTCCAGGTTTTAAATCATTAAGTTAGCATATCATATAGATATAGAACATGTGTTTAGTTGATTTTAAAAGTCAAGTTAGAAGGATTAACTTTTGTTTGCGAACAAGTTTAGAATGAACTAAACTATGTTCTAGTGATTACAAGTTTAAACCTTCGAATAAGATAGCTTTATATGTATGAATCGAATGATGTTATGAACATCATTACTACCTTAAGTTCCTTGGATAAACCTACTGGAAAAGAGAAAAATGGATCTAGCTTCAATGGATCCTTGGATGGCTCGAAGTTCTTGAAGCAGAATCATGACACGAAAACAAGTTCAAGTAAGATCATCACTTGAAATAAGATTGTTATAGTTATAGAAATTGAACCAAAGTTTGAATATGATTATTACCTTGTATTAGAATGATAACCTACTGTAAGAAACAAAGATTTCTTGAGGTTGGATGATCACCTTACAAGATTGGAAGTGAGCTAGCAAACTTGAAAGTATTCTTGATTTTATGAAACTAGAACTTTTGGAATTTATGAAGAACACTTAGAACTTGAGAGAGATCAATTAGATGAAGAAAATTGAAGAATGAAAGTGTTTGTAGGTGTTTTTGGTCGTTGGTGTATGGATTAGATATAAAGGATATGTAATTTTGTTTTCATGTAAATAAGTCATGAATGATTACTCATATTTTTGTAATTTTATGAGATATTTCATGCTAGTTGCCAAATGATGGTTCCCACATGTGTTAGGTGACTCACATGGGCTGCTAAGAGCTGATCATTGGAGTGTATATACCAATAGTACATACATCTAAAAGCTGTGTATTGTACGAGTATGAATACGGGTGCATACGAGTAAAATTGTTGATGAAACTGAACGAGGATGTAATTGTAAGCATTTTTGTTAAGTAGAAGTATTTTGATAAGTGTATTGAAGTCTTTCAAAAGTGTATAAATACATATTAAAACACTACATGTATATACATTTTAACTGAATCGTTAAGTCATCGTTAGTCGTTACATGTAAGTGTTGTTTTGAAACCTTTAGGTTAACGATCTTGTTAAATGTTGTTAACCCAATGTTTATAATATCAAATGAGATTTTAAATTATTATATTATCATGATATTATCATGTATGAATATCTCTTAATATGATATATATACATTAAATGTCTTTACAACGATAATCGTTACATATATGTCTCGTTTAAAAATCATTAAGTTAGTAGTCTTGTTTTTACATATGTAGTTCATTGTTAATATACTTAATGATATGTTTACTTATCATAGTATCATGTTAACTATATATATATCCATATATATGTCATCATATAGTTTTTACAAGTTTTAACGTTCGTGAATCACCGGTCAACTTGGGTGGTCAATTGTCTATATGAAACATATTTCAATTAATCAAGTCTTAACAAGTTTGATTGCTTAACATGTTGGAAACATTTAATCATGTAAATATCAATCTCAATTAATATATATAAACATGGAAAAGTTTGGGTCACTACAGTACCTACCCGTTAAATAAATTTCGTCCCGAAATTTTAAGCTGTTGAAGGTGTTGACGAATCTTCTGGAAATAGATGCGGGTATTTCTTCTTCATCTGATCTTCACTCTCCCAGGTGAACTCGGGTCCTCTACGAGCATTCCATCGAACCTTAACAATTGGTATCTTATTTTGCTTAAGTCTTTTAACCTCACGATCCATTATTTCGACGGGTTCTTCGATGAATTGAAGTTTTTCGTTGATTTGGATTTCATCTAACGGAATAGTGAGATCTTCTTTAGCAAAACATTTCTTTAAATTAGAGACGTGGAAAGTGTTATGTACAGCCGCGAGTTGTTGAGGTAACTCTAGTCGGTAAGCTACTGGTCCGACACGATCAATAATCTTGAATGGTCCAATATACCTTGGATTTAATTTCCCTCGTTTACCAAATCGAACAACGCCTTTCCAAGGTGCAACTTTAAGCATGACCATCTCTCCAATTTCAAATTCTATATCTTTTCTTTTAATGTCAGCGTAGCTCTTTTGTCGACTTTGGGCGGTTTTCAACCGTTGTTGAATTTGGATGATCTTCTCGGTAGTTTCTTGTATAATCTCCGGACCCTTAATATGTCTATCCCCCACTTCACTCCAACAAATCGGAGACCTGCACTTTCTACCATAAAGTGCTTCAAACGGTGCCATCTCAATGCTTGAATGGTAGCTGTTGTTGTAGGAAAATTCTGCTAACGGTAGATGTCGATTCCAACTGTTTCCGAAATCAATAACACATGCTCGTAGCATGTCTTCAAGCGTTTGTATCGTCCTTTCGCTCTGCCCATCAGTTTGTGGATGATAGGCAGTACTCATGTCTATACGAGTTCCTAATGCTTGCTGTAATGTCTGCCAGAATCTTGAAATAAATCTGCCATCCCTATCAGAGATAATAGAGATTGGTATTCCATGTCTGGAGATGACTTCCTTCAAATACAGTCGTGCTAACTTCTCCATCTTGTCATCTTCTCTTATTGGCAAGAAGTGTGCTGATTTGGTGAGACGGTCAACTATTACCCAAATAGTATCAAAACCACTTGCAGTCCTTGGCAATTTAGTGATGAAATCCATGGTAATGTTTTCCCATTTCCATTCCGGGATTTCGGGTTGTTGAAGTAGACCTGATGGTTTCTGATGCTCAGCTTTGACCTTAGAACACGTCAAACATTCTCCTACGTATTTAGCAACATCGGCTTTCTTACCCGGCCACCAAAAATGTTTCTTGAGATCCTTGTACATCTTCCCCGTTCCAGGATGTATTGAGTATCTGGTTTTATGAGCTTCTCTAAGTACCATTTCTCTCATATCTCCAAATTTTGGTACCCAAATCCTTTCAGCCCTATACCGGGTTCCGTCTTCCCGAATATTAAGATGCTTCTCCGATTCTTTGGGTATTTCATCCTTTAAATTTCCCTCTTTTAAAACTCCTTGTTGTGCCTCCTTTATTTGAGTAGTAATGTTATTATGAATCATTATATTCATAGATTTTACTCGAATGGGTTCTCTGTCCTTCCTGCTCAAGGCATCGGCTACCACATTTGCCTTCCCCGGGTGGTAACGAATCTCAAAGTCGTAATCATTCAATAATTCAATCCACCTACGCTGCCTCATATTCAGTTGTTTCTGATTAAATATGTGTTGAAGACTTTTGTGGTCGGTATATATAATACTTTTGACCCCATATAAGTAGTGCCTCCAAGTCTTTAATGCAAAAACAACCGCGCCTAATTCCAAATCATGCGTCGTATAATTTTGTTCGTGAATCTTCAATTGTCTAGATGCATAAGCAATCACCTTCGTTCGTTGCATTAATACACAACCGAGACCTTGCTTTGATGCATCACAATAAATCACAAAATCATCATTCCCTTCAGGCAATGACAATATAGGTGCCGTAGTTAGCTTTTTCTTCAATAACTGAAACGCTTTCTCTTGTTCCTCATTCCATTCAAATTTCTTCCCTTTATGCGTTAATGCAGTCAAGGGTTTTGCTATTCTGGAAAAGTCTTGGATGAACCTTCTGTAGTAACCAGCTAGTCCTAAAAACTGGGGTATGTGTTTTGGAGTTTTCGGGGTTTCCCACTTTTCAACAGTTTCTATCTTTGCCGGATCCACCTTAATACCTTCTTTGTTCACTATGTGACCGAGGAATTGAACTTCTTCCAACCAAAATGCACACTTTGAAAACTTAGCGTACAATTCTTCCTTCCTCAATACTTCTAACACCTTTCTCAAATGTTCACCGTGTTCTTGGTCATTCTTTGAGTAAATAAGTATGTCATCAATGAAAACAATGACAAACTTGTCAAGGTATGGTCCACACACTCGGTTCATAAGGTCCATGAACACAGCTGGTGCATTAGTTAAACCAAATGGCATGACCATAAACTCGTAATGACCGTAACGTGTTCTGAAAGCAGTCTTTGGAATATCATCTTCTTTCACCCGCATTTGATGATACCCGGAACGTAAGTCAATCTTTGAATAAACAGACGAGCCTTGTAGTTGATCAAATAAGTCATCGATTCTCGGTAGTGGGTAGCGGTTCTTGATGGTAAGTTTGTTCAACTCTCGGTAGTCGATACACAACCTGAATGTACCATCTTTCTTCTTGACAAACAAAACAGGAGCTCCCCACGGTGATGTGCTTGGTCGAATGAAACCACGCTCTAAAAGTTCTTGTAATTGGCTTTGTAGTTCTTTCATCTCGCTGGGTGCGAGTCTGTAAGGAGCACGAGCTATTGGTGCAGCTCCTGGTACAAGATCTATTTGAAATTCAACGGATCGATGTGGGGGTAATCCCGGTAATTCTTTCGGAAATACGTCAGGAAATTCTTTTGCGACGGGAACATCATTGATACTCTTTTCTTCAGTTTGTACTTTCTCGACGTGTGCTAGAACAGCATAGCAACCTTTTCTTATTAGTTTTTGTGCCTTCAAATTACTAATAAGATGTAGCTTCGTGTTGCCCTTTTCTCCGTACACCATTAAGGGTTTTCCTTTTTCTCGTATAATGCGAATTGCATTTTTGTAACAAACGATCTCCGCTTTCACTTCTTTCAACCAGTCCATACCGATTATCACATCAAAACTCCCTAACTCTACTGGTATCAAATCAATCTTAAATGTTTCGCTAACCAGTTTAATTTCTCGATTCCGACATATATTATCTGCTGAAATTAATTTACCATTTGCTAATTCGAGTAAAAATTTACTATCCAAAGGCGTCAATGGACAACTTAATTTAGCACAAAAATCTCTACTCATATAGCTTCTATCCGCACCCGAATCAAATAAAACGTAAGCAGATTTATTGTCAATAAGAAACGTACCCGTAACAAGCTCCGGGTCTTCCTGTGCCTCTGCCGCATTAATATTGAAAACTCTTCCGCGGCCTTGTCCATTCGTGTTCTCCTGGTTCGGGCAATTTCTAATAATGTGGCCCGGTTTTCCACATTTATAACAAACTACATTGGCATAACTTGCTCCGACACTACTTGCTCCGCCATTACTCGTTCCGACACCATTTGTTCCTTTCGTTCTATTAACCCCTGGTCCGTAGACCTCACACTTCACCGCGCTATGACCATTTCTTTTACACTTGTTGCAAAATTTGGTGCAGAACCCCGAGTGATTCTTTTCACACCTTTGGCATAGCTGCTTCTGATTGTTGTTGTTGTTGCGGTTATTATTGTTGTTGGGATGATTGTTGTAGTTGCTGTTGTTGTTGTTGTTGTTGTTGTTGGGCCGTTTGTTGTAGTTGCGATTGATGTTGCGATTGTTGGGATAATTGTTGCGATTATTGTTGTAATTGCTGTTGTTGTTGTATTGGTGATTCTTATCACCGTTTTCCTCCCACTTTCTTTTGACTTGCTTCACATTGGCCTCTTCAGCAGTCTGTTCTTTAATTCTTTCTTCAATTTGGTTCACGAGTTTGTGAGCCATTCTACATGCCTGTTGTATGGAGGCGGGCTCGTGTGAACTTATATCTTCTTGGATTCTTTCCGGTAATCCTTTCACAAACGCGTCGATCTTCTCTTCCTCATCTTCGAATGCTCCCGGACACAATAGGCACAATTCTGTGAATCGTCTTTCGTACGTGGTAATATCAAATCCTTGGGTTCGTAACCCTCTAAGTTCTGTCTTGAGCTTATTGACCTCGGTTCTGGGACGGTACTTCTCGTTCATCAAGTGCTTGAATGCTGACCACGGTAGTGCGTACGCATCGTCTTGTCCCACTTGCTCTAGATAGGTATTCCACCATGTTAATGCAGAACCTGTGAAGGTATGCGTAGCGTACTTTAATTTGTCCTCTTCAGTACACTTACTTATGGCAAACACCGATTCGACCTTCTCGGTCCACCGTTTCAATCCGATCGGTCCTTTGGTTCCATCAAATTCCAAAGGTTTGCAGGCAGTGAATTCTTTGTAGGTGCATCCTACACGATTTCCTGTACTGCTAGATCCAAGGTTATTGTTGGTATGTAGCGCAGCCTGTACTGCAGCTATGTTTGAAGCTAGAAAAGTACGGAATTCCTCTTCATTCATATTCACGGTGTGTCGAGTAGTCGGTGCCATTTCCTTCAAAATAGTTAAATGGAACAAGTTAATCATACAGAATATTAAGAGTAGTTAATAGTATTTCGTAGCATAATATGAACTCATTTATAAAAGCTTTTTCTTCATATTAGCATTTTATAAGTTTAAATTCGGGTAGTACCTACCCGTTAAGTTCATACTTAGTAGCTAATATACAATTCAACTACTACAATTCTATATGAAAAACTGATTATAATAATATTTCGCGTTCAAACTTTTATACAATATTTTACAAACTTACAATACCGCTTATTTTACATAAAGCATGAAATATAGCACACAATAACTTTGATACAAGATAGTTGTGAAGATAATTCTAGCTAGTACACAAGTCGTTCAGCAAAGGCAATAAAGACACGTAATTCATACGTCCAGAAACAAGTCATGCATTCTGGTTTTACTAGGACTACTTCCCATCCTTGGTCTTGTGCAACATAACCGTTATGGCCGTTGATAAGACAGCGTGTTGTAACGTCGTCAAAGGGACGAGGGTTACGTAATGTCCAACAGTCCCGTAATAATCTAAAAACCTCATTTCTTACCCCAATTACCGACTCCGTCACTTGTGGAAACGTTTTTTTTAATAGTTGTAGCCCGATGTTCTTGTTCTCACTTTGGTGAGAAGCGAACATTACTAATCCGTAAGCATAACATGCTTCTTTATGTTGCATGTTAGCCGCTTTTTCTAAATCACGAAGTCCAATATTCGGATATATTGAGTCAAAATAGTTTCTTAACCCGTTGCGTAAAATAGCATTTGGGTTCCCCGCAATATATGCGTCAAAGTAAACACATCGTAACTTATGGGTTTCCCAATGTGATATCCCCCATCTTTCAAATGAAAGTCTCTTATAAACCAAGACATTCTTGGAACGTTCTTCGAATGTCTTACAAACTGATCTCGCCTTAAATAGTTGTGCCGAGGAATTCTGGCCGACTCTAGACAAGATTTCATCAATCATGTCTCCGGGTAGGTCTCTTAAAATATTAGGTTGTCTTTCCATTTTGTGTTTTTAAACTGTAAAATAGACAAGAGTTAGATTCATAAAAAAATACTTATTAATACAAGCAATTTTTACATATATCATAAAGCATAAGAACACTATATTACATATATTACACCACATGAATACAACTATCTTATTCCGACTCGCTCGTTTCTTCTTCTTCGGTTTTGGTTCGTTTTGCCAAGTTTCTAGGGATATATGGTGTTCCCCTAATACGAGCCGTCGTTGTCCACATTGGTTTAGAAAAACCTGGTGGTTTAGAGGTTCCCGGGTCATTGTTACAACTTAAGGACTTCGGGCGTTGACGATACATATAAAGTTCATCGGGGTTGGAATTAGATTTCTCTATTTTTATGCCCTTTCCCTTATTATTTTCTTTTGCCTTTTTAAATTCAGTTGGGGTAATTTCTATAACATCATCGGAATTCTCGTCGGAATCCGATTCATCGGAGAATTGGTAATCCTCCCAATATTTTGCTTCCTTGGCGGAAACACCATTGACCATAATTAACCTTGGTCGGTTGGTTGAGTATTTTCTTTTACTTAACCGTTTTATTATTTCCCCCACCGGTTCTATTTCTTCATCCGGTTCCGATTCTTCTTCTGGTTCCGATTCTTCTTCCGGTTCCGACTCTTCTTCCGGTTCCTCTTCGGGAACTTGTGAATCAGTCCACGAATCATTCCAATTTACATTTGACTCTTCATTATTATTAGGTGAGTCAATGGGACTTGTTTTAGAGGTAGACATCTATCACATAATATCAAACGCGTTAAGAGATTAATATATCACATAATATTCACATGTTAAAAATATATAGTTTCCAACAAAATTTGTTAAGGAATCATTTTTCAAGTAAACACGGTCGAAGTCCAGACTCACTAATGCATCCTAACAAACTCGATAAGATACACTAATGCAAAATTCTGGTTCTCTAAGACCAATGCTCGGATACCAACTGAAATGTCCCGTTCTTATTGATTAAAAACGTTCCATATTAATTGATTTCGTTGCGAGGTTTTGACCTCTATATGAGACGTTTTTCAAAGACTGCATTCATTTTTAAAACAAACCATAACCTTTATTTCATAGATAAAGGTTTTAAAAAGCTTTACGTAGATTATCAAATAATGATAATCTAAAATATCCTGTTTACACACGACCATTACATAATGGTTTACAATACAAATATGTTACAACAAAATAAGTTTCTTGAATGCAGTTTTTACACAATATCATACAAGCATGGACTCCAAATCTCGTCCTTATTTAAGTATGCGACAGCGGAAGCTCTTAATAATCACCTGAGAATAAACATGCTTAAAACGTCAACAAAAATGTTGGTGAGTTATAGGTTTAACCTATATATATCAAATCATAATAATAGACCACAAGAGTTCATATTTCAATACACATCCCATACATAGAGATAAAAATCATTCATATGGTGAACACCTGGTAACCGACATTAACAAGATGCATATATAAGAATATCCCCATCATTCCGAGACACCCTTCGGATATGATATAAATTTCGAAGTACTAAAGCATCCGGTACTTTGGATGGGGTTTGTTAGGCCCAATAGATCTATCTTTAGGATTCGCGTCAATTAGGGTGTCTGTTCCCTAATTCTTAGATTACCAGACTTAATAAAAAGGGGCATATTCGATTTCGATAATTCAACCATAGAATGTAGTTTCATGTACTTGTGTCTATTTTGTAAATCATTTATAAAACCTGCATGTATTCTCATCCCAAAAATATTAGATTTTAAAAGTGGGACTATAACTCACTTTCACAGATTTTTACTTCGTCGGGAAGTAAGACTTGGCCACTGGTTGATTCACGAACCTATAACAATATATACATATATATCAAAGTATGTTCAAAATATATTTACAACACTTTTAATATATTTTGATGTTTTAAGTTTATTAAGTCAGCTGTCCTCGTTAGTAACCTACAACTAGTTGTCCACCGTTAGATGTGCAGAAATAAATCGATAAATATTATCTTGAATCAATCCACGACCCAGTGTATACGTATCTCAGTATTGATCACAACTCAAACTATATATATTTTGGAATCAACCTCAACCCTGTATAGCTAACTCCAACATTCACATATAGAGTGTCTATGGTTGTTCCGAAATATATATAGATGTGTCGACATGATAGGTCGAAACATTGTATACGTGTCTATGGTATCTCAAGATTACATAATATACAATACAAGTTGATTAAGTTATGGTTGGAATAGATTTGTTACCAATTTTCACGTAGCTAAAATGAGAAAAATTATCCAATCTTGTTTTACCCATAACATCTTCATTTTAAATCCGTTTTGAGTGAATCAAATTGCTATGGTTTCATATTGAACTCTATTTTATGAATCTAAACAGAAAAGTATAGGTTTATAGTCAGAAAAATAAGTTACAAGTCGTTTTTGTAAAGGTAGTCATTTCAGTCGAAAGAACGACGTCTAGATGACCATTTTAGAAAACATACTTCCACTTTGAGTTTAATCATAATTTTTGGATATAGTTTCATGTTCATAATAAAAATCATTTTCTCAGAATAACAACTTTAAAATCAAAGTTTATCATAGTTTTTAATTAACTAACCCAAAACAGCCCGCGGTGTTACTACGACGGCGTAAATCCGGTTTTACGGTATTTTTCGTGTTTCCAGGTTTTAAATCATTAAGTTAGCATATCATATAGATATAGAACATGTGTTTAGTTGATTTTAAAAGTCAAGTTAGAAGGATTAACTTTTGTTTGCGAACAAGTTTAGAATTAACTAAACTATGTTCTAGTGATTACAAGTTTAAACCTTCGAATAAGATAGCTTTATATGTATGAATCGAATGATGTTATGAACATCATTACTACCTTAAGTTCCTTGGATAAACCTACTGGAAAAGAGAAAAATGGATCTAGCTTCAATGGATCCTTGGATGGCTCGAAGTTCTTGAAGCAGAATCATGACACGAAAACAAGTTCAAGTAAGATCATCACTTGAAATAAGATTGTTATAGTTATAGAAATTGAACCAAAGTTTGAATATGATTATTACCTTGTATTAGAATGATAACCTACTGTAAGAAACAAAGATTTCTTAAGGTTGGATGATCACCTTACAAGATTGGAAGTGAGCTAGCAAACTTGAAAGTATTCTTGATTTTATGAAACTAGAACTTTTGGAATTTATGAAGAACACTTAGAACTTGAAGATAGAACTTGAGAGAGATCAATTAGATAAAGAAAATTGAAGAATGAAAGTGTTTGTAGGTGTTTTTGGTCGTTGGTGTATGGATTAGATATAAAGGATATGTAATTTTGTTTTCATGTAATTAAGTCATGAATGATTACTCATATTTTTGTAATTTTATGAGATATTTCATGCTAGTTGCCAAATGATGGTTCCCACATGTGTTAGGTGACTCACATGGGCTGCTAAGAGCTGATCATTGGAGTGTATATACCAATAGTACATACATCTAAAAGCTGTGTATTGTACGAGTATGAATACGGGTGCATACGAGTAAAATTGTTGATGAAACTGAACGAGGATGTAATTGTAAGCGTTTTTGTTAAGTAGAAGTATTTTGATAAGTGTATTGAAGTCTTTCAAAAGTGTATAAATACATATTAAAACACTACATGTATATACATTTTAACTGAATTGTTAAGTCATCGTTAGTCGTTACATGTAAGTGTTGTTTTGAAACCTTTAGGTTAACGATCTTGTTAAATGTTGTTAACCCAATGTTTATAATATCAAATGAGATTTTAAATTATTATATTATCATGATATTATCATGTATGAATATCTCTTAATATGATATATATACATTAAATGTCTTTACAACGATAATCGTTACATATATGTCTCGTTTAAAAATCATTAAGTTAGTAGTCTTGTTTTTACATATGTAGTTCATTGTTAATATACTTAATGATATGTTTACTTATCATAGTATCATGTTAACTATATATATATCCATATATATGTCATCATATAGTTTTTACAAGTTTTAACGTTCGTGAATCACCGGTCAACTTGGGTGGTCAATTGTCTATATGAAACATATTTTAATTAATCAAGTCTTAACAAGTTTGATTGCTTAACATGTTGGAAACATTTAATCATGTAAATATCAATCTCAATTAATATATATAAACATGGAAAAGTTCGGGTCACTACAGTATACATGCACATACGTACGTATACATGCATGCACGTACACCATGATCATAATTACTTTACCAATCACAAATTCATAACTTTTATCATAATCTTAACCTAACCAATACATAAAATCACAAGTTTTTAACATAATCATTAATCATATTCGTAACTCTAATTCTTTTAAATCATACTTAGCCAAACTTTATAACATTCACATAAGATCATATGCTTATTAATTATTAACAACCTTCATTATATCATTAATAAAAATCTTTATTTACCTTTACTAACTAGTTAATAACTTTTCACATAAAATCATAATCATTATTCCTACATGAAATCATAAACTTCCTATTAATAACTAATCATAATACTTGATTCACTTACATAAAATCATAATCATTCACCTTTTATCTTTATTACTAATCATCATATTTTTTTTTTATCTTATTACTCCATAATTATAATTCATACTCGTTATCACCTTTTAATTATACAACTAGTTTATTATCATACATCTTTTATCATAATCATCATCTTTATAATTATACTTTTAACATCATCAATATCTTATTCATAAGACTTCATACGTAATTATTTAACTTACTCATAACCTATGCCAAAATCATTAACCATAATAATTATTCATGTTTATCATCTTCATCTATATTAATTAACTTCATATCAAGAATCATCAACTTTTATTTACTAGCACTTTCAAGTTTATAATCATACTACTTAATTATAATCATATTCTTATTCATTAATCATTCATTATCACCTTTATACCCATATATATATATAAGTTCATATTAATTGACACAATATTTATAACCATTAATCATTAACAACCTATTACTTCTTCATGATCAAACATAATTCATAATACATTAATATGACTTTAAATGTAATTGATTTATATGCAAGATTAACTAGGGTTTATTGAGTATACCTTAGCAAGATTAAGACTAAGGATGATGATGATGATTGTGAGTCGAAACAGAAACAGAAACAGAAACCAGCAGCAGATTCAGCAGGAAATCACGACCCAATACAAGGGTTTTCTTGACCCGTTTGATCCTGACAGAAACAGCAGCAACCCGCAGCAACAATGGACCAAACTTGGGTCTGTTTGAGTCACGAATACAGCAGCAAAAATGTAACCAAACTGGATATTAAAGGGCTGTTGTGTCACGCAGGAAACAGAAGAGACAGACATCAATTTTAGCAGGTTAATTGGCTGTTGTGGTGTCGATTTTTGGGGCTGAACAGGTCACGAATTTGCAGCAGGAGGTGATGGTGATCGGCTGAAATCACAGCAGCAGGGAAATAGCAGGAAGATGGCGAGTTACAGGATGTGTTGGAGGGTTGTTTTGGTCAACTGCAAGGTTAGTTTTGGAGGGAGTTATGTGTCGACTAACAGAGGGAAACTGCAGCTAGTTTTAGTCGACTAAATTGCAAGATTGTAGGGTTTATTTATGGTAAACTTTAGGGAAAACATGAGGGTTTTATAGTTGTTGGAAGTTTCCTAAGTGCTCTCTAATACTTGGAGATTAAGGACTCTAATTAGGATTGAACTAGGATTTGTAAGCTTAGTGATCAACTCAAGTTCTGCTAAATGAGCAACACAGCCAATTATTCACTTGTTACATATTATTATTATTTTTTTACGGCATTATGTATTTATTTTTATATTTTATGTATATGTATATTTTTATTTTTTTATTATTATTTATATTTAGGTTGCATTTATTTTAATTACATTTTATTTATTTATTAACCCCTAACCTTTACAAATTTTATTAAGTTCCAATTAGTTCTTATAAATTTTTAATTCAACAAAAAGTCAAATTTATTTTATGACATATCGTTTATTTAGTATTAGGGTTAGCGTTTAAGATTCAATATTAAATGGGATTAGGGTTTAGTAGTTAGTTGGTAAGGTTAGGTTTAGGGTTTTATATCATATTAGGGTTTTATTAATAATTACGATCATTCAATGTAAGTATAAATGTTTGTTTGTCGAAATGGATAACAACCCTAATGATGATGCACATAATATGACATTAAAACCCTAAGGACAACTTGGTAAATTCAGAAGGGAAAAGTGAGGGTTGTTATAGTACCTCCCCGTTAATTTAAACTTCGTCACGAAGTTTCAGTAAGACTTCTCGGATGCATCAATGTTTAGGAATAGATGGGGATATTTCCGCTTCATCTGGTCTTCACGTTCCCAGGTATATTCAGGGCCTTTTCATGAATTCCAACGGATCTTAGCAGCAGGAATAGAGCTTTGTTTCAAACGTTTAATCTTACGATCCATAACTTCTTTAGGTTTTTCGATGAAGAGAAATTAATGCGAAGATCATTCAAGGGAATAACAAGTATGTCGTCAACAAGACACTTTTTAAGATTCGAGATGTGAAGTGTATGAACTTTATTTAACAGGAAGTGTTGACTAAAAATTATCATTCGGTCAACATTTTGTTAAAGCAAAGTCTACACTTAATTATAGTGGGGACCTACTTGAGTGAGAGTTGATATTGTATGAAATTTCAGCTAAAAGAGCCTAGGGGTTTAGAATACCTAGTCTTATGGACTTCCTCCATGACTAGTTCTTGAAAATTTCTGGTTAACGGTGATTTTTATAGGATCGACATGTATTCCTTCACTATTAACTACATGTCCAAGGAATTGTACGATTTGTAGCCAAAGTTCACACTTGGAAAGCTTGGCATACAGTTGTTCCTTATTTAAGAGCTCGAGAATCAATCGCAAATGTTGCTCATGTTCTTTCTCATTCTTGGAATAGATTATGATGTCATCAATGAAAACGGTTACGAATTTATCAAGATAAGGTTTGCATACATGATTCATAAGATCCATGAATACAGCATGAGTATTGGTTAAACCAAACGGCATGATAAGAAACTCATAGGGTCTATAATGAGTTCGGATAGTAGTCTTAGAAACATCGGTTTCCTTGACTCTCAATTGATGATAACCCGACCTAAGATCAATCTTTAAATAGATACTTGATCCTTGCAGTTGGTCAAACAGGTCATCAATAAGCGGAAATGGATAACGATTTTTGATGGTTTGCTTGTTGAGTTCTTGGTAATCAATACACATCCTCAACGTGCCACCTTTCTTCTTAATGGAAAGAACGGGTGCTCCTCCCGGAGGCAAGCTAGGACGAATGAAACCTTTTTCCAAAGGTTCTTGGAGTTGGTTAGATAATTCCTTCCTTTCGGATGGAGCTAAGAGGTATGGTACCTATGCAATGGGTACAGCACCGGGCGTGGATAGTTTAAAAGTAAAAGGATAATATGATATCTAGGGTTGATATTTTTAGTTGACAATATAGTGATAAGGAGTATGTAATGGTACACGGTGGTCATAAGGTTGATCAAATCTTATTCCCATCATGATCCATTAGGATTTTTGTATGACTTATCATAATATAATGACATTGATCAAGTGTCATTATATTATTCTAAATCATACTTTTATCACTCCATAAGGTTACTACTATGTCAACTAGTCAATATGCATCTTCATCGAGGTGAATGATTCAATGGAAAATGAAAGAAAAGAAAATAACATCATTCATTAAAAGAAAATAACTAGAATATTACAGAAACTTAACGAAATCTGGCAAACTATAGAAGTACTAAACGGTAACATAAAGAATATTATGAAAATTTAAATGTCTCTAGTGGTTTCCAAAAAACTCTTCATTGTGCCTCTTCATTCTTCTTCTAATCCAAACATTGATTTTTGAAATGCCCTACTCTTCCGCAGTTATAGCAAATAGGAACAGTTGCATTTGATGGAGTTTTGATTGATGGGATAACAACTCTACAATTCTTGGCTACGTGGCCCACCTTCTCACACTTGGTGCACTTGGCCTTACACCATCCTTCATGATTTTTCTCACATCTCTTGCAATAAGGACGTTTTCCCTTATACAACTTGTTGAATTTTCCCTTATAAAGTTTTTTGGATTTTCTTTTAGAATTTTCTTGCTCCATTCCTTCTCTCTTCCTTTTTGCACCTTCTTTCTCCTTATGTTTATCGATGAAATAGCTTACCATGCAAGCAGCTTCTTGTATGGTGCTCGGGTTCTCCAAGATAATATCTCTTCGGACTTCATTAGGCAATCCATTGATGTAGCATTGGATCCCTAGATACTTGGGAGTAGCCATAAGAGCAAACTCTTGAAATCGGTTGGTGTAGCTCATGAGATCAGCATTCACCATTTCTATATTACTGAGCCCGGGTCTTTCAGTACTCTTGTATGTAGGGGGTGGGTAGCTTATAAAACCTTGATGAGAACGAATAGTCGAAAGGTTTCGCGGTACGCCATTGTTGCCATTGCCTTGAACAGAGGACTCGGACTTGGATTCTTCCTCAACTTCTTCTTCTTCAATCATCTCCCCCAAAAATTCTTCCTCCTCGTCATCCCCATCATAGTTATCATTAGTGTGGGATTCTTCCAAATGAGGGTAGTGTGGTGGACTAGCAGGGACATAGTTTGGGTGAGTTGGTGAAAATGGCGGGGAAACGGGTCCATAAGTCGGTGTGCGGACTGATCTTTCGGAGTAGGATTCTTCGGAGTCAGAAATGACGATCAGGCTAAAGCGAGACATCCTAAATGAAAAGAAAGAGAGATAATTAGGTAGGTTCAAAGGATGATGCAAAAGCGCGAATAAAATGTAAGGGGAAAATGCACTAAAAACTAAAACAGGAAAGGTTATAGTCCTATAGATTGCTAAGGCACATAACTAACACATAAGGTACACATAAAATGTAATCCTGGTTCTCTATAATAACCTGGCTCTGATACCATTCTGTCATACCCCCAAATAGGGCCGGGGAAATATGACTTCACAATATCACAACACAAGTATGTATAAATGAGAACGACTCTATATGAGACGCTTTAATTAAAAACCAATGTATTTATAAGCAGCGGAAAGTATTAAGTCATTACAATTGTATACTTTAATGTTCTAATGCAATAATATAAATGTATATATGCGGTCTCCAAAAGCAGCAAAGTCCAAATAGCAAATAATCTTTAGCAATCTTCACCTGAGACAAAACATGCTTAAAGTGTCAACCAAAAAGGTTGAGTGAACAATATATGTTTAATATAAATAGTTTTAGACCACAAGATTTAGTTATCAAAAGTAAATGCTGAAGTTATGATATCGAAACATAAACAAAGTTACCCCTGGACACCTTGAACTGTCAGTGTCGTAATCATTATTATGTAACCAAAGACCAAAGGTCAAATGGTTAGAGAAGTCACTCTCAATAGCGCTATTTACAATAACTAAGCTTACCAAATTCCATTAATTAACGATATCATGGTAGGGATTTAGCATGAATCAAAGCATGTCAGCACAGTTAAACAGTTTTCGGGTACTTGTGTCTAAGCGTAAAACAGTTTGAAAGCAAGCATGTGTCTCACCCCAAAAGTTTAAAACAAGTATATAAAGAAAGTTAAAAGGTGGGGCTATGAAGTTCACCTTAATAGCAGATAGATATTCCACACAGGTTATATGATCGGAGTGTTGAACACGGAGATCTCAACCTAGAGATATTATGTTCGATTAGTTAATGTCTAATAGACGTAATGTTTGTTTATTAATATCGCAAATTATATTAACAGTGACCGTTCTCGAGAAAAATTATATTTATATAAGTGATATTATACTTAGTGTACTTAAGTGTTACTATATAGATAAGTGTATAGGTTATACTAATTATAGTATTATTATTTAATTAATCAACTATTGTATATACTTATCATTATATGCTACGTGTATAATTATATCTATGTGATACATACATATATATTCTTTTATTTATTATTATACATGTATGTGTTCAATACTATATGATATATATATATATATATATATATATATATATATATATATATATATATATATATATATATATATATATATATATATATATATATATATATATAGTAGGTGTATGTGTTACATATATAATAGTGTAAGATGGTACATATACATATACTTATCACTTTTATTTTTATTAAGTTTACTAACTTATACTTTACATAATACAAATTCATATATACATACACACGTACATATACATACACATATACACATACATATACACATATGTATATATTTACATATACACACACACACACACACACATATATATACATACAGTGTATACATGCACATACGTACGTATGCATGCATGCATGCACGTACACCATGATCATAATTACTTTACCAATCACAAATTCATAACTTTTATCATAATCTTAACCTAACCAATGCATAAAATCACAACTTTTTAACATAATCATTAATCATATCCGTAACTCTAATTCTTTTAAATCATACTTAGCCAAACTTTATAACATTCACATAAGATCATATGCCTATTAATTATTCACAACCTTCATTATATCATTAATAAAAATCTTTATCTACCTTTACTAACTAGTTAATAACTTTTCACATAAAATCATAATTATTATTCCTACACGAAATCATAAACTTCCTATTAATAACCAATCATAATACTTGATTCACTTACATAAAATCATAATCATTCACCTTTTATCTTTATTACTAATCATCATATTTTTTTTTATCTTATTACTCCATAATTATAATTCATACTCGTTATCACCTTTTAATTATATAACTAGTTTATTATCATACATCTTTTATCATAATCATCATCTTTATAATTATACTTTTAACATCATCAATATCTTATTCATAAGACTTCATACGTAATTATTTAACTTACTCATAACCTATGCCAAAATCATTAACCATAATAAGTATTCATGTTTATCATCTTCATCTATATTAATTAACTTCATATCAAGAATCATCAACTTTTATTTACTAGCACTTTCAAGTTTATAATCATACTACTTAATTATAATCATATTCTTATTCATTAATCATTAATTATCACCTTTATACCCATATATATATAAGTTCTTATTAATTGACACAATATTTATAACCATTAATCATTAACAACCTATTACTTCTTCATGATCAAACATAATTCATAATACATTAATATGACTTTAAAAGTAATTGATTTATATGCAAGATTAACTAGGGTTTATTGAGTATACCTTAGCAAGATTAAGACTAAGGATGATGATGATTGTGAGTCGAAATAGAAACAGAAACCAGTAGCAGATTCAGCAGGAAATCATGACCCAATACAAGGGTTTTCTTGACCCGTTTGATCCTGACAGAAATAGCAACAACCCGCAGCAAAAATGGACCAAACTTGGGTCTTTTTGACTCACGAATACAGCAGCAAAAACGCAACCAAACTGGAGATCAAAGGGCTGTTGTGTCACGCAGGAAACAGAACAGACAGACAGCAATTTCAGCTGGTTAATGGGCTGTTGTGGTGTCGATTTTTAAGGCTGAACAGGTCACGAATTTGCAGCAGGAGGTGATGGTGATCGGCTGAAATCACAGAAGCAGGGAAACAGCAGGAAGATGGCGAGTTATAGGATGTGTTGGAGGGTTGTTTTGGTCGACTGCAAAGTTAGTTTTGGAGGGAGTTATGTGTCGACTAACAGAGGGAAACTGCAGCTAGTTTTAGTCGACTAAATTGTAAGATTGTAGGGTTTATTTATGGTGAACTTTAGGGAAAACATGAGGGATTTTATAGTTGTTGGAAGTTTCCTAAATGCTCTCTAATACTTGGAGATTAAGGACTCTAATTAAGATTGAACTAGGATTTATAAGCTTAATGATCAAGTCAAGTTCTGCTAAATGAGCAACACAGCCTATTATTCACTTGTTACATATTATTATTATTTTTTTACGGCATTATGTATTTATTTTTATATATTATGTATATATATATTTTTTATTTATTTTATTATTATTTATATTAAGGTTGCATTTATTTTAATTACATTTTATTTATTTATTAACCCCTAACCTTTACAAATTTTATTAAGTTCCAATTAGTTCTTATAAATTTTTAATTCAACAAAATGTCACATTTATTTTATCACATATCGTTTATTTAGTATTAGGGTTAGGGTTTAAGATTCAATATTAAATGGGATTAGGGTTTAGTAGTTAGTTGGTAAGGTTAGGTTTAGGGTTTTATATCATATTAGGGTTTTATTAATAATTATGATCATTCAATGTAAGTATAAATGTTTGTTTGTCGAATGGATAACAACCCTAATGATGATGCACAGAATATGACATTAAAACCCTAAGGACAACTTGGTAAATTCAGAAGCGAAAAGTGAGGGTTGTTATAATAAAGGTGAGCTTCAGCAGCGTCTTGAAAAGCTACTTTAAGCCCTTCCATCCCTATAATAAAAAGAAATGGGGAGAGAGGGTCCCCTTGCCGAAGGCCCATGCCAATATCAATTTTCGTGGAAGGACTACCATTGAGCAGAATAGAGGCTTTAGAAGAGGATAAACACGCAAATATCCATCCCGACCAACAAGGAAGAAAACCCATAGCATTCATCATCGTGAGAATGAAGTCCCAATGAATTGAATCGAAGGCCTTGTCAAAATCAGCCTTAAAAAACATTGCTTTTTTCTTACGTTTCTTACACCAATCTACCACTTCGTTTTCCATGAGGGGTCCATCAAGAATTTGACGACCTTTAATGAACGCCGTTTGTTCCGGACTAATAATCTCATCTAACACGAGGGCTAACCTGTTAGCTAAGAGTTTTGCGATGATCTTGTAATGAATACCGATAAGACTAATAGGACGAAAATCTTGAACATGGATAGGCTTGTCTTTTTTGGGGATAAGGGAGAAAAATGAGGAATTACATCCTCTAGGGATAAAACTCGAGTCCAAAAAATCTCGGACAGCCGCAAAGACATCAGACTTTAAAATCTCCCAAAAATGTTTTACGAATTTAAAAGTGAAACCATCCGGACCCGGAGACTTTTCGTTATCACATGACCAAACCGCATCTTTGATTTCTTCATCTGAGAAAGCCGAGGAAAGGGCATCACACTTCGACTGAGACAACCTTCTGATGTTCGGACTAGGGTTCCTCATGCGAGCATGTTCAACACCTTTGAATTTGTTAATGAAGAACTCCAAAAATACCTCCTTAACCTGTGAAGGATTAGAGACCCATATCCCATTCGACATGTAGAGACCCATCCTAATCCATCTGGACGAATTCCATATCGATCATAAATGATTCACAATAGTTGATTTCATTGCGAGGTACTTGACCTCTATATGATACATTTTACAAACAGTGCATTCGTTTTTAAAAAGACAAACTTTTAATACATTGAAAGTTGATGACATGCATACCATTTCATAATATATCTAAACTATAAATGACTTGATAATAATCTTGATGAACTCGACGACTGGAATGCAACGTCTTTTGAAATATGTTATGAATAACTCCAAGTAATGTCTCTAAAATGAGCAAATGCACAGCGGAAGATTTATTTCATACCTGAGAATAAACATGCTTTAAAGTGTCAACTAAAAGGTTGGTGAGTTCATTAGTTTATCATAAACATTCATTTCCATTATTTTAATAGACCACAAGATTTTCATTTCTCATAAATATACGTCACATGCATAGAGACAAAAATAATCATTCATATGGTGAACACCTGGTAACCGACCTTAACAAGATGCATATAGAATATCCGGATCATTCCGGGACACCCATCGGACATGATAAAATCGAAGTACTAAAGAATTTCAAATTCCGGAATGGGGCTTCTTGTGCCCAATAGATTTATAAAACATTTTATAAAATTATTCTACAGTGAGGTATAACAAAAATATTTAATGATACAACTCAGCTTAGAATTTAAAATCAATGCTAAACAACATATAATAATCCATGCTAAACAGCATATAGTAATCTATAGTTCTATTCCACAGCCTGAGGTGTAACCAAAAATATTTGCTGATACAACTCTACATAGAATTTTGTTTTTGACGAACTATTTTGTAAATCAAAAAGCTCATTTATTCAACCTAAAACATTTAAAGAGTTTTAAAAATGGGATTAGTTTTTGTGTCTATTTCGTCAAACATTTATAAAACAGCGCATGTATTCTCAGCCCAAAAATATATAATGCAAAAGCAATTAAAAAGGGAGCAAATGAAACTCACCATACTGTATTTTGTAGTAAAAATACATATGACTATATTGAACAAGTGTAGGTTTGGTCTCCGATTCACGAACCTATATCATTCATATATATATTAAAATATATAATCGTAATTGAACAAGTTTATATATAATTTGTTATTTATTTAGATTAATATTTATATAAAATTTAATTAATACTTATAATATATTATATTACTTATTTGATATATAAATTAATTAACGTTATATCAATATAAATGATATTATATTAGTTAAACACAATATTAAGTAATATTAGTATAATTATGTAATAATTATATTTTTGTACAAATTTCTTTTATTTGCAATTTAATAGTTTCCAAAATAAAAATAATAATAATAATGGTTATAATACTAATATAAATAATGATGGTGATAATAATATCTTTAATAAAAATGATAATAATGGTAAGATAAAAATGATAATTTTTATTGAAATACTATTTTGGATAATAACGGTAATTTTAACAATAATAGTTTTAATAGTAATTTTAGTAATCATACTAAAACCTATTTTAATGTTTAAATTATAATTCTCATAATGATACTTTGTGATATTAGTAGTAATAATGATAATACCTATTTTAGTAAAAGTGACAGATTTCATATATTGATACCGTTCATACTGATAATACTAACTATACAAATAACACTAATAATAATTATTATAATTCTTGTAATAATAATAATAACTAATCATGATAATCATAACAATAATTCTAAGGTTCATCATACTTAATAATAATACTAGCAAGTATTAATTATAAAAACAATAATAATAATAATAACAAAAATAATATTAACAATTAATAGTAATTATAGTAATAATAATAAGTTTTAAAATGGAGAACTACCTAAAAAAACTCATTTTAAAAAGAAGATGCCCTGAACCGGGCTTGAACCCGCAACCCCTCGTTCGCACACATCACTCCTTAACCATGGATCCGTAATTGTTTTTCTGATTTGAATGCCAACCCAGTTTATATAACCTGTCCTCTACTTGTACCAACTTCTTCTTCTAAAACTTATACGACCCAAATCAATTCACAACCAAAAATTGAGTTACCCAGTTAAGTATGGGTTTTAAAATCGAAACCCAGAATCATTTATTTGTAATTAATTGAAAAGAAAAATATTATAAATATAGATAAAGGATGCTGCTCTTCGACGGTGGTGATAACAAAAAAAAATAAAATTTATTTTGGATTGTATAACATTTTACACAATTGTTACAACATGAAGTATGTTAGAAATCATTTATGAAAACTTTCCAAATCCTCAATTTGACTTGAAACATAACAGAAATCTCGAATTTAATTGAAGAATAATGTTTGACTTTTTTTCAAATTAAACGTTTGACTCGAAATTAGAACTCGATATGATAAATTAGACTTTAAGACTTTGCAGATAGTTCGAATTAGAGATTATAAACACATCGGCAATACTAATTTTTGAAATTCCATTCAAATTTGAGCTTTTTGAATTTAAGTACACAAACAGAGGTATACGACGGGTTATATGAGTTTCCTATTTAATTTGATAATTTTTGCAGTAGATAATTGTAGTGTACCATTGATAATTGATGAAGAAAGGGTGAATGAATATCTTGACAACTTGTATTGATCGATGTATACACTGAATTGGTGTCGGCATAGTTCTTTATCAAGAACAGAGAAGTAATAAAAAAATATGTATCAGATATCCACTTGTGATTTGCAACAGACAATTAACATCATATAATTGAGATCGACAATTCCATTTAGAAGAAAACAAAAAAATAAAAAGGCAGTAAGTTGACAGATAACAAACACGTATTCTTTTTCTATATATTAAAAAAAATAATTGATATTATTAATTAATAGATATTCTAACTAATAATAATAATATTATTATTCTTATTATTATTGAAAAATACTAATAATAATTATATATATTAATAAATAATAATGATACTAATGATAATCAAATGATAATGGTTTGTATTATTTTCTAATAAATATAACTATACTAATACTAATAACAATGGTAATATTAATGATATTAATTGTAGTAATATTTATGAAGATAGTATTAATAATAATAATAATAATTAAGATTATAATTTCTATCATTCTTATATTAGTATTTATATTTATCATCTTTATTATTTATTTATTATTTTTTTTTTATTAATCATAACTTTTTAGTTATATATATATGTAACAATAATATTGATATTATTATTAATATTGAATATTGATATTAATATTAATCATAATATTTTATGTACTAATAATATTACTATTATATTTTCAATCTGCATTTAACATACTATTATTATATATTATTAATTATGTATATTTTTACTAATTGTATGACATATAATGGTCAAACTTTTTATTTATCTTCCAATATACATATCATAATGATTATGTACACTTATATATTTAGTTTTATTTTAATAATCACTTTATTACTTTGTATATTATTTTACGTATTCAATTCCAATGATTCAATTGTATCTTATCATCTCAAATTATTATATACATATACTATTATTTATATTTACCTATATATATGTATATACATATTTATTTACAATATTTGTTCGTGAATCGTCGAGAATAGTCAAAGGTCAAATGCATTCAGGTAACTGTTCCAAAGTTTTCGAGACTTAACATTACAGACTTTGCTTATCGTATCGAAATCATATAAAGATTAAGTTTAAATTTAGTCGAAAATTCCCGGGTCGTCACAGTACCTACCCGTTAAAGAAATTTCGTCCCGAAATTTGAGTGTGGTCGTCATGACTAACAATAAAAATGTTTTCATGACGAATATGAGTTGATAAATAGAGTTTTATCATTATTGATAAATATAGATAAAATGATTCGATTTTGTGAAGCGTACGAATGAAGCTATTACAAAAGAGTGAAATGAGGAAATAAAGATTCGCCTTAGCTTTTGACGTAGTCACGTTTGAATTCTGGAATTCAGGAGATTTAAAAGAAAATCTTGAAAATCTATAAGATCTGATTCTTTGGGATTTATGAAAATTAAGATCTCTTTAATTAAATGCGATCATCTGTCTCGATTGCTTTGTCTGATACTTCCATTATAAATTAAGCTCTTCTGTTCCATTATCCTCACCATTCCTATGCTTTCTTTCTTAGTTCATACAATCAAAAGATTGTGAAAATACTTAATCTCGTTCTAATCCTTGATATTTTTCTAATTATCATTTCTGTCATCCTTCTTTTCAATCTTCCATCAGAAAATCTGTTTCCTTCTATTATTACTTTGGGGTGATACTATTCTTAATTCTACCGTGTTTTTATATTGTTATTCGTATTAATATCCACAGTTTGTAACCTCCGTGTTGCTATTGGGCTTTATATTTTCTCTTATATTTTGGAGCTCTTTGCCTTTTTATTCTCCTCTCGACCTCTAGTAAAGCGAGTAATGGTCTAGAATTCGTAAGTATGGAGTTTCAAATGAACTTAATGTTCTAAACGAGAAAGAACGTAATAGCACGATTTGATTTGTCAAATTACCAGAATTCAAGGAAAGATAGGACTATTAAGAAAAATATGTTCTTGATATGTTTAAGATTAGACAGAACGTAAGAGTCGTGCAACATGGCACATGATGACGTTATGATCTGTGAATCATCACGCTTCATTTAGAAACTCAGCATGACTTACTGTAATATAATCACGTTGATCAAGTGTCATTATATTATACTAACTCATGCATCAGTTCCCAACATTACTTCAATAACATTCATATTTTAAGCTCGAAAGTTTACAGAATATAGAAACTAACAGTTTCTATATGATGTAACACTGATAGCACGTAGAGATTAATGATTTTGGATAAGAATAGTTATAAAAATATCTTCAGAAATATGGAGGATATTTATAATGAAAGATACGATGATATCTTGGAATTTCTAATATCGAAGGATGGTGAAGAAAATTTGTCCGCAAGAGTTTGGAGTCAGAAGCAAGGTATTCGCTAAAGATTTCATCAGAAACAGAATCATCAGGATTCTTAATGTACAAATTTAGTCCTTGTGATTTGTTCAGAGACTCCTTCGTAGTTTTCTCAATCAGTTTTTTTAGTTTCAAACTTTTTCTGAGCTTTGCCAACATACAATTCTTTATCATCAACTTTTGACTGTTGAGGTCGTTTACAGTTTGTGTTGCTTCATTAAAATTTTCAAAATTCAGAGTATTAATTCGCAGACTGGGTGCTTTTTAGAATTTCAGAATGGAAGATCGTAGTTCTAAGAGATAAATGTTATATGGATACATATAACTGTTGGTGTGGAAACGTTGCGAGACTCACAATACAGATTTGCTAATTCCCTGTAATTGGTATGGTAATTCTTGTTACAAAATGCGGATGAGTACATGATGAGACTTCAATAGATAAATTTAGTGATTTGTCTGAGAGATTTAAACCAAGGAGCGACAAGATTGCTGGTACATCTGCTGGTAATATGGTGGAATTTAAACAGTTCCCCGGTAACGAAGGAGAAAAGACAACGTATATATCAAGGTTATAATAAGGTTGTTTCAAACGAAAAGTTGAAGTTGATTTGCTGGAGCTGTGACAAAATTGGCTAATTTGGAGAGGGATTGTAAAATTATTTTCGGTAATAACAACGCAAAAGGAGCTATCACAGATACGTGTTAAACATTTACTCAGGTTCCGAGAGTTTTCAAGTGCATAACTATATGCATCAATCTCTTCTTACGTAGATGAAGTGCGGTTGGTTCATCATCTCGATTGAGGTGTTTTCAAGAATCACGAAAGGTTTGAACGCAGATTGTAATCGTCGAGATACAATGAGGTTTAAGATGAAATCAAGTGGAAAACTTGAAGAATTGTTTAGTTTCATATGTTATAATCAATATTTTAATTCATTTTAATTGTCCAATATTATTCGTCCACAGTCGATAGTCCACAGTTAACAGTCCACTAATTCATATATAGTTTAATATATAATATTCGAATTGATTAATACGTATTGTGACCCGTGTACATGTCTCAGACTCGACCACAACTCAAAGTATATATATTATTATAGAATCAACCTCAACCCTGTATAGCGAACACTAACATTACAACATATAGAGTGTCTATGGTGATTCCAAATAATATATATAGATGCGTCAATATGATATGTTAAAACCTTGTATACATGTCCCGATATTTAAAGTGCGTAAAAATAAATAGCAGAAATTAAATGACAATAAATAAATTGCGTAAAATAAATAACAAAAATTAAATGACGATAAATAAAATTGCGAAAATATAAATTGCGATAATTAAATTGCGATAAATAAAATGTAATCAGTTAGCTAGGAACAGTTAGTTGGAAACAGTTAGCATGGATTCTTAACAAAATTTTCATCATAGTTAATTTGTTTGTTTCTAACAATTTTTATTATGTCCATTATTTTCTTCATTATGCCACTTGTTGAATTCTGATAGGTCAAAATCCAAATATGAAATTGAATGAAAATGGTTATTCTGCGGTGAACGGATACGTATATCTGTGGGTGTAAGTAGGATAGTAAATGACTGTCGAATCAGATTCGAAGAATGTACAGTGCAATTTATTAATGTGAAATCTAAATATTTCTCGGGTATTACCTACCCGTTAAAATATTTTCACCATTAACAGTTTGTACAAAAGAATTTTTAATTACAATCTTTATGAAAACATATATACATATATATTTTCTTCAGATGTAATCATGGATTTAATGAGTTAATATGATATTAAACTCATTTGATTTACCGTTGAAACAAGAATATATAATCTCTAAAACATTAGAGATTACATAATCACCATGAAGAACGAAGATAAATGATGTAGAACGTCATGTAGAACGATGTTTATGATCGGGGTACCGATTGTGATGTTGAGGCTTGTGTTGTTGTGGTTTATGTTGTTGCTGGTGGTATAGTTGATGTCGTTGATGTCGTTGATGTGACAACCCGGAAATTTCCAACCAAATTTAAACTTTATCTTTATATTATTCCGACACGATAAGCAAAGTTTGTTAAGTTAAATCTCAAGAATTTTAAATTGTGTTCATACATTCATTATAACCTCGACCAAATTCCGACGATCCGTTATATATAAATAAATATGTATATATATATTATAACTTGAGAATATTAATAAAGTATTAAACGTATAATACTTTACATGAACGTATTTGTTTCAATATGTTTATCGATGGAATTAGAAGATAATATCAAATGATTGATTTATCAGATACATTATGATATGATTACGGGTCAATGTTATGAGGTCCACTGTGATTTAAGAAATCTATTCTTTTTGACAACATTCGGAAAATGGTAAAGTGATTTATAAGTAAGAACGTGAAGTGTAAATAACTTAGATGTTGGATATCGACAAGTTAAGTAACTCGACATTTTTCATTAAGATGATTTCATACGTTTATTTAACCTTTGAACTTTATCCCATGTTTCACCAACAAACTGTAATTTAAAAACTTGAAATCTATTATGGATATATATGATTCTACTTTTCTAAAACATTTTATGATATAACGATTTCCATTATTTTAACCTTTAAACAAAATGATTCTTAAAAATATATTTGGTTTTGGAAAACAAAATTATTATATTTATTTGATTTAGTTTCAAACGTACAAAAACGTTTTCAGTTTAAAAAGAACTTTATTATTAAAATGTATATAACTTTTATAAATATCTAGAACCACTTTTGACAACTCATTACTTAACCAGTATGATAAAGATAACGATATTTATATTTTATTTTATTAAATATATATAACGATTTAAATTAATATTATATATATTTATACGCGTATTATACGTACATAGTTTTATACTTTTACTATACTTAAACTTTACCTTTACTTTATTTTTACTTTACTTTAACTTTAATAATTCACTTTAATAATTCATACTTTAATAATTCACTTTAATAATTCATACTTTAATAATTCACTTTAATAATTCATACTTTAATAATTCACTTTAATAATTCACTTTAATAATTCAAAAATCTATTATAAATAGAATTCAATAGGTTTCATTATTTCATAGAAACTTGAAAATATTTTTCTCTAAACTCTCTCAATCGATTTACATATATATATTTACTCCGTATTATTTCAAGATATTATTAGTATACATAAAATATTACGTCAGAGTGCTGTCCGAGTGATTTTGAAATTGTTTTTCGAGTGGGATTGGATTAAGGAAATTATGGGTTATAGCTATGGAGGTGATTGGGTATGGTTCATGGGTATGGTCGTGAGGTCAATATAGTGTTTATCATCTCCGTTGCGTCTACGTACCTTTCCTGCAATATTGAATCTCAATATTGATACGTGAGTACTCATAATTTAACTTTTACATACTAATAGTGTATCCTTGACTAGTGCTCGAGTATATAGGATTATGCATATTTGTACTTTTGATATTGCCTTTAGTTAGGTTATGTTGAATCCTGAATTAGTTATATATGCGACTGAGATAAGGTATAAGATATGCATGTCGTTGGAAAGCTAACGAAAAATTAAGAACTTTTCATTTAGATATCGAATGATTTCGATGAACGGATTTGAAGTTATAGTCCATCGAATTTTTGTATTATTATTAAAAATGATTATTATTATCGTCGTTATTATCGTCGTTCTAGTTTTATCTTATTATTATTATTATTATTATCTTTATCAATAAAAGGATTTATCATTAAAAAAAATTGTTATTTTTTATTATTATTACTATCGTTATTATCGTTAAAGTTATAATTAGTATTATTATTATTATTATCCAATTATTATTATTATTATTATTATTATTGGTATTATTATTATTATTATCATTATTAATATATATATATCATTATTTAAAAATGGTTATTGTTATTGTTAATATTATTATTACTATATTATCATTAAGATAATTATTAGTATTATCGTTAATAATGTTATAGTAACTATCATTATTAATATTAGTGTAATTAAAACAAATATTTGTAACACCTAATTATTCTGATTACTATTATTATCATTATTACGAACACGATATAAAAGACGATTAAAAGCAATTAAACGAAACGATTAGGAAATAATGGGTAAGAGTATCATGATGAAATTAAAATATTATAAGATATTGATTTAGATAAAATTATCGTTCTTATTATTTTTATCATTACTATTATTATTAAAATTATCGTTAGTATTAAAACTATCATTTTAACAAAAATTATCATTTTAATAGAAATGTCATTGTTACTATAAAATATCATTATTATTATTATTTTAAATAGAATTATTATTTTAAAGATAATATTAAAAATTATCGTAAATATTAAAGTTATCATAATTAGAATTATCGTTTATCATAATGTCATCTTAGTAATTATAAATATTGATATTTTTATAATAATAATTATTATTACAAAATAATACAACTTTTACTTACTATCATTATAGATATTATTTTATCAAATAAATATTTGATACAAACATATTTTACTACGTGTAATAACTTACTTTAATAATACCTATCATATTATCTTTATAATATTAAATGAACCCTATTTTATTACTTAATATATATAAAAGTATATTTTATTATATAAATATAATATAAAATTTTATTTATTAATAAATAAATTATATTATTTACTCTAATAAATCTTTTAAAAATATTTAAAAATATAAAACGACGATATTTAAACTATATATTAATCATGTATAGATTTTTGGAAATTATTTTGAGTCAAATTTACTTTTGTTGACTTTTGCATATTAGTCTCGAGCATTAGGATTGTGGTACACTATGACTTGACCTAATTTGTTAGACAAATATTGACCAACACATAAATATATATAATTAATTTAGGTTCGTGAATCCGATGCCAACCTTGCACTTGTTCAATGACGTTATATGTATTTTTACTACGAAATACAGTATGGTGAGTTTCATTTGCCTTTTTACCCTTTATATTTTTGGGACTGAGAATACATGCGCTTTTATAAATGTTTGACGAAATAGACACAAGTAATTGAAACTACATTCTATGGTTGAATTATCGAAATTGAATATGCCACTTTTTATTAAAGTCTGGTAATCTAAGAATTAGGGAACAGACACCCTAATTGACGCGAATCCTAAAGATACATCTATTGGGCCTAACAAACCCCATCCAAAGTACCGGATGCTTTAGTACTTCGAAATTATATCATGTCCGAAGGAGGATCCAGGAATGCTAGGGGATATTCTTATATGTATCTAGTTAATGTCGGTTACCAGGTGTTCACCATATGAATGATTATTTTTTGTCTCTATGCATGGGACGTATATTTATGAGAACTGGAAATGAAATTCTTGTGGTCTATTAAAATGATAGAAATAAATGATTATGATAAACTAATGAACTCACCAACCTTTTGGTTGACACTTTAAAGCATGTTTATTCTCAGGTGTTAAAGAAATCTTCCGCTGTGCATTTGCTCATTTTAAAGATATTACTTGGAGTCTTTCATAGCATATTTCGAAGAACGTTGCATTCGAGTCATTGAGTTCATCAAAGATTATTATTAAATCAATTTATAGTTGGATAGTGAATATTATGAAATGGTATGTATGCCTGTCAATTTTTGATGTAAAGAAAGATTGTCTTTTAAAAACGAATGCAATGTTTGTAAAATGTATCATATAGAGGTCAAATACCTCGCAATGTAATCAACTATTGTGAATCGTTTATAATGTATATGAACGGGTTCTTTCATCATGATTATATACTACATCAAATTCTAGATTTTATTTATCCGCTCGTTCCGACCGACAATCATCCTGGAATAATAGAAGAAGTCAACGAACTTCGCGCTCAGGTAGTGGCTTTGGAGAATATGGTGCAGAGATTACAAACACCAGCAGCATAACCAGTACCACCATCATCAACGCCAACAGTACCATTACCACCTCCAACCACAACCACGTTGTAAACCTCAACTTCACAATCTGTCCCACTAGTATCAACGTCATACGCACCATAGATACCAAGGAGTACCAACAACAATAACTGACGAAGTATTAATTCATAATTTCATTGGAGAAACATTCCGCGGCGATTATATAATCTCTAAAGTCTTAGAGATTATCTAATCTAGCCCTAACCATAAATCAGTTAAGCGAACTAAAATGATAGAAGGAAGAGTAGAAACCCTGAAAAAAATGGTGTGTGATTAACAAGTTAAACTTGTTTTACCAACAGCATCAACAGTACCGTCAACGTCACCAGCATCGTCAGTACAGTCAACATCAGAATCAACAACACCTATAATATCACAAACTCCGTTAGTTCAAGAATCACCGTGGACATCATTACGAATCAATAACGTGTATATTGTATCAACAAGTTATGAAGAATTAACTCATTTCCTCTGAAGAAATTATATATATATTTTATATATATATATTTTGAAATAAAAAATAAATCTTTTCGTGCTAAGCTATTGTGTGTGAATCTTAACTACTCGATTAATTCATATTACAAATATGCAATAATGTACGTCCCTCGCCCGTGACTTAACCATCGTTAACTACAATCTATGTCTCAATTCAACAACTTCCAATTCCTAATAAATCAAGTATATATTTGATTTTACACTTCATCATTGATGTAACCGAAACTTTTCAGATAACATCATTCGTACTTTGCGAAGTTCACAAGACTTTAACGAAAACCAACATCACATCTCAACAAATAACGAAGTATTGATTCATAATTTCAATATTATTGAAGAAATACTTATGTAACCTCTAAAGCCTTCAAGGAATTATTCAATTCTAGTTCCAACCGTAAATCGAATGAGTTTAATTTAGTATTAACTCATTAAAATCTATGTTACATCTGAGGAGAATATATACATATATATTTTCATAAAGACTGTAATAAAATTCTTATGTACAAAATATTAATTGTGAAAATTTTTTAACGGGTAGGTAATACCCGAGAGATATATATAAATTCACAATTAATATGTTACATTCTTCGAATCAGATTAAGTAAATTATCAATTATACTTCCTACTTACACAATAATATACATTCTTTCATAGAAATCAAAACAATCATACTCATTCAAACCCAATTACATATTCTGATTTTAAAATCTCAGAATTTAATTCGAGATATAACCGGTACCATCACTTTTAGATTCCTACATCTTTCAAAGCTATACTTTGACTACAAAAGTGTGTTAGAACATCAAATGTATACAAACAATTACAATCTGTGTTCAAACCCTTCGAAAATCTCTGAAGACACTTCAAATAATGAGCAATCGAGATGATGATCCAACCACATATTACCCACAGTTATGTACTTAAAAAGCTCTCGAAACCAAAGTCATAATTCAACACATATCTGTGTCAGATCTTTTGGCATTTATTAGCAAAAATAACCTTGCAATTCCTTTGCAAAGTAGCAAATTATATCACAGCTCCAGCAAGACAACTTCGATTTTTCATTCGGATTAGCCTTATCATAATTTTGATATATGTGATTACCCTTTTGTTACCGGAGAACCTTTCATATTCCACCACATTAGCAATAAACTTACCAACAACTTCACTGATCTTGGGCATTCCGAAGAATCTTTATATTTATCGAAACCTCATCATTTACTCATCTGCCTCTTGTAACGAGAATTACCATACGAATCATTGGGAATTAGCAATCAGTATTTTGAAATCTCACAGCATGTTGACGCCAACAGTTATACATAACGTCTATTTCCAAGGCTTACATACTTCGAATGTGAAGTTTCTGAAAAACACTCTGAATCGCGAACTAGTTCTCGAAATGCTGATGAAGCAACAAAAACTGTAAACGACCTTAGCAATAAAAAGTTTGATGATAAAGATTAGTGTATTAACAAAGCTCAGAAATAGAGAAGTTTTGGAACTGGAAAACGGATTGAGCAAAGTATGAACGAGGCTGTGGACAAATCATAAAGACTGAACCTGCCTTCAAAGAATCCAAATGATTCAGTGTCTGCTGAAGTCATTAACGAAAACCTTGCTCCTGACACTAAACTCTTACAGACAATATTCTTCATCATCCTCTGATATTAGAAATTCTAAGATATCATCGTATCTTTCATTATAAATATCCTCCATATTTCTGAAGATATTTCCATAACTATTCTTATCTGGAATCATTTATCTCTTTGCGCTATCTGTATTACATCAAAAAGGAAACTGTTTAGTTGCTATACTCTGTAAACCTTTGAGTTTAAAATATGAATGTTTTTGAAGTAGTGTTGGAAACTGAAGCATGAGTTAGTATAATATAATGACACTTGATCAACGTGATTATATTACAGTAATTCATGCTGAGTTTCTAAATGGAACGTGATGATTCACAGATCATAACATCATCATGTGCCATATTATACGACTCTTGTATTCTATTTAACCTCTAAAATATCAAGAAAATATTTCTTGATGATTCGGCCTTTTCCAAGGTATTCTAGTAATTTGACAAGTTAAGTTCGTGCCATCACAATTTCCTTCCTAGAACATTAACAATGTTCATTCCGAAATTCGTATCTGTGAATTCTGGACCATTACAAGCGGTGCTTAATCGCAAGAAGAAGAAACGAAAGGACAAAACTCCGAAATAGAAATTGGGGTATAAATTGCAGTAAATAAAAGAGAGATTAACTGTGGATGACGATGATTATAGAAGATAGAAATAGAGACTTTGAAATATAAGGGAAGATATAAAGCCCAACGACAAACCAAAAATTATAAACCATATATATCGATGCATATAGCAATATAAAAACACGGGAGAACTAGAAACACTATAAACCCAAGAGTATAGTACAAGTAAATAGATTCTTTCGGCGGTAGATGAAAAAAGAAGAATGACCGATATGAAAGTTATAAGTATATCGAGAATCAGAACTGGATGGAGCATATTGATGAACACTTTAAAATATGAGTTGAGGGGGAAAGAATAGAAGGTGATGAAACATGACTAGGAACTTAGAAATCAACAGATTTAACTCATACAATGACGGAATAAGTGAATCAAACCCTCTAGTAAATAGGTTAAGCTTTTTGGGATTAATTTAGTCATACCATAACTAAATCAAGTGTGATTAGATCAACACCTAGAGCTATTATTCACCACCTGGGTGATTTGGGTTGAGAGAGAATCGGAGGAGCTCACCAGATCTGAGTGTGTGTAACAAATGAGAGGCTTAACCTAAAATGATGAACATAAGACTTTATATACCCCTGCTATTGACTCACCCGTACGATTCATCCATCACACATACGAGTTGGCTTCATCAGCCGTACGGGTGATCACTCACTCGTGTCTTCTCATTTAGGTTGTAATTGTGACTTAGCTCAGTATCAATCGTGCGTATGAGCCTATCAGCCGTACGAGTGAGGCTTCACTCGGATGTCTGACTAAGTCTAACATAGTCAAGCATCTAAATCTCGTTCCTGTAGTTGCTGTAACCATATACAAACACGGATAGGATAATAACGAACGATCATGGTGGCCTGTAAACTGTTGTACCTGCAATAGACGTGGGTAGATGTCTAGGGACTTGCATAAAATGCATCAACAGAAGGTGTGAATTGTAAGAAAACGAAGGAGGTGAATTTATAAGAAAATCTCCGACAGAACAATTAAAATGGACTATCGCATTTAAAGCGGATCCAAATTCCTTTTGTTACCGGAGAATCAAATCTTATTACAAAGATTTTCTTCAAATCCCTTGAAATCTGGAAATCAATCATATCTACGTCAAATGATAAGATGAATCTACACTTACTCATTTCACTCTTCTATGTTAGCTTCATTCGTACTTTTCATATAAATGGATTGTTTATCCAAATTATTCGCTGATAATAAAACTCTAATTTTCAGCCTGTATGCATCATGAAAACATACTTATTATCATTCACGACCTTTCCACTCAAATTTCGGGACGAAATTTCTTTAACGGGTAGGTACTGTGACAACCCGGAAATTTCCAACCAAATTTAAACTTTATCTTTATATTATTCCGACACGATAAGCAAAGTTTGTTAAGTTAAATCTCAAGAATTTTAAATTGTGTTCATACATTCATTATAACCTCGACCAAATTCCGACGATCCGTTATATATAAATAAATATGTATATATATGTATATATATATTATAACTTGAGAATATTAATAAAGTATTAAACGTATAATACTTTACATGAACGTATTTGTTTCAATATGTTTATCGATGGAATTAGAAGATAATATCAAATGATTGATTTATCAGATACATTATGATATGATTACGGGTCTATGTTATGAGGTCCACTGTGATTTAAGAAATCTATTCTTTTTGACAACATTCGGAAAATGGTAAAGTGATTTATAAGTAAGAACGTGAAGTGTAAATAACTTAGATGTTGGATATCGACAAGTTAAGTAACTCGACATTTTTCATTAAGATGATTTCATACGTTTATTTAACCTTTGAACTTTATCCCATGCTTCACCAACAAACTATAATTTAAAAACTTGAAATCTATTATGAATATATATGATTCTACTTTTCTAAAACATTTTATGATATAACGATTTCCATTATTTTAACCTTTAAACAAAATGATTCTTAAAAATATATTTGGTTTTGGAAAACAAAATTATTATATTTATTTGATTTAGTTTCAAACGTACAAAAACGTTTTCAGTTTAAAAAGAACTTTATTATTAAAATGTATATAACTTTTATAAATATCTAGAACCACTTTTGACAACTCATTACATAACCAGTATGATAAAGATAACGATATTTATATTTTATTTTATTAAATATATATAACGATTTAAATTAATATTATATATATTTATACGCGTATTATACGTACATAGTTTTATACTTTTACTATACTTAAACTTTACCTTTACTTTATTTTTACTTTACTTTAACTTTAATAATTCACTTTAATAATTCATACTTTAATAATTCACTTTAATAATTCATACTTTAATAATTCACTTTAATAATTCATACTTTAATAATTCACTTTAATAATTCATACTTTAATAATTCACTTTAATAATTCATACTTTAATAATTCACTTTAATAATTCAAAAATCTATTATAAATAGAATTCAATAGGTTTCATTATTTCATAGAAACTTGAAAATATTTTTCTCTAAACTCTCTCAATCGATTTACATATATATATTTACTCCGTATTATTTCAAGATATTATTAGTATACATAAAATATTACGTCAGAGTGCTGTCCGAGTGATTTTAAAATTGTTTTTCGAGTGGGATTGGATTAAGGAAATTATGGGTTATAGCTATGGAGGTGATTGGGTATGGTTCATGGGTATGCTCGTGTGGTCAATATAGTGTTTATCATCTCCGTTGCGTCTACGTACCTTTCCTGCAATATTGAATCTCAATATTGATATGTGAATACTCATAATTTAACTTTTACATACTAATAGTGTATCCTTGACTAGTGCTCGAGTATATAGGATTATGCATATTTGTACTTTTGATATTGCCTTTAGTTAGGTTATGTTGAATCCTGAATTAGTTATATATGCGACTGAGATAAGGTATAAGATATGCATGTCGTTAGAAAGCTAACGAAAAATTAAGAACTTTTCATTTAGATATCGAATGATTTCGATGAACGGATTTGAAGTTATAGTCCATCGAATTTTTGTATTATTATTAAAAATGATTATTATTATCGTCGTTATTATCGTCGTTCTAGTTTTATCTTATTATTATTGTTATTATTATCTTTATCAATAAAAGGATTTATCATTAAAAAAAATTGTTATTTTTTATTATTATTACTATCGTTATTATCGTTAAAGTTATAATTAGTATTATTATTATTATTATCCAATTATTATTATTATTATTATTATTATTATTATTATTGGTATTATTATTATTATTATCATTATTAATATATATATCATTATTTAAAAATGGTTATTGTTAATGTTAATATTATTATTACTATATTATCATTAAGATAATTATTAGTATTATCGTTAATAATGTTATAGTAACTATCATTATTAATATTAGTGTAATTAAAAAAAATATTTGTAACACCTAATTATTCTGATTACTATTATTATCATTATTACGAACACGATATAAAAGACGAGTAAAAGCAATTAAACGAAACGATTAGGAAATAATGGGTAAGAGTATCATGATGAAATTAAAATATTATAAGATATTGATTTAGATAAAATTATCGTTCTTATTATTTTTATCATTACTATTATTATTAAAATTATTGTTAGTATTAAAACTATCATTTTAACAAAAATTATCATTTTAATAGAAATGTCATTGTTACTATAAAATATCATTATTATTATTATTTTAAATAGAATTATTATTTTAAAGATAATATTAAAAATTATCGTAAATATTAAAGTTATCATAATTAGAATTATCGTTTATCATAATGTCATCTTAGTAATTATAAATATTGATATTTTTATAATAATAATTATTATTACAAAATAATACAACTTTTACTTACTATCATTATAGATATTATTTTATCAAATAAATATTTGATACAAACATATTTTACTACGTGTAATAACTTACTTTAATAATACCTATCATATTATCTTTATAATATTAAATGAACCCTATTTTATTACTTAATATATATAAAAGTATATTTTATTATATAAATATAATATAAAATTTTATTTATTAATAAATAAATTATATTATTTACTCTAATAAATCTTTTAAAAATATTTAAAAATATAAAACGACGATATTTAAACTATATATTAATCATGTATAGATTTTTGGAAATTATTTTGAGTCAAATTTACTTTTGTTGACTTTTGCATATTAGTCTCGAGCATTAGGATTGTGGTACACTATGACTTGACCTAATTTGTTAGACAAATATTGACCAACACATAAATATATATAATTAATTTAGGTTCGTGAATCCGAGGCCAACCTTGCACTTGTTCAATGACGTTATATGTATTTTTACTACGAAATACAGTATGGTGAGTTTCATTTCCCTTTTTACCCTTTATATTTTTGGGACTGAGAATACATGCGCTTTTATAAATGTTTGACGAAATAGACACAAGTAATTAAAACTACATTCTATGGTTGAATTATCGAAATTGAATATGCCCCTTTTTATTAAAGTCTGGTAATCTAAGAATTAGGGAACAGACACCCTAATTGACGTGAATTCTAAAGATAGATCTATTAGGCCTAACAAACCCCATCCAAAGTACCGGATGCTTTAGTACTTCGAAATTATATCATGTCCGAAGGAGGATCCAGGAATGATAGGGGATATTCTTATATGTATCTAGTTAATGTCGGTTACCAGGTGTTCACCATATGAATGATTATTTTTTGTCTCTATGCATGGGACGTATATTTATGAGAACTGGAAATGAAATTCTTGTGGTCTATTAAAATGATGGAAATAAATGATTATGATAAACTAATGAACTCACCAACCTTTTGGTTGACACTTTAAAGCATGTTTATTCTCAGGTGTTAAAGAAATCTTTCGCTGTGCATTTGCTCATTTTAAAGATATTACTTGGAGTCTTTCATAGCATATTTCGAAGAACGTTGCATTCGAGTCATTGAGTTCATCAAAGATTATTATTAAATCAATTTATAGTTGGATAGTGAATATTATGAAATGGTATGTATGCCTGTCAATTTTTGATGTAAAGAAAGATTGTCTTTTAAAAACGAATGCAATGTTTGTAAAATGTATCATATAGAGGTCAAATACCTCGCAATGTAATCAACTATTGTGAATCGTTTATAATGTATATGAACGGGTTCTTTCAGTTGATGTTGTTGAAGCTGGTACATTTTGCACCATATTTTCCAAGGCTACAACTCGGGCACGAAACTCATTGACTTTATTACTCCGGGATGATTGTCGGTATGAACGAGCGAATGAATAAGGTTTTGAATCTGACTTGTGATATAGTCGTGGTGAGATACTCTGGAAATGAGAGAGAAAATGGTGTTATGAACAGGTTCTCCGGTAAGTGCTTCAGGTTCTTCATCAAGAGGTGAATTCGGTTAGTGGAAGGGATCGCCTTCTGCGCTTCTCCATTGATTAAGTCGACTACGAACCCATCAGATGAATTGGGGATGGCTGATTGGTTGATTCATTCCGGTGACACTGTTTTCGGAGCTTGAGTGAAACTCTATGTCAGAATAGCTGTCGGAATAACTATCGGAATAGTTATCGGAATCTAAGGGACTCGAACTGGTTGAGGGACTCATCTCGTACGATCAGATGAAGGATTTTCGATAAGGAATAGAATAGGATGTAGATTAGTACCCTGCAATACATAATTTACATATGCATATATAATACTAAAATCCCATAAGTTACGGAGGAAACTACGGAAGCTGTCAGGCAAAGGTAACAATAACAGATACGCTAAGATATGAATTTATTTATACACTGTCTATGCAATAGAGGCAGTAAGACGTGTCTAAACTTTAAGGATGATAAGCAAATAATTTTCGACACTAATGATAAGTAAAACTTTTGACATGCAGACACTGACGAAGTCCAGACTCACTAATGCATCCTAACGACTTATCAGTTATACACACAAATGAAGACCTGGTTAGCTAAGACCACCGCTCTGATACCAACTGTAGAGACCCGTCCTAATCTATCTGGACGTAGTCCATATCGATTATAAACGATTCACAATAGTTGATTTCATTACTAGGTACTTGACCTCTATATGATACATTTTACAAACAGATCATTCGTTTTTAAAAAGACAAACTTTTAATACATTGAAAGTTGAAGGCATGCATACCATTTCATAATATATCTAAACTATAAATGACTTGATAATAATCTTGATGAACTCGACGACTCGAATGCAACGTCTTTTGAAATATGTTATGAATGACTCCAAGTAATGTCTCTAAAATGAGCAAATGCACAGCGGAAGATTTCTTTCATACCTGAGAATAAACATGCTTTAAAGTGTCAACCAAAAGGTTGGTGAGTTCATTAGTTTATCATAAACATTCATTTCCATCATTTTAATAGACCACAAGATTTTCATTTCTCATAAATATACGTCCCATGCATAGAGACAAAAATAATCATTCATATGGTGAACACCTGTAACCGACCTTAACAAGATGCATATAGAATACCCCCATCATTCTGGGACACCCATCGAACATGATAAAATCGAAGTACTAAAGCATTCCAAATTCCAGAATGGGGCTTGTTGGGCCCAATAGATTTATAAAACATTTTATAAAATTATTCTACATTGAGGTATAACAAAAATATTTAATGATACAACTCAGCTTAGAATTTAAAATCAATGCTAAACAGCATAGAATAATCCATGCTAAACAGCATATAGTAATCTATAGTTCTATTCCACAGCCTGAGGTGTAACCAAAAATATTTGTTGATACAACTCTACATAGAATTTTGTTTTTGACGAACTATTTTGTAAATAAAAAAGCTCATTTATTCATCCCAAAACATTTAAAGAGTTTTAAAAATGGGATTAGTTTTTGTGTCTATTTCGTCAAACATTTATAAAACAGCGCATGTATTCTCAGCCCAAAAATATATAATGCAAAAGCAATTAAAAAGGGAGCAAATGAAACTCACCATACTGTATTTTGTAGTAAAAATACATATGACTATATTGAACAAGTTTAGGTTTGGCCTCCGATTCACGAACCTATATCATTCATATATATATTAAAATATATAATCGTAATTGAACAAGTTTATATATAATTTATTATTTATTTGGATTAATATTTATATAAAATTTAATTAATACTTATAATATATTATATTACTTATTTGATATATAAATTAATTAACGTTATATCAATATAAATGATATAATATTAGTTAAACACAATATTAAGTAATATTAGTATAATTTTGTAATAATTATATTTTTGTACAAATTTCTTTTGTTTGCAATTTAATAGTTTCCAAAATAAAAATAATAATAATAGTTATAATACTAATATAACTAATGATGGTGATAATAATATCTTTAATAAAAATGATAATAATGATAAGATAAAAATGATAATTTTTATTGAAATACTATTTTGGATAATAACGGTAATTTTAACAATAATAGTTTTAATAGTAATTTTAGTAATCATACTAAAACCTATTTTAATGTTTAAATGATAATTCTCATAATGATAATTTGTGATATTAGTAGTAATAATGATAATACCTATTTTAGTAAAAGTGACAGATTTCATATATTGATACCTTTCATACTGATAATACTAACTATACAAATAACACTAATAATAATAATTATAATTCTTGTAATAATAATAATAACTAATAATGATAATCATAACAATAATTCTAAGGTTCATCATACTTAATAATAATACTAGCAAGTATTAATTATAATAACAATAATAACAATAACAAAAATAATATTAACAATTAATAGTAACTAGAGCTGGATCGGCCCGCGCGATGCGGCGAGACCTTTCATTTTGCATATTCATATTTAATGTAGCGTTATGTATTTACAAAATTAAAAACGCGTTGTTGTGGGTGTGTTTGGATACACGTGGGTAGTACCTAGTATATACTTAATGACGTGCGTTTTTTTGACGCCAGGAAAATTGCGTAAAAAAGGGGGACGAAACCATCGATATGATGTAGTTAGTTTGGGTTGTTTATCATACGTGTATACATACGTACGACAAATAGCCCGAAATATTTAGTGTTTTTCAGAAAGTGTCCGTTTCACGTGTAGTTAGTTGCGTTGCTTTCGTGAAATTATTTCGAGTTGAACGGTGATGTCGGAGAAATTTAACTCTTGGTGAGCGAAAAGTTACGGCTCGTTTAAAATTTTGGTGAAGTTTGTTTTAGTTTTTCTAATAAAATAGTTTTTTTACATTTTTTACCCTTAAAAATTTACACATTGAACATAGTTTAGGGAGGTGTTTTGAATTTTTTTTGTTGTAGTTTCATAGATATCAAACGACCAATTTCTGTTGGTCTTTTAGTATGTATAGAAAATTATAGTAATAAAAATAAGTTTTAAAATGGAGAACTACCTAAAAAAACTCATTTTAAAAAGAAGATGCCCTGAACCGGGCTTGAACCCGCAACCCCTCGTTCGCACACATCACTCCTTAACCATGGCTCCGTAATTGTTTTTTTGATTTGAATGCCAACCCAGTTTATATAACCCGTCCTCTGCTTGTACCAACTTCTTCTTCTAAAACTTATACAACCCAAATCAATTCACAACCAAAAATCGAGTTACCCAGTTAAGTATGGGTTTTAAAATCGAAACCCAGAATCATTTATTTGTAATTAATTGAAAAGAAAAAATTATAAATATAGATAAAGGATGCTGCTGTTCGACGGTGGTGATAACAAAAAAAAATTTGATTTTGGATTGTATAACGTTTTACACAATTGTTACAACATGAAGTATGTTAGAAATCATTTATGAAAACTTTCGAAATCCTCAATTTGACTTGAAACATAACAGAAATCTCGAATTTAATTGAAGAATAATGTTTGACTTTTTTTCAAATTAAATGTTTGACTCGAAATTAGAACTCGATATGATAAATTAGACTTTAAGACTTTGCAGATAGTTCGAATTAGAGATTATAAACACATCTGCATTACTAATTTTTGAAATTTCATTCAAATTTGGGATTTTTGAATTTAAGTACACAAACAGAGGTATACGACGGGTTATATGAGTTTTCTATTTAATTTGATAATTTTTGCAGTAGATAATTGTAGTGTACCGTTGATAATTGATGAAGAAAGGGTGAAAAACTTGTATTGATCGATGTAAACACTGAATTGGTGTAGGCATAGTTCTTTATCAAGAACAGAGAAGTAATAAAAAAATATGTATCAGATATCCACTTGTGATTTGCAACAGACAATTAACATCATATAATTGAGATCGACAATTCCATTTAGAAGAAAACAAAAAAAATAAAAGGGCAGTAAGTTGATAGATAACAAACTCGTATTCTTTTTCTATATTTTTTTAAAAAAAATAATTGATATTATTAATTAATAGATATTCTAACTAATAATAATTATAATAATAATATTATTATTATTGAAAAATACTAATAATAATTATATATTAATAAATAATAATGATACTAATGATAATAAAATGATAATGGTTTGTATTATTTTCTAATAAATATAACTATACTAATACTAATAACAATGGTAATATTAATGGTATTAATTGTAGTAATATTTATGAAGATAGTATTAATAATAATAATAATAATTAAGATTATAATTTCTATCATTCTTATATTAATATTTATGTTTATCATCTTTATTATTTTTTTTATTTTTTTTATTTTTTTATTAATCATAACTTTTTACTTATATATATATGTAACAATAATATTGATATTATTATTAATACTGATATTAATATTAATCATAATATTTGATGTACTAATAATATTACTATTATATTTTCAATCTGCATTTAACATACTATTATTATATATTATTAATTATGTATATTTTTACTAATTGTATGACATATAATGGTCAAACTTTTTATTTATCTTCCAATATACATATCATAATGATTATGTACACTTATATATTTAGTTTTATTTTAATAATCACTTTATTACTTTGTATATTATTTTACGTATTCAATTCCAATGATTCAATTGTATCTTATCATCTCAAATTATTATATATATACTATTATTTATATTTACCTATATATATGTATAAACATATTTATTTACAATATTTGTTCGTGAATCATCGGGAATAGTCAAAGGTCAAATGCATTTATGTAACTGTTCCAAAGTTTTCGAGACTTAACATTACAGACTTTGCTTATCGTATCGAAATCATATAAAGATTAAGTTTAAATTTAGTCGAAAATTCCCAGGTCGTCACACGACATGACACCCGTAACCTGCAATTTCTTTCTTTTGCGATTAATCGAGGCATGGAAAAACTTAGAATTATCATCCCCCAGCCCGTGAGAGAGCTTTTTATTTTTTGACCCGATTAATGGAATCCAAATGTTCAAAAGCCACCAGGTCCTTTAGAGCTGCAGCCCTAGCAGCAGAAAGAGATAAGATATCTCCACCTGCATCGATCTTGATGTCAATGTTAGCAAGTTTGCAACAAATGTCTGCTCTTTCCTTGCCCGATTTACTTTTTTACTCTTTAGCCCATATTTTAAGGGCCTCTTTGACCTGTTTAAGCTTGTCTTTGAATCTAATTTGAGGATTGCTACTCCACCTTATATTCTTATCGTTCCATACTTTGGTCACCACGTCATCTAACCTATCTACTTTAAACCACGAATGAAAGAGTTTAAAAGGGATTGGACCGTAGTCGATAAAATCGTTCCTAAGAAGAATCGGGCAGTGATCAGACCATAACTTAGTAAGAATAATCCCTGCAATATATCAGGAAACATGCCAAGCACACCGTTCGAAATCAAAAATCTATCGATTAAAGAAAGTTGAGTGAATGTTTTATTATACCGAGTAAAAGCCTTGCCACCCAGCTGGATATCTAACAAATCACATGAAGCAATAAATTCATTAAAATCGTTTGCTTCCGTGGTGGAGAAATGAACCCCATATTTTTCATGTTGAAACCGAACGGGATTAAAATCACCAAAAATAATGTAATCTCCTGCATTACTTTTCATGAAAGCAGTAATATAATCCCATGTACACTTTTTCAGTCTCCTACTTTGAGGAGCGCAAACATTAATTAAAAAACACGTATTAGAATAGTCTACAAAGTGACCTTCAACAATCAGCAAATTTTTTAAGGAGATAATTTTGTTACTCGAAAAAGTACTCAGGTCCCAAACCGTGAGAATGCCACCCGAGCGACCCTGAGAACTAGACGTTGCAAAGTCAAAGTGGTGATTACCCCGCATGGTTTTGACTGCCATATGGTTAATAGAGACCGATTTTGTTTCTTGTAAACCAAGAATAGTAACACAATGTTCCGTACATAATCTATTTACCCATTTTTGTTTATTCGATGCTAACATCCCCCCTCCAATATTTAACGACATTAGATTCATAACACTGTTTTAAATCCACCCATACTAACGACTACCTTTTGAAACGCATCAGAGGTACCATTCAGGTCGTATCCGAAAATGTCACTAACCTTTATCATATTATCAACACAATTTTTAGCAGGGGACAGCTGCTGTTTCGAGTAGAAGATGCCCTGCCCCCACTATAACCTGGAGGTTTTGTGAATGTTGAATTGTTAGAATGAGATACATTCTGAGTAAATTTGCTTTTCTGAGTAAATTTGCTTTCTCCTCCATTTTGTGCCTTATTCCCCTCTTCACTTACTATATTCTGATCCACTTCTTTACTTACTTCGTTTACACTTTTCTGTTCATCATTATTCACTTCGATGCCCTCGACCATGAATATCGCGGCGTGTGTGCTCCACCAATTGAGCCAACACACCCGCACACGCCATCTAACCCTTGTGTGCTCCACCACGTGTTGGTGGCGTGCACCAAGTGAGCACCGAAGAAATCCATTGCGTGCTGCATTTTAACACATCACAGAACACGCCACTTAACACTCCACCCCATTACACAGCAGTCTAGCAACACGTTCATCAAGCACCTCACCCCCACCCAGCAAAACGCCAAGTCGCCCATCAGGGATAAATATGGTCTAATTGTTGATTCAAACAGATGCATTAACTCAAACGGCTATAATTTTAAACGGATATATTTTCAAACGGATATATTCTACCTCTATATATACAACCCCTCATTTCTCATCAAATCACACCTCCTTCTACTACTTCTCTACTACTTATTTTCCTAAACAACTAAACATTCCAGTTCAAAATGAGTCGCGCCGCTGTTGTGCTTGAGGTTAACTTCGGTGGTAAATTTGATCGTAAGGACAAGAGTTACTCTAGTGGTGAACAGAGGGAGTATTCTTTGAATGTCCGCAACTATCAGTTATCCAATCTGCTGGCATTTCTTAAGGAAGACATACCTGTTGAACACAAACAAGTATGGTTTTTCAAAGACGCTAACCTTCTAACGACAGTTCTTAACGATGATGAAGATTGGAATACTCTGGTTGGTCTAGCAGTGACAAGCAATTAAAAAATCAAGGTGTATATCGAATTCAAGGATGACAACGACAGTAGTGGCTGATCTAGGATTACTAGTCACTGGTGTCACATGTTAAAACTCCGGAAAAAATTCTACTAGATGTCTTATTTCAATGGTGTCACTTAAAGAAATGTACATTATCCAGTGGTGTCAATAGATAAAACCCAAAAAAAAAAAAAAAAATCCCCTACATCGCGTATTTCAGTGGTATCCCGTGCAACCAGTGGGCCTAAAGTAGATCCGCCCCTGAAAGCGAGTATATAGTGCATGATAATGATGAGGAGTATGTACCCTTCGGGCCACAATACGACAGTGACGGCAAGTTTTATTCTGATGATTCTGATAATTTCTAAAAACGTTGTCATTGTTTTAAATGTTTAGTTTAATTATCATATTATGTTTAGTTTCATTATTTTTACTAAAAAATTATAATCGTGTTTGTGTTATTAATAAAAGCGTTGTTAAAAAGTATTATACTGTGTCAATAATAATAATAATAATAAAAATAATAATATGAATTGTCACCGACTTGTGAATCACTTCCCGACATATGGTGTCACCGACTTGTGAATCACAATTAGGTGTCACCGACTTGTGAATCACCTATCGAGACACTACCGACTTGTATTTCTCATCCCATCATACCAACAAATAAGTCAACGACTTGTGACACATACCAACATAATACTCACGATGTGGCACCGAAGACCCACATCGCACACGAGTAAATAAACTACATACATACATGTATAAATATTCCACTCACCTCGATTACTTGAAGAAGCGTAACTCGCAAACTTGAACTTCTTCCACCGACTTCACGTATATCACCTACGCAAATCATACATGAAAATAAGCTACAACTTAAGCTTATTCGACTTAAAACATCACAAGTGTAATTTCGACTATTTACACTTGACCAACTTTGACTAAGTCAAATCTCTCCCGAACTTCTCATAATCACAATCAACTTGTGATTATGTTCCAATAGCATCTTTTAAATAAGGTTTGATTAACCAATCTCCCATTTGGACACACGACCCGCCCAAATTGACCTAAAGTGTAATTTACACCTTTTTGCACTTTTAACGATACTCGAAAGTTCAAAACTAACGAGACCACTTCCCGAGTTCCCGAAATACCTAAATACACCTCTTTTAGTCTTTGAACACATTTTAATTTGACATTTACACAAAATCCCATTTTGACCTAAAATCGAGTCAAAACACTCATTTTACATACTTACACTTCAAATCACTTTCAACATAAGTTAATTGGTGATTTAAACTCCTAAACATGTTTACCAACTCACCAATTTCATCATCCAACCCTAAACCCACTAAAATGGTTTTCCTCACCATTTACTAGTTCCAATCTTCAATTTAACACTAGTGGGGTTTTGCTCAAGATCATACAATCAAAAGCCTTAAGTATAAACATGAACACAAAAATGAAATTCGGAGTTTGGACTTACCACTAGTATCTACTTGTAGCTACGAACGAGGAGAACGACTTTCCTTCACGCACCAAGAATCGAATCACAAATCTTCATCTTCAAATCTCACTTTGAATCTAAGAGGGTTTTGGGATTTGAGAGAAAAGAGAGAAAGAAAAGAGAAAAGAAATAAAGAAAAAGAGATAAGTGGCTGGGATTTAGAGCCACAATTTGATCCACACGCAAAAAGACAAAAATACCTTCGACTTACCCTTTTTAAAACTAAAAATCGGATCAGACCTGCAGGCAGGTCGCGGCGCGACCCAGGTGCTCCGCGGCGCGACCCAGGTGCTCCGCGGCGCGGTTTTTGAGGTAAAACTTCGAACTGATTAAGTGCCCTCCTGATCTTGATTTTCTTGCATTCTCGCAGCGCGGAGGTCCCCCATTGCGGCGCGGACCAACACGTATTTTGCCCAATTTTCGGTTAACTAAGTCCAAGACTCGTAGCATGACTCGTACCCTTCATACTCGCTTCGTATATACACTTAAACACAACTACAATAACATGTTCGGTCCTATATCTTACATACACTACGCACGCCTTCATACCATGCATACATTTCCATACATATATAACTCCATGCACATGCATATATATATATATATATATATATATATATATATATATATATATATATATATATATATATATATATATATACATACATACATACATATATATACATACATATATATACGAAGACGCTACATTCTTTTATCACACATGTCGTACCAATCTTCTATATATATATATATATATATATATATATATATATATATATATATATATATATATATATATATATATATATATATATATATATATATATATATATATATATATATATCAATATATACATCTATTATCTTCGTGTACATATTTACATATATAAATATACTCGATACGTGCACTTTACGCCCGAGATAATTATTCGAAATATCCGGGTCTTACAACTCTCCCCCACTTAAACTCGATCACTTCCTCGTGATCTTCGTCACTTACCCAACTGGACCTACACTCCACGGTCCTTCCACTTACTTCCAACTTCGAAGTCTAACTAATTTTCCAAGAATCCAAAAATTTTACACAACTCCTCTAGCGACTTTGCCCACTAAGTTGCCAATTCAAATTAAATCGTCACCCACGATCCGTCAACACTACAAATCCGAGCATTACGCCTCGCATCTTACCTTCCAATTCGTGAAAGTTCGGCTAAATCTCACACATATCGACTCTTAGAGAGAATTTGGCACACTTATCTCTCATCTAGGGGACTTCATTCAGCTCGTCGGAATCAACCATTCGACTCTTAACGAATTCTCACCACGTCGCTACCTCTAGTAGAAATTTAAATTCCCATAATCATGAAATTTAGTCCCAAAACGGACTCTACATCAACCGATCAAACCTAGATCTCGACACAAATTTCCGAATCTATTACGAGCATCATCTGAAATCTTCATACGTACACACTTCCGTGAGGGAGTGTAACTCCCCCACTTGGAACTTCATTCCATAAATTTGCCGCCAAGATTTCACCATCTTGCGAAAATCACGTCATCTAACGCTACCGACCAATCTCTCCATCGGTCATAGTCTCCAGTTTTCACAAACTCGCTTCACTTCATGAAGCCGACACTCGTCGTCATTCGTTGGCGTCGTCAAAGCAATAACCTAAAGCCAACTCAACTCGTACCTTGTATATCAACTACCGCTACCCGCAAGGTAGACCTTTCCGAAACATTGGGTTCACCCGACCCATCGCAACTAAAAATCATCCGAATAATTTATGATCGTCCTTCATCACCTCAAACGAAGGAATTTTCTACTTAGCATATAAGCTTCACTCTCGCAATCATCACGTTGCCATCGCTTGTCTGCTCACTTGGTCACTCATGCACTTAAGGGTTTCTTACTGGCACCCTAAGTACAACGTAACCTCACTAGCATTGAAGTTAAATGTTACGTCCGCAGGTATGAAAAGGCAGGTGACGACGCGTCATGTAGACTCCACAACCAACTTCCATCGGGATCAAAGACTCGATCCACAAGGTTCCATCCGTTCGATGTGTCATACCCCGTCCTAATCCATCTGGACAAAGTCACCAACATCTGGTTCCATTGCGATGATCGACTCCAAATAATGTCTTTACAATGAGCAAATGCACAACGGAAGGTTTCTTTCATACCTGAGATTAAACATGCTTTAAAGTGTCAACCAAAAGGTTGGTGAGTTCATAAGTTTATCATAAAACAATAAAATTCATCATTTTGATAGACCACAAGATGTAAATGCTGCATGGTACAAATGGGCCCGAATCCTATACCCACCTGTAATGTACATGCGATATCTTTTAAATACAGTACACCTTTATCGTGTACGAAATCATCTTTCATAAATCTTAGTAACCGTACACATATCTCGTGTACAAAATATAATACACATAACATGTGTATAAAAATCATTCTCTCGATACATAACATTCACATCAATTGGTGGCAATTATCATGTCCACATAATTCAATGGTGGCAATTATCATGTCCACATAATTCAATGGTGGCAATTATCATGTCCACATAATTCAATAATAATCCGCAGAACTTCTGTCTGCATAATAATTCATTCGAGGAATGTTTTGCTTGTGTCTATCTCATCAAACATTTATAAAAGCATTTCATGTATTCGCTGTTCAAAATATATTTCAAAAGCATTTAATAAAGCAGTTGTAAAAACAGCGCATGTATTCTCAGTCCCAAAAATGTAAAGAGTAAAAGGGAGCAAATGAACTCACAATACTGTATTTTGTAGTAAAAATACATATGACGACATTGAACAATGTAGGGTTGACCTCGGATTCACGAACCTATAGCATTTATGTATATATTAACACACATAATTGTAGTCGAACAAATTTATATATTATATCTTCAATTATATATGTAATATTTTTAGTTTGTACATTCATTTAAAAAAAATTGATATTTAGATAGTTTTATATATATATGTGATTAGTATTATGTTGAAAATCAATAATTTGTTATATGTAAATATTTATATATTTAGTGTTAATACGTTTATTTTATAATTTTATATAATATTGATATATTATGTATCAAATATATTTTTATGTATCTAATATTTCTTAGATAATAAGAATAAGAATAAGAATAATAATAAGAATAATAATAAGAATAATAATAATAATAATAATAATAATAATAATAATAATAATAATAATAATAATAATAATAATAATAATAATAATAATAATAATAATGATAATGATAATGATAATGATAATGATAATAAGAGAATAATAATAATAAGTAAATAAATAACTACCTCACAGAAGTAGCCCTTAAAATAAAATGCCCAAGTCCGAGTTTGAACCCGCAACGTCCCGCTAACCCGATAACACTTTTTACCATCGATCCATTTAGATTTTTCCTCTAAACCCATTTCATGATCATCATTGTATCATGTATTATCATTATCAACATCTATCTATCTCCTACGATCATAACAACTTTGTGATCCTAACATTAATATTTTAACTTCGTCAATCACCCCCTCATCATTTTTAATCTTCCATCATAACTATCATCAACATGAAATCATAGTTTCTACATTATCATTTAATCAACTTGACATTATCCTAATCATCTTCCATCATTATCATTAATACATCATCAACTAATTGCCACCATCATCTTTTTAAATCACCATTATCTATTCAACATCCCTATTATCATGATTACGCATCACCATCATATCATGTATTACCATCTACATCATTATTAACTTAACATCATCTAAACCATTATCATATACCATATTATTTTTCTGCTTTCGGCCTACTCATATAATTCGACCCAATAATAAAATTATGAGCCCATATTAACATTAGACCAAGTATCATTAAACCCAACAAGGGTGGTGTTTGGTCCCGTTTGAAACAGACGGAGAAAAAGGAGTATATATATATCGCTGTTTTCTGTGATTCGATGGAGTCATGAGCATCCAAAAAAAATATAATAGAACGGCACATGGGGAACAACTTTGGTCGGCCAAGAAAAGTCTTTTAGTCCCACTTGTAAAAAAAAATGCTGTATGGGATATAACCAACTTGACAACTTTAGATTTTATAATCTTGCATTTGAATTTTGAAATTTTCAATCATATTGTCGGCTATGAAGTCTTCAATCTTTCCCCACAATATGTTAATTAACATGCTTGAACCATACTCCTATCATCACCTGTTTCCTCAAGGCCCAAAACTAATTCAAATGCTCCATCTCATACGCATGCACATGGCCCCAACAGAAATTGTATAACAAAATACGCATGCTCTTTATTTAATTAAACAAATCGTTAGGTGGGTGTTGTCTTCCACTTTACATTAAGCAATAACAATTACATAGCAAGTGGGTTTTTGCTCTTTATGTTTTTGTCAGCCAAAACACCCAAAAAAAAATATAAAAGGCAGTTAATGGTTTCGAGGGTTTTTATTCTATAGGGTGGTGGTGTTGTAGTTTACGAATAATGAATAAGTAGGAGAGAGTGGTTTGATAATGGTGATATGTTGGTGTCGAGTTTTCAAGGTGGTGACAAAGATGGTTCGAATGGTGATCTTGGTCTTTAAACCGAAATCAAAGGATAGTATAACTTCCAACGTAGCAGTAAAAAAGAATATGTATTCTTGGCCTTGGTTCAATAGCAACAAGTGGGTGGTCAAGTAGTGGTAACCGTAAGTTTTAGACAGAAATCACTTGTGGTTCGTGATGAAAATATGTAGAGAGAGAAGAGAGAAAAGAAAGGGGTGGCATACGGTGATTGTTGTGGTTTGAAGAAGGTGGTGGATGTACGTGTTCGATCAAGAAAACAAGAAACAGAAAGTGTAGCAGCTCGAATGATTTGTGAGCCAAAGCTGGATGATAGTTGGTAAATGTGTTCCATTTATCCCTCTATAAGTGTAAACTCTAGTATATATCTATCCTATAATCGTATGTGTACATATTTATATGAATATAGTATATATGTAATGATTATAATAATGTATATCGAGTAATTGAATTTGTAACTTGATATGATCGATTGTTGTGTAGTGACAGTGGTCGACAGATTCTTCCTTCAAAAGGAAGAAGGAAAGTAAAAGTAGATTGGATGCTCAACAGATTTTGTTGTATTGTGAATCCGACTGGAATCAATTGCAGACAAGAAGTACAAGGACTGAAAAAAAAAATATAAAGTAAATGAATTGATGTTGATGCCTAACAGAATTCGATTCTTCCTCTGTTTAATATCTAACAAATTTTGTATCTGTCTGTTTGATTTCTTCTTCATCGAATTGTAGTAATGAATCTTATAGAGTATAGGTATATCATGGATACAGTGACAAGATTTGATAGATGGTTGTTTGTAGTGGAGGTATTAGTTTCGACAAGATTTCTATCAGAGGCAGAATTCATAAATATGAAAGCTTCAATTGATGTAACATAAAAGCTGCAATTACTATTAAACTAATTTCGTCTGTATTGTAGAATCATCTCTGACATGTAAATAAAAAAAACAGAAAAACAAAATCAAGTAAAATTAGATAGGTAAATTAAACAGGATTTGATTCTTTTATCTGACTATATACATATAATATATAGTTAATATTAATAATTAGTAATTATGATATATTAATTATAATAATACTTTTAATATTATTTATAATAGAAATAGAAATAATAATAATAATAATAATAATAATAATAATAATAATAATAATAATAATAATAATAATAATAATAATAATAATAATAATAATAATAATAATAATAATAATAATAATAATAATAATAATAATAATAATCTCAATACCAGGTACACTAATAGTTATTAATAATAATCATGTTATTAATAACATTAATAATGATAACAATAATATTAGTAATAATAATAATAATACGACAAATTAAATGTATCAAATCTTTTATCTATATATTAGATTAAAATGATAATACATATAATACTAATAATAATATCAATATTATGATTTATTTTAATATTGATAATGAAAGTAGAATAATAATATAACTATATTTTACTTGAAATTACATATATCACAATTTATAAATTACTTAATATTTAATAATTTTATAATAACATATACTGAATATTTAATATTTACATATTTTATATATAATACATTATATACATAATATTAACTATATATAGAATTTATATACATGTGTATATATAGATTCATTTTAATTCAAATGATTAAATTGTGTTTTCATTATTTCAAATCATTATATTTACTTATAATTTTATTTATACATATATATCAATATTTATTCAGTTACATACAATTGTTCGTGAATAGTCAGAAATGGTCGAAAGGTAATTGCATACATGTAAACAGTTCAAAAATTTTGAGACTCAACATTACAGACTTTGCTTATCGTGTCAAAAATATTAAATGGTATCAAGAGTTCGGTTTAAAATTAGTCAAAAATTTCCGGGTCACTACAGTACCTACCCGTTAAAGAAATTTCGTCCCGAAATTTGAGTGGTGACACTTGAAATTGGAATTGAGAATATTTTAATACCAGATATGAACTCAGATACTTAATAGAAAGATTTTAGTCGTCAAAGAATGTTTCATCGAAGAAGAAAATGATAAGATTAAAGATTTTCTTCGAGATTGATAAGCAGATAGATTTATGAATACTCTACTCGGCTCGAGTTTGATACGAATCAAGTAACATGGTTCATGATGAATACAAGTCAAGTAACGTCGTTTATGGTGATGGTAAGGTCGATCAAGCATTACCATCATCACGTTCCATTAGAACTTCCGCATGACTTACTGTAATATAATTACGTTGATCAAGTGTCATTATATTATACTCACTCATGCATCAGTTCCCAACATTACTTCAATAACATTCATATTTTATGCTCGAAAGTTTACAGAATATAGAAACTAAAAGTTTTTATATGATGTAATACTGATAGCACGAAGAGATTAATGATTTCAGATAAGAATAGTTATAAAAACATCTCCAGAAATATGGAGGATATTTATAATGAAAGATACGATAATATCTCGGAATATCTAAGATCGGAGGATGATAGAAACTATTGTCTGCAAGGGTTTAGAGTAAGGAGCAAGATATTCACTAAAGACTTTAGCAGACATTGAATCATTTGGATTCTTTGAAGTCAAACTTATTCTTTGTGATTTGTCCACGGCTTTCTTCGTAGTTTCGCATAATCTGCTTTTCGGTACTAAATTTTCTATTGAATGTTTCCAATATAATGATATACAGGAAGCACGAAGAGGTATATAATTTCGGACGAGAATATTTATGAAAATATCCTCAGAAATATCGAAGATATTGATGATGATATTTTGGAATTTCTAAGTTCGATGGTTGATGGAGAAAGATTTTCCGCAAGATTTTAACATGACTTCGGAGCAAGATATTCTCTAAAGATTTCAACAGATCCAGAATTATCAGGATTCTTTGAATATAGGGTATGGTCATTGTATGTGTCCTTGGTCTTCTTCATGGTTAACTCTATCCGTTTTCTAGTTCCAACGTTTCTGAGCTTTTCCAACATATTATTCTTTATCATCAAACTTTCAACGACTAAGGTCGTTTACGGGTGCCTACAGTTTCTGCTGCTTCATTCAGCTTTTTCAACATTCATAGTATCGATTCATAAACTGGGTGCCTTTTCAAAATTTCAGAATTGAAGATCGTAATTCTAGGAGATAATTGTTATATGTATACATATAACTATTGATGTAGAAATGCTACGAGATTCGAAATACTGATTGCTGATTCCCGGTAATTGGTATGGCAATTATTGTTATAGGGTATAGATGAATACAAGATGGGGTTTCAATGAATATAATAATTTTTCAGAAAGTCCAAATTAATTGAAGTTGCTGGTAATTTTACTTCTAATGTGGTGAAATATAAACGGTTCTCCGGTAACGATGACGACAGGCAAACTTATATATCGAGGTTATAATAAAGCTAATTTGAATGGAAGTTGAAGTTGATTTGTTGAAGCTGTGATAAAATTGGCTAATTTGAAAACGAGTTGCAATGTTATTTTCGGTAATAACAATGCCAAAGGAGCTAACACAGACACGTGTTAAACTTTTACTTAGGGTCCGGGAGTTTTTAGGTGCATAACTATATGCGTCAATCTTTTTTTCCATAGATGAAGTGCGGTTGGTTCATCCTTTCAATTGAGGCGTTTTCAAGAATCATGAAAGGTTTGAACGCAGATTAGAATTGTCAAGATACAAATGGCGTTTAAGATGAAATCAAGTGGCAAACTTGAAGAAATGATTAGTTTCATATGTTATAATCAATATTTTAATTTATTTTAATTGTCCAATGTTTTTAATCCACAGTCGATAGTCCACAGTTGACAGTCCAATAATTCATATATAGTTTAATATATAATATTCGAATTAATTAATACATATCGTGACCCGTATTCGTCTCAGACTCGATCACAACTCAAACTATATATATTATTGTAGAATCAACCTCAACCCTGTATAGCTAACTCCCACATTACTGCATATAGAGTGTCTATGGTTATTCCAAATAATATATATAGATGGGTCGATATGATATGTCAAAACCTTGTATGCGTGTCCCGATATTTAAAGTGCGTAAAATAAATAACAGAAATTAAATGACGATAAATAAAATTGCGAGAATATAAATTGCGATAAATAAACTGCGATAAATAAATTGCGATAATTAAATTGCGATAAATAAATTGCGATAAAATAAAATGTAATACGGAATTAACAGTTAGCTAGGAACAGTTAGCTAGGATCTTGTTAGCATGGTTTCTTAACAAAATTTCATATTGTTAATTAGTCTGTTTCTAATCAATTTTTATTGTGTCCATTATTTCTTCATTATGCCACTTGTTGGATTCTGATAGGTCAAAATCCAAATATTAAATTGAATTTAAATGAAAATAGTTATTCTTCGGTGAACGGATACGTATATCGGTGGTTGTAAATAGGATAGTAAATGATCGTTGAATCAAATTCAAAAATGTACAGTGTAACTTATTAATGCGAAATCCAAATATTTATAGGGTATTACCTACCCGTTAAAATATTTTCACCATTAACAGTTTGTACAAAAGAATTTTTAGTTACAATCTTTATGAAAATATACTTACATATATATATATTTTCTTCAGATATAATATAGATTTAATGAGTTATTATGATATTAAACTCATTTGATTTACCGTTAGAACTAGAATATATAATCTCTAAAACATTTAGAAATTACTTAATCGCCATGAAGAACAAAGATAATCGATATAGAACGATACGTAGAACGATGATTATACTCGAGGTACAAAATGAGATATTGAGGCATGGATTGTTGATGGTACTGGTGCTATTACTGATGGTACTGTTGGTGCCGGTGATGTTGCTGAAGCTGGTAAATTTTGCACCACGTTTTCCAAATTGAATACTCGAGCGTGAATTTCGTTGACTTCTTCGATTACTCCGGGATGATTGTCGGTAAGAATGAGCGAATGAATAAGACCCAGAATTTGAGATAGTATATAATCATGATGAGATACTATGGAAATGAGAGTGAAAATGATGTTTCGGACTAGTTTACCGGTAAGTGTGTCAGGTTCTTCGCCAAGAGGGGAATGTGCGGGATGGAAGGGATCACCTTCTTCGCGTCTCCATTGATTAAGTCGACTACGAACTCATCAGATAAATTAGGGATGAATGATTGGTCGATTCATTCTAGTGATGCATGCTTTCGGAGCTTAGGTGGATATCCATATCGAAATAGCTGTCGGAGTAACTATCGGAATAGTTATCGAAATCTGAGGGACTCGAACTGGTTGAGGGGTTCATCTCGTACGATCAGATGAAGGATTTTCAATAAGAATTAGATTATAAGATGTAGTTTAGTACCCTGCAATACATAATTTACATATGTATATATATAATACTAAAATCCCATAAGTTACGGAGGAATGTACGGAAATTGTCAGGCAAAGTCTACAGTAATAGATATGTTAAGATATGAATTAGCAGATACGCTAAGATACAAATTTTGTCTATACACTATTCATGCAATCATTGCAGTAAGATGTGTCTAGACTAAGAATGATAAGCAGGTAATTTCCTAAGGATGATAAACAGATGATTCCCTACAAAAATGATAAGTAAAACTTTTGACATGCAGACACGGTCGAAGTCCAGACTCACTAATGTATCCTAACGACTTATCAGTTAGACACACTAATGCAGACTTGGTTCGCTAAGACCACCGCTCTGATACCACATGTCATACCCCGTCCTAATCCATTTGGATGAAGTCACCAACATCTGGTTCCATTGCGATGATCGACTCCAAATAATGTCTTTACAATGAGCAAATGCACAGCGGAAGGTTTCTTTCATACCTGAGATTAAACATGCTTTAAAGTGTCAACCAAAAGGTTGGTGAGTTCATAAGTTTATCATAAAATAATAAAATTCATCATTTTGATAGACCACACGATGTAAATGCTGCATGGTACACATGGGCCCGAATCCTATACCCACCTATAATGTACATGCGATATCTTTTAAATACAGTACACCTTTATCGTGTACGAAATCATCTTTCATAAATCTTAGTAACCGTACACATATCTCGTGTACAAAATATAATACACATAACCTGTGTATAAAAATCATTCTCTCGATACATAACATTCACATCAATTGGTGGCAATTATCATGTCCACATAATTCAATGGTGGCAATTATCATGTCCACATAATTCAATGGTGGCAATTATCATGTCCACATAATTCAATAATAATCCGCAGAACTTCTGTCTGCATAATAATTCATTCGAGGAATGTTTTGCTTGTGTCTATCTCGTCAAACATTTATAAAAGAATTTCATGTATTCGCAGTTCAAAATATATTTCAAAAGCATTTAATAAAGCAGTTGTAAAAACAGCGCATGTATTCTCAGTCCCAAAAATGTAAAGAGTAAAAGGGAGCAAATGAACTCACAATACTGTATTTTGTAGTAAAAATACATATGACGACATTGAACAATGCAGGGTTGACCTCGGATTCACGAACCTATAGCATTTATGTATATATTAACACACATAATTGTAGTCGAACAAATTTATATATTATATCTTAAATTATATATCTTATATTTTTAGTTTGTACATTCATTTAAAAATAATTAATATTTAGATAGTTTTATATATATATGTGATTAGTATTATGTTGAAAATCAATAATTTGTTATATGTAAATATTTATATATTTAGTGTTAATACGTTTATTTTATAATTTTATGTAATACTGATATATTATGTATCAAATATATTTTTATGTATCTAATATTTCTTAGATAATAAGAATAAGAATAAGAATAATAATAATAATAATAATAATAATAATAATAATAATAATAATAATAATAATAATAATAATAATAATAATAATAATAATAATGATAATAATAATGATAATGATAATGATAATGATAATGATAATGATAATGATAATAAGAGAATAATAATAATAAGTAAATAAATAACTACCTCACAGAAGTAGCCCTTAAAATAAAATGCCCAAGTCCGGGTTTGAACCCGCGACGTCCCGCTAACCCGATAACACTTTTAACCATCGATCCATTTAGATTTTTCCTCTAAACCCATTTCATGATCATCATTGTATCATGTATTATCATTATCAACATCTATCTATCTCCTACAATCATAACAACTTTGTGATCCTAACATTAATATTTTAACTTCGTCAATCACCCCCTCATCATTTTTAATCTTCCATCATAACCATCATCAACATGAAATCATAGTTTCTACATCATCATTTAATCAACTTGACATTATCCTAATCATCTTCCATCATTATCATTAATACATCATCAACTAATTGTCACCATCATCTTTTTAAATCACCATTATCTATTCAACATCCCTATTATCATGATTACGCATCACCATCATATCATGTATTACCATCTACATCATTATTAACTTAACATCATCTAAACCATTATCATATACCATATTATTTTTCTGCTTTCGGCCCACTCATATAATTCGACCCAATAATAAAATTACGAGCCCATATTAACATTAAACCAAGTATCATTAAACCCAACAAGGGTGGCGGTTGGTCCCGTTTGAAACAGACAGAGAAAAAGGAGTATATATATCGCTGTTTTCTGTGATTTGATGGAGTCATGAGCATCCAATAAAAATATAATAGAACGGCACATGGGGAACAACTTTGGTCGGCCAAGAAAAGTCTTTTAGTCCCACTTGTAAAAAAAAAAAACACTGTATGGGATATAACCAACTTGACAACTTTAGATTTTATAATCTTGCTTTTGAATTTTGAAATTTTCAATCATATCGTCGGCTATGAAGTCTTCAATGTTGCCCCACAATATGTTAATTAACATGATTGAACCATACTCCTATCATCACCTGTTTCCTCAAGGCCCAAAACTAATTCAAATGCTCCATCTCATACGCATGCACATGGCCCCAACAGAAATTGTATAACAAAATATGCATGCTCTTTATTTAATTAAACAAATCGTTAGGTGGGTGTTGTCTGCCACTTTACATTAAGCAATAACAATTACATAGCAAGTGGGTTTTTGCTCTTTATGTTTTTGTCGGCCAAAACACCCAAAAAAAATATAAAAGGCAGTTAATGGTTTCGAGGGTTTTTGTTCTATAGGGTGGTGGTGTTGTAGTTTACGAATAATGAATAAGTAGGAGAGAGTGGTTTGATAATGGTGATATGTTGGTGTCGAGTTTTCAAGGTGGTGACAAAGATGGTTCGAATGGTGATCTTGGTCTTTAAACCGAAATTAAAGGATAGTATAACTTCCAACGTAGCAGTCAAAAAGAATATGTGTTCTTGGCCTTGGTTCAATAGCAACAAGTGGGTGGTCAAGTAGTGGTAACCGTAAGTTTTAGACAGAAATCACTTGTGGTTCGTGATGAAAATATGTAGAGAGAGAAGAGAGAAAAGAAAGGGGTGGCATACGGTGATTGTTGTGGTTTGAAGAAGGTGGTGGATGTACGTGTTCGATCAAGAAAACAAGAAACAGAAAGTGTAGCAGCTCGAATGATTTGTGAGCCAAAGCTGGATGATAGTTGGTAAATGTGTTCCATTTATCCCTCTATAAGTCTAAACTCTAGTATATATCTATCCTATAATCGTATGTGTACATATTTATATGAATATAGTATATATGTAATGATTATAATAATGTATATCGAGTAATTGAATTTGTAACTTGATATGATCGATTGTTGTGTAGTGACAGTGGTCGACAGATTCTTCCTTCAAAAGGAAGAAGGAAAATAAAAGTAGATTGGACGCTCAACAGATTTTGTTGTATTGTGAATCCGACTGGAATCAATTGCAGACAAGAAGTACAAGGACTGAAAAAAAAAATATAAAGTAAATGAATTGATGTTGATGCCTAACAGAATTCGATTCTTCCTCTGTTTAATATCTAACAAATTTTGTATCTGTCTGTTTGATTTCTTCTTCATCGAATTGTAGTAATGAATCTTATAGAGTATAGGTATATCATGGATACAGTGACAAGATTTGATAGATGGTTGTTTGTAGTGGAGGTATTGGTTTCGACAAGATTTCTATCAGAGGCAGAATTCATAAATATGAAAGCTTCAATTGATGTAACATAAAAGCTGCAATTACTATTAAACTAATTTCATCTGTATTGTAGAATCATCTCTGACATGTAAATAAAAAAAAAACAGAAAAAACAAAATCAAGTAAAATTAGATAGGTAAATTAAACAGGATTTGATTCTTTTATCTGACTATATACATATAATATATAGTTAATATATAGTTAATATTAATAATTAGTAATTATGATATATTAATTATAATAATACTTTTAATATTATTTATAATAGAAATAGAAATAATAATAATAATACTAATAATAATAATAATAATAATAATAATAATAATAATAATAATAATAATAATAATAATAATAATAATAATAATAATAATAATAATAATCTCAATACCAGGTACACTAATAGTTATTAATAATAATCATGATATTAATAACATTAATAATGATAACAATAATATTAGTAATAATAATAATAATACGACAAATTAAATGTATCAAATCTTTTATCTATATATTAGATTAAAATGATAATACATATAATACTGATATTAATATCAATATTATTATTTATTTTAATATTGATAATGAAAGTAGAATAATAATATAACTATATTTTACTTGAAATTACATATATCACAATTTATAAATTACTTAATATTTAATAATTTTATAATAACATATACTGAATATTTAATATTTACATATTTTATATATAATACATTATATACATAATATTAACTATATATAGAATTTATATACATGTGTATATATAGATTCTTTTTAATTCAAATGATTAAATTGTGTTTTTATTATTTCAAATCATTATGTTTACTTATAATTTTATTTATACATATATATCTATATTTATTCAGTTACATACAATTGTTCGTGAATAGTCAGAAATGGTCGAAGGGTAATTGTATACATGTAAACAGTTCAAAAATTTTGAGACTCAACATTACAGACTTTGCTTACCATGTCAAAAATATTAAATTGTATCGAGAGTTGGGTTTAAAATTAGTCAAAAATTTCCGGGTCACTACACGATGTCACCCATTCTGCAATATACTAACACGTGCCATTATCTACGGGTTTCACTCCTATGAACATCCCGACTTACGCATCTTCTTGCACGTCTACTCCCTTGCCACGACATCATGTAATTGAAAGCAACACAAGTAACCACTTACCACCATACGGTTACACCCGACTCGTCTAGGCTCTCGATACTAAATGATTAATCCCGACATGATTAATCAAACTCCCTTGGTCAACCCAACATAGACAACCCTTAACATCTAATGACTAACCCGACTTGGTTAAGTCAAACACATTTGGTCAACCCGACGTAGTCAACCCTCGACATCTAATGACTAACCCGACTTAGTTAAGTCAAACACATTTGGTCAACCCAACGTAGTCAACCCTCGACATCTAATGACTAACCCGACTTGGTTAAGTCAAACACATTTGTTCAACCCAACGTAGTCTATCCTCGACATCTAATGACTAACCCGACTTGGTTAAGTCAACTCACTTGGTCAACCCGACTTGGTCAAACCTCTAACACTTGTTGATCGACTCGGTTAGTTTAACTCACCTGGTCAACCCGCCTTGGTCAACACCTAACATCTAATAACTAACCCGACTCGGTTAAGTCAACACACACGGTCAACCTGCCTCGGTTAACACCTAACATCTAATGACTAACCCGACTCGGTTAAGTCAACACACACGGTCAACCCGACTCGGTCAACACCTAACATCTAATGACTAACCGACTCGGTTAAGTCAAACACACACAGTCAACCCGCCTCGGTCAACACCTAACATCTAATGACTAACCCGACTCGGTTAAGTCAAACATACACGGTCAACCCGCCTCGGTCAACACCTAACATCTAATGACTAAACCGACTCGGTTAAGTCAACACACACGGTCAACCCTAACAATTGATTAACCCAACTTGGCTAATCAAACCTCAATGAGTTAACTCAACCTAGCTAGTCATTACATCACATGGTATACCTACTTATTACCCAACATCACACATATAACAAAATAAAATAGTTACCGAATCGAATAGTACCTTAATCAAACATCGTTAGACCTTCGCGCTCTGTCACTATTCCATTCGGGGTACTTCGACTTTTGGTGTCCCTCCTTCCGACACTTAAAACTTGTGACCTTACCTGACGGACATTCACGAGACTTATGTACCGTTTGCCCACAATTATAGCACGTGAATTTAGAACCACCCGTGCCACTCACCTTCATGCTTCCGACACCTTCGGTAGCACTCTTACTTTTCTTGTTCGAAAACACCGTCGCTTCAAACTTCCGCTTACTAACATCGGAACCGCTTGCCTTTGATACAAGCGTCTCTAAACCCTTCGTAACATTAAACAACTCATCAAAGGATTTCACCAAACCCCTACTAATCTTCTCCTAGTTGTCATTTAAAGTTCGATAGAAATCTTCCATTAGCATATGATCGTTGCTGGTATACTCCGGACAAAATTGGGTCTTTGACAAGAAAGTGGACTTGAGAGTATTCAAATCCATAGACCCTTGCTTCAACACACGAAACTCGTCCTTGAGCCTCGAAAGATCGGCCGAAGTTCGGTACTCCTTGAAAAATTCCGCCTTGAATTCATCCCACGTGAATTCCATACTTTGTTCCGCACCATAAAGCTGAATCTTTTCATTCCATACTTCTATACCTCGTCTTCTTATCGAGAGGGCATTCACAAGTACGGAAAGCCCCCTCCATATTGGTGATCCAAAGATTGCTCTTTAGTGGATCCCGTTCACTATCAAAAGTGGGAGTCTGAGCATCCTTGAAATTTTTGTAGTTGAAGTCTCGCCTTCCCACATTATCTTCATGAAGAACAATCTTAACTTGTTCCTTGACTAGATCGACTACTTGCTCGTCAATCGAATCTAGGAACATCTTCCTAACGTCCTCTAGAAAGGCCGTGTGACGCCTTTGCATAATGGCCTCAACCTTGGTCGTGAACTCGGAGTCTTCACCTTGATCATCATTATCATGTATGTTCCTCATCTTTATTCTAAGAAATGAACTCGGTTAGGAACGCAACATGAATAAATTACATACACCGCCACGATCTATTGTCACAATCATATAAATATATCACCGTTCGTACACCCCATCTAGTTCAATACTTGTTGTACATTAGTCACTTGACTTGGTTTGAAACCGTAATAATGGCTGCGAAGCATTATTACTCTCACATGCCACGCCGAGCTCATAAATACAATAACCATCTCGCTAGATGTTTAACACAAAACAACATGATTAGTAACAACATAATCAACACGTAGCTAATGCACCTACTCTCTAAGGCACTAACTAAAACCCGTACCGACCCGTAATCCTACAAGTCCCGCCTAATAGCACACACAAAAAGTCTAAGTCTAGGCGCCTATCTAAAGTCACCTAAATTCCTTAGACCATGCTCTGATACCACTTGTAAAGACCCAATCCGTCGTATTTCCGGCCCATAAATTTTTTTTCCTTTTTATCATAATAATATGTGCTACATTAGTCCATTTACGTTTTCGAAAACATCATCATTACAATGTTGAGTTTAACATCTTTAAAACATACAATACATAATTTAAGTTTACAAAACGGGAATACAACCCGGGACCCATTTGACGGATCCAAAATATAGTTCATGACCCGACTAGTTCACTTTACAACCAACACCGAGCATGGTGATTGGGAGCGCTACCCAATCCTAATCAAAAGTATAAAGCAATCCGTAGAGCACTAGTCCCCAAGCAAACCCAAGCCGCCACTTGCAACCTATAAAAAATATAAACAACGAGAGGGTAAGCTAATTGCTTAGTGAGTAAAACATTTATACACATACATATATAGTTTACCTACACACATACCCAACACATAACCCGTATACATGTATAAGAAATCTAGCATTACCACATAAAACAATCAACAACATTAGTATATAAACCGCCACAATAATATACTAAATCATAACAATGCATAAACATACCAAACCTATCCCCGCTATGGCACTACCGACTTGTAGACGACCAATAACGTCGAGTCTCACTCGTATGATGTCACCGACTTTTGAATCATCATAAGGTGTCACCGACTTGTGAATCCCCCACCAATACATATGGGTCACCGGCTTATGAACGCCATGTGGTGAAAGGACCCGTTCATATATATTATAAACAATTCACAATAGTTGATTACATCGCGAGGTATTTGATCTCTATATGATACATTTTACAAACATTGCATTCGTTTTTAAAACACAAACTTTCTTTACAACGAAAGTTAACGGCATGCACACCATTTGATAATACATCCAACTATAATTGACATAATAATAATCTTGATGAACTCAATGACTCGAATGCAACGTCTTTCAAAATATGCCATGAATGACTCCAAGTAATATCCTTAAAATGAGCTAATGCACAGCGGAAGATTTCTTTAATACCTGAGAATAAACATGCTTTAAAGTGTCAACCAAAAGGTTGGTGAGTTCAAAGGTTTATCATAACAATCATTTCAATATATTAATAGACCACAAGATTTTCGTTTATAAATATATGTATACTCGCAAGTGTATAAAAGTATTCTATAAGTTGTAGGCACTCGGTAACAAGCCTTAACGTTCATGTTTTACCCTCTGAAAGTACACCGAATCAGGTGTGTTATATAAACCTTGAAGTACTAAAGCATCCCATAGTCAGGATGGGGTTTGTCAGGCCCAATAGATCTATCTTTAGGATTCGCGCCTACCAGTCATACACCAATAGTTATAGTTACCAAGCTAAGGGGATATTTCTAGTTTAAACCCACGTAGAATTAGTTTTAGTACTTGTGCCTATTTCGTAAAACAGTTATAAAATATGCATGTATTCTCAGCCCAAAAATATATAATGCAAAAGCATTTAAAAAGGGAGCTATGAAAACTCACCATACTGTATTTCGTAGTAAAAATACATATAACGTCATTTAACAAGTGCAAGGTTGACCTCGGATTCACGAACCTATATTAATTATATATATTTATATGTTGGTCAATATTTGTCTAACAATTTTTGGTCAAGTCATAGTGTACCACAATCCTAATGCTCGAGACTAATATGCAAAAGTCAACAAAAGTCAACTTGACCCAAAATGACTTCTAAAATTTATACGTGTTTATTATATAACTTAACTATAGTCGTTTTATATATTTAAATATATTTATTAGATTTTATAATAATAAAAGTCATTTATTAATAAAAAATTATATTAACGTTTATATATAATATATACTTTTATATATCTTAAGTAGTAAAATTTATAAAGTTCACTTAATATTGTAAAACTATAGTGGTAAGTATTATTAATGTAATTATATTACGCGTAGTGAAAAATATCTTTGTATCCCCTATTTATTTGATAAAATAATATTGATCATAATAATAATAAGTAAAAGTTGTATTATTTTGTAATAATAATTATTATTATTCTATAACAATATTTATATTTACTAAAAATGGTATTATGATAAAATGATAATACTAACATAATAGTAATAATGATATTTTATAATAACAATGATATTTCTATTAAAATAATAACGACGATAGTAATAATAATCATTTTAACAATAATACTAAAATTCAGTTGACTATAACTTCTAATCCGTTCATCGAAACCATTCGATATCTAAATGAAAAGTTCTTAAATTTTCGCCAGCTTTCCAATAACATGCATATCATATACCCTATCTCAGTAGCATATGTATCTAATTCAGGATTCAACAAACCTATCTAAGGACAATATCGAATGTACAAGCATGCATAATCCTATATACTCGAGCACTAGTCAGGGATACACTATTGATATATAAAAGTTAAGTTATGAGTGCTCACGTATCAATATTGAGATTCAATATTGCAGGAAAGTACGTAGACGCAACGGAGATGATAAACACTAGATTGACCTCACGAGCATACCCATGAACCATACACATCACCTCCATAGCTATAACCCATAATTTCCTTAGCTTCGACTCATTCAAAAAACTATTTTGAAATCACTCGGACATCACTCCGTCGTAATATTTTATATATACTAATAATATCTTGAAATAATACAGAGCATATATATATATATATATATATATATATATATATATATATATATATATATATATATATATATATATATATATATATATATATATGTAAATCGATTGAGAGAGTTTAGAGAAATATATTTTCAAGTTTATATGAAATAATGAAACCTATTGAATTCTATTTATAATAGATTTTTGAATTATTAAAGTGAATTATTAAAGTATGAATTATTAAAGTGAATTATTAAAGTATGAATTATTAAAGTGAATTATTAAAGTATGAATTATTAAAGTGAATTATTAAAGTATGAATTATTAAAGTTAAAGTAAAGTAAAGGTAAAGTTAAAGCATAGTAAAAGTATAAAAACTATGTATGTATAATACGCGTATAAATATATATAATATTAATTTAAATCGTTATATATATTTAATGAAATAAAATATAAATATCGTTATATTTATTATACTGGTTAAGTAATGAGTTGTCAAAAGTGATTTTAGATATTTATAAAAGTTATATACGTTTTAATAATAAAGTTCTTTTTAAACTGAAAATGTTTTTGTACGTTTGAAAATAGATTAATAGAATATTATGGAAACCAATTTTCCACTAGCTTTTGTCTAACTTTCGTAAATGACACTTTTTATTTTTATTTATAAATAGCTTTACAAATTATTTCGAATATCGTTAAGAGGAATAGATTTTCTCAAATCATAGTGGACCTCTCAACAGAGACTTGTAATCATAATTCAATGTTTCTGATAATTCAATCATTTAATATATATATTTTTTTATTTCGTCGATAATCATATTGAAACAAATACGTTCATATAAAGCATTATACGTTTAAATACTTTGTTGACATTTTCAATTTATAACATATACACATATACATACATATTCATATATGTTCATTTAATGGTTCGTGAATCATTGGAATTTGGTCGAGGTTTAAATGAATGTATAAACATAGTTTAAAATCCTTGAGGTTTAACTTAACAAACATTGCTTATCGTGTCAGAATAATATAAAGATAAAGTTTAAATTTAGTCGGAAATTTCCCGGTCGTCACAGTACCTACCCGTTAAAGAAATTTCGTCCCCGAAATTTGATAGAGGTCGTTATGGCTAACAATGAGAATGTTATTATGACGTAACGATTATGAAGTTTTATCATGTCTAAGAAGTATGGATAAAATAATTCGATTACTCGAAGCGTACGAGGGAAGTTATCGTAAATGAAGGAAATAAGATTATAGTGATTCGTCATATCTTTTGACATCATCACAATTGATCTCCGAATTTAAAGAAAATCTTTGTAATCTATGTTGGATTTGATGCTTCGGTGATTAAGGAGATTATGATTCTCTTCGAATTAATACGATAATCCATCTTGATTTCTCTGTCGGGTATTTCATTATAAATCCACCTCCTTCGTTTTCTTACAACTCACACCTTCTATTCTCTCTCCCTCAACTCATATTTTAAAGTATTTGTCAATATGCTTCATCCAGTACTGATTCTCGATATACTCCTCACTTTCATATCTGTCGTTCTTCTTTTCCATCTGCCTCCGGAAGAATCTATTTACTTCTACTATACTCTCGGTTTTATAGTGTTTTTAGTTCTTCCGTGTCTTTATATTGCTATATGCATCGATATATACGGTTTATAATTTTTGGGTGGTTGTTAGGTTTTATATCTTCCCTTATATTTCAAAGCCCCTGCTTTTGTCTTCTATAATCATTGACATCCACAGTTAATGCTCCCTTCTATTTGCTACGATTTATACTCCAATTTCTATTTTGGAGTTTTGTCCTTTCGTTTCTTCTTCTTGCGATTAAGCAATGTTTGTAATGGTCCAGTATTCGCATATATGAATTTCAGAATGAACATAGCTAATGTTCTAAGAAGGAAATGGTAATGGCACGATCTTGATTATTAATTTACCAGAATACCCTGAAAAGACCGAATCATCAAGAAAATATATTCTTGATATTTTTAGAGATTAAATAGAATACAAGAGTCTTGTAACATGGAACATGATGACGGCATGGTCTGTGAATCGTCATGTCCCATTAGAAACTCAGCATGACTTACTGTAATATAATCACGTTGATCAAGTGTCATTATATTATACTAACTCATGCTTCAGTTCCCAACACTACTTCAAAACATTCATAATTTAAACTCGAAAGTTTATAGAATATAGAAACTAATAGTTTCTTATATGATGTAACACTGATAGCGCAAAGAGATAAATGACTTCAGATAAAGAGTAAGGTATTCGTTAATGACTTTAGCAGGCAATGAATCATTTGGATTCTTTGAAGGCAGATTTAGTCTTTGTGATTTGTCCACAGCCTCCTTCATAGTCTGTTCAATCCGTTTTCCAGTTCCAAACCCTCTCTTTTTCTCAACTTTACCACCTTACTATTCTTTGTCATCAAACTTTTTTACTGTTAAGATCGTTTACAGTTTTTGATGCTTCGTCAGCATTTCAAGAACTAGTTTGCAGTTCAAAATATTTTTCAGAACTTCACATTCAAAGTATGTAAGTCCAGGAGATAGACGTTTTACGTACACATATAACTGTTGGCGTAGACATGCTGCGAGATTTCAAAATACTGGTTACTGTTTTCCGATGATTTGTATGACAATTCTCGTTACAAGATGCGAATGAGTAAATGATGTGATTTCAATAAATATAATGATTTTTCGAAAAGTCAAAGATAATTGAAGTTGTTGGTAAGTTTATTGCTAAGGTGGCGAGATATGAAAGGTCCCCAGTAACGATGACGACAGGGCAACGTATCTATCGAGGTTATAATAAGACTAGTCCGACTGAAAAGTCGAAGTTGACTTGCTGGAGCTGTGACAAAACTGTCTACTTTGAAAAGGAATTGAAAAGTCATTTTAGCTAATAAATGCCAAAGGGTCTGACACGGATACGCGTCGAACTATGACTTTGGCTTCGAGAGCTTTTTAGGTACATAAATGTGGGTAATATGTGGTTGGATCATCATCTCGATTGTTCATTGTTTGAAGTGTCTTCGAAAACTTCGGAGAGTTTGAACACAGTTTGTAATTGTTAATATACATATGATGTTCTAACACAGTTTTGAAGCCAAAGTATAGCTTTGAAAGATGTAGGAATCTAAGAGTGATGTCTTCTGTTAAATCATGACTTGGATTTTGATTTGTCAAAATCAGAATGCGTAATCAAATTTGGGTGAGAATGGTTGTTTTGATTACTATACAAGAATGTATATTGTTGTGAGATTTTGGGAGTATAGTTGATGATTTGCTTAATCAGATTCGAAAAATATAACATATTAATTTTGAATTTATATATCTCTCGGGTATTACCTACCCGTTAAAAAAAATTTCACAATTAATATTTTGTACAACAGAATATTATTACAGTCTTTATGAAAATATATATGTGCATATTTTCTTCAGATGTAACATAGATTTAATGAGTTAATATTAAATTAAACTCATTTGATTTACGATTGAAACTAGAACTGAATAATCCCTAAAGACTTTAGAAATTACATAACTTTTACGGAGTATTTATTCAATAAAATTGAAATTATGAATTAATACTTCGTTATTTGTTGGTGTTTGTAACCCTTGCACCATATTCTCTAAAGCCACTACTCGAGCGCGAAGCTCGTTGACTTCTTCTATTACACCGGGGTGATTGTCGGTTCGGACGAGCGGATAAAAAAAATCTAGAATTTAATGTAGTATATAATCGTGACGAGATACTCTGGAAATGAGAGAGAAAATGGTGTTTCGGACCGGTTCGCCGGTAAGTGCTTCAGGTTCATCGCCAAGAGGGCAATGTGGTGGATGGAAGGGATCACCTTCTTCTTGTCTCCAATTATTGAGGAGGCTACGAACCTATCCCCAATTCATCTAGAATAGATGATGGCTAATTGGTTGATCCATTCCGGTCACACTGCTTTCGGAGCTTGAGTGGGATTTCATATCGGAATTCGAGGGACTTGAACTAATGACGAATTCCATTTCGTTCGATTGAATAAAGGATTTTTCGATATGAAATGATTTTTCGGCTATCAGGTGGTATTATAATTACATAGAATATCTATATATATAGCGCAAAAGATTTCGTAGATTACGGAGGAATTTACGTGATATGTCAGGCAAAGTTTACAGTAACAGATACGCTAAGATATGGATTAGCAGATATGCTAAGATATGTATTTTGTCTATACACTATTTATGCAATCAATGCAGTAAGACGTGTCTAGACTAAGAATGATAAGCAGGCAATTCCGACAAAAATGATAAGCAAAACTTTTGACATGCAGACACGGTCGAAGTCCAGGCTCACTAATGCATCCTAACAACTATCAGTTAGACACACTAATGCAGACCTAGTTCGCTAAGACTACCGCTCTGATACCAAGTGAAAGGACCCGTTCATATATATTATAAACGATTCACAATAGTTGATTACATCGCGAGGTATTTGACCTCTATATGATACATTTTACAAACATTGCATTCGTTTTTAAAAGACAAACTTTCTTTACAACGAAAGTTGACGGCATGCACACCATTTGATAATACATCCAACTATAATTGACATAATAATAATCTTGATGAACTCAATGACTCGAATGCAACGTCTTTCAAAATATGCCATGAATGACTCCAAGTAATATCCTTAAAATGAGCTAATGTACAGCGGAAGATTTCTTTAATACCTGAGAATAAACATGCTTTAAAGTGTCAACTAAAAGGTTTGTGAGTTCATAGGTTTATCATAACAATCATTTCAATATATTAATAGACCACAAGATTTTCGTTTATAAATATATGTACACTCGCAAGTGTATAAAAGTATTCTATAAGTTGTAGGCACTCGGTAACAAGCCTTAACGTTCATGTTTTACCCTCTGAAAGTACACCGAATCAGGTGTGTTATATAAACCTCAAAGTACTAAAGCATCCCATAGTCAGGATGGGGTTTGCCAGGCCCAATAGATCTATCTTTAGGATTCGCACCTACCAGTCATACACCAGTAGTTATAGTTACCAAGCTAAGGGGATATTTCTGGTTTAAACCCACGTAGAATTAGTTTTAGTACTTGTGCCTATTTCGTAAAACAGTTATAAAATATGCATGTATTCTCAGCCCAAAAATATATAATGCAAAAGCATTTAAAAAGGGAGCTATAAAAACTCACCATACTGTATTTCGTAGTAAAAATACATATAACGTCATTTAACAAGTGCAAGGTTGGCCTCGAATTCACGAACCTATATTAATTATATATATTTATATGTTGGTCAATATTTGTCTAACAATTTTTGGTCAAGTCATAGTGTACCACAATCCTAATGCTCGAGACTAATATGCAAAAGTCAACAAAAGTCAACTTGACCCAAAATGACTTCTAAAATTTATACGTGTTTATTATATAACTTAACTATAGTCGTTTTATATATTTAAGTATAATAATTAGATTTTATAATAATAAAAGTCATTTAGTAATAAAAATTTATATTAACGTTTATATATAATATATACTTTTATATATCTTAAGTAGTAAAATTTATAAAGTTCACTTAATATCGTAAAACTATAGTGGTAAGTATTATTAATGTAATTATATTACGCGTGGTGAAAAATATCTTTGTATCCCCTATTTATTTGATAAAATAATATTGATCATAATAATAATAAGTAAAAGTTGTATTATTTTGTAATAATAATTATTATTATTCTATAACAATATTTACATTTACTAAAAATGGTATTATAATAAAATGATAATACTAACATAATAGTAATAATGATATTTTATAATAACAATGATATTTCTATTAAAATAATAACGACGATAGTAATAATAATCATTTTAACAATAATACTAAAATTCAGTTGACTATAACTTCTAATCCGTTCATCGAAACCATTCGATATCTTAATGAAAAGTTCTTAATTTTTCGCTAGCTTTCCAATGACATGCATATCATATACCCTATCTCAGTAGCATATGTATCTAATTCAGGATTCAACAAACCTATCTAAGGACAATATCGAATGTACAAGCATGCATAATCCTATATACTCGAGCACTAGTCAGGGATACACTATTGATATATAAAAGTTAAGTTATGAGTGCTCACGTATCAATATTGAGATTCAATATTACAGGAAAGTACGTAGACGCAACGGAGATGATAAACACTAGATTGACCTCACGAGCATACCCATGAACCATACCCATCACCTCCATAGCTATAACCCATAATTTCCTTAGCTTCGACTCATTCAAAAAACTATTTTGAAATCACTCGGACATCACTTCGTCGTAATATTTTATGTATACTAATAATATCTTGAAATAATACAGAGCAAATATATATATATATATATGTATATATATATATATATATATATATATATATATATATATATATATATATATATATATATATATGTATGTAAATCGATTGAGAGAGTTTAGAGAAATATATTTTCAAGTTTCTATGAAATAATGAAACCTATTGAATTCTATTTATAATAGATTTTTGAATTATTAAAGTGAATTATTAAAGTATGAATTATTAAAGTGAATTATTAAAGTATGAATTATTAAAGTGAATTATTAAAGTATGAATTATTAAAGTGTGAATTATTAAAGTGAATTATTAAAGTATGAATTATTAAAGTTAAAGTAAAGTAAAGGTAAAGTTAAAGCATAGTAAAAGTATAAAAACTATGTATGTATAATACGCGTATAAATATATATAATATTAATTTAAATCGTTATATATATTTAATGAAATAAAATATAAATATCGTTATATTTATTATACTGGTTAAGTAATGAGTTGTCAAAAGTGATTCTAGATATTTATAAAAGTTATATACGTTTTAATAATAAAGTTCTTTTTAAACTGAAAATGTTTTTGTACGTTTGAAAATAGATTAATAGAATATTATGGAAACCAATTTTCCACTAGCTTTTGTCTAACTTTCGTAAATGACACTTTTTATTTTTATTTATAAATAGCTTTACAAATTATTTCGAATATCGTTAAGAGGAATAGATTTTCTCAAATCATAGTGGACCTCTCAACAGAGACTTGTAATCATAATTCAATGTTTCTGATAATTCAATCATTTAATATATATTTTTTTAATTTCGTCGATAATCATATTGAAACAAATACGTTCATATAAAGCATTATACGTTTAAATACTTTGTTGACATTTTCAATTTATAACATGTACACATATACATACATATTCATATATGTTCATTTAATGGTTCGTGAATCATTGGAATTTGGTCAAGGTTTAAATGAATGTATAAACATAGTTTAAAATCCTTGAGGTTTAACTTAACAAACATTGCTTATCGTGTCAGAATAATATAAAAATAAAGTTTAAATTTAGTCGGAAATTTCCGGGTCGTCACATGTGGTGTCACCAACTTGTGAAGCACAATTAAGTGTCACCGACTTGTGAAACACTATGAAGTGTCACCGACTTGTGAATCACTTCCCGACATATGGTGTCACTGACTTGTGAATCACCATTAGGTGTCACCGACTTGTGAATCACCTATCGAGACACTGCCGACTTGTAGTTCTCATCCCATCATACCAACAAATAAGTCACCGACTTGTGACACATATCAACATAATACTCACAATGTGTCACCGAAGACCCACATCGCACACGAGTAAATAAACTACATACATACATGTATAAATATTCCACTCACCTCGATTACTTGAAGAAGTGTAACTCCCAAACTTGAACTTCTTCCACCAACTTTATGTATATCACCTACGCAAATCATACATGCAAATAAGCTACAACTTAAGCTTATTCGACTTAAAACATCACACGTGTAATTTTGACTATTTACACTTGACCAACTTTGACTAAGTCAAATCTCGCCCGAACTTCTCATAATCACAATCAACTTGTGATTATGTTCCAATAGCATCTTTTAAACAAGGTTTGATCAACCAATCTCCCATTTAGACTCACGACCCGCCCAAATTGACCTAAAGTGTAATTTACACCTTTTTGCACTTTTAACGATACTCGAAAGTCCAAAACTAACGAGACCACTTCCCGCATTCCCGAAATACCTAAATACACCTCTTTTAGTCTTTGAATGCATTATAATTCGACATTTACATAAAATCTCAATTTGACCTAAAATCGAGTCAAAACACTCATTTTACATACTTACACTTCAAATCACTTTCAACACAAGTTAATTGGTGATTTAAACTCCTAAACATGTTTACCAACTCACCAATTTCATCATCCAACCCTAAACCCACTAAAATGGTTTTCCTCACTATTTACTAGTTTCAATCTTCAATTTAACACTAGTGGAGTTTTGCTCAAGATCATACAATCAAAAGCCCTAAGTATAAACATGAACAAAAAAAAAATCAGAGTTAGAACTTACCGCTAGTATCTACTTGTAGCTAAGAATGAGGAGAACGATTTTCCTTCACGCACCAAGAATCGAATCACAAATCTTCACCTTCAAATCTCACTTTGAATCTAAGAGGGTTTTGGGATTTGAGAGAAAAGAGAAAAAGAAAAGAGAAAAGAAATGAAGAAAAAGAGATAAGTGGCTGGGATTTAGAGCCACAATCAGATCCACACGAGAAAAGACAAAAATACCCTCGACCTACCCTTTTTAAAACTGAAAATCGGATCAGACCTGCAGGTAGGTCGCGGCGCGACCCAGGTGCTCCGCGGCGCGGTTTTTGAGGTAAAACTTCGAACTGATTAAGTGCCCTCCTGATCTTGATTTACTTGAATTCTCGCGGCTCGAAGGTCCCCCATCGCGGCGCAGACCAACACGTATTTTGTCCAATTTTCAGTTAACTAAGTCCAAGACTCGTAGCATGACTCGTACCCTTCATGATTGTTATTTACATGATTAAGTGTTTCCAACATGTTAAGCAATCAAACTTGTTAAGACTTGATTAATTGAAATAGGTTTCATATAGACAATTGACCACCCAAGTTGACCGGTGATTCACGAACGTTAAAACTTGTAAAAACTATATGATGACATATATATATATATATATATATAGTTAACATGATATTGTGATAAGTAAGTATCTCATTAGGTATTTTAACAATGAGTTATATACATAAAATTGAGTTTATTGAATTAAGAAACTCGAAACAATATATATAACGATTATCGTTATAACAACGTCTTACTAAATACATATGAATCATATTAAGATATTGATACACTATGTTTAATCATGATAAATGATAAGTAAACATGTCATTAAGTGTATTAACAATGAACTACATATGTAAAAACAAGACTACTAACTTAATGATTTCGAAACGAGACATATATGTAACGATTATCGTTGTAACAACATTTAACTGTATATATATCATACTAAGATATATTAATATATCATAATATCATGATAATGTAATAATTTAACATCTCTTTAGATATAATAAACAATGGGTTAACAACATTTAACAAGATCGTTAACCTAAAGGTTTCAAAACAACATTTACATGTAACGACTAACGATGACTTAACGACTCAGTTAAAATGTATATACATGTAGTGTTTTAATATGTATTTATACACTTTAAAAAGACTTCAATACACTTATAAAAATACTTCTACTTAACAAAAATGCTTACAATTACATCCTGGTTCAGTTTCATCAACAATTCTACTAGTATGCACCCGTATTCATACTCGTACAATACACAACTTTTAAATGTATGTACTATTGGTATATACACTCCAATGATCAGCTCTTAGCAGCCCATGTGAGTCACCTAACATATGTGGGAACCATCATTTGGCAACTAGCATGAAATATCTCATAAAATTACAAAAATATTAGTAATCATTTATGACTTATTTACATGTAAATAAAATTACACATCCTTTATATCTAATCCATATACCAACGATCAAAAACACCTACAAAAACTTTCATTCTTCAATTTTCTTCATCTAATTTACCTCTCTCAAGTTCTATCTTCAGGTTCTAAGTGTTCTTCATAAATTAAGTTCTAGTTTCATAAAATCAAGAATACTTCCAAGTTTGCTAGCTTACTTCCAATCTTGCAAATCCACTTTGAATTATCATCCAACCTCAAGAAATCTTTCTTATTTACAGTAAGATATCTTTCTAATATAAGGTAATACTCATATTCAAACTTTGTTTCAATTTCTATAACTTTAACAATCTTATTTCGAGTGGAAATCTTACTTGAACTTGTTTTCGTGTCATGATTTTGCTTCAAGAACTCTCAAGCCATCCAAGGATCCTTTGAAGCTAGATCTATTTTTCTCATTTCCAGTAGGTTTATCCACAAAACCTGAGATAGTAATGATGGTCATAACATCATTCGATTCATATATATAAAACTACCTTATTCGAAGGTTTAAACTTGTAATCACTAGAACATAGTTTAGTTAATTCTAAACTTGTTCGCAAACAAAAGTTAATCCTTCTAACTTGAAATTTAAAATCAACTAGACACATGTTATATATCTATATGATATGCTAACTTAATGATTAAAAACCTGAAAACACGAAAAACACCGTAAAACCGGATATACGCCGTCGTAGTAACACCGCGGGTTGTTTTGGGTTAGTTAATTAAAAACTATGATAAACTTTGATTTAAAAGTTGTTCTTCTGGGAAAATGATTTTTCTTATGAACATGAAACTATATCCAAAAATCATGGTTAAACTCAAAGTGGAAGTATGTTTACGAAAATGGTCATCTAGACGTCATTCTTTCGACTGAAATGACTACCTTTACAAAAATGACTTGTAACCTGTATTTCTAACAGTAAACTTATACTTTTTCTGTTTAGATTCATAAACTTAAGATCAATATGAAACCATAGCAACTTGAAACACTCAAAACGGATTTAAAACGAAGAAGTTATGGGTAAAACAAGATTGGATAATTTTTGTTGTTGTAGCTACGTGAAAATTGGTAACAAATCTATATTAATCATATCCTAGCTAACTCATATTATATTACATGTATTCTAATATATTATGTAATCTTGGGATACCATAGACACGTATGCAAATGTTTTGACATATCATATCGACCCATGTATATATATTATTTGGAACAACCATAGACACTCTATATGCAGTAATGTTGGAGTTAGCTATACAGGGTTGAGGTTGATTCCAAAAATATATATACTTTGAGTTGTGATCTAGCCTGAGACGTATATATACTTGGTCGTGGATTGATTCAAGATAATATATATCGATTTATTTCTGTACATCTAACTATGGACAACTAGTTGTAGGTTACTAACGAGGAAAGCTGACTTAATAAACTTAAAAGAGTAAAACATATTAAAAATGTTGTAAATATATTTTGAACATACTTTGATATATATGTACATATTTGTTATAGGTTCGTGAATCGACCAGTGGCCAAGTCTTACTTCCCGACGAAGTAAAAATATGTGAAAGTGAGTTATAGTCCCACTTTTAAAATATAATATTTTGGGATGAGAATACATGCAATTTTATAAATGTTTTACGAAATAGACACAAGTAAATGAAACTACATTATATGGGTGAATGATCGAAGCCGAATATGCCCCTTTTAGCTTGGTAGCCTAAGAATTTGGGAACAGACCCCCAAATTGACGCGAATCCTAAAGATAGATCTATCGGGCCCAACATTCCCCATTCTGGAATTTGGAATGCTTTAGTACTTCGAAATTATCATTTCCGATGGGTGTCCCGGAATGATGGGGATATTCTATATGCATCTTGTTAATGTCGGTTACCAGGTGTTCACCGTATGAATAATTTTTATCTCTATGTATGGGATGTATTGAAATATGAAATCTTGTGGTCTATTATTATGATTTGATAATATATAGGTTAAACCTACAACTCACCAACATTCTGTGGACGTTTAAAGCATGATTATTCTCAGGTGATTATTAAGAGCTTCCGCTGTTGCATACTAAAATAAGGACAAGATTTGGAGTCAATGCTTGTATGATATTATGTAAAAACTGCATTCAAGAAACTTATTTTTTGATGTAATATTATCTTATTGTAAACCATTATGTAATGGTCATGTGTAAACGGTATATTTTAGATTATCATTATTTGATAATCTACGTAATGCTTTTACAACCTTTATCGATAGAATAAAGGTTATGGTTGTTTTAAAAATGAATGCAGTCTTTGAAAAACGTCTCATATAGAGGTCAAAACCTCGCGACGAAATCAATTAATATGGAACGTTTATAATCAATATGAACGAGACATTTCTGTTGGTATCAGAGCGTTGGTCTTAGAGAACCAGAAATTTGCATTAGTGTGTCTTATCGAGTTTGTTAGGATATATTAGTGAGTCTGGACTTCGACCGTGTTTTCTTTAAAAACGATTGCTTAACACTTTTGTTGGAAATTATATATTATTAACATGTAAATATTATGTGATATATTAACCTCTTAATGTGTTTAATATTGTGTGATAGATGTCTACCACTAGTACAAATTCCATCGACTCACCTAATAATAATGTAGATTCGAATATACTTTGGGAAGATTCACAAATTCCCGAAGAGGAACCGGAAGAAGAGGAACCAGAAGAGGAGGAACCGGAAGAAGAGGAACCAGAAGAGGAGGAACCGGAAGAGGAGGAACTGGAAGAGGAGGAACCGGAAGAAGAAGAGGTTCCGGAGGAAGAAATATTGATACCTACAGTAAATCGATTAAATAAAAGAAAATCCTCAACCAGCAGACCAAAGTTAAAAATGGTTAATGGTGTTTCCGCCGAGGAAGTAAAATATTGGGAAGATTACCAATTTTCTGATGAATCGGATCCCGATGAGGATTCCGATGATGTTATAGAAATTACCTCGACCCAATTTAATATAGCAAAAGAAAATAATAAGGGAAAAGGTATAAAAATAGAGAAACCTGATTCCAACCCCGATGAACTTTATATGTATCGGCAACGTCTGTATTTCCTAAATTGTAACAATAACCCGGGAACCTCTAAACCACCAGGTTTTTCTAAACCATTGTGGAAAACGACGGCTCGTATTAGAGGAGCACCATATATCCCTAGAAAATTAGGAAAACGAACCAAGTCCGAAGAAGAAAAAAACTAGTTATTCAGATTAGAGGGTTGTAATCATGTTGTGTATTATATGTAATGTAGTGTTCTTATACTTTTATGTTCTATGTAAAAATTGCTTGTATTGTTTGTTAATTATCTTTTACGAATCTAATCCTTGTATATTTTACAGTATAAAAACACAAAATAGACGTTAAGGATAGACAACCAAAAATTTTCGAAGACCTACCAGGAGATATGATTGATGAAATCTTGTCTAGAGTTGGGCAAAATTTATCAGCACAATTAGTTACGGCAAAATTAGTTTGTCAAACGTTTGAAAGACATTCCAGGCATGCCTTAGTATATAAAAGGCTTTCATTTGAAAGATGGGGTATATCACATTGGGGAGACTTTAAGTTACGCCAAGTTTTCTTTAAGGCATTTAATGCGGGAAACCCAGATGCAATTTTACGCTACGGGTTACGAACCTATTTTGACTCAACATATCCCAACATAGGATTTCGTGAGTTAGAAAGAGCTTCTAACATGCAACATAAAGAAGTATGTTATACTTATGGGTTAGTGATGTTCGCTTCTTACCAAAGTGAGAAAAAGAATATCGGGTTACAACTTTTAAATAAAACCTTCCCACAAGTGACGGACTCAGTAGTTGGGGTAAGAAACAAGGTTTTTAGATTGCTACGAGGCTGTTGGACATTACAAAACCCTCGTCCTTTTGACGACATTACAACATGCTGCCTAGCCAAGGGTCATAACGGTTACTTTCCACAAGACCAAGGATGGGAAGTTGTCTTAGTAAAACCTGAATGCATGACTTGTTTCTTTACTTATGAATTGCGTGTCTTTATTTCTTTTGCTGGACAACTTGCGTATTAACTAGAATTGCCTTTATAGCTGCTGAGTAGCAAAGATATTATGTGCTATATTTCATCCTATATGTATAATAGTGGTATTGTAAGTTTGTAAAATATTTTATAAAGATTTGAACGCGAAATATTATTGTAATAAGTTTTTCATATAGAAGTGTAGTAGTTGAGTTGTATAGTAGCTAGTGAGTATGAACTTAACGGGTAGGTATTACCCGAATTAAAACTATAAAATGCTAATATGAAGAAAAAGCTTTTATAAATAAGTTCATATAATGCTACGAGATACTATTGACTACTCTTAAATTCTATATGATTAACTCAATTCTTTTGGCTATTTTTGAAGGAAATGGCACCGACGACTCGTCAGAATTTGAACATGAGCGAAGAAGACTTCCGTGTTTTCCTTGCTGCGAACATAGCCGCAGTAGAGGCTGCAATGCAAAATAACAATAACTTTGGATCTAGTAGTGGAACTAATTCCAAAAGAAATCGTGTACGATGCTTCTACAAAGAAATCACTGCCTGCAAACCTTTGGAATTTGATGGAACCAAAGGACCAATTGGATTGAAACGATGGACTTAGAAAGTTGAATTGGTGTTTGCCATAAGTAAGTGTACTGAAGAGGACAAAGTTAAGTACGCTACACATACCTTCACAGGTACTGCGTTAACGTGGTGGAACACATATCTTGAACAGGTAGGACAAAATGCTGCTTACGCACTACTGTGGTCGGCATTCAAGCAATTGATGAACGAGCAGTATCGTCCTAGAAATGAAGTCAATAAGCTCAAGGTAGAGCTTAGAGAGTTACGAACACAAGGGTTCGACATTACCACGTATGAACGACGATTCACAGAGTTGTGCCTATTGTGTCCGAGAGCGTTCGAAGATGAAGAAGAGTAGATCGACGTGTTTGTAAAAGGGTTACCAGTAAGGATTCAAGAAGATGTGAGTTCACACGAGCCCGCTTCTATACAAAAGGCAAGTCGAACGGCTCATAAACTCATAAATCAGATTGAGGGAAGAATTAAAGAGCAGGCGGCCGAAGAAGCCAACACGAAACAACTCAAGAGAAAGTAGGAAGAAACCAGTGACAAGAGTCACCAATACAACAAAAACAACAACAATCACAACCATAATCACAATAACAATCATAACAACCGCAACAACAATCGCAACAATAACCATAATCCCAACAATAACTACAACAAACGTCCCAACAACAACAACAACTACAACAACCGTTCCAACAACAATAACAATCCCAACAACAACCTCAATAACAACAAGGGCAACAAAAATCAAAAATGCCAAAGGTGTGAAGAGTACCACCAGAATGGGTTCTTTACGACATTTTGCACCAAGTGTAAAAGAATTGATGAAAGGACCCATTCATATACATTATAAACGATTCACAATAGTTGATTACATCGCGAGGTATTTTGACCTCTATATGATACATTTTACAAACATTGCATTCGGTTTTAAAAGACAAACTTTCTTTACAACGAAAGTTGATGGCATGCACACCATTTCATAATACATCCAACTATAATTGACATAATAATAATCTTGATGAACTCAATGACTCGAATGCAACGACTTTCAAAATATGCCATGAATGACTCCAAGTAATATCCTTAAAATGAACTAATGCACAACGGAAGATTTCTTTAATACCTGAGAATAAACATGCTTTAAAGTGTCAACCAAAAGGTTGGTGAGTTCATAGGTTTATCATAACAATCATTTCAATATATTAATAGACCACAAGATTTCCGTTTATAAATATATGTACACTCGCAAGTGTATAAAAGTATTCTATAAATTGTAGGCACCCAGTAACAAGCCTTAACGTTCATGTTTTACCCTCTGAAGTACACCAGATCAGGTGTGTTTAAAATAACCTCGAAGTACTAAAGCATCCCATAGTCAGGATGGGGTTTGTCAGGCCCAGTAGATCTATCTTTAGGATTCGCGCCTACCGTACATAGACAAGTAGTTTAATGTTACCAAGCTAAGGGTATATTTCTGGTTTAAACCCACGTAGAATTAGTTTTAGTACTTGTGCCTATTTCGTAAAACATTTATAAAAAACAGCGCATGTATTCTTAGTCCCAAAAATATATATAAAAGGGAGCAAATGAAACTCACCATACTGTATTTCGTAGTAAAAATACATATAACGTCATTTAACAAGTGCAAGGTTGGCCTCGGATTCACGAACCTATATTAATTATATATATTTATATGTTGGTCAATATTTGTCTAACAATTTTTGGTCAAGTCATAGTGTACCACAATCCTAATGCTCGAGACTAATATACAAAAGTCAACAAAAGTCAACTTGACCCAAAATGACTTCTAAAATTTATACGTGTTTATTATATAACTTAACTATAGCCGTTTTATATATTTAAATATATTTATTAGATTTTATAATAATAAAAGTCATTTATTAATAAAAATTTATATTAACGTTTATATATGATAAAATATACTTTTATATATCTTAAGTAGTAAAATTTATAAAGTTCACTTAATATCGTAAAACTATATTGGTAAGTATTATTAATGTAATTATATTACGCGTGGTGAAAAATATCTTTGTATCCCCTATTTATTTGATAAAATAATATTGATCATAATAATAATAAGTAAAAGTTGTATTATTTTGTAATAATAATTATTATTATTCTATAAAAAAAATAACAATATTTATATTTACTAAAAATGTTATTATGATAAAATGATAATACTAACATAATAGCAATAATGATATTTTATAATAACAATGATATTTCTATTAAAATAATAACGACGATAGTAATAATAATCATTTTAACAATAATACTAAAATTCAGTTACTATAACTTCAAATCCGTTCATCGAAACCATTCGATATCTAAATGAAAAGTTCTTAATTTTTCGCTAGCTTTCCAATGACATGCATATCATATACCATATCTCAGTAGCATATGTATCTAATTCAGGATTCAACAAACCTATCTAAGGACAATATCGAATGTACAAGCATGCATAATCCTATATACTCGAGCACTAGTCAGGGATACACTATTGATATATAAAAGTTAAGTTATGAGTGCTCACGTATCAATATTGAGATTCAATATTGCAGGAAAGTACGTAGACGCAACGGAGATGATAAACATTAGATTGACCTCACGAGCATACCCCTGAACCATACTCATCACCTCCATAGCTATAACCCATAATTTTCTTAGCTTCGAATCATTCAAAAAACTATTTTTAAATCACTCGGACATCACTCCGTCGTAATATTTCATGTATACTAATAATATCTTGAAATAATACAGAGCAAATATATATATATATATGTAAATCGATTGAGAGAGTTTAGAGAAATATATTTTCAAGTTTCTATGAAATAATGAAACCTATTGAATTCTATTTATAATAGATTTTTGAATTATTAAAGTGAATTATTAAAGCATGAATTATTAAAGTGAATTATTAAAGTATGAATTATTAAAGTGAATTATTAAAGTATGAATTATTAAAGTGAATTATTAAAGTATGAAATATTAAAGTGAATTATTAAAGTTAAAGTAAAGTAAAAGTAAAGTAAAGGTAAAGTTAAAGTATAGTAAAAGTATAAAAACTATATATGTATAATACGCGTATAAATATATATAATATTAATTTAAATCGTTATATATATTTAATGAAATAAAATATAAATATCTTTATATTTATTATACTGGTTAAGTAATGAGTTGTCAAAAGTGATTCTAGATATTTAGAAAAGTTATATACGTTTTAATAATAAAGTTCTTTTTAAACTGAAAACGTTTTTGTACGTTTGAAAATAGATTAATATAATATTATGGAAACCAATTCTCCACTAGCTTTTGTCTAACTTTCGTAAATGACACTTTTTATTTTTATTTATAAATAGCTTTACAAATTATTCAGAATATCGTTAAGAGGAATAGATTTTCTCAAATCATAGTGGACCTCTCAACAGAGACTAGTAATCATAATTCAATGTTTCTGATAATCCAATCATTTAATATATTATTTTTTTTAATTTCGTCGATAATCATATTGAAACAAATACGTTCATATAAAGCATTATACGTTTAAATACTTTGTTGACATTTTCAATTTATAACATATACACATATACATACATATTCATATATGTTCATTTAATGGTTCGTGAATCATTGGAATTTGGTCGAGGTTTAAATGAATGTATAAACATAGTTTAAAATCCTTGATATTTAACTTAACAAACATTGCTTATCGTGTCAGAATAATATAAAGATAAAGTTTAAATTTAGTCGGAAATTTCCGGGTCATCACAGTACCTACCAGTTAAAGAAATTTCGTCCCCGGAATTTGATAGAGGTCGTTATGGCTAATAATGAGAATGTTATTATGACGATTATGAATTTTATCATGTCTAAGAAGTATGGATAAAATAATTCGATTACTCAAAGCGTATGAGGGAAGTTATCGTAAATGAAGGAAATAAGATTATAATGATTCGTCATATCTTTTGACGTCATCACAATTGATCTCCGAATTTAAAGAAAATCTTTGTAATCTATGTTGAATTTGATGCTTCGGTGATTAAGGAGATTATGATTCTCTTCGAATTAATACGATAATCCATCTTGATTTCTCTGTCGGGTATTTCACTATATATCCACCTCCTTCGTTTCCTTACAACTCACACCTTCTATTCTTTCTCCCTCAACTCATATTTTAAAGTATCTGTCAATATGCTTCATCCAGTACTGATTCTCGATATACTCCTCACTTTCATATCTGTCATTCTTCTTTTTCATCTGCCTCCGAAAGAATCTATTTACTTCTACTATACTCTCGGTTTTATAGTGTTTTTAGTTTTTCCGTGTCATTATATTGCTATATGCATCGATATATACAGTTTATAATTTTTGGGTGATTGTTGGGTTTTATATCTTCCCTTATATTTCAAAGCCCCTGCTTTTGTCTTCTATAATCATTGACATCCACAGTTAATGCTCCCTTCTATTTGCTGCGATTTATACTCCAATTTCTATTTTGGAGTTTTGTCCTTTCGTTTCTTCTTCTTGCGATTAAGCAACGTTTGTAATGGTCCAGTATTCGCAGATATGAATTTCAGAATGAACATAGTTAATGTTCTAAGAAGGAAATGATAATGGCACGATCTTGATTTGTTAATTTACCAGAATACCCTGAAAAGACCGAATCATCAAGAAAATATATTCTTGAAATTTTTAGAGATTAAATATAATACAAGAGTCGTGTAACATGGAACATGATGACGGCATGGTCTGTGAATCGTCATGTCCCATTAGAAACTCAGCATGACTTACTGTAATATAATCACGTTGATCAAGTGTCATTATATTATACTAACTCATGCTTCAGTTCCCAACACTACTTCAAAACATTCATAATTTAAACTCGAAAGTTTATAGAATATAGAAACTAATAGTTTCTTATATGATGTAACACTGATAGCGCAATGAGATAAATGACTTCAGATAAGATTAGTTGTGAAAATATCTTCAGAAATATCGCGGATATTTATAATGAAAGATATGATAATATCTTAGAATTTCTAATATTGATGGATGATGATGAAGATTTGTCTGTAAAGGTTTAGAATAAAGAGTAAGGTATTCGTTAATGACTTTAGCAGGCACTGAATCATTTGGATTCTTTGAAGGCAGATTTAGTCTTTGTGATTTGTCCACAGCCTCCTTCATAGTCTGTTCAATCCGTTTTCCAGTTCCAAACCTTCTATTTTTCTCAGCTTTACCACCTTACTATTCTTTGCCATCAAACTTTTTACTGTTAAGATCGTTTACAGTTTTTGAGGCTTTGTCAGCATTTCAAGAACTAGTTTGCAGTTCAAAATATTTTTCAGAACTTCACATTCAAAGTATGTAAGTCCAGGAGATAGACGTTTTACATACACATATAACTGTTGGCGTAGACATGCTGCGAGATTTCAAAATATTGGTTACTGTTTTCCGATGATTCGTATGACAATTCTCGTTACAATATGCGAATGAGTAAATGATGTGATTTCAATAAATATAATGATTTTTCATATAGTCAAAGATAATTGAAGTTGTTGGTAAGTTTATTGCTAAGGTGGCGAGATATGAAAGGTCCCCAGTAACGATGACGAAAGGGCAATGTATCTATCGAGGTTATAATAAGACTATTTCGACTGAAAAGTCGAAGTTGACTTGCTGGAGCTGTGATAAAACTATCTACTTTGAAAAGGAATTGAAAAGTCATTTTAGCTAATAAATGTCAAAGGGTCTGACACGGATACGCATCGAACTATGACTTTGGCTTCGAGAGCTTTTTAGGTACATAAATGTGGGTAATATGTGGTTGGATCATCATCTCGATTGTTCATTGTTTGAAGTGTCTTCGAAAACTTCGGAGAGTTTGAACACAGTTTGTAATCGTTAATATACATATGATGTTCTTACACAGTTTTGAAGTCAAAGTATAGCTTTGAAAGATGTAGGAATCTAAGTGTGATGTCTTCTGTTAAATCATGACTTGGATTTTGATTTGTCAAAATCAGAATGCGTAATCAAATTTGGGTGAGAATGGTTGTTTTGATTTCTATACAAGAATGTATATTGTTGTGAGATTTTGGGAGTATAGTTGATGATTTGCTTAATCAGATTCGAAAAATGTAACATATTAATTGTGAATTTATATATCTCTCGGGTATTACCTACCCGTTAAAAAAAAATTTCACAATTAATATTTTGTACAACAGAATTTTATTACAGTCTTTATGAAAATATATATGTGCATATTTTCTTAAGATGTAACATAGATTTAATGAGTTAATATTAAATTAAACTCATTTGATTTACGGTTGAAACTAGAACTGAATAATCCCTAAAGACTTTAGAAATTACATAACTTTTACGGAGTATTTATTCAATAAAATTGAAATTATGAATTAATACTTCGTTATTTGTTGGTGTTTGTAACCCTTGCACCATATTCTCTAAAGCCACTACTCGAGCGCGAAGCTCGTTGACTTCTTCTATTACACCGGGGTGATTGTCGGTTCAGACGAGCGGATAAATAAAATCTAGAATTTGATGTAGTATATAATCGTGACGAGATACTCTGGAAATGAGACAAAAAATGGTGTTTCGGACCGGTTCGCCGGTAAGTGCTTCAGGTTCATCTCCAAGAGGGCAATGTGGTGGATAGAAGGGATCACCTTCTTCTTGTCTCCAATTATTGAGGAGGCTACGAACCTATCCCCAATTCATCCAGAATAGATGATGGCTAATTGGTTGATCCATTCCGATCACACTGCTTTCGGAGCTTGAGTGGGATTCCATATCGGAATTCGAGGGACTTGAACTAATGACGAATTCCATTTCGTTCGATTGAATAAAGGATTTTTCGATATGAAATGATTTTTCGGCTATCGGGTGGTATTCTAATTACATAGAATATCTATTTATATAGCGCAAAAGATTTCGTAGATTACGGAGGAAATTACGGGATATGTCAGGCAAAGTTTACAGTAACAGATACGCTAAGATATGGATTAGCAGATACACTAAGATATGAATTTTGTCTATACACTATTCATGCAATCAATGCAGTAAGACGTGTCTAGACTAAGAATGATAAGCAGGCAATTTCTGACAAAAATGATAAGCAAAACTTTTGACATGCAGACACGGTCGAAATCCAGGCTCACTAATGCATCCTAACGACTATCAGTTAGACACACTAATGCAGACCTGGTTCGCTAAGACCACCGCTCTGATACCAAGTGAAAGGACCCGTTCATATACATTATAAACGATTCACAATAGTTGATTACATCGCGAGGTATTTTGACCTCTATATGATACATTTTACAAACATTGCATTCGGTTTTAAAAGACAAACTTTCTTTACAACGAAAGTTGATGGCATGCACACCATTTCATAATACATCCAACTATAATTGACATAATAATAATCTTGATGAACTCAATGACTCGAATGCAACGACTTTCAAAATATGCCATGAATGACTCCAAGTAATATCCTTAAAATGAACTAATGCACAGCGGAAGATTTCTTTAATACCTGAGAATAAACATGCTTTAAAGTGTCAACCAAAAGGTTGGTGAGTTCATAGGTTTATCATAACAATCATTTCAATATATTAATAGACCACAAGATTTCCGTTTATAAATATATGTACACTCGCAAGTGTATAAAAGTATTCTATAAATTGTAGGCACCCGGTAACAAGCCTTAACGTTCATGTTTTACCCTCTGAAGTACACCAGATCAGGTGTGTTTAAAATAACCTCGAAGTACTAAAGCATCCCATAGTCAGGATGGGGTTTGTCAGGCCCAGAAGATCTATCTTTAGGATTCGCGCCTACCGTACATAGACAAGTAGTTTAATGTTACCAAGCTAAGGGTATATTTCTGATTTAAACCCACGTAGAATTAGTTTTAGTACTTGTGCCTATTTCGTAAAACATTTATAAAAAACAGCGCATGTATTCTTAGTCCCAAAAATATATATAAAAGGGAGCAAATGAAACTCACCATACTGTATTTCGTAGTAAAAATACATATAACGTCATTTAACAAGTGCAAGGTTGGCCTCGGATTCACGAACCTATATTAATTATATATATTTATATGTTGGTCAATATTTGTCTAACAATTTTTGGTCAAGTCATAGTGTACCACAATCCTAATGCTCGAGACTAATATACAAAAGTCAACAAAAGTCAACTTGACCAAAAATAACTTCTAAAATTTATACGTGTTTATTATATAACTTAACTATAGCCGTTTTATATATTTAAATATATTTATTAGATTTTATAATAATAAAAGTCATTTATTAATAAAAATTTATATTAACGTTTATATATGATAAAATATACTTTTATATATCTTAAGTAGTAAAATTTATAAAGTTCACTTAATATCGTAAAACTATATTGGTAAGTATTATTAATGTAATTATATTACGCGTGGTGAAAAATATCTTTATATCCCCTATTTATTTGATAAAATAATATTGATCATAATAATAATAAGTAAAAGTTGTATTATTTTGTAATAATAATTATTATTATTCTATAAAAAAAATAACAATATTTATATTTACTAAAAATGTTATTATGATAAAATGATAATACTAACATAATAGTAATAATGATATTTTATAATAACAATGATATTTCTATTAAAATAATAACGAAGATAGTGATAATAATCATTTTAACAATAATACTAAAATTCAGTTACTATAACTTCAAATCCGTTCATCGAAACCATTCGATATCTAAATGAAAAGTTCTTAATTTTTCGCTAGCTTTCCAATGACATGCATATCATATACCCTATCTCAGTAGCATATGTATCTAATTCAGGATTCAACAAACCTATCTAAGGACAATATCGAATGTACAAGCATGCATAATCCTATATACTCGAGCACTAGTCAGGGATACACTATTGATATATAAAAGTTAAGTTATGAGTGCTCACGTATCAATATTGAGATTCAATATTGCAGGAAAGTACGTAGACGCAACGGAGATGATAAACATTAGATTGACCTCACGAGCATACCCCTGAACCATACTCATCACCTCCATAGCTATAACCCATAATTTTTTTAGCTTTGACTCATTCAAAAAACTATTTTTAAATCACTCGGACATCACTCCGTCATAATATTTCATGTATACTAATAATATCTTGAAATAATACAGAGCAAATATATATATATATATATATGTAAATCGATTGAGAGAGTTTAGAGAAATATATTTTCAAGTTTCTATGAAATAATGAAACCTATTGAATTCTATTTATAATAGATTTTTGAATTATTAAAGTGAATTATTAAAGTATGAATTATTAAAGTGAATTATTAAAGTATGAATTATTAAAGTGAATTATTAAAGTATGAATTATTAAAGTGAATTATTAAAGTATGAATTATTAAAGTATGAATTATTAAAGTGAATTATTAAAGTATGAATTATTAAAGTGAATTATTAAAGTTAAAGTAAAGTAAAAGTAAAGTAAAGGTAAAGTTAAAGTATAGTAAAAGTATAAAAACTATATATGTATAATACGCGTATAAATATATATAATATTAATTTAAATCGTTATATATATTTAATGAAATAAAATATAAATATCGTTATATTTATTATACTGGTTAAGTAATGAGTTGTCAAAAGTGATTCTAGATATTTAGAAAAGTTATATACGTTTTAATAATAAAGTTCTTTTTAAACTGAAAACGTTTTTGTACGTTTGAAAATAGATTAATAGAATATTATGGAAACCAATTCTCCACTAGCTTTTGTCTAACTTTCGTAAATGACACTTTTTATTTTTATTTATAAATAGCTTTACAAATTATTCCGAATATCGTTAAGAGGAATAGATTTTCTCAAATCATAGTGGACCTCTCAACAGAGACTTGTAATCATAATTCAATGTTTCTGATAATTCTAATCATTTAATATATTATTTTTTTTAATTTCGTCGATAATCATATTGAAACAAATACGTTCATATAAAGCATTATACGTTTAAATACTTTGTTGACATTTTCAATTTATAACATATACACATATACATACATATTCATATATGTTCATTTAATGGTTCGTGAATCATTGGAATTTGGTCGAGGTTTAAATGAATGTATAAACATAGTTTAAAATCCTTGAGATTTAACTTAACAAACATTGCTTATCGTGTCAGAATAATATAAAGATAAAGTTTAAATTTAGTCGGAAATTTCCGGGTCGTCACAATTGACCATGGTGCGAAAAAGTGTGAGGTCTACGGATCAAAGTTTAACAGAACTAAAGGAACAAATAGTGGCGAAACAAGTAATGTCGCCTTTGTTTGTTATGGATGTGGAAAACCGTGCTACATTAGAAGTAATTGTCCGAATCAGGGGAATACTAATGGGCAGGGCCGCGGAAGAGTTTTCAATATTAATACGACAGAAGCGCAGGAAGACCCAGAGCTTGTTACGGGTACGTTTCTTATTAATAATAAATCTGCTTATGTTTTATTTGATTCGGGTACGGATAGAAGCTATATGAGTAGAGATTTTTGTGCTAAGTTAAGTTGCCCATTGACGACTTTGGATAGTAAATTTTTACTCGAATTAGCAAACGGTAAATTAATTTCAGCAGATAATAAATGTCGGGATAGAGAAATTAAACTGGGGGATGAAACGTTTAAAATTGATTTAATACCAGTGGAGTTAGGGAGTTTTGATGCAATAATTGGTATGGACTGGTTGAAAAAGGTAAGAGCAGAGGTCGTTTGTTACAAAAATGCGATTCACATTATGTGTACGGAGAAAAGAACAACGTGAAGTTAAATCTTATTAGTAGTTTGAAGGCGCAAAAACTAATAAGAAAAGGTTGTTACGTCATTCTAGCACACATCGAGGAAGTTAAATCTGAAGAAAAGAACATTAGTGATGTTCCCGTCGCAAAAGAATTTTCCGATGTATTTTCGAAAGAATTACTGGGATTACCCCCACATCGATCCGTTGAATTTCAAATAGACCTTGTACTAGGAGCTGCACCAATAGATCGTGCTCCATGTAGACTCGCACCCAGCGAAATGAAAGAATTACAAAGTCAGTTATAGGAACTTTTGGAGCGTGGTTTCATTCGACCAAGTACATCACCATGGAGAGCTCCTGTTCTGTTTGTCAAGAAGAAAGATGGTACATTCAGGTTGTGTATCGACTACCGAGAGTTGAACAAACTTACCATCAAGAACCGTTACCCATTACCGAGAATCGATGGCTTATTTGATCAACTACAAGGCTCATTGGTTTATTCGAAGATCGATTTACGTTCTGGATATCACCAAATGCAGATGAAAGAGGATGACATTCCGAAGACTGCTTTTATGACGCGTTACGGTCATTACGAGTTTATGGTTATGCCGTTTGGATTGACTAACGCACCAGCTGTGTTCATGGACCTCATGAACCGAGTGTGTGGGCCATATCTTGACAAGTTTGTCATTGTTTTCATCGATGACATACTTATTTACTCGAAGAATGATCAAGAGCACGAAGAACATTTGAGAAAAGTGCTAGAGTTGATGAGAAAAGAAAATTTGTACGCTAAGTTTTCAAAGTGTGCATTTTGGTCGGAAGAAGTTCAATTCCTCGGTCATATAGTGAACAAAGAAGGTATTCAGGTGGATCCAGCAAAGATTGAAACCGTTAAAAAGTGGGAAACCCCGAAAACTCCGTAACACGTACGCCAATTTTTAGGGCTAGCTGGTTATTACAGGAGATTCATCCAAGAATTTTCCAAAATAGTAAAACCCTTGACTGCATTAACGCATAAAGGGAGGAAATTTGAATGAAGGATGAACAAGAAAAAGCGTTTCAATTGTTGAAGAAAAAGTTAACTACGACACCTATATTGTCATTACCTGAAGGGAATGATGATTTTGTGATATATTGTGACGCCTCAAAGCAAGGTCTCGGTTGTGTATTAATGCAATTAACGAAAGTTATTGCTTATGCATCTAGACAATTGAAGATTCAAGAGCAGAATTATACGACGCATGATTTGGAATTAGACGCGGTTGTTTTTGCATTAAAGACTTGGAGGCACTACTTATATGGGGTCAAAAGTATTATATATACCGACCACAAAAGTCTTCAACACATATTTAATCAGAAACAATTGAACATGAGGCAGCGCAGATGGATTGAATTGTTGAATGATTACGACCTTGAGATTCATTATCACCCGGGGAAGGCAAATGTGGTAGCTGACGCCTTAAGCAGAAAGGACAGAGAACCTATTCGAGTAAAAGCAATGAATATAATGATTCACACTAACCTTAATACTCAAATAAAGGAGGCGCAATAAGGAGTTTTAAAAGAGGAAAACTTAAGGGATGAAATACCCAAAGGATCGGAGAAGCATCTTAATATTCGGGAAGACGGAACCCGGTATAGGGCTGAAAGAATTTGGGTACCAAAATTTGGAGGTATGAGAGAAATGGTACTTAGAGAAGCTTATAAAACCAGATACTCAATACATCCTGGAACGGGGAAGATGTACAAAGATCTCAAGAAACATTTTTGGTGGCCGTGTATGAAAGCCGATGTTGCTAAATACGTAGGAGAATGTTTGACGTGTTATAAGGTCAAAGCTGAGCATCAAAAACCATCAGGTCTACTTCAACAACCCGAAATCCCGAAATGGAAATGGGAAAACATTACCATGGATTTCATCACTAAATTGCCAAGGACTGCAAGTGGTTTTGATACTATTTGGGTAATAGTTGATCGTCTCACCAAATCAGCACACTTCCTGCCAATAAGAGAAGATGACAAGATGGAGAAGTTAGCACGACTGTATATGAAGGAAGTCATCTCCAGACATGGAATACCAATCTCTATTATCTCTGATAGGGATGGCAGATTTATTTCAAGATTCTGGCAGACATTACAGCAAGCATTAGGAACTCGTCTAGACATGAGTACCGCCTATCATCCACAAACTGATGGGCAGAGCGAAAGGACGATACAAACTCTTGAAGACATGCTACGAGCATGTGTTATTGATTTCAGAAACAGTTGGGATCGACATCTACCGTTAGCAGAATTTTCCTACAACAACAGCTACCATTCAAGCATTGAGATGGCGCCGTTTGAAGCACTTTATGGTAGAAAGTGCAGGTCTCCGATTTGTTGGAGTGAAGTGGGGGATAGATAGATTATGGGTCCAGAGATAATACAAGAAACTACCGAGAAGATCATCCAAATTCAATAACGGTTGAAAACCGCCCAAAGTCAACAAAAGAGCTACGCCGACATTAAAAAAAAGATATAGAATTTGAAATTTTAGAGATGGTCATGCTTAAGGTTGCACCTTGGAAAGGCGTTGTTCGATTTGGTAAATGAGGGAAATTAAATCCAAGGTATATAGGACTATTCAAGATTATTGATCGTGTCGGACCAGTAGCTTACCGACTTGAACTACCACAACAACTCGCGGCTGTACATAACACTTTACACGTCTCAAATTTGAAGAAATGTTTTGCTAAAGAAGATGTCTATTCCATTAGACGAAATCCAAATCAACGAAAAACTTCAATTCGTCGAAGAACCCGTCGAAATAATGGATCGTGAGGTTAAAAGACTTAAGCAAAACAAGATACCAATTGTTAAAGTTCGATGGAATGCTCGTAGATATTCGAGTTCACCTGGGAACGAGAAGATCGGATGAAGAAGAAATACCCGCACATATTTCCAGAAGATATGTCAACACCTCCAACTGCTTAAAATTTCAAGACGAAATTTATTTAACGGGTAGGTACTGTAGTGACCCGAACTTTTCCATGTTTATATATATTAAATGTGAAATGTCCCGTTCTTATTGATTAAAAGCGTTCCATATTAATTGATTTCGTTGCGAGGTTTTGACCTCTATATGAGACGTTTTTCAAAGACTGCATTCATTTTTAAAACAAACCATAACCTTTATTTCATAAATAAAGGTTTAAAAAGCTTTACGTAGATTATCAAATAATGATAATCTAAAATATCCTGTTTACACACGACCATTACATAATGGTTTATAATACAAATATGTTACATCGAAATCAGTTTCTTGAATGCAGTTTTTACACAATATCATACAAACATGGACTCCAAATCTGGTCCTTATTTTAGTATGCAATAGCGGAAGCTCTTAGTATTCACCTGAGAATAAACATGCTTTAAACGTCAAAAAAAATGTTGGTGAGTTATAGGTTTAACCTATATATATCAAATCGTAACAATAGACCACAAGATTTCATATTTCAATACACATCCCATACATAGAGATAAAAATCATTCATATGGTGAACACCTGGTAACCGACATTAACAAGATGCATATATATAAGAATATCCCCATCATTCCAGGACACCCTTCGGATATGATATAAATTTCGAAGTACTAAAGCATCCGGTACTTTGGATGGGGTTTGTTAGGCCCAATAGATCTATCTTTAGGATTCGCGTCAATTAGGGTGTCTGTTCCCTAATTCTTAGATTACCAGACTTAATAAAAAAGGGCATATTCGATTTCGATAATTCAACCATAGAATGTAGTTTCACGTACTTGTGTCTATTTTGTAAATCATTTATAAAACCTGCATGTATTCTCATCCCAAAAATATTAGATTTTAAAAGTGGGACTATAACTCACTTTCACAGATTTTTACTTCGTCGGGAAGTAAGACTTGGCCACTGGTTGATTCACGAACCTATAACAATATATACATATATATCAAAGTATGTTCAAAATATATTTACAACACTTTTAATATATTTTGATGTTTTAAGTTTATTAAGTCAGCTGTCCTCGTTAGTAACCTACAACTAGTTGTCCACAGTTATATGTACAGAAATAAATTGATAAATATTATCTTGAATCAATCCACGACCTAGTGTATACGTATCTCAGTATTGATCACAACTCAAACTATATATATTTTGGAATCAACCTCAACCCTGTATAGCTAACTCCAACATTCACATATAGAGTGTCTATGGTTGTTCCGAAATATATATAGATGTGTCGACATGATAGGTCGAAACATTGTATACGTGTCTATGGTATCTCAAGATTACATAATATACAATACAAGTTGATTAAGTTATGGTTGGAATAGATTTGTTACCAATTTTCACGTAGCTAAAATGAGAAAAATTATCCAATCTTGTTTTACCCATAACTTCTTCATTTTAAATCCGTTTTGAGTGAATCAAATTGCTATGGTTTCATATTGAACTCTATTTTATGAATCTAAACAGAAAAAGTATAGGTTTATAGTCAGAAAAATAAGTTACAAGTCGTTTTTGTAAAGGTAGTCATTTCAGTCGAAAGAACGACGTCTAGATGACCATTTTAGAAAACATACTTCCACTTTGAGTTTAACCATAATTTTTGGATATGGTTTCATGTTCATAATAAAAATCATTTTCTCAGAATAACAACTTTTAAATCAAAGTTTATCATAGTTTTTAATTAACTAACCCAAAACAGCCCGCGGTGTTACTACGACGGCGTAAATCCGGTTTTTACGGTGTTTTTCGTGTCTCCAGGTTTTAAATCATTAAGTTAGCATATCATATAGATATATAACATATGTTTAGTTGATTTTAAAAGTCAAGTTAGAAGGATTAACTTTTGTTTGCGAACAAGTTTAGAATTAACTAAACTATGTTCTAGTGATTACAAGTTTAAACCTTCGAATAAGATAGCTTTATATGTATAAATCGAATGATGTTATGAACATCATTACTACCTTAAGTTCCTTGGATAAACCTACTGGAAAAGAGAAAAATGGATCTAGCTTCAACGGATCCTTGGATGGCTCGAAGTTCTTGAAGCAGAATCATGACACGAAAACAAGTTCAAGTAAGATCATCACTTGAAATAAGATTGTTATAGTTATAGAAATTGAACCAAAGTTTGAATATGATTATTACCTTGTATTAGAATGATAACCTACTGTAAGAAACAAAGATTTCTTGAGGTTGGATGATCACCTTACAAGATTGGAAGTGAGCTAGCAAACTTGAAAGTATTCTTGATTTTTTGTAACTAGAACTTGTAGAATATATGAAGAACACTTAGAACTTGAAGATAGAACTTGAGAGAGATCAATTAGATGAAGAAAATTGAAGAATGAAAGTGTTTGTAGGTGTTTTTGGTCGTTGGTGTATGGATTAGATATAAAGGATATGTAATTTTGTTTTCATGTAAATAAGTCATGAATGATTACTCATATTTTTGTAATTTTATGAGATATTTCATGCTAGTTGCCAAATGATGGTTCCCACATGTGTTAGGTGACTCGCATGGGCTGCTAAGAGCTGATCATTGGAGTGTATATACCAATAGTACATACATCTAAAAGCTGTGTATTGTACGAGTACGAATACGGGTGTATACGAGTAGAATTGTTGATGAAACTGAACGAGGATGTAATTGTAAGCATTTTTGTTAAGTAGAAGTATTTTGATAAGTGTATTGAAGTCTTTCAAAAGTGTATAAATACATATTAAAACACTACATGTATATACATTTTAACTGAGTCGTTAAGTCATCGTTAGTCGTTACATGTAAGTGTTGTTTTGAAACCTTTAGGTTAACGATCTTGTTAAATGTTGTTAACCCAATGTTTATAATATCAAATGAGATTTTAAATTATTATATTATCATGATATTATCATGTATGAATATCTCTTAATATGATATATATACATTAAATGTCTTTACAACGATAATCGTTACATATATGTCTCGTTTAAAAATCATTAAGTTAGTAGTCTTGTTTTTACATATGTAGTTCATTGTTAATATACTTAATGATATGTTTACTTATCATAGTATCATGTTAACTATATATATATATCCATATATATGTCATCATATAGTTTTTACAAGTTTTAACGTTCGTGAATCACCGGTCAACTTGGGTGGTCAATTGTCTATATGAAACATATTTCAATTAATCAACTCTTAACAAGTTTGATTGCTTAACATGTTGGAAACATTTAATCATGTAAATATCAATCTCAATTAATATATATAAACATGGAAAAGTTCGGGTCACTACAGTACCTACCCGTTAAATAAATTTCGTCCCGAAATTTTAAGCTGTTGAAGGTGTTGACGAATCTTATGGAAATAGATGCGGGTATTTCTTCTTCATCTGATCTTCACGCTCCCAGGTGAACTCGGGTCCTCTATGAGCATCCCATCGAACCTTAACAATTGGTATCTTGTTTTGCTTAAGTCTTTTAACCTCACGATCCATTATTTCGACGGGTTCTTCGATGAATTGGAGTTTTTCGTTGATTTGGATTTCATCTAACGGAATAGTGAGATCTTCTTTAGCAATACATTTCTTCAAATTCGAGACGTGGAAAGTGTTATGTACAGCCGCGAGTTGTTGAGGTAACTCAAGTCGGTAAGCTACTGGTCCGACACGATCAATAATCTTGAATGGTCCAATATACCTTGGATTTAATTTCCCTCGTTTACCAAATCGAACAAAGCCTTTCCAAGGTGCAACTTTAAGCATGACCATCTCTCCAATTTCAAATTCTATATCTTTTCTTTTAATGTCAGCGTAGCTCTTTTGTCGACTTTGGGCGGTTTTCAACCGTTGTTGAATTTGGATGATCTTCTCGGTAGTTTCTTGTATAATCTCCTGACCCGTAATCTGTCTATCCCCCACTTCACTCCAACAAATCGGAGACCTGCACTTTCTACCATAAAGTGCTTCAAACGGCGCCATCTCAATGCTTGAATGGTAGCTGTTGTTGTAGGAAAATTCTGCTAAAGGTAGATGTCGATCCCAACTGTTTCCGAAATCAATAACACATGCTCGTAGCATGTCTTCAAGCGTTTGTATCATCCTTTCGCTCTGCCCATCAGTTTGTGGATGATAGGCAGAATCTTGAAATAAATCTACCATCCCTATTAGAGATAATAGAGATTGGTATTCCATGTCTGGAGATGACTTCCTTCAAATACAGTCGTGCTAACTTCTCCATCTTGTCATCTTCTCTTATTGGCAGGAAGTGTGCTGATTTGGTGAGACGATCAACTATTACCCAAATAGTATCAAAACCACTTGCAGTCCTTGGCAATTTAGTGATGAAATCCATGGTAATGTTTTCCCATTTCCATTCCGGGATTTCGGGTTGTTGAAGTAGACCTGATGGTTTCTGATGCTCAGCTTTGACCTTAGAACACGTCAAACATTCTCCTACGTATTTAGCAACATCGGCTTTCATACCCGGCCACCAAAAATGTTTCTTGAGATCCTTGTACATCTTCCCCGTTCCAGGATGTATTGAGTATCTGGTTTTATGAGCTTCTCTAAGTACCATTTCTCTCATATCTCCAAATTTTGGTACCCAAATCCTTTCAGCCCTATACCGGGTTCCGTCTTCCCGAATATTAAGATGCTTCTCCGATCCTTTGGGTATTTCATCCTTTAAATTTCCCTCTTTTAAAACTCCTTGTTGCGCCTCCTTTATTTGAGTAGTAAGGTTATTATGAATCATTATATTCATAGATTTTACTCGAATGGGTTCTCTGTCCTTCCTGCTCAAGGCATCGGCTACCACATTTGCCTTCCCCGGGTGGTAACGAATCTCAAAGTCGTAATCATTCAACAATTCAATCCACCTACGCTGCCTCATATTCAGTTGTTTCTGATTAAATATGTGTTGAAGACTTTTGTGGTCGGTATATATAATACTTTTGACCCCATATAAGTAGTGCCTCCAAGTCTTTAATGCAAAAACAACCGCGCCTAATTCCAAATCATGCGTCGTATAATTTTGTTCGTGAATCTTCAATTGTCTAGACGCATAAGCAATCACCTTCGTTCGTTGCATTAATACACAACCGAGACCTTGCTTTGATGCGTCACAATAAATCACAAAATCATCATTCCCTTCAGGCAATGACAATATAGGTGCCATAGTTAGCTTTTTCTTCAATAACTGAAACACTTTCTCTTGTTCATCATTCCATTCAAATTTCTTCCCTTTATGCGTTAATGCAGTCAAGGGTTTTGCTATTCTGGAAAAGTCTTGGATGAACCTTCTGTAGTAACCAGCTTGTCCTAAAAACTGGCATATATGTTTCGGAGTTTTTGGGGTTTCCCACTTTTCAACAGTTTCTATCTTTGCCAGATCCACATTAATACCTTCTTTGTTCACTATGTGACCGAGGAATTGAACTTCTTCCAACCAAAATGCACACTTTGAAAACTTAGCGTACAATTCTTCCTTCCTTAATACTTCTAACACCTTTCTCAAATGTTCACCGTGTTCTTGGTCATTCTTTGAGTAAATAAGTATGTCATCAATGAAAACAATGACAAACTTGTCAAGGTATGGTCCACACACTCGGTTCATAAGGTCCATGAACACAGCTGGTGCATTAGTTAAACCAAACGGCATGACCATAAACTCGTAATGACCGTAACGTGTTCTGAAAGCAGTCTTTGGAATATCATCTTCTTTCACCCGCATTTGATGATACCCGGAACGTAAGTCAATCTTTGAATAAACAGACGAGCCTTGTAGTTGATCAAATAAGTCGTCGATTCTCGGTAGTGGGTAGCGGTTCTTGATGGTAAGTTTGTTCAACTCTCGGTAGTCGATACACAACCTGAATGTACCATCTTTCTTCTTGACAAACAAAACAGGAGCTCCCCACGGTGATGTGCTTGGTCGAATGAAACCACGCTCTAAAAGTTCTTGTAATTGGCTTTGCAGTTCTTTCATCTCGCTGGGTGCGAGTCTGTAAGGAGCACGAGCTATTGGTGCAGCTCCTGGTACAAGATCTATTTGAAATTCAACGGATCGATGTGGGGGTAATCCCGGTAATTCTTTCGGAAATACATCGGGAAATTCTTTTGCAATGGGAACATCATTGATGTTCTTTTCTTCAGTTTGTACTTTCTCGACGGGTGCTAGAACAGCATAGTAACCTTTTCTTATTAGTTTTTGTGCCTTCAAATTACTAATAAAATGTAGCTTCGTGTTGCTCTTTTCTCCGTACACCATTAAGGGTTTTCCTTTTTCTCGTATAATGCGAATTGCATTTTTGTAACAAACGATCTCTGCTTTCACTTCTTTCAACCAGTCCATACCGATTATCACATCAAAACTCCCTAACTCTACTGGTATCAAGTCAATCTTAAATGTTTCGCTAACCAGTTTAATTTCTCGATTCCGACATATATTATCTGCTGAAATTAATTTACCATTTGCTAATTCGAGTAAAAATTTACTATCCAAAGGCATCAATGGACAACTTAATTTAGCACAAAAATCTCTACTCATATAGCTTCTATCCGCACCCGAATCAAATAAAACGTAAGCAGATTTATTGTCAATAAGAAACGTACCCGTAACAAGCTCCGGGTCTTCCTGTGCCTCTGCCGCATTAATATTGAAAACTCTTCCGCGGCCTTGTCCATTTGTGTTCTCCTGGTTCGGGAAATTTCTAATAATGTGGCCCGGTTTTCCACATTTATAACAAACTACATTGGCATAACTTGCTCCGACACTACTTGCTCCGCCATTACTCGTTCCGACACCATTTGTTCCTTTCGTTCTATTAACCCCTGGTCCGTAGACCTCACACTTCGCCGCGCTATGACCATTTCTTTTACACTTGTTGCAAAATTTGGTGCAGAACCCCGAGTGATACTTTTCACACCTTTGGCATAGCTGCTTCTGATTGTTGTTGTTGTTGTTGCGGTTATTATTGTTGTTGGGATGATTGTTGTAGTTGCTGTTGTTGTTGTTGTTGTTGTTGTTGTTGTTGGGCCGTTTGTTGTAGTTGCGACTGATGTTGCGATTGTTGGGATAATTGTTGCGATTATTGTTGTAATTGCTGTTGTTGTTGTATTGGTGATTCTTATCACCGTTTTCCTCCCACTTTCTTTTGACTTGCTTCACATTGGCCTCTTCAGCAGTCTGTTCTTTAATTCTTTCTTCAATCTGGTTCACTATTTTGTGAGCCATTCTACATGCCTGTTGTATGGAGGCGGGCTCGTGTGAACTTATATCTTCTTGGATTCTTTCCGGTAATCCTTTCACAAACGCGTCGATCTTCTCTTCCTCATCTTCGAATGCTCCCGGACACAATAGGTACAATTCTGTGAATCGTCTTTCGTACGTGGTAATATCAAATCCTTTGGTTCGTAACCCTCTAAGTTCTGTCTTGAGCTTATTGACCTCGGTTCTGGGACGGTACTTCTCGTTCATCAAGTGCTTGAATGCTGACCACGGTAGTGCGTACGCATCGTCTTGTCCCACTTGCTCTAGATAGGTATTCCACCATGTTAACGCAGAACCTGTGAAGGTATGCGTAGCGTACTTCACTTTGTCCTCTTCAGTACACTTACTTATGGCAAACACCGATTCGACCTTCTCGGTCCACCGTTTTAATCCGATCGGTCCTTCGGTTCCATCAAATTCCAAAGGTTTGCAGGCAGTGAATTCTTTGTAGGTGCATCCTACACGATTTCCTGTACTGCTAGATCCAAGGTTATTGTTGGTATGTAGCGCAGCCTGTACTGCGGCTATGTTTGAAGCTAGAAAAGTACGGAATTCCTCTTCATTCATATTCACGGTGTGTCGAGTAGTCGGTGCCATTTACTTCAAAATAGTCAAATGGAACAAGTTAATCATACAGAATATTAAGAGTAGTTAATAGTATTTCGTAGCATAATATGAACTCATTTATAAAAGCTTTTTCTTCATATTTGCGTTTTATAAGTTTAAATTCGGGTAGTACCTACCCGTTAAGTTCATACTTAGTAGCTAATATACAATTCAACTACTACAATTCTATATGAAAAACTGATTATAATAATATTTCGCGTTCAAACTTTTATACAATATTTTACAAACTTACAATACCGCTTATTTTACATAAAGCATGAAATATAGCACACAATAACTTTGATACAAGATAGTTGTGAAGATAATTCTAGCTAGTACACAAGTCGTTCAGCAAAGGCAATAAAGACATGTAATTCATACGTCCAGAAACAAGTCATGCATTCTGGTTTTACCAGGACTACTTCCCATCCTTGGTCTTGTGGAACATAACCGTTATGGCCGTTGATAAGACAGCGTGTTGTAATGTCGTCAAAGGGACGAGGGTTACGTAATGTCCAACAGTCCCGTAACAATCTAAAAACCTCATTTCTTACCCCAATTACCGACTCCGTCACTTGTGGGAACGTTTTGTTTAATAGTTATAGCCCAATGTTCTTGTTCTCACTTTGGTGAGAAGCGAACATTACTAATCCATAAGCATAACATGCTTCTTTATGTTGCATGTTAGCCGGTATTTCTAAATCACGAAGTCCAATATTCGGATATATTGAGTCAAAATAATTTCTTAACCCATTGCGTATAATAGCATTTGGGTTCCCCGCAATATATGCGTCAAAGTAAACACATCGTAACTTATGGATTTCCCAATGTGATATCCCCCATCTTTCGAACGAAAGCCTTTTATAAACCAAGGCATTCTTGGAACGTTCTTCGAATGTCTTACAAACTGATCTCGCCTTAAATAGTTGTGCCGAAGAATTCTGACCGAATCTAGACAAGATTTCATCAATCATGTCTCCGGGTAGGTCTCTTAAAATATTGGGTTGTCTATCCATTTTGTGTTTTTATACTGTAAAATAGACAAGAGTTAGATTCATAAAAAAAAATACTTATTAATACAAGCAATTTTTACATATATCATAAAGCATAAGCACACTATATTACATATATTACACCACACGTATACAACTATCTTATTCCGACTCGCTTGTTTCTTCTTCTTCGGTTTTGGTTCGTTTTGCCAAGTTTCTAGGGATATATGATGTTCCCCTAATACGAGCCATCGTTTTCCACATTGGTTTAGAAAAACCTGGTGGTTCAGAGGTTCCCGTGTCATTGTTACAACTTAAGGACTTCGGGGGTTGACGATACATATAAAGTTCACCGGGGTTGGAATTAGATTTCTCTATTTTTATGCCCTTTCCCTTATTATTTTCTTTTGCCTTTTTAAATTCAGTTGGGGTAATTTCTATAACATCATCGGAATTCTCGTCGGAATCCGATTCATCGGAGAATTGGTAATCCTCCCAATATTTTGCTTCCTTGGCGGAAACACCATTGACCATAATTAACCTTGGTCGGTTGGTTGAGGATTTTCTTTTACTTAACCGTTTTATTATTTCCCCCACCGGTTCTATTTCTTCATCCGGTTCCGATTCTTCTTCCGGTTCCGATTCTTCTTCCGGTTCCGACTCTTCTTCCGGTTCCTCTTCGGGAACTTGTGAATCAGTCCAAGAATCATTCCAATTTACATTTGACTCTTCATTATTATTAGGTGAGTCAATGGGACTTGTTCTAGAGGTAGACATCTATCACATAATATCAAACGCGTTAAGAGATTAATATATCACATAATATTCACATGTTAAAAATATATAGTTTCCAACAAAATTTGTTAAGCAATCATTTTTTAAGTAAACACGGTCGAAGTCCAGACTCACTAATGCATCCTAACAAACTCGATAAGACACACTAATGCAAAATTCTGGTTCTCTAAGACCAACGCTCGGATACCAACTGAAATGTCCCGTTCTTATTGATTAAAAACGTTCCATATTAATTGATTTCGTTGCGAGGTTTTGACCTCTATATGAGACGTTTTTCAAAGACTGCATTCATTTTTAAAACAAACCATAACCTTTATTTCATAAATAAAGGTTTAAAAAGCTTTACGTAGATTATCAAATAATGATAATCTAAAATATCCTGTTTACACACGACCATTACATAATGGTTTATAATACAAATATGTTACATCGAAATCAGTTTCTTGAATTCAGTTTTTACACAATATCATACAAACATGGACTCCAAATCTGGTCCTTATTTTAGTATGCAATAGCGGAAGCTCTTAGTATTCACCTGAGAATAAACATGCTTTAAACGTCAACAAAAATGTTGGTGAGTTATAGGTTTAACCTATATATATCAAATCGTAACAATAGACCACAAGATTTCATATTTCAATACACATCCCATACATAGAGATAAAAATCATTCATATGGTGAACACCTGGTAACCGACATTAACAAGATGCATATATATAAGAATATCCCCATCATTCCGGGACACCCTTCGGATATGATATAAATTTCGAAGTACTAAAGCATCCGGTAATTTGGATGGGGTTTGTTAGGCCCAATAGATCTATCTTTAGGATTCGCGTCAATTAGGGTGTCTGTTCCCTAATTCTTAGATTACCAGACTTAATAAAAAGGGGCATATTCGATTTCGATAATTCAACCATAGAATGTAGTTTCACGTACTTGTGTCTATTTTGTAAATCATTTATAAAACCTGCATGTATTCTCATCTCAAAAATATTAGATTTTAAAAGTGGGACTATAACTCACTTTCACAGATTTTTACTTCGTCGGGAAGTAAGACTTGTCCACTGGTTGATTCACGAACCTATAACAATATATACATATATATCAAAGTATGTTCAAAATATATTTACAACACTTTTAATATATTTTGATGTTTTAAGTTTATTAAGTCAGCTGTCCTCGTTAGTAACCTACAACTAGTTGTCCACAGTTATATGTGTAGTGACCCAAACTTTTCCATGTTTATATATATTAATTGAGATTGATATTTACATGATTAAATGTTTCCAACATGTTAAGCAATCAAACTTGTTAAGACTTGATTAATTGATATATGTTTCATATAGACAATTGACCACCCAAGTTGACCGGTGATTCACGAACGTTAAAACTTGTAAAAACTATATGATGACATATATATGGATATATATATATAGTTAACATGATACTATGATAAGTAAACATATCAATAAGTATATTTACAATGAACTACATATGTAAAAACAAGACTACTAACTTAATGATTTTTAAACGAGACATATATGTAACGATTATCGTTGTAAAGACATTTAATGTATATATATCATATTAAGAGATATTCATACATGATAATATCATGATAATATAATAATTTAAAATCTCATTTGATATTATAAACATTGGGTTAACAACATTTAACAAGATCGTTAACCTAAAGGTTTCAAAACAACACTTACATATAACGACTAACGATGACTTAACGACTCAGTTAAAATGTATATACATGTAGTGTTTTAATATGTATTTATACACTTTTGAAAGACTTCAATACACTTATCAAAATACTTCTACTTAACAAAAATGCTTACAATTACATCCTCGTTCAGTTTCATCAACAATTCTACTCGTATGCACCCGTATTCGTACTCGTACAATACACAGCTTTTAGATGTATGTACTATTGGTATATACACTCCAATAATCAGCTCTTAGCAGCCCATGTGAGTCACCTAACACATGTGGGAACCATCATTTGGCAACTAGCAAGAAATATCTCATAAAATTACAAAAATATGAGTAATCATTCATGACTTATTTACATGAAAACAAAATTACATATCCTTTATATCTAATCCATACACCAACGACCAAAAACACCTAAAAACACTTTCATTCTTCAATTTTCTTCATCTAATTGATCTATCTCAAGTTCTATCTTCAAGTTCTAAGTGTTCTTCATATATTCTACAAGTTCTAGTTACATAAAATCAAGAATACTTTCAAGTTTGCTAGCTCACTTCTAATCTTGTAAGGTGATCATCCAACCTCAAGAAATCTTTATTTCTTACAGTAGGTTATCATTCTAATACAAGGTAATAATCATATTCAAACTTTGGTTCAATTTCTATAACTATAACAATCTTATTTCAAGTGATGATCTTACTTGAACTTGTTTTCGTGTCATGATTCTGCTTCAAGAACTTCGAGCCATCCAAGGATCCGTTGAAGCTAGATCCATTTTTCTCTTTTCCAGTAGGTTTATCCAAGGAACTTAAGGTAGTAATGATGTTCATAACATCATTCGATTCATACATATAAAGCTATCTTATTCGAAGGTTTAAACCTGTAATCACTAGAACATAGTTTAGTTAATTCTAAACTTGTTCGCAAATAAAAGTTAATCCTTCTAACTTGACTTTTAAAATCAACTAAACACATGTTCTATATTTATATGATATGCTAACTTAATGATTTAAAACCTGGAAACACGAAAAACACCGTAAAACCATATTTACGCCGTCGTAGTAACACCGCAGGCTGTTTTGGGTTAGTTAATTAAAAACTATGATAAACTTTGATTTAAAAGTTGTTATTCTGAGAAAATGATTTTTATTATGAACATGAAACTATATCCAAAAATTATGGTTAAACTCAAAGTGGAAGTATGTTTTCTAAAATGGTCATCTAGACGTCGTTCTTTCGACTGAAATGACTACCTTTACAAAAACGACTTGTAACTTATTTTTCCGACTATAAACCTATACTTTTTCTGTTTAGATTCATAAAATAGAGTTCAATATGAAACCATAGCAATTTGATTCACTCAAAACGGATTTAAAATGAAGAAGTTATGGGTAAAACAATATTGGATAATTTTTCTCATTTTAGCTACGTGAAAATTGGTAACAAATCTATTCCAACCATAACTTAATCAATTTGTATTGTATATTATGTAATCTTGAGATACCATAGACACGTATACAATGTTTCGACCTATCATGTCGACACATCTATATATATTTCGGAACAACCATAGACACTCTATATGTGAATGTTGGAGTTAGCTATACAGGGTTGAGGTTGATTCCAAAATATATATAGTTTGAGTTGTGAGCAATACTGAGATACGTATACACTGGGTCGTGGATTGATTCAAGATAATATTTATCGATTTATTTCTGTACATCTAACTGTGGACAACTAGTTGTAGGTTACTAACAAGGACAGCTGACTTAATAAACTTAAAACATCAAAATATATTAAAAGTGTTGTAAATATATTTTGAACATACTTTGATATATATGTATATGTTGTTATAGGTTCGTGAATCAACCAGTGGCCAAGTCTTACTTCCCGACGAAGTAAAAATCTGTGAAAGTGAGTTATAGTCCCACTTTTAAAATCTAATATTTTTGGGATGAGAATACATGCAGGTTTTATAAATAATTTACAAAATAGACACAAGTACGTGAAACTACATTCTATGGTTGAATTATCGAAATCGAATATGCCCCTTTTTATTAAGTCTGGTAATCTAAGAATTAGGGAACAGACACCCTAATTGACGCGAATCCTAAAGATAGATCTATTGGGCCTAACAAACCCCATCCAAAGTACCGGATGCTTTAGTACTTCGAAATTTATATCATATCCGAAGGGTGTCCCGGAATGATGGGGATATTCTTATATATGCATCTTGTTAATGTCGGTTACCAGGTGTTCACCATATGAATGATTTTTATCTCTATGTATGGGATGTGTATTGAAATATGAAATCTTGTGGTCTATTATTATGATTTGATATATATAGGTTAAACCTATAACTCACCAACATTTTTGTTGACGTTTTAAGCATGTTTATTCTCAGGTGATTATTAAGAGCTTCCGCTGTCGCATACTTAAATAAGGACGAGATTTGGAGTCCATGCTTGTATGATATTGTGTAAAAACTGCATTCAAGAAACTTATTTTGTTGTAACATATTTGTATTGTAAACCATTATGTAATGGTCGCGTGTACACAGGATATTTTAGATTATCATTATTTGATAATCTACGTAAAGCTTTTTAAAACCTTTATCTATGAAATAAAGGTTATGGTTTGTTTTAAAAATGAATGCAGTCTTTGAAAAATGTCTCATATAGAGGTCAAAACCTCGCAACGAAATCAATTAATATGGAACGTTTTTAATCAATAAGAACGGGACATTTCAGTTGGTATCCGAGCGTTGGTCTTAGAGAACCAGAATTTTGCATTAGTGTGTCTTATCGAGTTTGTTAGGATGCATTAGTGAGTCTGGACTTCGACCGTGTTTACTTGAAAAATGATTGCTTAACAAATTTTGTTGGAAACTATATATTTTTAACATGTGAATATTATGTGATATATTAATCTCTTAACGCGTTTGATATTATGTGATAGATGTCTACCTCTAGAACAAGTCCCATTGACTCACCTAATAATAATGAAGAGTCAAATGTAAATTGGAATGATTCGTGGACTGATTCACAAGTTTCCGAAGAGGAACCGGAAGAAGAGTCGGAATCGGAAGAAGAATCGGAACCAGAAGAAGAATCGGAACCGGATGAAGAAGTAGAACCGGTGGGGGAAATAATAAAACGGTTAAGTAAAAGAAAATCCTCAACCAACCGACCAAGGTTAATTATGGTCAATGGTGTTTCCGCCAAGGAAGCAAAATATTGGGAGGATTACAAATTCTCCGATGAATCGGATTCCGACGAGAATTCCGATGATGTTATAGAAATTACCCCAACTGAATTTAAAAAATCAAAAGAAAATAATAAGGGAAAGGGCATAAAAATAGAGAAATCTAATTCTAACCCCGATGAACTTTATATGTATCGTCAACCCCCGAAGTCCTTAAGTTGTAACAATGACCCGGGAACCTCTAAACCACCAGGTTTTTCTAAACCGTTGTGGAAAACGACAGTTAGTATTAGGGGAACATCATATATCCCTAGAAACTTGGCAAAACGAACCAAAACCGAAGAAGAAGAAACGAGCGAGTCGGAATAAGATAGTTGTATTCGTGTGGTGTAATATATGTAATATAGTGTGCTTATGCTTTATGATATATGTAAAAATTGCTTGTATTAATAAGAATTTTTTTATGAATCTAACTCTTGTCTATTTTACAGTTTAAAAACACAAAATGGATAGACAACCCAATATTTTAAGAGACCTACCCGGAGACATGATTGATGAAATCTTGTCTAGAGTCGGTCAGAATTCCTCGGCACAACTATTTAAGGCGAGATCAGTTTGTAAGACATTCGAAGAACGTTCCAAGAATGTCTTGGTTTATAAGAGACTTTCGTTTGAAAGATGGGGGATATCACATTGGGAAACCCATAAGTTACGATGTGTTTACTTTGACGCATATATTGCGGGAAACCCAAATGCTATTTTACGCAACGGGTTAAGAAATTATTTTGACTTAATATATCCGAATATTGGACTTCGTGATTTAGAAAAAGCGGCTAACATGCAACATAAAGAAGCATGTTATGCTTACGGATTAGTAATGTTCGCTTCTCACCAAAGTGAGAACAAGAACATCGGGCTACAACTATTAAACAAAACGTTCCCACAAGTGACGGAGTCGGTAATTGGGGTAAGAAATGAGGTTTTTAGATTGTTACGGGACTGTTGGACATTACGTAACCCTCGTCCTTTTGACGACGTTACAACACGCTGTCTTATCAATGGCCATAACGGTTATGTTCCACAAGACCAAGGATGGGAAGTAATCCTAGTAAAACTAGAATGCATGACTTGTTTCTGGACGTATGAATTACGTGTCTTTATTGCCTTTGCTGAACGACTTGTGTACTAGCTAGAATTATCTTCACAACTATCTTGTATCAAAGTTATTGTGTGCTATATTTCATGCTTTATGTAAAATAAGGGGTATTGTAAGTTTGTAAAATATTGAATAAAAGTTTGAACGTGAAATATTATTATAATCAGTTTTTTATATAGAATTGTAGTAGTTGAATTGTATATTAGCTACTAAGTATGAACTTAACGGGTAGGTACTACCCGAATTTAAACTTATAAAACGCTAATATGAAGAAAAAGCTTTTATAAATGAGTTCATATTATGCTACGAAATACTATTAACTACTCTTAATATTCTGTATGATTAACTTGTTCCATTTAACTATTTTGAAGGAAATGGCACCGACTACTCGACACACCGTGAATATGAATGAAGAGGAATTCCGTACTTTTCTAGCTTCAAACATAGCCGCAGTACAGGCTGCGCTACATACCAACAATAACCTTGGATCTAGCAGTACAGGAAATCGTGTAGGATGCACCTACAAAGAATTCACTGCCTGCAAACCTTTGGAATTTGATGGAACCGAAGGACCGATTGGATTGAAACGGTGGACCGAGAAGGTCGAATCGGTGTTTGCCATAAGTAAGTGTACTGAAGAGGACAAAGTGAAGTACGCTACGTATACCTTCACAGGTTCTGCGTTAACATGGTGGAATACCTATCTAGAGCAAGTGGGACAAGACGATGCGTACGCACTACCGTGGTCAGCATTCAAGCACTTGATGAACGAGAAGTACCATCCCAGAACCGAGGTCAATAAGCTCAAGATAGAACTTAGAGGGTTACGAACCCAAGGATTTGATATTACCACGTACGAAAGACGATTCACAGAATTGTGCCTATTGTGTCCGGGAGCATTCAAAGATGAGGAAGAGAAGATCGATGCGTTTGTGAAAGGATTACCGGAAAGAATCCAAGAAGATATAAGTTCACACGAGCCCGCCTCCATACAACAGGCATGTAGAATGGCTCACAAACTAGTGAACCAGATTGAAGAAAGAATTAAAGAACAGACTGCTGAAGAGGCCAATGTGAAGCAAGTCAAAAGAAAGTGGGAGGAAAACGGTGATAAGAATCACCAATACAACAACAACAGCAATTACAACAATAATCGCAACAATTATCCCAACAATCGCAACATCAATCGCAACTACAACAAACGGCCCAACAACAACAACAACAACAACAACAGCAACTACAACAATCATCCCAACAACAATAATAACCGCAACAACAACAACAATCAGAAGCAGCTATGCCAAAGGTGTGAAAAGAATCACTCGGGGTTATGCACCAAATTTTGCAACAAGTGTAAAAGAAATGGTCATAGCGCGGCGAAGTGTGAGGTCTACGGACCAGGGGTTAATAGAACGAAAGGAACAAATGGTGTCGGAACGAGTAATGGCGGAGCAAGTAGGTTCGGAGCAAGTTATGCCAATGTAGTTTGTTATAAATGTGGAAAACCGGGCCACATTATTAGAAATTGCCCGAACCAGGAGAACACGAATGGACAAGGCCGTGGAAGAGTTTTCAATATTAATGCGGCAGAGGCACAGGAAGACCCGGAGCTTGTTACGGGTACGTTTCTTATTGACAATAAATCTGCTTACGTTTTATTTGATTCGGGTGCGGATAGAAGCTATATGAGTAGAGATTTTTGTGCTAAATTAAGTTGTCCATTGACGCCTTTGGATAGTAAATTTTTACTCGAATTAGCAAATGGTAAATTAATTTCAGCAGATAATATATGTCGGAATCGAGAAATTAAACTGGTTAGCGAAACATTTAAGATTGATTTGATACCAGTAGAGTTAGGGAGTTTTGATGTGATAATCGGTATGGACTGGTTGAAAGAAGTGAAAGCAGAGATCGTCTGTTACAAAAATGCAATTCGCATTATACGAGAAAAAGGAAAACCCTTAATGGTGTACGGAGAAAAGGGCAACACGAAGCTACATCTTATTAGTAATTTGAAGGCACAAAAACTAATAAGAAAAGGTTGCTATGCTGTTCTAGCACACGTCGAGAAAGTACAAACTGAAGAAAAGAGCATCAATGATGTTCCCATTGCAAAAGAATTTCCCGATGTATTTCCGAAAGAATTACCGGGATTACCCCCACAGCGATCCGTTGAATTTCAAATAGATCTTGTACCAGGAGCTGCACCAATAGCTCGTGCTCCTTACAGACTCGCACCCAGCGAGATGAAAGAACTGCAAAGCCAATTACAAGAACTTTTAGAGCGTGGTTTCATTCGACCAAGCACATCACCGTGGGGAGCTCCTGTTTTGTTTGTCAAGAAGAAAGATGGTACATTCAGGTTGTGTATCGACTACCGAGAGTTGAACAAACTTACCATCAAGAACCGCTACCCACTACTGAGAATCGACGACTTATTTGATCAACTACAAGGCTCGTCTGTTTATTCAAAGATTGACTTACGTTCCGGGTATCATCAAATGCGAGTGAAAGAAGATGATATTCCAAAGACTGCTTTCAGAACACGTTACGGTCATTACGAGTTTATGGTCATGTCGTTTGGTTTAACTAATGCACCAGCTGTGTTCATGGACCTTATGAACCGAGTGTGTGGACCATACCTTGACAAGTTTGTCATTGTTTTCATTGATGACATACTTATTTACTCAAAGAATGACCAAGAACACGGTGAACATTTGAGAAAGGTGTTAGAAGTATTGAGGAAGGAAGAATTGTACGCTAAGTTTTCAAAGTGTGCATTTTGGTTGGAAGAAGTTCAATTCCTCGGTCACATAGTGAACAAAGAAGGTATTAAGGTGGATCCGGCAAAGATAGAAACTGTTGAAAAGTGGGAAACCCCGAAAACTCCGAAACACATACGCCAGTTTTTAGGACTAGCTGGTTACTACAGAAGGTTCATCCAAGACTTTTCCAGAATAGCAAAACCCTTGACTGCATTAACGCATAAAGGGAAGAAATTTGAATGGAATGATGAACAAGAGAAAGCGTTTCAGTTATTGAAGAAAAAGCTAACTACGGCACCTATATTGTCATTGCCTGAAGGGAATGATGATTTTGTGATTTATTGTGATGCATCAAAGCAAGGTCTCGGTTGTGTATTAATGCAACGAACGAAGGTGATTGCTTATGCGTCTAGACAATTGAAGATTCACGAACAAAATTATACGACGCATGATTTGGAATTAGGCGCGGTTGTTTTTTCATTAAAGACTTGGAGGCACTACTTATATGGGGTCAAAAGTATTATATATACCGACCACAAAAGTCTTCAACACATATTTAATCAGAAACAACTGAATATGAGGCAGCGTAGGTGGATTGAATTATTGAATGATTACGACTTTGAGATTCGTTACCACCCGGGGAAGGCAAATGTGGTAGCCGATGCCTTGAGCAGGAAGGACAGAGAACCCATTCGAGTAAAATCTATGAATATAATGATTCATAATAACATTACTACTCAAATAAAGGAGGCACAACAATTAGTTTTAAAAGAGGGAAATTTAAAGGATGAAATACCTAAAGGATCGGAGAAGCATCTTAATATTCGGGAAGACGGAACCCGGTATAGGGCTGAAAGGATTTGGGTACCAAAATTTGGAGATATGAGAGAAATGGTACTTAGAGAAGCTCATAAAACCAGATACTCAATACATCCTGGAACGGGGAAGATGTACAAAGATCTCAAGAAACATTTTTGGTGGCCGGGTATGAAAGCCGATGTTGCTAAATACGTAGGAGAATGTTTGACGTGTTCTAAGGTCAAAGCTGAGCATCAGAAACCATCAGGTCTACTTCAACAACCCGAAATCCCGGAATGGAAATGGGAAAACATTACCATGGATTTCATCACTAAATTGCCAAGGACTGCAAGTGGTTTTGATACTATTTGGGTAATAGTTGATCGTCTCACCAAATCAGCACACTTCCTGCCAATAAGAGAAGATGACAAGATGGAGAAGTTAGCACGACTGTATTTGAAGGAAGTCGTCTACAGACATGGAATACCAATCTCTATTATCTCTGATAGGGATGGCAGATTTATTTCAAGATTCTGGCAGACATTACAGCAAGCATTAGGAACTCGTCTAGACATGAGTACTGCCTATCATCCACAAACTGATGGGCAGAGCGAAAGGACGATACAAACTCTTGAAGACATGCTACGAGCATGTGTTATTGATTTCAGAAACAGTTGGGATCGACATCTACCGTTAGCAGAATTTTCCTACAACAACAGCTACCATTCAAGCATTGAGATGGATCCGTTTGAAGCACTTTATGGTAGAAAGTGCAGGTCTCCGATTTGTTGGAGTGAAGTGGGGGATAGACAGATTACGGGTCCGGACATTATACAAGAAACTACCGAGAAGATCATCCAAATTCAACAACGGTTGAAAACCGCCCAAAGTCGACAAAAGAGCTACGCTGACATTAAAAGAAAAGATATAGAATTTGAAATTGGAGAGATGATCATGCTTAAAGTTGCACCTTGGAAAGGCGTTGTTCGATTTGGTAAACGAGGGAAATTAAATCCAAGGTATATTGGACCATTCAAGATTATTGATCGTGTCGGACCAGTAGCTTACCGCCTAGAGTTACCTCAACAACTCGCGGCTGTACATAACACTTTCCACGTCTTGAATTTGAAGAAATGTTTTGCTAAAGAAGATCTCACTATTCCGTTAGATGAAATCCAAATCAACGAAAAACTTCAATTCATCGAAGAACCCGTCGAAATAATGGATCGTGAGGTTAAAAGACTTAAGCAAAACAAGATACCAATTGTTAAGGTTCGATGGAATGCTCGTAGAGTTCACCTGGGAGCATGAAGATCAGATGAAGAAGAAATACCCGCATCTATTTCCAGAAGATTCGTCAACAGCTTAAAATTTCGGGACGAAATTTATTTAACGGGTAGGTACTGTAGTGACCCGAACTTTTCCATGTTTATATATATTAATTGAGATTGATATTTACATGATTAAATGTTTCCAACATGTTAAGCAATCAAACTTGTTAAGACTTGATTAATTGATATATGTTTCATATAGACAATTGACCACCCAAGTTGACCGGTGATTCACGAACGTTAAAACTTGTAAAAACTATATGATGACATATATATGGATATATATAGTTAACATGATACTATGATAAGTAAACATATCAATAAGTATATTTACAATGAACTACATATGTAAAAACAAGACTACTAACTTAATGATTTTTAAACGAGACATATATGTAACGATTATCGTTGTAAAGACATTTAATGTATATATATCATATTAAGAGATATTCATACATGATAATATCATGATAATATAATAATTTAAAATCTCATTTGATATTATAAACATTGGGTTAACAACATTTAACAAGATCGTTAACCTAAAGGTTTCAAAACAACACTTACATATAACGACTAACGATGACTTAACGACTCAGTTAAAATGTATATACATGTAGTGTTTTAATATGTATTTATACACTTTTGAAAGACTTCAATACACTTATCAAAATACTTCTACTTAACAAAAATGCTTACAATTACATCCTCGTTCAGTTTCATCAACAATTCTACTCGTATGCACCCGTATTCGTACTCGTACAATACACAGCTTTTAGATGTATGTACTATTGGTATATACACTCCAATGATCAGCTCTTAGAAGCCCATGTGAGTCACCTAACACATGTGGGAACCATCATTTGCCAACTAGCAAGAAATATCTCATAAAATTACAAAAATATGAGTAATCATTCATGACTTATTTACATGAAAACAAAATTACATATCCTTTATATCTAATCCATACACCAACGACCAAAAACACCTACAAACACTTTCATTCTTCAATTTTCTTCATCTAATTGATCTATCTCAAGTTCTATCTTCAAGTTCTAAGTGTTCTTCATATATTCTACAAGTTCTAGTTACATAAAATCAAGAATACTTTCAAGTTTGCTAGCTCACTTCTAATCTTGTAAGGTGATCATCCAACCTCAAGAAATCTTTGTTTCTTACAGTAGGTTATCATTCTAATACAAGGTAATAATCATATTCAAACTTTGGTTCAATTTCTATAACTATAACAATCTTATTTCAAGTGATGATCTTACTTGAACTTGTTTTCGTGTCATGATTCTGCTTCAAGAATTTCGAGCCATCCAAGGATCCGTTGAAGCTAGATCCATTTTTCTCTTTTCCAATAGGTTTATCCAAGGAACTTAAGGTAGTAATGATGTTCATAACATCATTCGATTCATACATATAAAGCTATCTTATTCGAAGGTTTAAACTTGTAATCACTAGAACATAGTTTAGTTAATTCTAAACTTGTTCGCAAATAAAAGTTAATCCTTCTAACTTGACTTTTAAAATCAACTAAACACATGTTCTATATTTATATGATATGCTAACTTAATGATTTAAAACCTGGAAACACGAAAAACACCGTAAAACCAGATTTACGCCGTCGTAGTAACACCGCGTGCTGTTTTGGGTTAGTTAATTAAAAACTATGATAAACTTTGATTTAAAAGTTGTTATTCTGAGAAAATGATTTTTATTATGAACATGAAACTATATCCAAAAATTATGGTTAAACTCAAAGTGGAAGTATGTTTTCTAAAATGGTCATCTAGACGTCGTTCTTTCGACTGAAATGACTACCTTTACAAAAACGACTTGTAACTTATTTTTCCGACTATAAACCTATACTTTTTCTGTTTACATTCATAAAATAGAGTTCAATATGAAACCATAGCAATTTGATTCACTCAAAACGGATTTAAAATGAAGAAGTTATGGGTAAAACAAGATTGGATAAATTTTTCTCATTTTAGCTACGTGAAAATTGGTAACAAATCTATTCCAACCATAACTTAATCAATTTGTATTGTATATTATGTAATCTTGAGATACCATAGACACGTATACAATGTTTCGACCTATCATGTCGACACATCTATATATATTTCGGAACAACCATAGACACTCTATATGTGAATGTTGGAGTTAGCTATACAGGGTTGAGGTTGATTCCAAAATATATATAGTTTGAGTTGTGATCAATACTGAGATACGTGTACACTGGGTCGTGGATTGATTCAAGATAATATTTATCGATTTATTTCTGTACATCTAACTGTGGACAACTAGTTGTAGGTTACTAACAAGGACAGCTGACTTAATAAACTTAAAACATCAAAATATATTAAAAGTGTTGTAAATATATTTTGAACATACTTTGATATATATGTATATATTGTTATAGGTTCGTGAATCAACCAGTGGCCAAGTCTTACTTCCCGACGAAGTAAAAATCTGTGAAAGTGAGTTATAGTCCCACTTTTAAAATCTAATATTTTTGGGATGAGAATACATGCAGGTTTTATAAATGATTTACAAAATAGACACAAGTACGTGAAACTACATTCTATGGTTGAATTATCGAAATCGAATATGCCCCTTTTTATTAAGTCTGGTAATCTAAGAATTAGGGAACAGACACCCTAATTGACGCGAATCCTAAAGATAGATCTATTGGGCCTAACAAACCCCATCCAAAGTACCGGATGCTTTAGTACTTCGAAATTTATATCATATCCGAAGGGTGTCCCGGAATGATGGGGATATTCTTATATATGCATCTTGTTAATGTCGGTTACCAGGTGTTCACCATATGAATGATTTTTATCTCTATGTATGGGATGTGTATTGAAATATGAAATCTTGTGGTCTATTATTATGATTTGATATATATAGGTTAAACCTATAACTCACCAACATTTTTGTTGACGTTTTAAGCATGTTTATTCTCAGGTGATTATTAAGAGCTTCCGCTGTCGCATACTTAAATAAGGACGAGATTTGGAGTCCATGCTTGTATGATATTGTGTAAAAACTGCATTCAAGAAACTTATTTTGTTGTAACATATTTGTATTGTAAACCATTATGTAATGGTCGCGTGTAAACAGGATATTTTAGATTATCATTATTTGATAATCTACGTAAAGCTTTTTAAAACCTTTATCTATGAAATAAATGTTATGGTTTGTTTTAAAAATGAATGCAGTCTTTGAAAAATGTCTCATATAGAGGTCAAAACCTCGCAACGAAATCAATTAATATGGAACGTTTTTAATCAATAAGAACGGGACATTTCAATATGTACAGAAATAAATCGATAAATATTATCTTGAATCAATCCACGACCCAGTGTATACGTATCTCAGTATTGATCACAACTCAAACTATATATATTTTGGAATCAACCTCAACCCTGTATAGCTAACTCCAACATTCACATATAGAGTGTCTATGGTTGTTCCGAAATATATATAGATGTGTCGACATGATAGGTCGAAATATTGTATACGTGTCTATGGTATCTCAAGATTACATAATATACAATACAAGTTGATTAAGTTATGGTTGGAATAGATTTGTTACCAATTTTCACGTAGCTAAAATGAGAAAAATTATCCAATCTTGTTTTACCCATAACTTCTTCATTTTAAATCCGTTTTGAGTGAATCAAATTGCTATGGTTTCATATTGAACTCTATTTTATGAATCTAAACAGAAAAAGTATAGGTTTATAGTCGAAAAAATAAGTTACAAGTCGTTTTTGTAAAGGTAGTCATTTCAGTCGAAAGAACGACGTCTAGATGACCATTTTAGAAAACATACTTCCACTTTGAGTTTAACCATAATTTTTGGATATGGTTTCATGTTCATAATAAAAATCATTTTCTCAGAATAACAACTTTTAAATCAAAGTTTATCATAGTTTTTAATTAACTAACCCAAAACAGCCCGCGGTGTTACTACGACGGCGTAAATCCGGTTTTTACGGTGTTTTTCGTGTCTCCAGGTTTTAAATCATTAAGTTAGCATATCATATAGATATAGAACATGTGTTTAGTTGATTTTAAAAGTCAAGTTAGAAGGATTAACTTTTGTTTGCGAACAAGTTTAGAATTAACTAAACTATGTTCTAGTGATTACAAGTTTAAACCTTCGAATAAGATAGCTTTATATGTATGAATCGAATGATGTTATGAACATCATTACTACCTTAAGTTCCTTGGATAAACCTACTGGAAAAGAGAAAAATGGATCTAGCTTCAACGGATCCTTGGATGGCTCGAAGTTCTTGAAGCAGAATCATGACACGAAAACAAGTTCAAGTAAGATCATCACTTGAAATAAGATTGTTATAGTTATAGAAATTGAACCAAAGTTTGAATATGATTATTACCTTGTATTAGAATGATAACCTACTGTAAGAAACAAAGATTTCTTGAGGTTGGATGATCACCTTACAAGATTGGAAGTGAGCTAGCAAACTTGAAAGTATTCTTGATTTTTTGTAACTAGAACTTGTAGAATATATGAAGAACACTTAGAACTTGAAGATAGAACTTGAGAGAGATCAATTAGATGAAGAAAATTGAAGAATGAAAGTCATGAATGATTACTCATATTTTTGTAATTTTATGAGATATTTCATGCTAGTTGCCAAATGATGGTTCCCACATGTGTTAGGTGACTCACATGGGCTGCTAAGAGCTGATCATTGGAGTGTATATACCAATAGTACATACATCTAAAAGCTGTGTATTTTACGAGTACGAATACGGGTGTATACGAGTAGAATTGTTGATGAAACTGAACGAGGATGTAATTGTAAGCATTTTTGTTAAGTAGAAGTATTTTGATAAGTGTATTGAAGTCTTTCAAAAGTGTATAAATACATATTAAAACACTACATGTATATACATTTTAACTGAGTCGTTAAGTCATCGTTAGTCGTTACATGTAAGTGTTGTTTTGAAACCTTTAGGTTAACGATCTTGTTAAATGTTGTTAACCCAATGTTTATAATATCAAATGAGATTTTAAATTATTATATTATCATGATATTATCATGTATGAATATCTCTTAATATGATATATATACATTAAATGTCTTTACAACGATAATCGTTACATATATGTCTCGTTTAAAAATCATTAAGTTAGTAGTCTTGTTTTTACATATGTAGTTCATTGTTAATATACTTAATGATATGTTTACTTATCATAGTATCATGTTAACTATATATATATATATCCATATATATGTCATCATATAGTTTTTACAAGTTTTAACGTTCGTGAATCACCGGTCAACTTGGGTGGTCAATTGTCTATATGAAACATATTTCAATTAATCAAGTCTTAACAAGTTTGTTTGCTTAACATGTTGGAAACATTTAATCATGTAAATATCAATCTCAATTAATATATATAAACATGGAAAAGTTCGGGTCACTACAAAATGAAATTTTTATTTACATGATTAAGTGTTTCCAACATGTTAAGCAATCAAACTTTTTAAGACTTGATTAATTGAAATAGGTTTCATATAGACAATTGACCACCCAAGTTGACCGGTGATTCACGAATGTTAAAACTTGTAAAAACTATATGATGACATATATATGATTATATATATAGTTAACATGATGTTATGATAAGTAAGTATCTCATTAGGTATTTTAACAATGAGTTATATACATAAAATTGAGTTTATTGAATTAAGAAACTCGAAACGATATATATAACGATTATCGTTATAACAACGTCTTACTAAATACATATGAATCATATTAAGATATTGATACACTATGTTTAATCATGATAAATGATAAGTAAACATGTCATTAAGTGTATTAACAATGAACTACATATGTAAAAACAAGACTACTAACTTAATGATTTCGAAACGAGACATATATGTAACGATTATCGTTGTAACCACATTTAACTGTATATATATATCATACTAAGATATATTAATATATCATAATATCATGATAATGTAATAATTTAACATCTCTTTAGATATAATAAACAATGGGTTAACAACATTTAACAAGATCGTTAACCTAAAGGTTTCAAAACAACATTTACATGTAACGACTAACGATGACTTAACGACTCAGTTAAAATGTATATACATGTAGTGTTTTTAATATGTATTCATACACTTTTGAAAGACTTCAAGACACTTATAAAAATACTTCTACTTAACAAAAATGCTTACAATTACATCCTCGTTCAGTTTCATCAACAGTTCTACTCGTATGCACCCGTATTCGTACTCGTACAATACATATCTTTTAGATGTATGTACTATTGGTATATACACTCCAATGATCAGCTCTTAGCAGCCCATGTGAGTCACCTAACACATATGGGAACCATCATTTGGCAACTAGCATGAAATATCTCATAAAATTACAAAAATATTAGTAATCATTCATGACTTATTTACATGTAAACAAAATTACACATCCTTTATATCTAATCCATATACCAACGACCAAAAACACCTACAAACACTTTCATTATTCAATTTTCTTCATCTAATTGATCTCTCTCAAGTTCTATCTTCAAGTTCTAAGTGTTCTTCATAAATTCTATAAGTTCTAGTTTCTTAAAATCAAGAATACTACCAAGTTTGCTAGCTTACTTCCAATCTTGCAAATCCACTTTGAATGATCATCCAACCTCAAGAAATCTTTCTTATTTATAGTAAGATATATTTCTAATATAAGTTAATATCATATTCAAACTTTGTTTCAATTTCTATAACTATAACAATCTTATTTCGAGTGAAAATCTTACTTGAACTTGTTTTCGTGTCATGATTTTGCTTCAAGAACTCTCAAGCCATCCAAGGATCCTTTGAAGCTAGATCTATTTTTCTCATTTCCAGTAGGTTTATCCACATAACCTGATCTAGTAATTATGTTCATAACATCATTCGATTCATATATATAAAACTACCTTATTCGAAGGTTTAAACTTGTAATCACTAGAACATAGTTTAGTTAATTCTAAACTTGTTCGCAAACAAAAGTTAATCCTTGTAACTTGAAATTTAAAATAAACTAGACACATGTTATATATCTATATGATATTCTAACTTAATGATTTAAAACCTGAAAACACAAAAAATACCGTAAAACTGGATATACGCCGTCGTAGTAACACCGCGGGCTGTTTTGGGTTAGTTAATTAAAAACTATGATAAACTTTGATTTAAAAGTTGTTCTTATGGGAAAATTATTTTTCTTATGAACATGAAACTATATCCAAAAATCATGGTTAAACTCAAAGTGAAAGTATGTTTACCAAAATGGTCATCTAGACGTCGTTCTTTTGACTGAAATGACTACCTTTACAAAAACGACTTGTAACCTGTATTTCCAACTAAAAACTTATACTTTTTCTATTTAGATTCATAAAATTAAGATCAATATGAAACCATATCAACTTGAAACACTCAAAACGGATTTAAAACGAAGAAGTTATGCGTAAAACAAGATTGTATAATTTTTGTTGTTGTAGCTACGTGAAAATTGGTAATCAATCTATATTAATCATATCCTAGCTAACTCATATTGTATTACATGTGTTCTAATATATTATGTAATCTTGGGATACCATAGACACTTTTGCAAATGTTTTGACATATCATATCGACCCATGTATATATATTATTTGGAACAACCATAGACACTCTATATGCAGTAATATTGGAGTAAGCTATACAGGGTTGAGGTTGATTCCAAAAATATATATACTTTGATTTGTGATCTAGCCTGAGACGTGTATACACTGGGTCGTGGATTGATTCAAGATAATATATATATCGATTTATTTCTGTACATCTAACTATAGACAACTAGTTGTAGGTTACTAACGAGGATAGCTGACTTAATAAACTTAAAACTGTAAAACGTATTAAAAATGTTGTAAATATATTTTGAACATACTTTGATATATATGCACATATTTGTTATAGGTTCATGAATCGACCAGTGGTCAAGTCTTACTTCTCGACGAAGTAAAAATATGTGAAAGTGAGTTATAGTCCCACTTTTAAAATCTAATATTTTGGGATGAGAATACATTCAATTTTAAAATTTTTTTACGAAATAGACACAAGTAAATGAAACTACATTATATGGGTGAATGATCGAAGCCGAATATGCCCCTTTTTAGCTTGGTAGCCTAAGAATTTGGGAACAGACCCCCAAATTGACGCAAATCCTAAAGATAGATCTATCGGGCCCAACAAGCCCCATTCTGGAATTTGGAATGCTTTAGTACTTCGAAATTATCATGTCCGATGGGTGTCCCAGAATGATGGGGATATTCTATATGCATCTTGTTAATGTCGGTTACCAGGTGTTCACCGTATGAATAATTTTTATCTCTATGTATGGGATGTATTGAAATATGAAATCTTGTGGTCTATTATTATGATTTGATAATATATAGGTTAAACCTATAACTCACCAACATTTTGTTGACGTTTTAAGCATGTTTATTCTCAGGTGATTATTAAGAGCTTCCGCTGTTGCATACTAAAATAAGGACAAGATTTGGAGTCCATGCTTGTTTGATATTATGTAAAAACTGCATTCAAGAAACTTATTTTTTGATGTAATATATTCTTATTGTAAACCATTATGTAATGGTCATGTGTAAACGGTATATTTTAGATTATCATTATTTGATAATCTACGTAATGCTTTTTAAACCTTTATCGATAGAATAAAGGTTATGGTTGTTTTAAAAATGAATGCAGTCTTTGAAAAACGTCTCATATAGAGGTCAAAACCTCGCGACGAAATCAATTAATAGGGAACGTTTATAATCAATATGAACGGGACATTTCACTATGTCTTACATACACTACGCACGCCTTCATACCATGCATACATTTCCATACATATATAACTCCATGTACATGCATATATATATATATATATATATATATATATATATATATATATATATATATATATATATATATATATATATTATATATATATACATATATATATGTATATATGTATATATAAATGTATATATAAATGTATATATATGTATACATATATATATATATATATATATATATAATCTTCGTGTACATATTTACATATATAAATATACTCGCTACGTGCACTTTAAGCCCGAGATAATTATTCGAAATATCCGGGTCTTACAAATTGAATATACTATTCGTCATTTTCCAAAGCTGCAAGGTAAACACTACTTCATCAAACACATTGTGGTGAGTTGGTTTTGATTCTGATTCTGTACCAAGATATGAACTTGTTACCGGAGTAATGTGGCACTTCTCACCAGCTAGCAATCATCTCCGACTAGTCCAGTCACCACCAGAAAATCATTTTCAGAAAATCAAAACCGCAATGCGTTTGATGAAGTAGTAGGTGGTTCGCGATGAGAGAATGTTTGATGAAATATAATTGATGAGCTATATTTTTGGTAGAATGAGCATGAAACGACCCCAAATCCGTTACCCAAAACGAAGCACATATTTTTTATATAAGTTAGGTCCCATTAAAGCGTTCTTATTACACAACGTTTCCAACTCCGTTTTAGTCAAAAACATAATATCATAATGATACGTTTAACAATTTATAACGACCCTTGATACATAAATGACACATTACAAAAGCATTTGTAATAATGACCCAATCACATAAAATACAGGTTAATACTCAATAACCCAACCCGATACCAAGAGTATAATCCCGGGGAACTACCAAATCCCCAATCTGCGTCCGAATATCCAAAAGCTAATCCTCCAAGCTTAAGCAACGTCTTTCAATCCTAGTCTAGCAACTAGGTGACTCCGCATCAACGATACCTATAAAAAGGTAAACAACAAGAGGGGTAAGCATAAAGCTTAGTGAATGCAATAATTATACATATACATATATAATCTACTTACTTGCAAACACTTACACAAATACCGCATACGAGCTAGCAATTCAACAACCATGCAATCACAAATGCATAAACTAAATATCCGCAATTTACAATAAGCTAGTGTCGTCAATAGCATATAGTTCACAATTTAATATGCTAATACAAAACTTACACAACCATGGTTAACCAATAGCACAAGGGAATGGTACTCGCGAAGGACCATCGGAGTTCCCAACATCCATTAGTGTACTTAACACCGCATATCACTAACCCTCGGGTGGAATCTTAACACCTCGATTCTTCACCCCGGGTGATGTCTTAACACCTCGACACTTCACCTGCCATATTTCTTAGAGTGGCATCTTAACACCTCGATGCTTCACTCCTTCATAATCCCCGGAGTGGTGTCTTAGCACCTCGACACTTCACTCGTCACGTGAAACCACTTCACATCTCACGCTACACAAATAAATACATTATATATACACATATAATTATTCCACTCACCTTGGAATGCCCGCACAAGTCATGTATAACATGATCTCCATCCTCACATCCGAGCAAGCAACCACCTATATCACACATAGGCACAAATGCACATAAATAACAATTCTCTAAAAGAGAACCCGACACTCAACATCCCTTAGTCGAGGGATCTCACCTTGCTCGTCAAAACCCGCCCATTTAACACCTAATGGACACACACCAATTACCACTTTGGGTGGTAATTCAAACCTACTCTACAAAGTACAATTTAATCCTAATTATACTTTACACCAATTAGACCAACCTAGGTCCCGACACTAGATTACTACTAAAGTAGTGATCATTTCAAACGCCAAGTACACCAAAACTATAACACGTGCAATATTGACCCATATTGCTTTTGACCACCTTTGACTTTTGTTAAAATGCCATTTTAAAAAATCACTTCCCACGATTACTTTCATTTAAAAATGCCATTTAACACTTAACAAAAGTGTTTAAACATCCACTTGACCAAAACTAGTGTCATCATCAAATTTTACCCAATCAAAGTCAACCCATTTTGACATAAGTCCCAAAAACACCCAAAATCACTAACGGCTAGTGATTATATTTCCAAAACACCAATTAACACCTAAATCATGTATTTACATACTTGATTCACCAAAAATTTACTCAAAACTCATTTTGACACCAAAACAAGTCAACACCCATATTGACGAGCAAACTTGTTCTTAAGAACATCAAACTCACCAATAAACTTACAAACTAGTGATTAACACCCAAACCCATGACAAATCTAGCCAATTTCATCATTAAACCCTAAACCCACAATAATTTGGTCTACTCACACTAACCATACATAAAACCCCTAAATATCACAATAAATGGGGTTTATAACCCTAACAAGCATAAACCCTAAACACAAACAAGAATCAAACACTACAATTCGGATTAGGGTTTACCTCAAGTACCAAAACGAGCTCTAGTAGCTAGAAACACCAACAAGCACCAAGAACCACTCCAATTTGGGCAAGAATCACCATCTTCCACCATTTGAAGCTTCCTCTCTCTAGAACTCTCCTCTCTCTCTAAGATGTTTGGTGGGAGAGAAATGAGTGTGAAATGAGCTCATGATAAGGTTGGATCAGTTTTGTGGCAAAAAATCCGAATCCAAAGTGAAAGGACCAAAACATTCTCCAAAATCCCCTTAAAAACGAGTTCAAGACATCAGTTCTGCCACATTGTCGCGTTTCGCGACATCTAGCCGCGTTTCGCGACACCCCAAATGCGAAAAAATCAATTGGAACGCGATGAAGTGACCAGGACTTGGATTTTTAAGGCATCGCATTTTGAACCAGTTTGTCGCGTTTCGCGACGTACCAAAACGCGACACGTACGCTCCAAACGCGATACTTGCAGTTCCCAGCTTCAATTTAAAAGTTCAGGGACTGAGGTTGATAGATTCTAATTCTGATGTAAATTCTGAAAATGCATAAGTGTTAGCTTGACTTTCACTGACACTTTCTGATGCACACTTTTACTGACACTTTCTGATGACACTTCTGATGTAAAAAATTCAGGGTGTTACAACTCTCCCCCACTTATAATGGATCACGTCCCCGTGATCTCCGTCACTTAACAAACCAGACTCACACCACTTGGTCCTCCGACATACCTTCAAACTCGATGTCCACAACAATTTCCATTAACTCGAATATCTTCCCACACGCTAATAATCACTAGCGTGTATTACCGCAACAAACGGTATCTTATACACTCAACGTCCAAATGCCCACTTAGGAAAATACGGAAAATACCATTATCCCTTCAAGTTCTCCCGGCTACAACTCGTAACAAGCTACATCCATAACTATATCACCCAACACGATCTACTAGGTCCACAACGCCGTGAACCAAGTCTTGCATTAATCCAAATTGAGAAGGATCCATGTCGCGTTAAACTCCATACTTCAACGGTCCATAAACGTATCACTCAACCGGTCAATCTTGAATGTTCGCCGATTCAAGAACCAATTTCACCCGTCTCCACCACTGGGTCTGATCTGTGGAAAGTATGTGCAGTAGTGCTTAGCTTATTCCTCAACTTTTAAATTTATAAAACCTTTTATTATTACACTTTAACACCCTAACGAGCAACAAAACCTGATTAGAGGTAGTAATTTAGGTTATCGTCCCAAGGGAAGTGCTAGGTAAGGATAATAGTTGTTTTATTAATTAATTCTTATTAAAGAATTAAAGATATATTTTTATGTCTTTTATGGGATAGATTTCTCTTAGGAAAGAGTTTGCTTTTAAAAATAAACAAAACAAAATAAGGAATTGAAGATTCAAAATAAAATACAAATAAAGATACAAGTAAAGATAAAAGTGATTACATGGACAAACAATTCATACGGGATTCATATTAGATAAGTTTCATGACTTATATTAACACAAAGTAGAATAACAATTATAGACCAATTATTATCCCTTAATAGGTTAAACTAAGTGCTGCATATTAATCAATAAGTAGGACTTAAAGCATATGCTAGATATGTGATGTACATAACTAACATCTTAATTCTTCATGTTCAATTCAATTACATGATACATACCAATCTTGTGATGAGGATCAATATGCAAATAGACTGCCAAATTATATAAGCTATTAAACACCAAGTAGATCAACTCAAGTTACTAGCTGAAAGTCAATTACTACTAAGTTTTCATGCAATCATTAATTAAACAAGTCGAAACGAAGGATCTTCGATTAAGCCTAACAATTTCAACTTCTAGTATATAAGCGTAATTCAAATCAAATAAGTTTATCACTATTAAACTCTTTAACTTAGTTGCATGCAATTCAATTTAACAAGTTTGATGGACTAGATCTAAACAAGTAGCATGAATCGAATAATAGATTTATCGGATCAAGGACTAATCAACCCTAAAATCATGTTATTTAATCATTAAGCATGGCAAACAAGTGTAATCAAGCAAAATAGATTCAAAACAGTTTAAATATCATTACAGAAACTCAACCATACAGATCTGGAAAAGAACCAGAAACTTCACATAATGAAGCACGAAGCCGGCGGCTTCCTTCACTCCAAGCCGGCGGCTTGGGAGTGAAGCCGGCGGCTTCATCTGAATCCCAGATGAATTTTAACTTTCGTCTACATAATCACTATGAACGTTTAGTTCATAATAAAAGACGAACAGAAACGAATACAGAAAATAAAATAGACAAAACAATAAATTAAAGATAGAATCATACCTTGAAAAGAAAGTAGATGTAAAAAGACTTGAATTAAATCTTGAATCTTGATTACAAAAAAAAAAAGTAAATCTGACCTAAGGGCTTAGAGAAAACCCCTAGAAAATGACCTAAAAACGAGAAAAACTATCTACTTCTGACTTAACTTATAAAAACTGAGACCAGAGGCCTTAATTTATAGAATCCTGGGGCGGTGGCCAAGCCGGCGGCTTCAGTGGAAAGCCGGCGGCATGCCTTGAGTCGGTGACTCCTCGTGCAAGTTAAACTTAATCAGCAAGTCAAATCTTGTAACCGTCATATTGAAGCCGGCGGCTTATGCCATGCCGGCGGCTTCACTTAATTCGCCGGATCTTTCTGATTTTACCTTGATTTTGTTTCCATTTTTACTTGAACTTGATCAATAAGTTGAGAAACCGTGTCAACCAGGCCAGCGGCTTCCTTTGCATTTTTCTTGACCAACAAGTTCTTTCAATTTTTATCGATTCTGGAACATTCTGGTACTTTCAACATCAAAGCCGGCGGCTTTATATACACCATGCCGGCGGCTTCATATAGACACTTTGCAATTTTCTTCATTTTTGATCCTGTTTAATACATAACTTGGACATAATCATTAGAAATATCTTTTTCCCTTTTTTACCCATTTTAGTGTGTTTTGGCATCAAAATAACTAAAAAATACTAAGATAACTCCTCAAAATGTTATCAAAAAAGCTGTATAATTTAGGAGTTATCAGGGTCATTCCTTCAAAGAAGAAATTTCGGTATCACCAAATAATCACACTGGGAATACAACATTTCCCATCAATCGATTCGCACACGACCACCAGTCTTTGGATTAATCCAGGATGACAATAATACACCACGAGCTAGACAAAACATCAAAACTCGACACAAGGTTTCTCCCTGAACCCTACGACACAACCACGCAAAACGGCCTCCTAGTACTAGCATGGAAACTATTCGTGTACTAGAATCCCGTCAACAACGAATTATCATCACCACAATACCGCAATTCGCCACAAGACCCACAAAATATTCACCAACGCCGGGCGAATCCTCCTACCTAGATCGCCCGTTAAGGATGGTCTCGACATTTCATTGCAACTAACAGGTCGCCTCACTAGGGAAATACCCTCTCGCAAACAAATAAAATCCGCGTGCCTCGATGTGAAACAATCGGAGCCGACACTCCCCGCCTCACAATCATCCATAAAGTGGAATAATCCACTGACAATTTCCACGATCACGTTTCCCGACAGGGGAAATATAATATTCACCACGATATCGACCTCGTACCTACTCAATAGTACTATTCGAGTTTCACAACAACCCAAGTTTACTCCACGAGAACACTCGTAATGACAGCTTCGTTCTCTCACCTCCGTGATCTCAAACTTCGCACTTGGTCTCGTACCGTATCGTAGTACTACACGACCAACTTACACAAGAAGATTTACACTTCATTTGATCCCGTCATCACAACTCTACACATAACATTTAGGAATCGTAACTCACAATCGTAACGCACGATCTCAAGTCAACATCAACAACCCGTCACTAGTCCCTATTGAGGCTTAGCACAGTACACTATGATACTTCAGTATACAATCACCATCGAATCTTCCTCGGGCTGCAGTAAAAACTCCCCCACTTAGGATTCATCTCCACATTCTCACCGCCAAGATGATAACATCCCGCGAAATTGTCATTCCACGACACACATAACCATTCTCATCATTGGTCATACACACCAAATCACATTAAATTCACTTTAGGCTCTCATAGCCGTCATACACAATCACTTGAGATGTCGTACACGCGACAACCCCGCACCTTCATACCACAATTTACAACTAACAGCCCTTTATCGTTCTCAAAGCGAACTCCACCAAAGTCCTACGTACGCCTCTAAGCCTAGGCATATGCCACTCCGCTTGAACAATCGTGCATCTCAGTCGAGATCACCCGACTTTCCACCCAACAAACCTTTATCAATAGTTGCTCACTCTCATGGAGGAGGGTGATCAACCCGACACAATAATTGCGTCAACCACAATATCAACACTTCATCACAACCTTCTGCCTAACTGACCATTAAGTCCATCATCGGCTCACCGGTCATCTTTACCCATCTATCACTTAAGAGCAACAAGATTCGCCCATCCGTCACTTCATAAGAAATATTTACCACAATGCTCTTAAACTTTGACTTTCGCAACCGTCGAATTGCTATCACTCGTCGATCACTATTATAATCTTCGACGCTTCCAAGGGTATCTCACGGGCACCCTATGCACAAAGTGATCACACCATCACCGGAGTTGAACATCACACTAGCAGGTATAAGGGGGCACCTGACGCAGTGTCATGCAGACTCCCACCGCAATCTACCGAGATTTAGAAACTCAGTCTTTGGGTTCCATACACCCGATGTCACCCATCTCTCAATAATGACCCGAAGTGATACCAACCCGACAAACTTTACGGTTTACTGTCTTATTAAAATTTTCTAGAGATCACACGCTACCTGCAATTTCCACAAGGCCAAACGATATAGCATAACGAAACCTTTCATCTGACACTACGGAGATGCTTGAAAACGCCAAGTCTTACACCCTTCCACTCATTGACATAACTACTACTACAAGGGATATTCCGTTAGGTATGTTACCCTATAATCCATAACACGCTAACACACTAACGCAATCATCATCATAAGGGTCCCACTCCCATGAGTTTAACGACCCGAAGACTCCTCGATTCACCAATTTCTAGGCGACCCGCAACTAGAATCCTTACACGGTTCTCTAACCACACACTCTACCGAGTGTAACCCAATACCACCATCATTACACTTGTTGGATCCCATTACGGAATTTAAGTCCTCAACGCACACACACGCACACATTAATCGGTCGTCCTAGTTACTATGCGTAACTACAACCAATGACAATCTCAACAGTGCACCCACTACTTAGGGTGACTAAGCGCGCACCAAACTCGTGAGTTTGCTCACTTACCTTAGCTAATCAAAACTACCGTAACACTTCCCGACTCACAAAGAACTCGATGTGACAACAAGAAACTCACTCGAGACCACTATATCCTAGGAACCAATAAAAGATTCCTAATTCATCCCGAATCTACCCCAGCCATGCTATATTTCCTCTATTCGGTACTCGTCATGTCATGCGTGGTGTCAAGATACACTTTCGTAATAATGGTGATCAGTCACTATTACAATTGTGTACCTTACCATTTTCACATGGTCACGCAAATTACTTTACCCGAACTGATGCAACATTCACACAAAATAACATGCGATAACCCCTAGTACCCGAATGACCAAAGTCCTTACTGTGACAACGTCCAAGTTTGCCTACTTACATTAGGCACTAGCAATCTAAGGCACTAATTTACACCCAAAATAAGGCCCCACATAATCCCACATTGGACAAGCACAAGTCCTAGTTAGTCACCTACTCTAAGGCACTAGCAAATCTCAATCCGACCCGTATTCCTACAAGTCCCGCAAATAACGCACCACTGTCAATAATTTCCTTAGACTATGCTCTGATACCACTTGAAACAACCCCAAATTCGTTACCCAAAATGATGCACATTTTTTTTTATATAAGTTAGGTCCCATTAAAGCGTTCTTATTAAATAACGTTTCCAACTCCGTTTTAGCCAAAAACATAATATCATAATGATACGTTTAACAATTTATAATGACCCTTGGTACATAAATGACACATTACAAAAGCATTTATAATAATGACCCAATCACACAAAATACGGGTTAATACTCAATAACCCAACTAGATACCAAGAGCATAATCCCGGGGAACTACCAAATCCCCAATCTGCGTCCGAATATCCAAAAGCTAATCATCCAAGCTTAGGCAACGTCTATCAATCTTAGTCTAGTGTAAGACCCGGATATTTCGAATAATTATCTCGGGCGTAAAGTGCACGTAGCGAGTATATTTATATATATAAATATGTACACGAAGATAATAGATGTATATATATATATATATATATATATATATATATATATATATATCAATACACACATTATATATATGTAGATAGAAGATTGGTACGATGTGTGTGATAAAAGAATGTAGCGTGTTCGTAAATATATGATACACATATATTTACGAACACGCTACATTCTTTTATCACACACGTCGTACCAATCTTCTATCTACATATATATATAATGTGTGTATGTATGTATATATATATATATATATATATATATATATATATATATATATATATATATATATATATATATATATATATGCATGTGCATGGAGTTATATATGTATGGAAATGTATGCATGGTATGAAGTCGTACGTAGTGTATGTAAGATATAGGACCGAACATGTAATTGTAATTGTGTTTAAGTGTATATACGAAGGGAGTATGAAGGGTACGAGTCATGCTACGAGTATTGGACTTAGTTAACCGAAAATTGGACAAAATGCCTTGTTAGTCGCGCCGTGGACCTGTGGGGTCGCGCCGCGGGGATATACATGGATGAAGAACAGGGAGCAACAAAAACTGGTTCAAAATTTCCTCAAAAACCGCGCCACAGTACAGTGTGGTCGCGCCGCGACCGACGGCTGGGCCTGATCCAATTTTCAGTTTTAAAAAGGGTAGGTCGAGGGTATTTTGTCTTTTTGCGTATGGATCAGATTGTGGCTCTAAATCCCAGCCACTAATCTCTTTTTCTTCATTTCTTTTCTCTTTTCTTTCTCTCTTTTCTCTCAAATCCCAAAACCCTCTTAGATTCAAAGTGAGATTTAAAGGTGAAGATTTGTGATTCGATTCTTGGTGCGTGAAGGAAAGTTGTTCTCCTCGTTCTTAGCTACAAGTAGATACTAGCAGTAAGTCCTAACTCTGAATTTCATTTTTGGGTTCATGTTTAAATTTTGGGCTTATGATTTTGTGTTCTTGAGTAAAACCCAACTAGTTTGTAAATTGAAGATTTAAACTAGAAGATGGTGTGGAAGACCACGTTGGTGGGTTTAGGATTGGATGGTGAAATTAGTGAGTTCATATTCATGTTTAGGAGTTTAAAACACCATTTAACTTGTATTAAATGTGATTTGAAGTGTAAGTTCACAAATTTAGTGTTTTGAGTAGTTTTTAGGTCAAAATGGGTTTTTGTGTAAATGTCGAATTAAAATGCGTTCAAAGACTAAAAGAGGTGTATTTAGGTATTTCGAGAACGTGGAAAATGGTCTCGTTAGTTTTGGACTTTCGAGTATCGTTAAAAGTGCAAAAAGGTGTAAATTACACTTTAGGTCAATTTGGGCAGGTCGTGAGTCCAAATGGGAGATTGGTTGATCAAACCTTGTTTAAAAGATGCTATTGGAACATAATCACAAGTTGATTGTGATTATGAGAAGTTCGGGCGAGATTTGACTTAGTCAAAGTTGGTCAAGTGTAATTAGTCAAAATTACACTTGTGATGTTTTAAGTCGAATAAGCTTAAGTTGTAGCTTATTTGCATGTATGATTTACGTAGGTGATATACGTGAAGTCGGTAGAAGAATTTCAAGTTTGCGAGTTACGCTTCTTCAAGTAATCGAGGTGAGTGGAATATTTATACATGTATGTATGTAGTTTATTTAATTGTGTGCGATGTGGGTCTTCGGTGCCACATCGTGAGTATTATGTTGGTATGTGTCATAAGTTGGTGACTTATTTGTTGGTATGATGGGATGAGAACTACAAGTCGGTAGTGTCTCGATAGGTGATTCACAAGTAGGTGACACCTAATGGTGATTCACAATTCGGTGACACCATATGTCGGGAAGTGATTCACAAGTCGGTGACACTTCATAGTGTTTCACAAGTCAGTGACACTTAGTGGTTCTTCAAAAGTCGGTGACACCACATGGCGTTCACAAGTCGGTGACCCATATGTATTGGTGGGGGATTCACAAGTCGGTGACACCCTTTGGTGATTCACAAGTTGGTGACACCTTATGATGATTCACAAGTCGGTGACATCATACGACTGAGACTCGACGTTATTGGTCATCTACAAGTCGGTAGTGCCATAGCGGGGAATGGTTTGGTATGTTTATGCATTGTTATGATTTAGTATATGATTGTGGTGGTTTATATACTAATGTTGTTGATGTTGTATGTGGAAATGCTAGATTGCTTATATGTGAGTACGTGTTATGTGTTGGGTATGCGTGTAGGTAAACTATATATGTATGTGTATAAATGTTTTACTCACTAAGCAATTATCTTACCCTCTCGTTGTTTATATTTTTATAGGTTGCAAGTGGTGGCTTAGGTTTGCTTGGGGACTAGTGCTTTACGGATTGCTTTATACTTTTGATTAGGATTGGGTAGCGTTCCCAATCACCATGCTCGGTTTTGGTTGTAAGGTGAACTAGTCGGGTCAGAAATTATATTTTGGATACGTCAAATGGGTCCCGGGTTGCATTCCCGTTTTGTAAACTTAAATTATGTATTGTATGTTTTAAAGATGTTTAAACTTAACTTTGTAATGATGATGTTTTCAGAAACGTACATGGACTAATGTTACATATATTATTATGATAAAAAGGAAAAAAAATTATGGGCCAAAAATACGACGGGTTGGGTCGTTATAAGTGATATCAGAGCATGGTCTAAGAGATTTTGGTGACTTGAGATAGACGCCTAGACTTAGACTTTTTGTGTGTGCTATTATGCGGGACTTGTAGGATTACTGGTCGGTACGGGTTTTAGTTAGTGCCTTAGAGAATAGGTGCATTAGCTACGTGTTGATTATGTTGTTACTAATCATGTTGTTTTGTGTTGAGCATCTAGCAAGATGGTTGCTGTATTTATGAGCTCGGCATGGCATGTGAGCATAATAATGCTTCGCGACCATTATTACAGTTGCAAGCTAAGTCAAGTGAGTAATGTACAACAAGTATTGAACTAGATGGGGTGTACGAACGGTGATATACTTATATGATTATGAATATAGATCGTGATGGTGTATGTAATTTATTTGTGTTGCGTTCCTAATCGAGTTCATTTCTTAAAATGACGACAAGGAACGAACAAGTTAACGAAGATCAAGGCGACGAGAGCGATTTCACGGCCAAGGTAGAGGCCATCTTGAAGAGTCACAGGGCGGAATTTCTTGCGGACGTTAGGATGGTCTTCCAAGAATTGGTTGATGAACAAGTGACCGATATGATAAAGGAGATGAGTGCTCTTATCAAAGAGGAGTTTGATAAAAAGGTTTTCTAACTCTCAAGAGGGGTGTATGGAGGGTTTAACGGGTGATGTTGGGAGGAGAGACTTCCATTTCAAGAACTTTAAATTATCTCAACCTCCTATGGTTCATGGTAAACGAGATCCACATAAGAGCACGTGTTGGATCACTGATATTGAGGGTGCTTTTCGTACGAGTGAATGTCCTCTTAATAAGAAGACGAGGTATGGTAGTAGTATGTTGCGAGATAATGTAAAATTATGGTGGGGTGGAAATGTTCAAGTTTATGGCAAAGAACAATGTTTGGATTTAACTTGGGAAGAGTTCAAGGAGGAGTTCTTTAAAGAGTATCGCACTCAAGCCGATCTTTCTCGAATAAGAGATGTGTTGCGAAACTTAGAGCAAGGGTCGATGGACTTGAATGAACTAAAGTCCACCTTTTTGTCAAAGACCCGATTTTTCCCGGAGTATATCAGGAATGATCGTATGTTAATGGAAGATTTCTATCGAGCGTTGAATGATTAATTAAAAAACAAAATTAGTAGTGGGTCGGTGGACAATTTTGAGAGGTTTTTCGAGGTGGCAAGGGGTTTTGAGACCCTTGTTCCAAAAGGAAGAGGTTCCGATGTTAGTAAGCGGAAGTTCGAAGCGACGATGTTTTCGAACAAGAAAAGTAAAAGTGCTACCGAAGGTGTCAGAAGCTTGAAGATGAGTGGCACGGGTGGTTCTAAATTTGCTTGTTATAATTGTGGGCAAACGGGACATAAGTCTTGTGATTGTCCGTCGGGTAAAGTCACGTGTTTTAAGTGCCGGAAGGATGGACATCGAAGGTCGGAGTGTCCCGAATTGAGTTGATGACGAGGCGCGAGATCCTCGTGACATGGGATTAAGGTACTATTCGATTCGGTACCTTTTTTATTTTGTTATATGTGTGATGTTGGGTGATAAGTGGGTTTACCATATGTAATAACTAGTTAGGTCGAGTTAGCTCATTGAGGTTTGATTAGCCAAGTTGGGTTAATCAATTATTAGGTGTTGACCGAGTTGGGTTGACCGTGTGTATTTGACTTAACCGAGTAGGGTTAGTCAATAGATGTTAGGTGTTGACCGAGGCGGGTTGACCAAGTGAGTTGACTTAACCAAGTCGGGTTAATCAATTGTTGTTAGGTGTTGGCCAAGTGAGTTGACTTAACTGAGTCGGGTTAATCAACAAGTGTTAGAGGTTTGACCGAGTCGGGTTGACCAAGTGAGTTAACTTAACCAAGTCGTGTTAGTCATTAGATGTCAAGGGTTGACTACGTTGGGTTGACCAAATGTGTTTGACTTAACCAAGTCGGGTTAGTCATTAGATGTTAATGGTTGGCTATGTCGGGTTGACCAAGGGAGTTTGATTAATCAAGTCGGGATTAATCATTTAGTATCGAGAGCCTAGACGAGTCGAGTGTAACCGTATGGTGGTAAGTGGTTACTTGTGTTGCTTTCAATTACATGATGTCGTGGCAAGGGAGTTGATGTGTAAGAAGATGCGTAAGTCAGGATGTTCATGGGAGTGTGTGACGATCGCTCCAAATCCATATGGACAATACGTCATTCATTGATTTCATTGCGAGGTATTTGACCTCTATATGATACGTTTTGTAAACATTGCATTCTTTTGAAAAGGCACACCATAAATGAATATTTAAATCAAAGGTTTTCGACATCTGATGATTTCTACATATTGAAAATCACCGTAAATAATAGTTTACAATAGTACTTCCGTTGACAATGCAGTCAAAATAAGATACATGGTGATTATTTGGTGAATGCAACGTTTCCTTGAAAAATATGCCATGTACGACTCCATGCACATAGCTTATCTAACATATAAGCAAACAGCAGAAGACTTCTAGGAAACCTGAGAATAAACATGCTTTCAAGTGTCAACACAAAGGTTGGTGAGTTCATAGTTTTAATGTTTTGCATAATCTGTACATAAAGGTGGATCACAAGATTTCAGTTGTTTCATCCAGAAACGTTTATCAAAATATTCTACGAAATTGAGCACCCTGGTAACTAAACTTAACGTATATATAATTTATACCCTTTGTATAATCATCTTAATAATACACGCAAACCAACATGTACGCTTCTCGAATAGCATACGTCCGTTAAAAGGCTAGTGCTCTAGCTCGGATGGGGATATCAAGCCCTATGGATCCATATACTACTACTCGCGCCCACCAGTTCTTATAACCGGCAGTTACTAGTTACCAAAGCTAAGGGATTTTCGGTTCAAACTCAGTATAGAATTTAGTATGTACTTGTGTCCATTATTTTTAAAATAAGGTGCATGTATTCTTAGCCCAAAAATATATATTGCAAAATCATTTAAAAAGGGAGCAAATGAAACTCACCTTAGCAGCACATAAGGTCATTTACCAAAAAGTGACCGAAACTCGGAATGCAAAATTAAGTGTAGATCTCAACCTATAGAACATATGTTGATCAATACGTGTCTAATAAGCTAGGTTGGGTCATAGTGTATCACAATCCTAATGCTCGAGATTGACATACAAAAGTTATCAAAAGTCATTTCAAAAAGTCAACCTGACCCAATATGATCTTTTAAAATCTATACTATAGTTTGAATGATCATGGTAATCGAAAATAGTTTAACATTTCACATGGTTTCCCAATTCTTGAATAATTAGACTATAGTTTTATAAAGCTTTAAAATATGATAAAACAGTCAATTTTGACAATTGTTCAACAAATCGAGACGTGCCTTATATAGAAATTCATTTACTCGATTAGTAATATTTGAAAATCCAAATTGTCAATCTTATAAACAAGTTGTTTAAATATTAATTACAGATTTAAAAGCAATTTCAATTAATGTTAATCATAATTCAGTTGTCCATATCTTTTAATTCGTTCATCGAAATTACGCGATCTCTAAATGAAAAGTTATTGATTTTTCGCCAGCTTTCCAAAAACATGCATATCATATACCTTATATCAGTAATATCTGTATTAAATTTGTGATCTATTATAAACTATTTAATGACAAAATTAATCGTACTAGCATGCATAATCCTATATACTCGAGCATTAGTCAGGTATACACTATTAATATATAATAGATAAGATATAAATGCTTACGTATCAATATTGTGATTCAATATTGTAGGAAAGTACGTAGACGCAACGGAGATGATAAATACTAGTTTGACTCACGAGCAAAACCCTTGAACAATACCCAAAACCTCTTAGTAATAACCCATAGTTTTCTTAGCTCTATCCCGCTTGAAAACCCATTTTGAAAGTGACACGCTCATGACCTCGTCGTAGTATTTTAAGTGATATAATTAGTAATAATAATAATACTACTAATAATAATAAAATAAATAATAATAATAATAATAATAATAATATTAATAATATTAATATAAATAATAAATAATAATAATATTACAGAGGGAGTAGTATAAGTGTAAACAAAACTCGAGCAGAAACTGGCCTTTTATGGGCAACTTTTTGGAATCTGATGCCCATGCGATCGCATAGGGTTTTAGTGTATTTTCCATGCGATCGCATGGCCGCCTGATCCAGCTCAAAATGTTTTTGTTTTCTTGTTTGTCGACATATTATTATATAATATATATAATTTATATAATTTAAATAATTAATTATATATTATATTAAATTCATGTGCATAGTTGAATTGTAATTTTTGTTTCGATGACTCATACGTTGTCACTTGACTTATGTCCCGGTTCCGGTTTCTCGAACGTATTTTCGTACGCTTAAAAAACTCGCAATTTACATTTTGTGACTCGTACCTTTGTCAAAATATAGTCTTAAATTAACAATAAACTATATCATTCAAAGTGTATCTTAAACTTTCGAGTGTTTTAGTCATTTACTTCTATAAATCATTGTCTCGCTATTTGTTAATATATATATATATATATATATATAATAACAAATCATTTTATGACCAAGTTAATATATATTTTCAACATTCATAAGCACGTTTTAAATATACGTCGCAAGTTATTCACATAATTAATATTCCAACTTATCATATATATTCAAATAAATATTTAAACCAATAAGTTTAATGTACGGTATCAAACAATTAATACATTGTTACGTTTTCAAGTTATAGTATATATATATTCGTGAATCGTCAAGAACAACCGAAAGGTATTTGAATATATGAAAGTAGTTCAAAAATTTTGAGATTCAGTTTTATAGACTTTGCTTATCATGTCGAAAATGTTAATCTTACAAAGATTAAGTTTAAATTTGATCTGAAATTTCCGGGTCATCACAGTACCTACCCGTTAAAGAAATTTCGTCCCGAAATTTGAGTGAGGTCGTCATGACTAACAATAAAAATGTTTTCATGACGTATATGTGTTGATAAATAGAGTTTTATCACCGTTGAATAATATGGATAAAACAATCCGATTATTCAAAGCGTATGAGAGAAGTAATCGTAATAAAGTGAAATGAGGGAATAGAGATTCATCTTAACTTTTGACGTATTAACGATTAATTTCCGGAATTTAAGGAATAGAAAATCTTCATAATCTAAATAAGATTTGATTCTTCGAAAATTAAGGAGATTAAGATCTTCTTTAATTAAATGCATAATCTGCCTCGATTGCTATGTCTGATATTTTACTATAAATTGACCTCTTCCGTTTCATTTATTTTCACCACTCCTATAAGCTTCTTTCTTATTTCATACTTCCTAATAGATTTTGAAATGCATAATCCAGTTCTGATTCTTGATATTTTCTTGGTTATCGTATCCTTCATTCTTCTTTTTCATCTACCACCAGAGGAGGTTATTTTCTTCTACTATTACCTTGGGGTTATAGTGTTTTTCATTGTCCCGTGTCTTTATATTGCTATACGCATTGATATACACGGTTTGTAATTTCGGGGTTTTTATCGGGCATTTTATTCTCCATTATATTTCGGAGCTTCATGCTTTTATTTTTCCTTCCTGACTTCAAGTCAAGCGAATAATGGTCCAGAATTCGTAGGTATGGAGTTTTGGATGAACATAGTTAATGTTCTAAGAAGGTAATCATAATGGCACGATCTTGATTTCTAGAATATCCGAAAAGATAGAACTATCATGAAGATATGTTAACTATCATGAAGATATGTTCTTAATATGTTTGGAGATTGGGTAGAATGTAAGAGTCGTGTAACATGGCACATGATGACGGTATGATCTGTGAACCTTTATCACGTTCCATTAGAAACTCAACATGACTTACTGTAATATAATCACGTTGATCAAGTGTCATTATATTATACTAACTCATGCTTCAATTCCCAACATTACTTCAAACATCCATTTTTTTTTTGAATTTTTCAGATTTTTGAAACTAAAATAGTTTCTTTCATGATGTAATACAGATAGCGCAAAGAGATAAATGATTTCAGATAAGAATAGTTGTGAAAATATCTTCAGGAATATCGAAGATATTTATAATGAAAGATACGATGATATCTTAGAATTTCTATTATTGAAGGATGATGAAGAAGACTTGTTCATAAAGGTTTAGAGTCAGGAGCAAGGTATTCGTTAATGACTTCAGCAGACACTGAATCATTTAGATTCTTTGAAGGCACGTTTAGTCTTTGTGATTTGTCCACAGCCTTCTTCATAGTTTTCTCAATCCATTTTCCAGTTCCAAACCTTCTCTTTTTCTGTGCTTTTCCAACACACTACTCTTTATCATCCAACTTTCGACTGTTAAGGTCGTTTATAGTTTTTGCTGCTTCATCAGCATTTTTCCAAAATTCGGAGGACTAGTTTCACAGTTTGGGATTTTTTTCAGAAACTTCATATTCGAAGTAAGTCTAGGAGATAGACATTATATGTATATATATAACTGTTGGCGTAGAATTGCTGCGAGATTTAAAATACTGATTGCTAATTCCCGGTAGTTGGTATGGCAATTATTTTTACAAGATGTGGATGAGTACATGATAGGGTTTCTATGAGTATAATGATTTTTCGAAACATCAAAGATAAATGAAGTTTTTGTTAAATTTACTGCTAATATGGTGGAACATGAAAGGTTCCCCAGTAACAATGATGAAGGGGTAATCGTTATAATAAGGCTTATTCCAATGAACAATTGAAGGTGATTTGCTGGAGTGGTGACAAAACTGTCTATTTTGAAAAGGGATTGAAAAGTTATTTTAGCTAATAAATGCCAAAGGGTCTGACACGGATACGTGTTAAACTATGACTTTGATTTCAAGGGTTTTTCAGGTACAAGACTGCGGTAACATGTGGTTGGATCATCATCTCAATGATTCATTATTTGAAGTGTATTCAGAAATTTCTAGGAATTTGAACATAGATTGTAATCGTTAATATTCATATGATGTTCTAGGAATTTGAATGATACAAATACCTTTCTGGGTTCTATGATGTTCTAGCACAGTTTTGAAGTCAAAGTATAGCTTCGAAAGATGTAGGAATCTAAGAATGATGTATTTTGTTAAATTTTGACTTGGATTTTGATTTGTCAAAATCAAAAATATGTAATTAAATTTGGATGAGAATGGTTGCTTTGATTTTTATAAAAGTATATATATTGTTGTGAAAGTAGTGAGTATAGTTGAGGATTTGTTGAATCAGAATCGAAGAATGTAACATATTAATTGTGAATTTATATATTTCTCGGGTATTACCTACCCGTTAAAATATTCTCACCATTAACAGTTTGTACAAAAGAATTTTCTTAATTACAATCTTTATGAAAATATACCTACATATATATTTTCCTTAGATGTAATCATGGATTTAATGAGTTAACATAATATTAATCTCATCTGGTTTTCGACTAGCACTAGAATATATAATCTCTAAAACTTTTAGAAACTACATATTCTCTGCAAAATATTTCTTCGATGAAGTTATGAATCAATACTTCATCGTTTGTTGTTGTTGGTATTCCTTGGTATCTATGGTGCGTATGACGGTGATGTTCGAGGTACAGATTGTGATGTTGAGGTGTGGGATACGGATGTTGTTGTTGGTGGTGGTGATAGTGCTGTTGGTGTTGCTGATGGTGGTACTGTTGCTGTCGGTGCTGCTGCTGGTGCTTGTAACCTTTGCACCACATTCTCCAAAGCCACTACCCGAGCGCGAAGCTCGTTGACTTCTTCTATTACACCGGGGTGATTGTCGGTTCGGGCGAGTGGACGAATAAGATCTAGAATTTGAGATAATATATAATCGTGACGAGACACTCTGGAAATGAGAGAGAAAATGGTGTCTCGAATAGGTTCGCCGGTAAGTGCTTTAGGTTCTTCGCCAAGAGGGCAATGTGGTGGATGGAAGGGATCGCCTTCTTCTTGTCTCCAATAATTAAGTAGGCTACGAACCCATCCCCAATTCATCCAGAGTAGGTGATGGCTGATTGGTTGATCCATTCCGGTTACACTGTCTTCGGAATTCAGGTGAATATCCATATCGGAATAGCTGTCGGAGTTTAAGGAATTTGAACTAGATACTGGATCCATCTTGTATAATTAGAGAGATGATTTTTGATATGAAATAGATTATATAAGTTAGATTGGTACTCTTCAATACATAATTTACATATGTATATATAATACCAAATTCCATAAATCACGGAAGAATTTTCGGAAGATGTCAGGAAAAGTTTACAGTAACAGATACGATAAGATATGAATTTTGTCTATACACTATCTATGCAATCAATGAAATAAGACGCGTTTAGACTTAAGATGATAAACATGTAATTTCCGACAATAAATGATAAGAAAAACTTTTAACATGCAGGCACGGTCGAAGTCCAGACTTACTAATGCATCTTAACAACTATCAGTTAGACACACTCATGCAAGACCTGGTTCTCTAGGACCAACGCTCTGATACCAACTGTGATGAACGCTCCAAATCCATATGGACAATACGTCATTCATTGATTTCATTACGAGGTATTTGACCTCTATATGATACGTTTTTGTAAACATTGCATTCTTTTGAAAAGGCACACCATAAATGAATATTTAAATCAAATGTTTTCGACATCTAATGATTTCTACATATAGACAATCACCGTAAATAATAGTTTACAATAGTACTTCCGTTGACAATGCAGTCAAAATAAGATACATGGTGATGATTTGGTGAATGCAACCTTTCCTTGAAAAATATGCCATGTACGACTCCATGCACATAGCTTGTCTAACATATAAGCAAACAGTGGAAGACTTCTAGGAAACCTGAGAATAAACATGCTTTCAAGTATCAACACAAAGGTTGGTGAGTTCATAGTTTTAATGTTTTGCATAATCTGTACATAAAGGTGGATCACAAGATTTCAGTTGTTTCATCCAGAAATGTTTATCAAAATATTCTACGAAATTGAGCACCCTGGTAACTAAACTTAACGTATATATAATTTATATCCTTTGTATAATCATCTTAATAATATACGCAAACCAATGTGTACGCTTCTCAAATAGCATACGTCCGTTAAAAGGCTAGTGCTCTAGCTCGGAAGGGGATATCAAGCCCTATGGATCCATATACTACTACTCGCGCCCACCAGTTCTTATAACCGGCAGTTACTAGTTACCAAAGCTAAGGGATTTTCGGTTCAAACTCAGTATAGAATTTAGTATGTACTTGTGTCCATTATTTTTAAAATAAAGTGCATGTATTCTCAGCCCAAAAATATATATTGCAAAATCATTTAAAAAGGGAGCAAATGAAACTCAACTTAGCAGCACATAAGGTCATTTACCAAAAAGTGACCGAAACTCGGAATGCAAAATTAAGCGTTGATCTCAACCTATAGAACATATGTTGATCAATACATGTCTAATAAGCTAGGTTGGGTCATAGTGTATCACAATCCTAATGCTCGAGATTGACATACAAAAGTTATCAAAAGTCATTTCAAAAAGTCAACCTGACCCAATATGATCTTTTAAAATCTATACTATAGTTTGAATGATCATAGTAATCAAAAATAGTTTAACATTTCACATGGTTTTCCAATTCTTGAATAATTAGACTATAGTTTTATAAAGCTTTAAAATATGATAAAACAGTCAATTTTGACAATTGTTCAACAAATCGAGACGTGCCTTATATAGAAATTCATTTACTCGATTAGTAATATTTGAAAATCCAAATTATCAATCTTATAAACAAGTTGTTTAAATATCAATTGCAGATTCAAAAGCAATTTCAATTAATGTTAATCATAATTCAGTTGTCCATATCTTTTGATTCGTTCATCGAAATTACGCGATCTCTAAATGAAAAGTTATTGATTTTTCGCCAGCTTTCTAAAAACATGCATATCATATACCTTATATCAGTAATATATGTATTAAATTCGTGATCTATTATAAACTATTTAACGACAAAATTAATCGTACTAGCATGCATAATCCTATATACTCGAGCACTAGTTAGGGATACACTATTAATAAATAATAGATAAGATATAAATGCTTACGTATCAATATTGTGATTCAATATTGTAGGAAAGTACGTAGATGCAATGGAGATGATAAATACTAGTTTGACTCATGAGCAAAACCCTTGAACAATACCCAAAACCTCTTTAGTAATAACCCATAGTTTCCTTAGCTCTATCCCGCTTGAAAACCCATTTTGAAAGTGACACGCTCATGACCTCGTCGTAGTATTTTAAGTGATATAATTAGTATAATTAGTAATAATAATAATACTACTAATAATAAAAAAATAAATAATAATAATAATCTTAATAATAATAATAATAATAATATTAATAATATTAATAATATTAATATAAATAATAAATAATAATAATATTACAGAGGGAGTAGTATAAGTGTAAACAAAACTCGAGCAGAAACTGACCTTTTATAGGCAACTTTTTGGAATCTGATGCCCATGCGATCGCATGGGTTTTTAGTGTATTTTCCATGCGATCGCATGGCCGGCTGATCCAGCTCAAAATGTTTATGTTTTCTTGTTTGTCGACATATTATTATATAATATATATAATTTATTTAATTTAAATAATTAATTATATATTATATTAAATTTATGTGCATAGTTGAATTGTAATTTTCGTTCCGATGACTCATACGTTGTCACTCGACTTATGTCCCGGTTCCGGTTTCTCGAACGCATTTTCGTACGCTTAGAAAACTCGCAATTTACGTTTTGTGACTCGTACCTTTGTCAAAATATAGTCTTAAATTATCAATAAACTATATCATTCAAAGTGTATCTTAAACTTTCGAGTGTTTTAGTCATTTACTTCTATAAATCATTGTCTCGCTATTTGTTAATATATATATAATAACAAATCGTTTTATGACCAAGTTAATATATATTTTCAAAATTCATAAACACGTTTTAAATATACGTCGCAAGTTATTCACATAATTAATATTCCAACTTATCATATATATTCAAATAAATATTTAAACCAATAAGTTTAATGTACGGTATCAAACAATTAATACATTGTTACGTTTTCAAGTTATAGTATATATATATATGTATCTATATACATATAATTGTTCGTGAATCGTCAAGAACAACCGAAAGGTATTTGAATATATGAAAGTAGTTCAAAAATTTTGAGATTCAGTTTTATAGACTTTGCTTATCGTGTCGGAAATGTTAATCTTACAAAGATTAAGTTTAAATTTGGTCAGAAATTTCTGGGTCATCACAGAGTGAAACCCGTAGATGATGGCACGTACTAGTATATTGCGGAATGGGTGACATCGAACGGATGGAACCTTGTGGATCGATTCTTTGATCCCGATGGAAGTTGGTTGTGGAGTCTACATGACGCGTCGTCAGGTGCCTTTTCATACCTGCAGACGTAACATTTGACTTCAATGTTAGTGAGGTTTCGTTGTACTCAGGGTGCCAGTAACAAACCCTTAAGTGCATGAGTGACCAAGTGAGTAGATAAGCGTTGCCAACGTGATGATTGTGAGAGTGAAGCTTGTATGCTAAGTAGAAAATTCCTTCGTGTGAGGTGATGAAGGACGATCATAATTTATTCGGATGATTTTAGTTGTGATGGGTCTGGTGAACCCAATGTTTTGGAAAGGTCTACCTTGCGGGTAGCGGTATTTGATAAACATGGTACGATTTGAGTTGGCTTAGGTCATTGCTTTGACGACGTCAATGAATGACGGCGAGTGTCGGCTTCATGAAGTGAAGCAAGTTTGTGAAAACTGGAGACTATGACCGATGGAGAGATTGGTCGGTAGCGTTAGATGACGTGATTTTTGCAAGATGGTGATATCTTGGTGCAAATTTATGGAACGAAGTTCCAAATGGGGGAGTTATTGTAACGACCCGACTTTTTCGACTTGCTTTTGTGCTTTGTGCTTTCACGAAACTGCTAATTTGTGCGTACTAAGCTATATTATACTCTGGGATCTTACTACATGTGGATTACTTTCGTTTATATGTTAAAACGTGCCTTTAAGTACGTATGGTATTTAACTTGATCCCCGAAAGCCTTTATGACCGTTAGTGTCACTTGACGTTTAGAACGAACTGCGTACTGTGTACACGTTTAACTTTGGTCATAATCGGAATATTATGACTACGAAATACTAATTGTTATTTTATAATAACAATTACTTGGGTTTTTGGATGCTTAATTACACTTAGTAATTTATTAGAGCGCACTAGTTAGTCTTGTTGGACTTTCTACTTTGCTGGACTTTAGCCCACCCTACACTAGCTAGTGGACTATTTAATTAGCCCAATTATTATTAGTTAGTGACCCATATTAATGTAAGATAAATGCCCATTTATTAGAGGGAACATACTAGCATTTTTGTTAACCATTATCCTTAATGTTGCATGGGATCCTAACATAAGCACCAACTTTAGACAACCATTAACCAAAAAGCAAAAAAGTGTCCCCCTTGTCCCCCCACCAAACCCACGGCCTCCCCACCTCACCACCACCTCACCTCCTATAAATACCAAGCTTATTCCATTCATTTCACACTTGATTTCATTTACAATTTACACACACTTACTCTCTAATTCTCTCTATAGTCTTTCTCACTCTAAAAAGTGTAAGTTTTAAACTTTCTTCTTCTTCTTCTTCCCTTCTCATTCACGACATGATCATCATCATCATCATTGGATCTAGCTCTTTTGCTTTTAGATCTTGTTATATCTTGTAGATTCAAACATGGATTTGAATCCTTCAAGAACATGGAAGATTCAAGCTTTCTAGCTTTGAATCTTCACCTATTTTGTAGATCTAAACCTTTTTAGCTTTTAATCACTTTATTTTGTTGTAAAGATTCAAATTTGTGTTTGTAATCTTCATGTAACTTGAAGATCTAGCTTCATGCTTCAAGGTCTTCAAGAACAACCAAGATTCAAGCTTTCTAGCTTTAAATCTTCATTTCTTTTGTTGGATCTAGGTTTTCTAACTTATGATTTCATTATTTTTTTATAAAGATCAAAACTTGTGTTTATAATCTTCATGTACCTTGAAGATCCAAGCTTTATGCTTCAAGATCTTCAAGAACACCAAAGATTCAAGCTTTCTAGCTTTGTAATCTTTTAACTTGTGTGAAAAGGATCCAAGCTCTCTAGCTTAGGGTTCCATTACTTTGTTTGATCAAATTTTTGTTCATACTTGTTTGATTGATGGAAAGTTTGTAGCTTTAGTTGTAAATAGAACTTGTATTTGTGTTAAGACTAAGAATATGATGTAACCTTGGTTCATCATCCTTCTAAAACTCTTAAGCGAGTTGTATTCTTACTTGGTCTTAACATATTGTGTGTTGATGGTTGAATCTTGGTCAAAGTGATGCTAACACATCAATGAGTTGTACATTTGAAGCTTACACGCAACAAGGATGAGAACCGTGATGAGCATCAAGCACCAAGGAACCCATCGGAGCACTTGTTTGCTGTTTTTCGGGGTCAGATCAGACTCCTGGACTTCTGAAAACTGATTTTCTGATAGTTCGTTTCGAGTAGATGACTTTTCATTTAGGCCTCGACTTAATCCGATATACGGTTTAGGATTTATAGCCTTCCGAAAGTCACTACGCCTTTGTAACGTTGTGCTGAAATTTCTGACCTACTCGCACTTAAACCATCGCCCCGGTCAAATGAAGACGAGTTAGGTTCTGAAAATTGGTCAACGGTTAAAGGACTCACATACGGAGCCATGGCCACTGACTACGCATCTTTTTTATTTGTATAGAGGTCGTAACAGCTGTCCAAATCAGCCTTTTGTTTTGATCTCTATTTTTGTTAAACTTACCTTAGTTTTGATGAATGATGACGATAATGATGATGTTGATGATGACACTTAAACTTAATTTATGCATTTAAACTTATGGGGACAACATACTGACCTAGTGACCTTTGACTTAGGTTGACGACCTTTCGGACCGACTTAATACCTGCATACGTTTCATATTGACTTTTACTGCTTATTCACTGTGAGTTATAGCATCCCTTTACTACTTTTTACTATTTTTGGGACTGAGAATACATGCGCTTTTTATGTTTTACACAATAGACACTAGTACTTAAACTACATATGTGTGGGTGATATAACGGCACAAAGTTTCCCCTTAGCTCGGTAACATTTAATCATTGGTTTCCTAACCGTGAACGTGAATCTTAGATATGGATCCATAGGGTTTGACAACCCCACTCGGGCTAGTCGCGCTAGCAGACAACGGGTGTTTAATACTTCGAGGACAAACGCACTCGCCAAGTGCACTTTTAGGGGGTGATATACAAACGTTAAGTCTAGTTACCGGGTGCCCACGGTTAAGCATATACTTTTCATACTGATTTAAACTGCTGATTGAAGCACTGAAATCACGAGGTCTACATTACTTTACTGATTAAAAACTATAGGTCACCAACATTCGTGCTGACTTTTAAGCGTGTATTTCTCAGGTGCTTAGACGATGTTGCTTCTGCTGTTAGAATTGCTGTCTTGGTGTTATAGACTTACTGTTATGGACCTGCTGTGTTAGATTTCCACTGCATTACTTAGAGATGTCTCAATCATGGAACTTTTCTTTTGCATTCGTAATTTACGTTATTTTCAAATAATGTCTTTGTAACGACCTTTGGGTCACGTACTTATGTTAACGCTTCTATTCATAGGAAGCACGTTATCTTTTGTAAAACGCTATCTTTTTATGAATGCAAAACTAGTTTTTAAACAGCATGTAGTGTTTGACCTTGTAATGATCGTGTTGTTGATGAACCGTACACGATGGTTTTGTACGGGGCGTCACATTTGGTATCAGAGAATTGGTTGTAGGGAATTAGGTTGCATTAGTGAGTCTAGACCAGACCAAGTAGGATTCACTAATAGGACTAATCTACAACTTGCACATTTACTTGCTACTGCTTACTATTGTTGCATGCTACTACTTAACCTTACTGCTATGTGAACTTGCTGTATGTTATTGCTTATCCTCGTTACCGCATGCTACTGTCTGCTTTCGATTGCATGTTACTTTTGTTTAATACTGTTACGATTGTCATGCTATGTACTGATAGGATGCTATAGTGCCTGATTACGTGCTTGCTATATGTCTTACTGACATGAAACGAGTTATTTTTCCTTGTTCAGATGTCAGACATGCTGCCCATGACCTTTGACTTCGAGAGTGACCCAGAGATGACTGTTGCCTCGCCTACTATTGTTACTGACTCACCACTACCCTCCGACGACTCTGGCGATTCACCTACTGGAGATAGTGGACTCGTGCTTGACCTGATGGACGTCTCAGATGGAGACGAGGATCCTGAGATGATTCCAGCACCACCCATCCCTAGACTCCCAGAGCCACAGCACCATTCCGATGGTACTGTGATCCCTGGGGGAAATGGAGACGGTCCTTTCCGTAACGAGCATGGACATTGGGATAGATGCACCGCTGATGGACGTGTTGTACCGATTCCACCAGGTAGATATCACCTTATGACCACCGTCCAGACGCTTTCTCCCACCCACAATGATTCTGCATTACCTTCCGACGATTCAGACGGATCATCATCCGACGACTCAAGCGAGGAGGATCCCGAGGAGGATTCTGAGGAGGACCCTGAGGAGGAGCCCGTGCGACCACCCTCTACCCTGATGAAGAAGCGATATCATTTCGATGGTACTGTTATTCCAGGGGTTAATAGAGGTAGACCGTTCGTGGATGCACATGGACAGTTGGTTAGGGTCACAGCCCGTATGCGGGTCGTACCGTATTCTGCCGATCCATTCGTGCATAAGACCGCCCGCACTGTGCTGTCTACATCTGCATCATCTGGACCATCTGCATCATCTGCACTACCTTCCCCACCAGCATCCCTCATCGTCTAGGAACTGACGAGGGAAGTGCATGCCCTCCGTGCTCGGGTAACTGAACTCGAGGATCAGATGTCCCACCTGATGGACATCATTTACCCACCTTCGCCCTAGGACTATTGTATTAGATTTCCTTATGTATTTCATTTGTAGTTTCCTTTTTTCATTAATGTAATGTACGAACCTCATGCCATTGTACGTAACTTTCTTATTATGAATGGGATTACTGTTGCTTAATTGTTGTACGGTGTTTTATTACATGTTGGCTTTTGTGCTATCTGCTGCTGTTTGCCATGCTTAGTTATCGTGTATTGTGTTGTTTCTATACTGTTTACCTTATGCTATGACGTTACCAATTACCGGATTTTTACTTAAGTAGAAATTTTTGTTTGGAAGATCGATGGCTAACGGAAGAGGTCCAAGAGAAATCCGTGCCGCAGCTCAAATTGAGGAGATGATAGCTACTCGAGTAGCCACGGCTATAGCGAATGCCAACCCTGCTCCAGCTCCACCAGCTAACCCAGCTGTTCAGAACGGGTATACTTACAAGGAGTTCCAGAGTTGCAAGCCCCACAATTTCAGTGGAACAGAAGGGCCAGTTGGGCTGACGAGATGGTTTGAGAAGTTGGAATCTGTGTTCCGTGTATAACAACCCTCACTTTCGACTTCCGATTTTACTAAAATACCTAGAGTTGTTATATACGAATAAATTTAACGTTGACCGAATAAACGTACGCTTAAAATAAATAATATAATTATAAATATTATAAATAAGATTATGATATATAATATAACATAATTACATCAATGAATATATATATATATATAATATTTATATTACTTTTGTTATTTAGTTAATAGAATATATAATTAACTAAATAATAAATAATATTATAACATTTATAAAACTAATAAAAACTATAAATTAATAATCATAAATTTTAATTTTTATAAAAACTAAATATAATAATAATTTTTATATAAAATTCGTATTTAATAATTAAACAAATATAGAAATAAAATGTTTAGAAATATATTAAACAATTTTTTTTTTAGAATTTTATACAAAATAAAAATAAAAACTATATCTACTTTTAATAAATAAATACAAAAATACAAACTACTTTTTCTTTTAAGATTTACTTTTAATAAAAATACAAACTACTTTTCTTTTAAGATTTACTTTTAATAAAAATACAAACTACTTTTTCTTATTTTAACTTTTAAGATTTACTTTTAATAAAAATACAAACTATTTTTTTTTTTAACTTTTAAGATTTACTTTTAATAAAAATACAAACTACTTTTTCTTATTTTAATTTTTAAGATTTACTTTTAATAAAAATACAAAATACTTTTTCTTATTTTAACTTTTAAGATTTTACTTTTAATAAAAATACAAACTACTTTTTCTTATTTTAACTTTTAAGATTTTACTTTTAATAAAAATACAAACTACTTTTTCTTATTTTAACTTTTAAGATTTACTTTTAATAAAAATACAAAATACTTTTTCTTATTTTAACTTTTAAGATTTACTTATTTTATTTTAATTTTTTTTTACCTAACATTTTCAACTATAAATACCACATACATTTCTCATTTCAAACTTACACCTTAATCTCTCATTTCTCTCTTAAGAACTACTTCTAGTTGATATCTCGGTCACTTACTTGCTTTACTTTCCTTTCTTGCGTGGAATACTTCAACTGCTATTTAAGGTGAGTTTCATTACTCCCTTTTTATATATATTTTTGGGCTGAGAATACATGCGTTGTTTTATAAATGTTTTACGAAATAGGCACAAGTACTAAAACTAATTCTATGTGGGTTTAAACCAGAAATATACCCTTAGCTTGGTAACATTAAACTACCTGTCTATGTACGGTAGGCGCGAATCCTAAAGATAGATCTATTGGGCCTGACAACCCTATCCTGACTATGGGATGCTTTAGTACTTCGAGGTTTATATAACACACCTGATTCGGTGTACTTTCAGAGGGTAAAACATGAACGTTAAGGCTTGTTACCGGGTGCCTACAACTTATAGAATGCTTTTATACACTTGCTAGTGTACGGATATTTATGAAACTGAAATCTTGTGGCCTATTATTATAACGGAAATGATTGATTTTGATAAACTAATGAACTCACCAACCTTTTTGGTTGACACTTTAAGCATGTTTTGTCTCAGGTGACGAATAAGATGATTGCCATGATTGCTACCTGATGAATTGAATGCTGCTACATGGAGTCTTCATTTCATTACATTTACTTTGCATTAAGACTATTATTATTATTTCAGTTTAAATTTGATGTAAAACTTTTAATGCTTCCACTGTTTTATTAATAAATATTTAATTCAAAACGTCTCATATAGAGTCGTTCTCGTATATACAACTGTGATTTGATATAATTAGTCACAAATACCCTAGGCCCTATTTTGGGGGTGTGACACCGTGTCACTTACTGCTCCGAGGGGAATAAGACTAAGTTCGCATCCTGTACTTTGTCGGATGGTGCTTTGACTTGGTGGAATACGTTCACCCAAGCTCAGGGAATTGACGAAGCTTATGCTACACCATGGGAAGAGTTTAAGGGGCTATGATCGAGGAGTACTGCCCCAGGACAGAAATTCAGAAGACGGAAGCGGCGTTTTGGGAACTGAAAGTTGTAGGAACTGACCTTGATCGCTATAACCGAAGGTACTTAGAGTTAGCATTGATGTGCCCCACAATGGTTACTCCGGAGTACAAGCGAATGGAGAGGTATATGTGGGGACTCCCCAAGGACATTCAAGGAAATGTCACTTCATCGAAACCAATGAATGTCCCAGAAGCTCTGCGTATGGCACACACCCTGATGAATCAAATTACCCGCCAAGAGCCAGAGAAGCCAAAATCAGAATTGGGAACTAGTAATGGGAAACGTAAGTGGGACGGAAACAAGGGAAAAGGTTTTGACCAGAACCCAGTTAAGAGGTATGAGAATTTCAAAGGGAACAATGACTGGAGGAACCCGAATCCTAACTTAAACCCTAACTACAAAGGTACCCTTCCTCAGTGTAAGAGATACTATAAGCATCATACTGGACAATGCAACGTAGTGTGTGAGAAGTGAAAAAGGATTGGACACATCGGAAAAGATTGTAAGAGCACCGCCCCAGTTGTGAGGACAAACCCAAATGGGCCAAGGAAGTGCTATGAGTGCGGACAACAGGGACACTTCAGGAATGAATGTCTCAACAAGAAGAAGTATGGCGGGCCAGCACGTAGAAGAGCCTTCAACATGAATGCAAGAGATGCCCGCGAGAATCCTGACTTGGTTACAGGTACATTCACTATCAATAACCTATTAGCTTCTGTTATGTTTGATACTGGTGCCGATAGGAGTTATGTATGTAGAAACTTTTGCTCTAAGATAGATTGGTCGTTAGTACCATTGGAGGAGAGTATGTTTGTTGAGGTAGCCAATGGAGAACATGAGAAAATTGACCAAATTGGCCGAGGAGGTATTATCAACCTAGCCGAAGTGGATTTTGAGATTGATCTAATACCCATAAATTTGGGAAGTTTTGATGTGATTGTCGGTATGGACTGGTTATCTGTGGTGAGAAGATTCTTCGTATACCTCGCGAAGATGGTGAGCCACTGATTGTTTACGGAGATAGATGTAGCTCGAAGCTGAATGTTATTAGTTGCTTGAAGGCACAAAAGGTTATAAAGAAGGGGTGCTTTGCTATTCTGGCACATGTGAAGAAGCTAGAAGTTGAAGAGAAGAGCGTGGATGATGTGCGAATTGTGAACGAATTTCCCGACGTCTTTCCAGAGGAGTTTCCTGGATTACTGCCGCCGAGATCAGTAGAGTTTCATATCGATCTAGTGCTAGGAGCTGCACCTGTAGCTCGCGGACCTTATCGACTTGCACCTTCCGAACTACAAGAGTTGCAGAGTCAACTGCAGGAACTGCTAGACCGTGGATTTATCCAACCGAGTTCATCGCCTTGGGGTGCACCTGTTTTATTCGTGAAGAAGAAGGACAGATTTTTCTGCATGTGTATCAATTATCGTGAACTGAACAAGTTGACGATCAAGAATCGGTATCCCTTTCCCAGGATTGGCGATCTTTTCAATCAGCTACAAGGATCCAGTGTTTACTCCAAGATTGATTTGCGATCAGGTTATCACCAGTTGAGGGTGAAGGAGAGCGATGTGCTGAAGACTGCGTTCAGAACCCGTTATGGTCACTATGAATTTCTTGTGATGCCATTCGGATTAACCAACGCACCTGCCGTATTTATGGATCTCATGAATCGTGTATGCAAGCCATATCTGGACAAGTTCGTTATTGTCTTCATAGATGATATCCTTATCTATTCCAAAAGAGAAGAAGAACATGAGCAACATCTTCGACTCATGCTAGAACTCTTGAGACAAGAGCAACTTTATGCCAAATTCTCTAAGTGTGAATTTTGGTTGAAGGAAGTTCAATTTCTCGGTCATATTATGAGCGATCAGGGTATCAAAGTCGATCCCGCGAAGATTGAATCTATCAGCAAGTGGGAAACCCCCACTACTCCTACTCATATCCGCTAATTCATAGGCCTTGCCGGTTACTATCGTATATTCATCGAAGGTTTCTCTTTGATTGCGCGTCCTTTGACTGCGTTAACTCATAAGGGGAAGAAGTTCGTTTGGGAAACCGAGCAAGAGTCAGCATTCCAAACCCTGAAACAGAAGTTAACCACCGCTCCTATTCTATCCCTTCCCGAAGGTAGTGATGACTTCGTTGTGTATTGTGATGCCTTCCGACAAGGTTTTGGGTGTTTATTGATGCAACGGAAGAAGGTTATTGCTTACGCCTCCCGACAACTGAAGATTCATGAGCGAAACTACACTACTCACGATCTTGTACTTGGAGCCATTGTCTTTGCACTCAAACTGTGGAGACACTATATGTATGGAACCAATAGTACTATCTTCACCGACCACAAAAGCCTTTTAACACATCTTTGATCAGAAGCAACTGAACATGAGACATCGTCGATGGATTGAGATGTTAAACGATTATGATTGTGAACTTCGCTACCACCCTGGCAAGGAAAATGTTGTAGCCAATGCCTTTAGCTGAAAGGAGAGAACGGTACCACTTCGTGTTTGTGCCTTGAACATCACCATTCAGACAAATCTCAATAGTCAGATCCGCGTAGCTTAAGAAGAGGCTCTCAAGGAGGAGAATATTTCTCAAGAGCATTTGAACATTCTCGTTTCTCGATTCGAGGTCAAGGAGACTGGACTCCGATACTTTGCCAGAAGAATCTGGGTACCTAGTTATGGAAATTTACTGAGCCTTATTCTAGACAAAGCTCATAAGTCAAGGTATTCGATTCATCCAGGAGCTGGTAAGATGTACCATGACCACAAGGTTCAATATTGGTGGCCAAACCTCAAAAGGGATGTTGCAGCATATGTTAAAAAATGTTTAACTTGTTTCAAGATCAAAGCCGAACAACAGAAGCCATCTGGGTTACTTCAACAACCCGAAATCCCACAATGGAAGTGGGAAGGAATAACAATGGACTTCATCACGAAGCTACCGAAGACGGTAGGCGGTTATGATACCATCTGGGTTATCGTTGACCGTCTTACCAAATCTGCACACTTTCTAGCCATGAAGGAAACTGATACGATGGAGAAGCTGGCACAGTTATACATAAAGGAGATTGTATCTCGTCACGGTGTACTCTTATCGATTATCTCAGATCGCGATACCCGTTTCGCTTCTAGATTTTGGCGTTCTTTACAAGAAGCATTGGGAACACGTCTAGATATGAGTACAGCGTATCACCCACAAACCGACGGACAGAGCGAGCGCACGATCCAAACCTTGGAGGACATGTTACGTGCTTGTGTTATTGATTTCGGGAAAGCTTGGGAGAGACATTTGCAGCATTTTATGGCCGTAAATGTCGTTCTCCTAACTGTTGGGCCGAAGTAGGTGAAAAACAACTCACCGGTCCCGAACTCATCCATGAAACAACCGAGAAGATTGTCCAAATTCAAGCGAGGCTCAAGATGGCCCGTGATCGTCAAAAGAGCTATGCCAACCTTAAACGTGGAGATCACGAATTTCAAATCGGCGACCGTGTTATGTTGAAAGTCGCACCTTGGAAAGGTGTAATCCATTTCGGAAAATGTGGAAAGTTGAATCCGTGATATATTGGTCCTTTTGAAGTCTTGGAGCGTGTTGGACCAGTTGCTTACCGTTTGGATCTTCCGACACAATTGAGTGCTGTTCACCCCACTTTCCACGTGTCAAATCTGAAGAAATGTCTTGCTGAACTAGAAATTATGTGGAAGAACCTCCATTTCTTACTGTTCATCCCAATTGAGTGTTGTTTACGATTGACGACAAACTCCATTTCGTGGAAGAACTTGTCGAAATTATGGACCGTGAGGTCAAGACCTTAAAACACAACAAGATTCCGATCGTCCTGTGACGTCCCAGAAATTTCCGACCAAATTTAAACTTTATCTTTATATGATTCCGACACGATAAGTGTAGTGACCCGAACTTTTCCATGTTTATATATATATTAAATGAAATTGTTATTTACATGATTAAGTGTTTCCAACATGTTAAGCAATCAAACTTGTTAAGACTTGATTAATTGAAATAGGTTTCATATAGACAATTGACCACCCAAGTTGACCGGTGATTCACGAACGTTAAAACTTGTAAAAACTATATGATATATATATATATATATATATATATATATATATATATATATATATATATATATATATATATATATATATATATATATATATATATATATATATATATATATATATATATATATATATATATATATATATATATATATATATATATATATATATATAGTTAACATGATATTATGATAAGTAAACATATAATTAAGTATATTAATAATGAACTACATATGTAAAAGCAAGACTACTAACTTAATAATTTTGAAACGAGACATATATGTAACGATTATCGTTGTAACGACATTTAATGTATATATATCATATTAAGATATATTCATACATCATAATATCATGATAATATAATAATTTAAAATCTCATTTGATATTATAAACATTGGGTTAACAACATTTAACAATATCGTTTACCTAAAGGTTTCAAAACAACACTTACATGTAACGACTAACGATGACTTAACGACTCAGTTAAAATGTATATATGATAAGGCTAAAAAGGAACATATATTTCATAGCATTATCCCCCAAGAAAGACAAGATTTTAGTTGCAATTGTTCCATTTTCAAGTGATATTCGTTTATATTAAATAAGTGCGAAGACAAAAGGCAGATTCGACAAATTGAAGACAAAAAGGTCCAAAAAGCTCAAAAGTACAAGATACAATTAAAAAGGTTCAAATTATTGATGAAGAACGTCTAAAAATGACAAGAGTACAAGTTACAAAACGCAAAGTACACGATATAAAATAGTACGCAAGGACGTTCGAAAATCCGGAACCGGGACATGAGTCAACTCTCAACGCTCGACGCAACGGTGTAAAAATTACGAGTCAACTATGCACAAGAATAAAATATAATATTTAAATAATTCATAATAAGAATAATATTAAATAATAAAAAGTTGTTAATTTAGCATAGTTCAGGGGTCGTAAATGAAAATTCAATTTCATATTTTGCCTATAAAAGGCGATGATTATCGATCAATTTAAAATCATCCCTTTTTCTATTCTAAAAATCTATTATCAATATCAATATCTAAAAATCTCTATCATAATGTTAATGTAATAAGATATAACAATAATCTTAATTTTAATTTTAAATTATGATAATAATAAGATTTATGATAGAGATCGTTTGAGTGTGTAAGTCGAAATTCTGTCCGTGTAACGCTACGCTATTTTTAATCATTGTAAGTTATGTTCAACCTTTTTATATTAATGTCTCGTAGCTAAGTTATTATTATGCTTATTTAAAACGAAGTAATCATGATGTTGGGCTAATTACTAAAATTGGGTAATTGGGCTTTGTACCATAATTAAGGTTTGGGCAAAAGACCGACACTTGTGGAAATTGGACTATTGACTATTAATAGATGGGGGGTATTGTCTAATTGAGTGATAACTCATTGGAGTCTGTCGAACCTATCTTCAAATTAATTATCCTAATAATTAATAATGATTATGGTTGTCCTATTTAGTGACGTTCATATGGAATCTATTATAATCATTTAATTAATTATTCGGGTTGGGTAATTGATTATTCAAACTGATCAAGTGGGTAAATTAATATTCATATCTAATCAAAACAGGGGTAGATTACATACAGTGATAACTGGTGTAATTGTTGACAGAAGTGATAACTGCGTCACAGTTTAAATCTTTAATTAGTTGGAATATTTGACTTCGGGTATAAGGGTAATTTGACGAGGACACTCGCACTTTATATTTATGACCGATGGACTATTATGGATAAAAACCAGATAGGTATCAAATAAACCATGACAAAGGACAATTAACCCGAGTAACAATTAATTAAAATCAAAACGTCAAACATCATGATTACGGAAGTTTAAATAAGCATAATCCTTTTATTTCATATTCTATCGCAATTTTATTTATTGTTATTTTATTTATCGTCATTTATTTATTTTACGCACTTTAATTATTGTCATTTATCTTTACGCTTAAAAATATAAAATCCACAAACCGGTCATTAAACGGTAAAAACCCCCCTTTTATAATAATATTACTACTTATATATATATATATTTATATAAATATAGTTAAAAATATAGTAAGTATCACCAGCTCCCTGTGGAACGAACCGGACTTACTAAAAATTACACTACTCTACGATTAGGTACACTGCCTATAGTGTTGTAGCAAGGTTTAGGTATATCCCATCCGTAAATTAATAAAACTTGTGTCATATTTTGTAGTATTTCCTAGTAAAAATAATACTATTTCGTACCCTCACGCTACATCATCAAGTTTTTGGCGCCGCTGCCGGGGAGCGCTAAAACGCTATATTTTTAATTATAATAATAATTTAATAAATATAATAATATAATAATATTGAAATAAAATATAATAATATAATAATATTGAAATAGAATATAATAATATAATAATATTAAAATAGAATATAATAATATAATAATATTTTAGAATATATTTTGAATCGTAAAAGTTTTAAAAAGTCGTATTTATTAAATACTTCAGGGGTATATTATGTAACTTGTAATTAATAATTTCTATCATGTCGCTTTCATGTGAATAGTAAATTAATTAATTTCTTTTCATTTACTATTCATGAATAGTAAATGAATTAAAAAAAAAGTTTGAAAAAAAAATAATAATTATAAAAAAAGTATTAATTTGTAAAAAAAAAAATTCGTTTTTTTTAAAAAAAAAAAAAATTGTAAAAAAAACGTTTTTTTTTTTAAGAAAAAAAAAATTCGTTTTAAAAAAAAAAAAAAAAAAAAAAATTTTAAAAAAAAAAAAAAAAATTGTAAAAAAAAACGTTTTTTTTTTAAGAAAAAAAAAATTTCGTTTTTAAAAAAAAAAAAAAATTTTAAAAAAAAATTTTAAAAAAAAAATTTTTTTTTTTTAAAAATATAATAAATTATAATTTTTTTTTTTTTTAAGTTTTATTACCTTTATATTTTTAGACTATAGTTACAATTTTTAGTATTAAGTTTAGTTTTGCCATAGTTATTTTTATTTCTAGAATTTTTAGGCTTTGCCGTAAAATCCCTTAAGTGCTTATTCCTTAGACTAAGATTTAGGTGCTTTAGAATTTTGCGACGCCGTTTTTCGCGCTACTTTCTTATTTTTATTTTTCGACGCCTATTTTTCGACATTTTTCGACGCGCAATCTATTTCTTTCTTATTTCTCGCCATTCTAGTTTTTAGGACTTAGAATTTTTTCTACTTTTTCTCTAAATTTCTTAAAATTACGAAAATTTATTTTAAGTGGTTAAATTGATAGACATCAAAATTTTCTGGTTCGTAGTAATAGTTGGATTTGTACGTGGACCGGGTTATTGGAGCCAAACAGTACTCAATTATATTGAGACCAAACGAATCCTGCCCCTCTGCTGCATCTTTTGGCTATTCGAAACGTGGGCAAAATCAGAAAAGTCTATTAATTGGATAACTTATTATAATTTTTCTTTCCTTTTTAAAAAACTAATAGGATATTCAGTGAATGCACCGAGCAAGACGTTCGCCGCCGGTCATACGTTCACCACCTGTAACTCGATCAAGACATCTAGCAAATATTTTCGCCGTTGATTTTTCTTTAGAATCGTCATCTAGTCGAACAAGAACTCCAACTCAAATTTCCGATAATCCATCTTTTGAACCCGACTTCACAATTAAGAACCCGGAGCATATTCAAGGACAATTCCAAGATCTTGAACCACTAATTATTCCTCCTGAGCCACAAACCATTAAATCAGAATCCTCTAGTGATTCGTATTCAACAAATTCAATTATGGAAGTAACGGAACCTCTAAGTATGGAAGATCGAATGAGAGCCACACGCACGGGCCAAGGTCACGCCATTATTAAGCCAGAAGTTAATGCGCCAGATTATGAAATCAAAGGACAAATTCTACACATGGTAACTAACCAATGCCAATTCAGTGGTGCACCGAATGAAGATCCTAACGAACACCTTCGTATGTTTAAAAGAATTTGTACACTATTCAAAATCCGAGAAGTGGAAGATGAGCAGATCTATCTCATGTTGTTTCCCTGGACTTTAAAGGGAGAAGTCAAAGATTGGTTAGAATCGTTACCTGAAGGGGCGATTGACACATGGGATGTTTTAGTTGAAAAATTTCTTAAACAATTCTTTCCGGCATCTAAAGCCGTGAGACTTCAAGGAGAAATTGTTACGTTCGCGCAAAAGCCAAATGAAACATTATATGAGGCGTGGACAAAATTCGGAAGGATGTTGAGAGGATGTCCTCAACACGGTTTAGACACTTACCAAATAGTACAAATATTCTACCAAGGTGTCAACGTTGCTACACGAAAAGACATCGACATAACAGCTGGTGGTTCCATTATGAAGAAAACCGCAACTGAAGCTTACAAAATTATTGATAACACAGCCTCCCACTCGCATGAGTGGCACCAAGAAAAAGATATTTTTCGTTCATCTAAAGTGGCTAGAGCCGATTCTAGCCATGACTTTGATTCCGTTTCAGCAAAAATAGATGCTTTCGAGAGACGAATGGAAAAGATGAATAAAGATATTCACGTAATACGAATCAATTGTGAGCAATGCGGTGGACCACACTTAATGAAAGACTGTCACATTGAACAAACGATGGAACAACGTGAGAATGTTGTCTACATGAACCAAAGGCTGGAAAATAGTTATCAGAATAATTATCAACCGCCAAGGCCAAACTTCAATCGAAATCAAAACATTCTTTACAATCCAAAAGGACCCGACAATAACTCGTATAACCAACAAGGTCCGAATAACCAACCAACTCAAAACAACACTTTCAATCAACAAAGACCTGGCTTGTATAAACCACCACAACAAACCGACGAGAAGAAGTCAAATCTGGAAGACGTGGTATTCAAGCTAGTTGAATCTCAAACACAATTTATTGAAACTCAAACCCAAACGAACGAGAGATTTGATCAGTCATTAAGAACTCAACAAGCTTCCATTTTGAATCTAGAAAAACACGTAGGTACTCTTGCTAGCATGATGAGTGAGAGGGAACAAGGAAAGCTACCGAGTAATCCTGAAGTAAATCCTCGGAATGAAAATGTTAATATGGTTTCAACAAATTCTGAAAAACCAGCATCAGAAGATGAGAAGGTTTTAGATGTAAGTAACAATGAAGAAGTTACACCACCACCACCACCCGAGTATGTAAAGCCAGTGGTGGCGCCATACAGACCACCCATCCCGTTTCCAAGAAAAGGAGTTGAGTATGAGCAAGTAATAGGTAATAAAGTTTGTGATACCTCTGGAAAGAAGAAGAAAAAGAATAAGAAAGTACAAGAAACAAAAGCCGTAGAAGTAAACCCGGTGAAGACAGTTCCACCAAAACCTCCTCCTAGGATAGGTGATCCGGGTGAATTTATTATTCCTTGTCTACTTAGTGATTGTGTCATGTATGATGCACTAGCAGATTTAGGTGCAAGTGTAAGTGTTATGCCTCTTTCATTATATAAGAGATTAGGAGTAGGTAAGTTAAGTCCAACGGATATGAGTGTTCGACTCTTTGATCAAACCATTAAACACCCAGTTGGAATTATTGACAACCTACCCGTTCAAGTAGGCAATTTAACCTTTCTAGTCGAATTCATTGTCATTAACATAGAAGAGGACCCAAACATTCCTCTAATTTTAGGTCGACCATTCTTAGCGTCCACCAAGGCGTTATTTGATGTAGGAAATGGTAGAATGACACTTAGTAGTGGTGACAAATCGATCACCTTTATGATTCGAAAGACTAAATCTCCACCAGCCAAAACCGTTGAACCAGTAAAAACAATTGGTAAGAACCATGTGGTTTTACCAACTCCAACGATAATACTTAGCAATAATGAAATGCCTAAGTGTGGGGAAAATGAAGTAACACCTAATGATGACATGATAACAAAGAACCCCGTTGTTGATACGAAATTAAATGATCCCGTTATTAATAGTTCAATGAAGAAACTTATTAAACGGATTCGCGATGCTAGAACCAAGGGGAACTTTAAGTTATGTAACCGGTTAGTATCCAATCTATCACCTAAATAAAAGGAGAAACTAGTTGAAATTGTGGATATTACACAGGAATCCGACCAGTGGCTTAAAGAAAAAGTCACGGATATGCAAGTTGATTATGGACCAAGAGAAATTAACGATGAAGTTAATCACAATTTTGACACCACGGCTACCTAAGTGTGGGGAGATTCAAATGTTCTAAAAAGAAAATGCTATCTAGAGTTAGTTGTTCTGTTCTCGTGTAGTTCCGAGAATGGAACCCGATTGGTCTTTTCCGCTAGCAGACACTAAAGAACTAGTTTTCTCCCTCCATTCTGAATTTTTGTTTTGTAGGTTTTTTTTATGAAATTAATATGCATTTTTTAAGTTTTTAAAAACAAAATTTACTTTAATTCATTAAGTTTAAAAAATGATTTCTAAAATTCGTCGTGAGTTAAAGACTAGGTCGTTGAGCCGAAATTGCTTTACCCGAGGGCGGGGCGACAAATTTTGTTATCATTTAATTTTATTGATCTAAAGTATGCAAAAAAAAAAAAAAAAAAATATTATATTAATTTTTGAACGTAGGGGTTATATACCAAACTTCAAAAATATGTATATATGTTTGTATTTTATGTTATGTACACAACAGGGTAAAACAGCGCACTTTCAAAGACTGTCATTAAGTTCAACAAAAAGCTACTAATTTTGATGACAAGGCGCAAAATATCAAATGTGATGTAAAATAATATGCTTACAAACTGGGTATTTTTAATCACTTTTCTACACTAATCACCCTCATGAATTTATAATTATAGTCTGATTTCATGCAAATGAGGGCATTGCATGATCTCAAGTGTGGGGAAGGGTTATAAATTCTCTCGGGTTTACACTTAGTTTATTTGCCAAATTTTGTGAAAATTTGAAAAATTTTCAATTAAATGAACTCAAAATCATGTTTATACATATTTATGAACGATGAAAACTAGGTGATAATACCGAAATTATCGTTACCTCGAAAAGGACATAAATTGAGAAACACCCTAAAACGCTTGAATTCATTTAAAATGAAATAGAAGAAAATAAAAAGGCAAAGAAAGAAACTAAGTGTGGGAAGAATGTACCAAGTTATTCAATTTAAAACATATATCACATATTTTTGTACAAGATTATTGCAGGTACTTTTGCTTTGGACGATACTAATCAGTTTTACCCAGTTTATTGTAATAAATTTGAAAGAAAGATGGATCTACACGATGAATCAATTCCATCATTAAAAGGAAGTAAAGTCTTCTGAAAAAGACACGCGCTTCTTGATTTAGGTCATGAAGTTGTCGTCCAGACCAGCTGTAGGTTGACGAAAAATCTAGAAAAGTCATCACTAAAATCAGCAGGAAATCCACGGACCTCAGCATCAAACAGGGTCGCCAAGTGGTCAGATTTATCCTAACCATGAGAAGGATTTATCTCGTACAATGGGGAGGCACCGTGAAAATTAGCTTGATAAGACTAATGAATCAGATCCCCAGAAAAGGATAATCTCCTTAAAGATTAAAAATCAGCTTTTAAGACTGATAATACTCAATCCTAGAGATTGACCTTAAGGATTGAGAATTCAAACTCATGGAATTCGAGGATATCTAAACTCGAGCATGAACGAGAAAATATTTTGATCAAAAATACAAACCGATTTGTTTTCTGAAAAACCATTTTCAATGTGTTCATTACCATTGAACGTAAAATCCTAAGAAATTCACCTGGAATTCATTAGGTCACCTGAACCAAATCGGGTGTCAACCGTAAGAACGGTGGTTGCATAGCATGGTCGGAGACAGGACCTTGTGCCAGACCGAAAAATTATAGGATGATCTTTACTATCGCTCCTACCAAGGATAGTTCTAGCATCCGACACGTTAATAAGACCATAATCATCTGCATGTCACGGGACATTGCCTTAACAGTTTCTTGTTCATCGCTTTCCTTTACAACCGGACGGTAGTTTACCGAAAGGTAATATACGGAACAAGTAAACTGGATGTGTGCTTTCCGATACCGGGATAGCAGTGGATTACACGAACCTAAAAGTTTTAGCCAAAATATTGATCCACAAATATATTTTGCAACACCGATGATGGATCAAATCAGAAAACTTATCTAGGGTAAAAGCTAGAATGAATTTTCAAAAGATCAAATGTTTTCATAAAGATCCAATTTCCTTAATGGATCTAAATTTTTATAGTCATGTGGGACTGTAAACCATATCGTTACTACCATTGTTTATACCGCCATATCAAAATCACTGATGTACAAAGTGTGAAGAATAAAGAAGTGATTCTAGTATTTCAAGACTATATTGCTTGAGGACAAGCAACGCTCAAGTGTGGGGATATTGATAAGGCTAAAAAGGAACATATATTTCATAGCATTATCCCCCAAGAAAGACAAGATTTTAGTTGCAATTGTTCCATTTTCAAGTGATATTCGTTTATATTAAATAAGTGCGAAGACAAAAGGCAGATTCGACAAATTGAAGACAAAAAGGTCCAAAAAGCTCAAAAGTACAAGATACAATTAAAAAGGTTCAAATTATTGATGAAGAACGTCTAAAAATGACAAGAGTACAAGTTACAAAACGCAAAGTACACGATATAAAATAGTACGCAAGGACGTTCGAAAATCCGGAACCGGGACATGAGTCAACTCTCAACGCTCGACGCAACGGTGTAAAAATTACGAGTCAACTATGCACAAGAATAAAATATAATATTTAAATAATTCATAATAAGAATAATATTAAATAATAAAAAGTTGTTAATTTAGCATAGTTCAGGGGTCGTAAATGAAAATTCAATTTCATATTTTGCCTATAAAAGGCGATGATTATCGATCAATTTAAAATCATCCCTTTTTCTATTCTAAAAATCTATTATCAATATCAATATCTAAAAATCTCTATCATAATGTTAATGTAATAAGATATAACAATAATCTTAATTTTAATTTTAAATTATGATAATAATAAGATTTATGATAGAGATCGTTTGAGTGTGTAAGTCGAAATTCTGTCCGTGTAACGCTACGCTATTTTTAATCATTGTAAGTTATGTTCAACCTTTTTATATTAATGTCTCGTAGCTAAGTTATTATTATGCTTATTTAAAACGAAGTAATCATGATGTTGGGCTAATTACTAAAATTGGGTAATTGGGCTTTGTACCATAATTAAGGTTTGGGCAAAAGACCGACACTTGTGGAAATTGGACTATTGACTATTAATAGATGGGGAGTATTGTCTAATTGAGTGATAACTCATTGGAGTCTGTCGAACCTATCTTCAAATTAATTATCCTAATAATTAATAATGATTATGGTTGTCCTATTTAGTGACGTTCATATGGAATCTATTATAATCATTTAATTAATTATTCGGGTTGGGTAATTGATTATTCAAACTGATCAAGTGGGTAAATTAATATTCATATCTAATCAAAACAGGGGTAGATTACATACAGTGATAACTGGTGTAATTGTTGACAGAAGTGATAACTGCGTCACAGTTTAAATCCTTAATTAGTTGGAATATTTGACTTCGGGTATAAGGGTAATTTGACGAGGACACTCGCACTTTATATTTATGACCGATGGACTATTATGGATAAAAACCAGATAGGTATCAAATAAACCATGACAAAGGACAATTAACCCGAGTAACAATTAATTAAAATCAAAACGTCAAACATCATGATTACGGAAGTTTAAATAAGCATAATCCTTTTATTTCATATTCTATCGCAATTTTATTTATTGTTATTTTATTTATCGTCATTTATTTATTTTACGCACTTTAATTATTGTCATTTATCTTTACGCTTAAAAATATAAAATCCACAAACCGGTCATTAAACGGTAAAAACCCCCCTTTTATAATAATATTACTACTTATATATATATATATTTATATAAATATAGTTAAAAATATAGTAAGTATCACCAGCTCCCTGTGGAACGAACCGGACTTACTAAAAACTACACTACTCTACGATTAGGTACACTGCCTATAGTGTTGTAGCAAGGTTTAGGTATATCCCATCCGTAAATTAATAAAACTTGTGTCATATTTTGTAGTATTTCCTAGTAAAAATAATACTATTTCGTACCCTCACGCTACATCATCAATATACATGTAGTGTTTTAATATGTATTCATACACTTTTGAAAGACTTCAATACACTTATCAAAATACTTCTAATTAACAAAAATGCTTACAATTACATCCTCGTTCAGTTTCATCAACAATTCTACTCGTATGCACCCGTATTCGTACTCGTACAATACACCGCTTTTAGATGTATGTATTATTGGTATATACACTCTAATGATCAGCTCTTAGTAGCCCATGTGAGTCACCTAACACATGTGGGAACCATCATTTGGCAACTAGCATGAAATATCTCATAAAATTACAAAAATATGAGTAATCATTCATGACTTATTTACATGAAAACAAAATTACATATCCTTTATATCTAATCCATACACCAATGACCAAAAACACCTATAAACATTTTCATTCTTCAATTTTCTTCATCTAATTGATCTCTCTCAAGTTCTATCTTCAAGTTCTAAGTGTTCTTCATAAATTCTACAAGTTCTAGTTTCATAAAATCAAGAATACTTCCAAGTTTACTAGCTTACTTCCAATCTTGTAGAGTGATCATCCAACCTCAAGAAATCTTTCTTATTTACAGTAAGATATCTTTCTAATATAAGGTAATACTCATATTCAAACTTTGATTCAATTTCTATAACTATAACAATCTTATTTCGAGTGGAAATCTTACTTGAACTTGTTTTCGTGTCATGATTCTACTTCAAGAACTTTCAAGCCATCCAAGATCCTTTGAAGCTAGATCCATTTGTCTCTTTTCCAGTAGGTTTATCTATAAAACTTGAGGTAGTAATGATGTTCATAACATCATTTGATACATACATATAAAGCTGTCTTATTCGAAGCTTTAAACTTGAAATCACTAGAACATAGTTTAGTTAATTCTAAACTTGTTCGCAAACAAAAGTTAATCCTTCTAACTTGACTTTTAAAATCAACTAAACACATGTTCTATATCTATATGATATTCTAACTTAATGATTTAAAACCTGAAACACGAAAAACACCGTAAAACTGGACATACGCCGTCGTAGTAACACCGTGGGCTGTTTTGGGTTTGATAATTAAAAACTATGATAAACTTTGATTTAAAAGTTGTTCTTCTGGGAAAATGATTTTTCTTATGAACACGAAACTATAACCAAAAATCATGGTTAAACTCAAAGTAGAAGTATGTTTTTTTTAAAATGGTCATCAAGACGTCGTTCTTTCGACTAAAATGACTACCTCTTATAAAAACGACTTGTAACTTATATTTCTGACTATAAACCTATACTTTTTCTGTTTAGATTCATAAAAAGAGTTCAATATGAAACCATAGCAATTTGATTCACTCAAAACGGATTTAAAATGAAGAAGTTATGGGTAAAACAAGATTGGATATTTTTTTATTTTTGTAGCTACGGGAAATATTAACAATTCTATACAAATCATATCCTAGCTAACTTATATTGTATTATACATGTATTCTAATATATTATGTAATCTTGTGATACCATAGACACGTATGCAAATGTTTTGACATATCATATCGACCCATGTATATATATTATTTGGAACAACCATAGACACTCTATATGCAGTAATGTTGGAGTTAGCTATACAGGGTTGAGGTTGATTCCAAAAATATATATACTTTGAGTTGTGATCTAGCCTGAGACGTGTATACACTGGGTCGTGGATTGATTCAAGATAATATATATCGATTTATTTCTGTACATCTAACTGTGGACAACTAGTTGTAGGTTACTAACGAGGACAGCTGACTTAATAAACTTAAAACATCAAAATGTATTAAAAGTGTTGTAAATATATTTTGAACATACTTTGATATATATGTACATATTTGTTATAGGTTCGTGAATCGACCAGTGGCCAATTCTTACTTCCCGACGAAGTAAAAATCTGTGAGAGTGAGTTATAGTCCCACTTTTAAAATCTAATATTTTGGGATGAGAATACATGCAGTTTTATAAATGTTTTACGAAATAGACACAATTAAATGAAACTACATTATATGGGTGAATGATCGAAGCCGAATATGCCCCTTTTGCTTGGTAGCCTAAGAATTAATAAACCGATCTACTAATTGACGCGAATCCTAAAGATAGATCTATTGGGCCTAACGAACCCCATCCAACGTACCGGATGCTTTAGTACTTCGAATTCATTTATATCATGTCCGAAGGATTTCCCGAAATGATAGGGGATATTCTTATATGCATTTTGTTAATGTCGGTTACCAGGTGTTCACCATATGAATGAATTTTATCTCTATGTATGGGATGTATATTGAAATATGAAATCTTGTGGTCTATTATTATTATTTGATAATATATAGGTTAAACCTATAACTCACCATCATTTTTGTTGACGTTTTAAGGATGTTTATTCTCAGGTGATTATTAAGAGCTTCCGCTGTCGCATACTTAAATAAGGACGAGATTTGGAGTCCATGCTTGTACGATATTGTGTAAAAACTGTATTCAAGAAACTTATTTCGTTGTAACATATTTGTATTGTAAACCATTATGTAATGGTCGTGTGTAAACAGGATATTTTAGATTATCATTATTTGATAATCTACGTAAAGCTTTTTAAACCTTTATTGATGAAATAAAGGTTATGGTTTATTTTAAAATGAATACAGTCTTTGAAAAACGTCTGATATAGATGTCAAAACCTCGCAACGAAATCAATTAATATGGAACATTTTTAATCAATAAGAACGGGAAATTTCATTTGGTATCCGAGCGTTGGTCTTAGAGAACCAGGATTTTGCATTAGTGTGTCTTATCGAGTTTGTTAGGATGCATTAGTGAGTCTGGAGTTCGACCGTGTTTACTTGAAAAATGATTGCTTAACAAATTTTGTTGGAAACTATATATTTTTAACATGTGAATATTATGTGATATATTAATCTCTTAACGTGTTTGATATTATGTGATAGATGTCTACCTCTAGAACAAGTCCCATTGACTCACCTAATAATAATGAAGAGTCAAATGTAAATTGAAATGATTCGTGGACTGATTCACAAGTTCCCGAAGAGGAACCGGAAGAAGAGTCGGAACCGGAAGAAGAATCGGAACTGGAAGAAGAAATAGAACCAGTGAGGGAAATAATAAAACGGTTAAGTAGAAGAAAATCCTCAACCAACCGACCAAAGTTAATTATGGTCAATGGTGTTTCTGCCAAGGAAGCAAAGTATTGGGAGGATTACCAATTCTCCGATGAATCGGATCCCGACAAGGATTCCGATGATGTTATAGAAATTACCCCAACGCAATTTAGTAAGGCAAAAGGGAACAATAAGGGAAAGGGCATAAAAATAGAGAAATTTGATTCCAAACCCGATGAACTTTATATGTATCGTCAACACCCGTATTTCTTAAGTTGTGACAATAACCCGGGAACCTCTAAACCACCAGGTTTTTCTAAACCAATGTGGAAAACGACGGCTCGTATTAGGGGAACAACATATATCCCTAGAAACTTGGAAAAACGAACCAAAACCGAAGAAGAAGAAATGAGCGAGTCGGAATAAGATAGTTGTATTCGTGTGGTGTAATATATGTAATATAGTGTGCTTATGCTTTATGATATATGTAAAAATTGCTTGTATTAATAAGTATTTTTTTTTATCTAACTCTTGTCTATTTTACAGTATAAAAACACAAAATGGATAGACAACCCAATATTTTAAGAGACCTACCCGGAGACATGATTGATGAAATCTTGTCTAGAGTCGGTCAGAATTCCTCGGCACAACTATTTAAGGCGAGATCAGTTTGTAAGACATTCGAAAAACGTTCCAAGAATGCCTTCGTTTATAAAAGGCTTTCGTTCGAAAGATGGGGGATATCACATTGGGAAATCCATAAGTTACGATGGGTTTACTTTGACGCATATATTGCGGGGAACCCAAATGCTATTTTACGCAACGGGTTAAGAAATTATTTTGACTCAATATATCCGAATATAGGACTTCGTGATTTAGAAAAAGCGGCTAACATGCAACATAAAGAAGCATGTTATGCTTACGGGTTAGTAATGTTCGCTTCTCACCAAAGTGAGAACAAGAACATCGGGCTACAACTATTAAACAAAACATTCCCACAAGTGACGGAGTCGGTAATTGGGGTAAGAAATGAGGTTTTTAGGTTATTACGAGACTGTTGGTCATTACGTAACCTTCATCCTTTTGACGACGTTACAACACATTGTCTTACTATCGGTCACAATGGTTATGTTCCACAAAACCAAGGATGGGAAGTGGTATTAGTAAAACCATATTGCATGACTTGTTTCTGGACGTATGAATTACGTGTCTTTATTGCCTTTGCTGAATGCCTTATTTATTAACTAGAATTATCTTCGCAACTACTTTGTATCAAAGTTTTATGTGCTATATTTCATGCTATATGTAAAATAGCGGTATTGTAAGTTTGCAAGTTATTGTATAAAGGTTTGAATATGATATATTTTTTTTGTGATTAGTTTTTCATATAGAATTGTAGTAGTTGAAATGGTATGTTAGCTACTAAGTATGAACTTAACGGGTAGGTACTACCCGAATTAAAGAGTATAAAACGCTAATATGAAGAAAGAGCTTTTATAAATAAGTTCATATTACGCTACGAAATAGTATTGACTACTCTTGATATTCTATATGATTAACTCGTTTCTTTTGGCTATTTTTGAAGGAAATGGCACCAACTACTCGACATACCGTGAGTATGAACGAAGAGGAGTTTCGTACCTTTCTTGCTGCAAACATAGCCGCAGTACAGGCTGCGCTACATACCAACAATAACGCTGAATCTAGCAATACAGCTAATGGCGCAAGAAATCGTGTAGGATGCACCTACAAAGAATTCACTGCCTGCAAACCTTTGGAATTTGATGGAACCGAAGGACCAATTGGATTGAAACGATGGACCGAGAAAGTCGAATCGGTGTTTGCCATAAGTAAGTGTACTGAAGAGGACAAATTTAAGTACGCTACGCATACCTTCACAGGTACTGCGTTAACGTGCTGGAACGCCTATCTTGAACAGGTAGGACAAAATGCTGCTTACGCACTACCGTGGTCGGCATTCAAGCAATTGATGAACGAGCAGTACCGTCCTAGAAACGAAGTCAATAAACTCAAGGCAGAACTTAGAGAGTTACGAACATAAGGGTTTAACGTTACCACATATGAACGACGATTCACAGAGTTGTGCCTATTGTGCCCGGGAGCATTCGAAGATGAAGAAGAAAAGATCGACGCGTTTGTAAAAGGGTTACCAGCAAGGATTCAAGAAGATGTAAGTTCACACGAGCCAGCTTCTATACAGAAGGCAAGTCGAATGGCTCATAAACTCATAAATCAGATTGAGGGAAGAATTAAAGAGCAGGCGGCCGAAGAAACCAACACGAAACAACTCAAGAGGAAGTGGGAGGAAAACGGTGACAAGAGTCACCAGTACAACAACAATAACAATTACAACCACAATCGCAACAACTATCCCAACAACCGCAAAAACAATCGCAACAATAACCGCAATCCTAACAAAAACTACAACAAACATCCCAACAACAACAACAACCGTTTCAACAACAATAACAATCCCAACAACAACCTCAATAACAACAACGGCAACAAAAACCAAAAACAGCCATGTCATAGGTGTGAAGAAAATCACCAGGAGTTTTGCACGACATTTTGCAACAGGTGTAAAATAAATGGTCATAGCGCGAAAAAGTGTGAGGTCTACGGACCAAAGTTTTACAGAACTAAGGGAGAAAATAATGCCGGAACAAGTAATGCCGAAACGAATAGTGTCGGAGCAAGTAATACCAACGCTGTTTGTTATAAATATGGAAAACCGGGCCACATTATTAGAAATTGCCCGAATCAGGGGAATACTAATGGGCAGGGCCGTGGAAGAGTTTTCAATATTAATGCGGCAGAAGCACAGGAAGACCCGGAGCTTGTTACAGGTACGTTTCTTATTGACGATAAATCTGCTTATGTTTTATTTGATTCGGGTGCGGATAGAAGCTATATGAGTAGAGAATTTTGTGCAAAATTAAGTTGCCCATTGACGCCTTTGGATAGTAAATTTTTACTCGAATTAGCAAATGGTAAATTAATTTCAGCAGATAATATATGTCGGAATCGAGAAATTAAACTGGCTAGCGAAACATTTAAGATTGACTTGATACCAGTAGAGTTAGGGAGTTTTGATGTGATAATCGGTATGGACTGGTTGAAAGAAGTGAAATCAGAGATCGTTTGTTACAAAAATGCAATTCGCATTATACGAGAAAAAGGAAAACCCTTAATGGTGTACGGAGAAAAGAGCAACGCAAAGTTAAATCTTATTAGTAACCTGAAGGCACAAAAACTAATAAGAAAAGGTTGCTATGCTGTGCTAGCACACGTCGAGAAAGTCAATTCCGAAGAAAAGAACATCAATGATATTCCCGTCGCAAAAGAATTTCCCGATGTATTTTCGAAAGAATCACCGGGACTACCTCCACACCGACCCGTTGAATTTCAAATAGACCTTGTACCGGGAGCTGCACCAATAGCTCGTGCTCCATACAGACTCGCACCTAGCGAAATGAAGGAACTTCAGAGCCAATTACAAGAACTTTTAGAGCGTGGTTTCATTCGACCAAGCACATCACTGTGGGGTGCTCCTGTTTTGTTTGTCAAGAAGAAAGATGGTACATTCAGGTTGTGTATCGACTACCGAGAGTTGAACAAACTTACCATCAAGAACCGCTACCCACTACCGAGAATCGACGACTTATTTGATCAACTACAAGGCTCGTCTGTTTATTCAAAGATTGACTTACGTTCCGGGTATCATCAAATGCGGGTGAAAGAAGATGATATTCCAAAGACTACTTTCAGAACACGTTACGGTCATTACGAGTTTATGGTCATGCCGTTTGGTTTAACTAATGCACCAGCTATGTTCATGGACCATATGAACCGAGTGTGTGGACCATACCTTGACAAGTTTGCCATTATTTTCATTGATGACATACTTATTTACTCAAAGAATGACCAAGAACACGGTGAACATTTGAGAAAGGTGTTAGAAGTATTGAGGAAGGAAGAATTGTACGCTAAGTTTTCAAAGTGTGCATTTTGGTTGGAAGAAGTTCAATTTCTCGGTCACATAGTGAACAAAGAAGGTATTAAGGTGGATCCAACAAAGATAGAAACTATTGAAAAGTGGGAAACCCCGAAAACTCCGAAACACATACGCCAGTTTTTAGGACTAGCTGGTTACTACAGAAGGTTCATCCAAGACTTTTCCAGAATAGCAAAACCCTTGACTGCATTAATGCACAAAGGGAAGAAATTTGAATGGAAGGATGAACAAGAGAAAGTGTTTCAGTTATTGAAGAAAAAGTTAACTATGGCACCTATATTGTCATTACCTGAAGGGAATGATGATTTTGTGATATATTGTGACGCCTCAAAGCAAGGTCTCGGTTGTGTATTAATGCAACGAACAAAATTAATTGCTTATGCGTCTAGACAATTGAAGATTCATGAACAAAATTATACGATGCATGATTTGGAATTAGGCACGGTTATTTTTGCATTAAAGACTTGAAGGCACTACTTATATGGGGTCAAAAGTATTATATGTACCGACCACAAAAGTCTTCAACACATATTTAATCAGAAACAACTGAATATGAGGCAGCGTAGGTGGATTGAATTGTTGAATGATTACGACTTTGAGATTCGTTACCACCCGGGGAAGGCAAATGTGGTAGCCGACGCCTTGAGCAGGAAGGACAGAGAACCCATTCGAGTAAAATCTATGAATATAATGATTCACAATAACCTTACTACTCACCAAAGAGCCAATGGCTTGGCGGTATCGAGGTCACCCTTACAACCTTGAGGTTGAGGGTTCGAGTCCTGCTTAGGACAATTCGTGGTGTATATATTCGAGTTAGATTTAGGTGGGTGTGTGAGTTTGCCTTTCAAAAAAAAAAAAAAAAAAAAAAAAAAAAAAAAAAAAAAAAAAAAAACCTTACTACTCAAATAAAGGAGGCGCAACAAGGAGTTTTAAAAGAGAGAAATTTAAAGGATGAAATAACCAAAGGATCGGAGAAGCATCTTAATATTCGGGAAGACGGAACACGGTATAGGGCTGAAAGGATTTGGGTACCAAAATTTAGAGATATGAGAGAAATGGTACTTAGAGAAGCTCATAAAACTAGATACTCAATACATCCTGGAACGGGGAAGATGTACAAGGATCTCAAGAAACATTTTTGGTGGCCGGGTATGAAAGCCGATGTTGCTAAATACGTAGGAGAATGTTTGACGTGTTCTAAGGTCAAAGTTGAGCATCAGAAACCATCAGGTCTACTTCAACAACCCGAAATCCCGGAATGGAAATGGGAAAACATTACCATGGATTTCATCACTAAATTGCCAAGGACTGCAAGTGGTTTTGATACTATTTGGGTAATAGTTGATCGTCTCACCAAATCAGCACACTTCCTGCCAATAAGAGAAGATAACAAGATGGAGAAGTTAGCACGACTGTATTTTAAGGAATTCGTCTCCAGACATGGAATACCAATCTCTATTATCTCTGATAGGGATGGCAGATTTATTTCAAGATTCTGGCAGACATTACAGCAAGCATTAGGAACTCGTCTAGACATGAGTACTGCCTATCATCCACAAACTGATGTTCAGATCGAAAGGACGATGCAAACGCTTGAAGACATGCTACGAGCATGTGTTATTGATTTCGAAAACAGTTGGGATCGACATCTACCGTTAGCAGAATTTTCCTACAACAACAGTTACCATTCAAGCATTGAGATGGCGCCGTTTAAAGCACTTTATGGTAGAAAGTGCAGGTCTCTGATTTTTTGGAGTGAAGTGGGGGATAGTCAGATTACGGGTCCAGAGATAATACAAGAAACTACCGAGAAGATCATCCAAATTCAACAACGGTTGAAAATCGCCCAAAGTCGACAAAAGAGCTACGCTGACATTAAAAGAAAAGATATAGAATTTGAAATTGAAGAGATGGTCATGCTTAAAGTTGCACCTTGGAAAGGCGTTGTTCGATTTGGTAAACGAGGGAAATTAAATCCAAGGTATATTGGACCATTCAAGATTATTGATCATGTCAGACCAGTAGCTTACCGACTTGAGTTACCTCAACAACTCGCAGCTGTACATAACACTTTCTACATCTCAAATTTGAAGAAATTTTTTGCTAAAGAAGATCTCACTATTCCGTTAGATGAAATCCAAATCAATGAAAAACTTCAATTCATCGAAGAACCCGTCGAAATAATGGATCGTGAGGTTAAAAGAATTAAGCAAAACAAGATACCAAATGTTAAGGTTCGATGGAATGCTCGTAGAGGACCCGAGTTTACCTGGGAACGAGAAGATCAGATGAAGAAGAAATACCCGCATTTATTTCCAGAAGATACGTCAACACCTCCAACTGCTTAAAATTTCGGGACGAAATTTATTTAACGGGTAGGTACTGTAGTGACCCGAACTTTTCCATGTTTATATATATATTAAATGAAATTGTTATTTACATGATTAAGTGTTTCCAACATGTTAAGCAATCAAACTTGTTAAGACTTGATTAATTGAAATAGGTTTCATATAGACAATTAACCACCCAAGTTGACCGGTGATTCACGAACGTTAAAACTTGTAAAAACTATATGATGACATATATATGGATATATATATATATAGTTAACATGATATTATGATAAGTAAACATATCATTAAGTATATTAACAATGAACTACATATGTAAAAGCAAGACTACTAACTTAATAATTTTGAAACGATACATATATGTAACGATTATTGTTGTAACGACATTTAATGTATATATATATATCATATTAAGAGATATTCATACATCATAATATCATGATAATATAATTATTTAAAATCTCATTTGATATTATAAACATTGGGTTAACAACATTTAACAAGATCGTTAACCTAAAGGTTTCAAAACAACACTTACATGTAACGACTAACGATGACATAACGACTCAGTTAAAATGAATATACATGTAGTGTTTTAATATGTATTCATGCACTTTTGAAAGACTTCAATACACTTATCAAAATACTTCTACTTAACAAAAATTCTTACAATTACATCCTCGTTCAGTTTGATCAACAATTCTACTCGTATGCACACGTATTCGTACTCGTACAATACACAGCTTTTAGATGTATGTACTCTTGGTATATACACTCCAATGATCAACTCTTAGCAGCCCATGTGAGTCACCTAACACATGTGGGAACCATCATTTGGCAACTAGCATGAAATATCTCATAAAATTACAAAAATATGAGTAATCATTCATGACTTATTTACATGAAAACAAAATTACATATCCTTTATATCTAATCCATACACCAACGACCAAAAACACCTACAAACACTTTCATTCTTCAATTTGCTTCATCTAATTGATCTCTCTCAAGTTCTATCTTCAAGTTCTAAGTGTTCTTCATAAATTCTACAAGTTCTAGTTTCATAAAATCAAGAATACTTCCAAGTTTGCTAGCTTACTTCCAATCTTGTAGAGTGATCATCCAACCTCAAGAAATATTTCTTACTTACAGTAAGATATCTTTCTAATGTAAGGTAAAACTCATATTCAAACTTTGATTCAATTTCTAAAACTATAACAATCTTATTTCGAGTGGAAATCTTACTTGAACTTGTTTTCGTGTCATGATTCTACTTCAAGAACTTTCAAGCCATCCAAGATCCTTTGAAGCTAGATCCATTTATCTCTTTTCCAGTAGGTTTATCCACAAAACTTGAGGTAGTAATGATGTTCATAACATCATTTGATTCATACATATAAAGCTATCTTATTCGAAGTTTTAAACTTGAAATCACTAGAACTTAGTTTAGTTAATTCTAAACTTGTTCGCAAATAAAAGTTAATCCTTATAACTTTACTTTTAAAATCAACTAAACACATGTTCTATATCTATATTATATGCTAACTTAATGATTTAAAACCTGGAAACACGAAAAACACCGTAAAACTGGACATACGACGCCGTAGTAACACTGCGGGCTGTTTTGGGTTTGATAATTAAAAACTATGATAAACTTTTATTTAAAAGTTGTTCTTCTGGGAAAATGATTTTTCTTATGAACACGAAACTATATCCAAAAGTCATGGTTAAACTCAAAGTAGAAGTATGTTTTTCAAAATGGTCATCAAGACGTCGTTCTTTCGACTAAAATGACTACCTCTTACAAAAACGACTTGTAACTTATATTTCTGACTATAAACCTATAATTTTTCTGTTTAGATTCATAAAATAGAGTTCAATATGAAACCATAGCAATTTGATTCACTCAAAACGGATTTAAAATGAAGAAGTTATAGGTAAAACAAGATTGGATATTTTTTGATTTTTGTAGCCACGGGAAATATTAACAATTCTATACAAATCATATCCTAGCTAACTTATATTGTATTATACATGTATTCTAATATATTATGTAATCTTGGGATACCATATACACGTATGCAAATGTTTTGACATATCATATCGACCCATGTATATATATTATTTGGAACAACCATAGACACTCTATATGCAGTAACGTTGGAGTTAGCTATACAGGGTTGAGGTTGATTCCAAAAATATATATACTTTGAGTTGTGATCTAGCCTGAGACATGTATACACTGGATCGTGAATTGATTCAAGATAATATATATCGATTTATTTCTGTACATCTAACTGTGGACAACTAGTTGTAGGTTACTAACGAGGACAGCTGACTTAATAAACTTAAAACATCAAAATGTATTAAAAGTGTTGTAAATATATTTTGAACATACTTTGATATATATGTACATATTTGTTATAGTTTCGTGAATCGACCAGTGGCCAAGTCTTACTTCCCGACTAAGTAAAAATCTGTGAAAGTGAGTTATAGTCCCACTTTTAAAATCTAATATTTTGGGATGAGAATACATGCAGTTTTATAAATGTTTTACGAAATAGACACAAGTAAATGAAACTACATTATATGGGTGAATGATCGAAGCCGAATATGACCCTTTTGCTTGGTAGCCTAAGAATTAGTAAACCGATCTACTAATTGACGTGAATCCTAAAGATAGATCTATTGGGCCTAACGAACCCCATCCAAAGTACCGGATGCTTTAGTACTTCGAATTCGTTTATATCATGTCCGAAGGATTTCCCGGAATGATAGGGGATATTCTTATATGCATTTTGTTAATGTCGGTTACCAGGTGTTCACCATATGAATGAATTTTATCTCTATGTATGGGATGTATATTGAAATATGAAATCTTGTGGTCTATTATTATGATTTGATAATATATAAGTTAAACCTATAACTCACCAATATTTTTGTTGACGTTTTAAGCATGTTTATTCTCAGGTGATTATTAAGAGCTTCCGCTGTCGCATACTTAAATAAGGACGAGATTTGGAGTCCATGCTTGTATGATATTGTGTAAAAACTGCATTCAAGAAACTTATTTCGTTGTAACATATTTGTATTGTAAACCATTATGTAATGGTCGTGTGTAAACAGGATATTTTAGATTATCATTATTTGATAATCTACGTAAAGCTTTTTAAACCTTTATTGATGAAATAAAGGTTATGGTTTGTTTTAAAATGAATGCAGTCTTTGAAAAACGTCTCATATAGAGGTCAAAACCTCACAACGAAATCAATTAATATGGAACGTTTTTAAACAATAAGAACGGGACATTTCAGTAAGCAAAGTTTGTTAAGATAAATCTCAAGAAGTGTAATCTGTATTCATACATTCATTACCCTTCGACTGTTCTCGACGATTCACGAACCATTAAATGGATATGATTATGCATATATATGTATATAATATAACTTGAAAATAATAACAAAATATTAAACGTATAATACTTTACATGAACGTATTTGTTTCAATATGTTTATCGGTGGAATTAGAAGATAATATCAGATGATTGAATTATCAGATACATTGAATTATGATTACGAGTCTCTGTTGAGAGGTCCACTTTGATTTAGGAAACTTTTCCTTTTAACGGTATTCGGAATAATTGGTAAAGTGAATTGCAAGTAAGAACAAAAGTATCAATTAACGGGAACTAGACAAGAGTTAGTGGAGATTCCTATTTGATTTTCAATTTATGCTTTACAACATTTTCCTCATGATTTTAATAAGATAACTATTTTAACTTTCATCTTAAAGTTGGAATGTGGAATGTAAATAACTTAGACGTTGGATATCAATATTTTACATTAAGATGATTTCATATGTTTTTTAACCTTTGGATTTTATATCACGTTTCATCAACAAACGTTAATTTAAAAACTTGAAACCTATTAAGAGTATATATAATCTTACTTTTATAAAACGTTTTACGTTATAACAACTTCTTCTATTATAACCTTTTTAGTAAAATGATTCTTAAATATATTTAGTTTTGGAAAACAAAGGTTTCTTATTTAATATTGTTTCAAACGTAGAAAAACATTTTTGGGTTTAAAGAGAATTTTATTACTAAAACTTTTTATAAGATAATTTGTTCATAAGTTTTAAAGAACTTAATTAAAGCTTTGTATCATAAATTATATATATATATATATATATATATATATATATATATATATATATATATATATATATATATATATATATATATATATATATATATATATATGTATGTATATGTATTGTTTCAAAAATGTAAACGTGATACGACATAATATTTTCTATTACTTAAACGTTTTGAACTTTCAAATATAATTAGATAGATATTTTGATTATATATAAGATGTACAAAATTATATTTTTAAATAAATATATATTTTACAATGCGTTAATGTACAATTTAAATATAAAAACTTTTCGATATTATTAAACGCATTTCAATAAACAACAAGACATTGAATTATAGAAGCAAATGACAACAACACTCAAATGAAGAGATTATACTTTGGTTAATATAGATTATAAATAATTAAGTCTAATTATTGATAATAGGTACACGTCGCGTAACATAAAGAGCTAGTTTTCTAAGCATACAAAAATGCGCTCGAGAAACCAGAACCAGCACATATGTCGTGTGTCAACGTACGAGTCATCGGAACAAAAATTATAATTCAACTATGATTATAAATATAATATAATATATAATTAATTAGATATATTAAATATATATATATATATATATATATATATATATATATATATATATATATATATATATATATATATATATATATATATATAATATAAATACATGAGTGTCGGCAGCTCGATTCAAGCATTGTGAGCTGGAAAGAGTCCTCATGGGATCGCATGGGCTCTTCCCACAACCCTCATGCGATCGCATGAGTGGGGTTGGTGGCTCACATCTCTTTATAAACCGAATTCGAATTGTTACCTGATTCATTTTCATTCTTCTTCCATACTACGGAGTATTACTTATATTATTATTATTATTATTATTATTATTATTATTATTATTATTATTATTATTATTATTATTATTATTATTATTATTATTATTATTATTATTATTATTATTAATAAGATTATTATTATGATTAATCTTAATATTATTATTAGTAGTATTAGTGTTAGAATTAATATTACTATACATAAAATACTACGACGAGGTCATGAGCAAGCTATTTCAAAACGGGTTTTATGAGAGGGATATAGCTAAGGAAATTATGGGTTATAGCTATGGAGGATATGGGTAATGTTCGGAGGCATGCTCGTGAGGTCAATCTAGTGTTGATCATCTCCGTCGCGTCTACGTACTTTCCTGCAATATTGAATCTCAATATTGATACGTGAGCACTCATAACTTAACTTTTATATATTAATAGTGTATCCCTAACTAGTGCTTGAGTATATAGGATTATGCATGCTTATACGTTTGATATTGTCGTTAGTTAGATTATGTTGAATCCTGAATTAAATACATATGCTACTAGGATAAGGTATATGATATGCATGTCGTTGGAAAGCTAGCGAAAAATTAAGAACTTTTCATTTAGATATCGAATGGTTTCGAGGAACGGATTAGAAGTTAAAGTCAACTGAATTTTAGAATTATTGTTAAAATGATTATTATTACTATCGTCGTTATTATCGTCGTTATTATTATTATTATTATTATTATTATTATTATTATTATTATTATTATTATTATTATTATTATTATTATTATTATTATTATTATTAATATTATCATTATTAATATATGTATCATTATTTAAAAATTGTTATTGTTATTATTATTATTATTATTATTATTATTATTATTATTATTATTATCATTAAAATAGTTATTAGTATTATTTTTAATATTATCATAGTATTTATTATTATTAGTATTATTGTAATTAAAACTAATATTAGTAACACCTAATTATTTTGATTACTATTATTATCATTATTATGAACACGATATAAAAGACGACTAAAAGCTATTAACAAATCGATTGAGAAATAATGAGTATGAGTATCATGATGAAATTAAAATATTGTAAGATATTGATTTAGATAAACTTATCGTTCTTATTATTTTTATCATTATTATTATTATTAAAAGTATTGTTAGTATTAAAACTATCATTTTAACAAAAATTATCATTTTAATAGAAATATCATTGTTATTATAAAATATCATTATTATTATCATTTTAGTATTATTATTATTATTTTGAATAGAATCATTATTTTATTTAAAATATTATTTTAAAGTTAATATTAAAAAGTATCGTAAATATTAAAGTTATCATAATTACAATTATCATTTTATCATAATTAATAATATCATTAGTAAATATAAATATTGTTATTATTATTATTACCAATATTATTTTATCAAATAAATATATGATACAAAGATATTTTTACCACACACAGCATAATTACATTAATAATAAATATCACTATATTTTATGATATTAAGTGAACTTTATAAATTTATTTACTTAAAATACATAAAAGTAAATTTTTATTATATATAAATTTTAATATAAACTTTTATTAATAAATGACTTTTATTAATTACTTTAATAAAATCTAATAAATATATTTAAATATATATAAGACGACTATATTTAAGTTATATAATAATCATGTATAGATTTTGGAAATCATTTTGAGTCAAATTGACTTTTGTTTACTTTTGCATGTCGATCTCGAGCATTAGGATTGTGATACACTACGACTTGACCTAAATTGTTAAACAAATATTGACCAACATATACATATATATATATATATATATATATATATATATATATATATATATATATACTTAATATAGGTTCGTGAATCTGAGGCCAACCTTGCACTTGTTCAATGACGTCATATGTATTTTTACTACGAAATACAGTATTGTGAGTTTCATTTGCTCCCTTTTTAAATGCTTTTGCAATATATATTTTTGGGACGAAGAATACATGCGCTGCTTTTATAAATGTTTGATGAAATAGACACAAGTACTCGAAAATTACATTATATGGTTGGATTATCGAATCGAATATCACCCTTTTAGCTTGGTAGCCTAAGAATTAGGGAACAGGCACCCTAATTGACGCGAATCCTAAAGGTAGATCTACGGGCACTAATTCTCCCCATACTGGAAAATGGTATGCTTTAGTACTTCGAGTTTATATTATACAGACGAGTTTCTGTTTGGGGATATTCTATATGCATTATGTTAATGTTGGTTACCAGGTGTTCAATCCATATGAATGATTTTTAAACACTTGCGAGTGTATGATTATTGAATAAAGGAAATCTTGTGGTCTATTAAAATTATGGAAATGATTGATTACGATAAACCAATGAACTCACCGACCTTTTGGTTGACACTTTAAAGCATGTTAATTCTCAGGTTTGAAAGAAATCTTCCGCTGTGCATTTGCTCATTTAGGGATATTACTTGGAGTAATTCATGACATATTTCAAAAGACATTGCATTCAAGTCATTGACTTCAGTAAAGATTATGATTAAGTAAATGACCGATTAGTTGGATATTATGAGATGGTATGCATGCCTGTCAACTTTCGATGTAATGAAAGTTTGTCTTTTTAAACGAATGCAATGTTTGTAAAATGTATCATATAGAGGTCAAATACCTCGCAATGTAATCATATGTTATTGTATTCGTTCTTATGGATTATGACGGGTCGTCTCATGTGGTATCAGAGCGGTGGCCTTAGCGAACTCGGTCTTGCATTAGTGTGTCTAACTGATATGTATTAAGATGCATTAATGAGTCTGGACTTCGACCGTGTCTGCATGTCAAAAGTTTTGCTTATCATTTTTGTCAGAAAATCACATGCTTATCACTCTTAGTCTAGACTCATCTTACTGCATTGGTTGCATGAATAGTGTATAGACAAAATTCATATCCTAGCATATCTGCTAATTCATATCTTAGCGTATCTACTAATTCATATCTTAGCGTATCTGTTACTGTAAACTTTTCCTGACATATTCCGTAAATTCCTTCGTAATCTACGAAATCTTTACTCTATATATATAGATATTCTATGTAATTAGAATACCATCTGATAGCCGGAAATCATTTCATATCGAAAAATTCTTTATTCAATTGTACGAAATGGAACTCGCCACTAGTTCAAGTCCCTCGGATTCTGATATGGAGTTTCACTTGAGCTCCGAAAGCAGTGTGACCGGAATGGATCAACCAATAAGCCATCATATATTATGGATGAATTGGGGATGAGTTTGTAGTCTACTTAATCATTGTAGACAAGAAGTAGGCGATCCCTTCCATCAACCACATTTCCCTCTTGGCGAAGAACCTGAAGCACTTACCGGCGAACCTGTCCGAGACACCATTTTCTCTCTCATTTCCAGAGTGTCTCGTCACGATTATATATTATCTCAAATTTTAGATCATATTCATCCGCTCGTCCCAACCGACAACAACCCCGGTGTAATAGAAGAAGTCAACGAGCTTCGCGCTCGGGTAGTGACTTTGGAGAGTATGGTGCAAAGGTTACAAGCACCAGCAGCCGCACTGGCAGCAACAGTACCATCACCACCACCAACAGCAATATCCGCACCCCACACATTAACATCACAATCGGTACCTCGAGCATCAACGTCACACACACCATAGATACCAAGGAGTACCAACAACAACAAACGATGAAGTGTTGATTCATAACTTCATCGGAGAAATATTCTACGGTGATTATGTAATCTCTAAAGTTTTAGAGATTATTTATTCAAAGTATAGCCGTAAACCAAGATGAATGGATGGATAGAAATGATACAGGGAAGAATAAAAACCCTGACAAGGATGATGCACGAATTACAAGCTAGACTTGTTTACCAGCAGCATCAACAGTACCGACAGCATCACCATCAGTATTACCAACACCAGCAACACCTATAACACTACAAGCTCCATCAATTACATAACCACCAACGATATCGACAACACAATCACCAATAAGTATATCGAAATAACGAGTTATGAAGTATTAACTCATTTCCACTGAAGGATTTATATGTATATCTTATATATATAAATTTTTAAACCATAATAAATCTTTCCGTACTAAGCTATTATGTGTGAGTCTTAACTACTCGGTTAATTCATATTACTAATATGCTATGATGTACATCCTTCATCAGCAACTTAACCACAATCTCTGTTTTAATTCAATGAATTCCATTTCATAATAAATCAAGTGTATTATTCAAATATATGTTTCATTTTACACTTTCATCATCGATGTACTCGAAACTTTCTAGAAAACATTATTCATATCTTGCAAAGTTCACAAGAATTCCACAAGCACCAGCATCATTCACTGAATAAATATCAATAAAAATAAATAATGAAGTATTAATTCATAATTTCATTTACGCGAAGATTACGAAATTTCTAAAGTTTTAGAGATTATTCATTTCTAGTTCCAGCTGAAAATCAAATGAGTTTAATATGATGTTAACTCATTAAATCTGTATTACATCTGAAGAAATATACATACATATATATTTTCATAAGGACTGTAATAAAATCCTCTGGTACAAAGCATTACTTGGGAAATTTTTTTCAACGGGTAGGTAATACCCGAGAGATATCTAAATTCACAATTAATATGTTACATTCTCCGAATCTGATTCAGCAATCACCAACAATACTCACTACTTTTACAACAATATACATTCTTTTATAAAAAAATCAAAACAACCATTCTCATCCAAATTTGATTACATATTCTGATTTTGACAGAACAGAATTCAAATTCGAGATATAACCAATATCATCCCTCTGAGATCTCTACAGATTTTAAAGCCATACTTTAAATTCAAAAATGTGCTAGAACATCACTATTATTCACAAAACTCATAAAGATATTTATATCATTCAAGAATCACGAAGATTTCATCATACGGATATTGACGATGACAACCTATATCTAAACTCTTCAAAATTCTTGAAAACACCTCAACTAAGGAATAATCGTTAGAGTCAACCAATCTCACGATATCAACGGAAAGAAAGATTTACGCGTATAGCGATGCCCCTGGAAAACTTTTGAAACCTAAGTAAAAGTTTAACACGTATCCGCGTCAGTTTCTTTGGCATTTATTAGCAAAAAAAATAACTTTGCGATTCCTTTTCAAAGTAGCCAGTTTGTCACAGCTCCAGCAAGTCAACTCCGACTTTTCAGTTGAAACATCTTATTATAACCTCGATATATACGTTGCCCTTTCACCATTGTTATCGGGGAACCGTTTATGTTCCACCACATTAGCAATAAACTTACCAACAACTCCACTGATCTTTGATTTTTCCGAAAAATCATTATATTTATCAAAACCCCATCATTTATTCATCTGCAACGAGAATTGCCATACGAATCATCAGGAATTAGCAATCAGAATTTTGAAATCTCGCAGCATGTCTACGCCAACAGTTATATGTGCACATATAATGGACTTACATACTTCGAATGTGAAGTTTCTGAAAAACACCCTGAACTGCGAACTAGTTCTCGAAATGTTGATGAAGCAGCAAAAACTATAAACGACCTTAACAGTAAAAAGTTTGATGCTAAAGAGTAGTGTGTTGGCAAAGCTCATAAAAAGAGAAGATTTAGTACTGAAAAACGGATTGAGCAAACCATGAAATAGGCTGTGGATAAATCACAAGGACAAAATCTACCTTCAAAGAATCCAAATGATTCAGTGTCTACTAAAATCCTTGGCAAATACCTTGCTCTCTACTCTAAAACCATTACGAACAATATTCTTCATCATCCTTTGACCTTAGATATTCTAAAATATTATCATATCTTTCATTATTAATATCTTCGATGTTTCTGAAGATATCTTCATAACTGTTATTATCCGAAATCATTTACCTCTTCGCGCTATCTGTAATACATCATAAAAGAAACTATTTTAGTTTCTAAATTCATAAACCTTCGAGTTTAAAATATGAATGTCTTTGAAGTAGTGTTGGGAACTGAAGCATGAGTTAGTATAATATAATGACACTTGATCAACGTGATTATATTACAGTAAGTTATGCTGAGTTTCTAAATGGAATGTGATGATTCACAGATCATAACATCATCATGTGCCATGTTACACGACTCTTGTAATCTACTTAACCTCTAAAATATCAAGAAAATATTTTCTTGATGACTCGGTCTTTTTCGAGGTATTCTGGTAATTTGACAAATCAAAATCGTGCCATTACCATTTCATTCTTAGAACATTAACTATGTTCATTCCAAACTTCATACCTACGAATTCTGGACCATTATTCGCTTGACTTGAAGTCGGGAGGAGGAGACAAAAGTATGGGACTCTTGAATATAAAAGAAAATATAAAGTTCGACAACAACACATAAATTACAAACCGTGCATATTAATACGTATTGCCACGTAAAGGCACGGGAGAATTATAATTTCTATAACCCCAGGGTAATAGTAAAAATAAATAAAATCCTCCGGCGGTAGATGAAAAAGAAGAACGACAGATATGAAAGTGAGGAGTATATCGAGAATCAGCACTGGATGGAGCATATTAATGAATGATTTAAAGTATGAGTTGAGGGAGAAAGAATAGAAGATGTGAGTTGTAAGAAAACAACGGGGGTGGATTTATAGTGAAATATCCGACGGAAAAATCGAAATGGATTATCGCATTAAATCAAAGAGGATCATAATTTCCTTAATCGCCGAAAAATCAAATCCAATATAGATTACAAAGATTTTCTTTGATCCGGAGATCAACTGTGATGACGTCAAAAGATAAGGGAAATCTCTATTTTCTCAATTCACTCTTTTACGATAGCTTCACTCATACGCTTCGAGAAATCGAATTATTTTATTCGTATTTCTTAATCATGATCAAACTCTATGTATCAGTTTATATTCATCATAATAACACTCTTACTGTTAGTCATGACGACCTCGATCAAATTTCGGGGACGAAATTTCTTTAACGGGTAGGTACTGTGACGACCCGAAAATTTCCGACCAAATTTAAACTTTATCTTTATATGATTCTGACACGATAAGCAAATTTTGTTAAGATAAATCTCAAAAAGTGTAAAATGTATTCATACATTCATTACCCTTCGACTTTTCTCGACGATTCACGAACCATTAAATGGATATGATTATACATATATATGTATATAATATAACTTGAAAATAATAACAAAGTATTAAACGTATAATATTTTACATGAACGTATTTGTTTCAATATGTTTATCGGTGGAATTAGAATATAATATCAAATGATTGAATTATCAGATACATTGAATTATGATTACGAGTCTCTGTTGAGTGGTCCACTTTGATTTAGGAAACTTTTCCTTTTAACGGTATTCGGAATAATTGATAAAGTGAATTGCAAGTAAGAACAAAAGTATCAATTAACGGGAACTAGACAAGCGTTAGTGGAGATTCCTATTTGATTTTCAATTTATGCTTTACAACATTTTCCTCGTGATTTTAATAAGATATCTATTTTAACTTTCATCTTAAAGTTGGAACATGGAATGTAAATAACTTAGACGTTGGATATCAACATTTTACATTAAGATGATTTCATATGTTTATTTAACCTTTGGATTTTATATCACGTTTCATCAACAAACGTTAATTTAAAAACTTGAAACCTATTAAGCGTATATTTAATCTTACTTTTCTAAAATGTTTTACGTTATAACAACTTCTTCTATTATAACCTTTTTAGTAAAATGATTCTTAAATATATTTAGTTTTGGAAAACAAAGGTTCCATATTTATTTAATATTGTTTCAAACGTACAAAAATATTTTTTGGTTTAAAGAGAATTTTATTATTAAAACGTTTTATAAGATAATTTGTTCATAAGTTTTAAAGAACTTAATTAAAGCTTTGTATCATAAGTTACATATATATATATATATATATATATATATATATATATATATATATATATATATATATATATATATATATACGACATAATATTTTCTATTACTTAAACGTTTTGAACTTTGAAATATAATTAGATAGATATTTCGATTATATATAAGATGTACAAAATAATATTTTTAAATAAATATATATTTTACAATGCGTTAATGTACAATTTAAATATAAAAACGTTTCAATATTATTAAACGCATTTCAATAAACAATGAGATATTGAATTATAGAAGGAAATGACCACAACACTCAAATGAAGAGATTATACTTTGGGTAATATAGATTATAGAAAATTAAGTCTAATTATTGATAATAGATACACATCGCGAAACATAAAGAGCTAGTTTTCTAAGCATACGAAAATGCGCTCGAGAAATTGGAACCAGCACATAGGTCGTGTGTCAACGTACGAGTCATCGGAACAAAAATTATAATTCAACTATGATTATAAATATAATATAATATATAATTAATTAGATATATTAAATATATATATATATATATATATATGTATATATATATATATATATATATGTATATATATATATATATGTATATATATATATATGTATATATATATATATATATAAAATATAAATACATGAGTGTCGGCAGCTCGATTCAAGCATTGTGAGCTGGAAAGAGTCCTCATGCGATCGCATGGGCTCTTCCCACAACCCTCATGCGATCGCATGAGGGGGGTTGGTGGCTCACATCTCTTTATAAACCGAATTCAATTTGTTACCTGATTCATTTTCATTCTTCTTCCATACTACGGAGTATTATTATTATTATTATTATTATTATTATTATTATTATTATTATTATTATTATTATTATTATTATTATTATGATTATTATTATTATTATTATTATTATTATTATTATTATTATTATTATTATTATTATTATTATTCTTTAGATTATTGTTATGATTAATCTTAATATTATTATTAGTAGTATTAGTGTTAGAATTAATATTACTATACATAAAACACTACGACGAGGTCATGAGCAAGCTATTTCAAAACGGGTTTTATGAGATGGATAGAGGTAAGGAAATTATGGGTTATAGCTATGGAGGAAATGGGTAATGTTCGGGGGCATGCTCGTGAGGTCAATCTAGTGTTTATCATCTCCGTCGCCTCTACGTAGTTTTCTGCAATATTGAATCTCAATATTAATACGTGAGCACTCATAACTTAACTTTTATATATTAATAGTGTATCCCTGACTAGTGCTCGAGTATATAGGATTATGCATGCTTGTACGTTTGATATTGTCGTTAGTTAGATTATGTTAAATCCTGAATTAAATATGTATGCTACTAGAATAAGGTATATGATATGCACGTCGTTGGAAAGCTAACAAACAATTAAGAACTTTTCATTTAGATATCGAATGGTTTCTGTGATGACCCGAAAATTTCCGATCAAATTTAAACTTTAATTTTATATGTTTCCAACACGATAAGAAAAATCTGTAATATTGAGTCTCGAAAGTTTTGAAATCTATATTCATGTAATCAATTACCCTTTGACTATGCTCAACGATTCACCAACATTTATGTGTATAATGATATGTATATATAATATTTATTTATTAATTGAAAATGTTAACAAAGTATTAGATATAAAATACTTTATATAAAAGTATTTGTTTCAATATGTTTATCGATGGAATTAAAAGATAATATCATATGATTAAATTATCAGATACATTGAATTATGATTACGAGTCTCGGTTATGAGGTCCACGTTAGAAATCATTTCTTTTTAACGGTATTCGGAATATTTGGTAATGTGATTTACAAGTAAGAACAAAAGTGTCATTAACGAGAATTAGACAAAAGTTAGTGGAGATTCCTGATTAACTTTCAATGCATGCTTTACAATGATTGTCTCGTGTCTTTTGGTAAGATAATCATTAGTTTTCATAATATTGAAAACGTTTTACGATATAGATAAAACCTTTTTAAAGGTTGATTTGGAATATAATTAATTTTGGAAAACCAAATTTATAAGTACTCGATTTAGTTTCAAGCGTACAAAAACGTTTTCAGTTTAAAAAGAACTTTATTATTAAAACGTATATAACTTTGATAAATATCTAGAACCACTTTTGACAACTCATTACTTAACCAGTATGATAAAGATAACGATATTTATATTTTATTTTATTAAATATATATAACGATTTAAATTAATATTATATATATTTATACGCGTATTATACGTACATAGTTTTATACTTTTACTATACTTTAACTTTACCTTTACTTTACTTTTACATTACTTTAACTTTAATAATTCATACTTTAATAATTCACTTTAATAATTCATACTTTAATAATTCACTTTAATAATTCATACTTTAATAATTCACTATAATAATTCATACTTTAATAATTCACTTTAATAATTCAAAAATATATTATAAATAGAATTCAATAGGTTTCATTATTTCAAAAAAAAAAAAACTTGAAAATATATTTCTCTAAACTCTCTCAATCGAATTACATATATATATATTTACTTAGTATTATTTCAAGATATTATTAGTATACATCAAATACTACGACGAAGTTATATTCAGACGATTTCAAAATAAGTTTTCAAACGGGATAGAGCTAAGGAAATTATGGGTTATAGCTATGGAGGTTATGGGTATTGTTCGAGGGTATTGCTCGTGAGGTCAACCTAACGTTTATCATTTTCATTGCGTCTACGTACTTTCCTGAAATATTGAATCACAATATTGATACGTTCGTGAATCCAAGACAAACCCTGCACTTGTTCAGTGCCGTCATATACATAATTGCTACGAAATACAGTATTGTGAGTTTCATTTGTTCCCTTTTTAATTGCTTTTGCAATATATATTTTTTGGCTGAGAATACATGCGCTGCTTTTATGAATGCTTTACGAAATAGACATAAGTACTTAAAATATATTCTACGTTGAGTTGTACCACTGCCATACTTCCCTGTAGCTTGGTAACTACCATTTACATGCGGTATTGTAAACGCGAATCCTGTTGATAGATCTATCGGGCCTGACAACCCCAACCGGACTGGACGACCAGTATTCAACGGTTGCACAGTACTTCGTTTCAGTGACTACACTTGGTACAGTGTAGTGAGATTTCATAATAAAGGGAATATGTGACGTTGATTAAATGTTAAGTATGGTTACCAAGTGCTCAACCACTTAGAATATTTTTATTAAAACGTTTATGTAAACGGAAATCTTGTGGTCTATTACTATTACAGAAATGATTGATTATGATAAACTAATGAACTCACTAACCATTTGGTTGACACTTTAAAGCATGTTTATTCTCAGGTATTAAAGAAATCTTCCGCTGTGGATTAGCTCATTTTAAGGATATTACTTGGAGTCATTCATGACATACTTTAAAAGACGTTGCATTCGAGTCATTGAGTTCGTCAAGATTAATATTAAGTCAATTATAGTTGGATGTAATATGAAATGGTATGCATGCCGTCAATTTTTTATGTAAAGAAAGTTTGTCTTTTAAAATCGAATGCGATGTTTGTAAAACGTATCATATAGAGGTCAAATACCTCGTGATGTAATCAACTATTGTGAATCATTTATAATGTATATGAACGGGTCCTTTCAGTTGGTATCAGAGCGGTGGTCTTAGCGAACCAGGTCTTGCATTAGTGTGTCTAACAGATAGTCGTTAAGAAGCATTAGTGAGTCTGGACTTCGACCGTGTCTGCATGTCAAATGTTTTGCTTATCATTTTTATTCGGAAATCATCTACTTATTATCCTTAGGAAACTACCTGCTTATCATTCTTAAGTCTAGACGTGTTTTTCTGCATTTATTGCAAAATAGTGTATAGACAAATTCACACCTTAGCATATATGCTAATTAATATCTTAGCATATCTGTTACTGTGAACTTTGACTGACATCTTTCAAAGATCCCTCCGTAATTTTTGGGATTTTGGTATTATATACACATATGTAAATTATGTATTGAAGAATACCAAATCAAAATTCTACAATCTATTTCATACCAAAAATTCTTTACCTAATCATACGAGATGGATCTCTCAACCAGTTCGAACTCCTCAGATTCTGACAGCTATTCCGATATGAATATCTACCTGAGCTCTGAAAGCATTGTCACCGGAATGGATCAACCAATCTCCCATCATCTATTCTGGATGAAATGGGGATGGGTTCGTAGTCTACTCAATCATTGGAGACAAGAAGAAGGCGATCCTTTCCATCCACCACATTGCCCTCTTGGCGATGAACCTGAAGCGCTTACCGGCGAACCTATTCGAGACACCATTTTCTCACTCATTGCTAGAGTATCTTGTCACGATTATATACTATCTCATATTATGAATCTTATTCATCCGCTCGCTCCAACCGCCAATCATCCCGGTGTACTAGCAGAAGTTAACGAAGTTCGCGCTCGAGTAGTGGCTCTGGAACATATGGTGCAAAGATTACAAACACCATCAGCAGCACCAGCAGCATAACCAGTACCGCCAGTAACATCTACATCGCAAGCCTCAATACCCTAAGCACCAGCAGCATCACCGGCATCAACGGTATCACCATCATCAACACCAACAGTATCATTACCACCATCAACAATCACGTCCGCATCACACGCCTCAATATCACAACCTGTACCTCGGATATCAACATCACACGCACCATAAATACCATGGAGTACAAACAACAACAAACGATGAAGTATTGATTCATAACTTCATCGCAGAAACATTCAGCGGTGATTATGTAATCTCTAAAGTCTTAGAGATTATCTATTTCAGCCTTAACCATAAATCAGATAAGTGGACAGAAATGATAGAAAGAAGAATCGAAACCCTGACAAGAATGGTGTGCGATTTACAAGCTAGACTCGTTATACCAGCATCATCAGCACTAGCAGCACTTATAACATATAAGCTCCGCCAGTTTAAGAAATTACTGTGGATATCATCACAAATCAACAACACGTATATTGTAACAACGAGTTATGAAGTATTAACTCATTCTTTCTGAAGAATTTATGGATATTTATATATATGAATTCTGAAACTATAATAAATCTTTCGTACTAAGCTATTGAGTATGAATTGAAAAAGGGTAGATACTACTCGGTTAAATTCATAATACTAATATGCTATTATGTACATCCTTCGTTAACAATCTAACCATCGTTAACTACAATCTCTGCTTCAATTAAATGAATTCGGTTTTATAATAAACCAAGTGTATCATTCAACAACATGTTTGATTTTACACTTTCATCTTCGATGCACTCGAAACTTTCTAGAAAACAACATTCGTATCTTGCGAAGTTAGCAAGAGTTCTATGAGCATCAGCATAATTCACTAAGGAAATATCTATAAGAATAAATAATGAAGTATTAATCACAGTAGTGAAATACTTTGTGAAGATTATGTAATCTCTAATGTTTTAGAGATTATTCATTTCTAATTCAAGCCAAAAATCAAATGAGCTTAATATGATATTAACTCATTAAATCTGTATTACATCGAAAGAAAATATACATATATTTTCATAAAGATTGTAATAAAATTCTCTGGTACAAAACATTACTCGTGAATTTTTTTTAACGGGTAGGTAATACCCGAGAGATATTTAAATTCACAATTAATATGTTACATTCTTCGATTCTGATTCAACAATCATCAACTATACTCCTAACTTTCACAACAATACACATTCTTTTATAGAAATCAAAACAACCATACTCATTCGAATCTAATTACATATTCTGATTTTGAAATTTCAGAATTCAATTCGAGAAATAACCGAAATCATCACTCTTAGATTCCTGCACCTATCAAAACTATACTTTGACTTCAAAACTGTACTAGAACATCATTTCTATTCATGGAACCCAGAAGAATAATTGTAAAATTCAAAATCCTAGAACATCATATGTGTTCAAACCCTTCAAAATTCCTGAAGACACGCGAGATGATGATCCAACCACACATTACCCACCGTCATGCACCTGAAAAGCTCTCAAAACCAAAGTTATAGTTTAACACATATCCGTGTCAGACTCTTTGACATTTATTACCAAATATAAATTTTCCACATCTTTCCAAAGTAGACAGTTTTGTCACAACTCCAGCAAATCACCTTCAATTGTTTATACAATTACCCCTTCATCATTGTTACCGGGGAACCTTTTATATCTCGCCACATTAGCAGTAAACATATCAACAACTTCAATAAACTTCAACTTAAACCTCTCTGAAAAGTCATTATACTTATTCACTGAAACCCCATCATGTACTCACCTACATCCTGTAACAATAATTGTCATACCAACTACTGGGAGTCAGCAATCAGTATTTTGAAATTCGCAGCGATTCTACGCCAACAGTTATATGTATACATATAACACCTAACGCCAATACTTACATACTTTGAATGTGAAGTTTCTGAAAAACACCCTGAATTACAAATTAGTTCTCAAAATGCTGATGAAGCAGCAAAAACTGTAAACGACTTTAACAGTCAAAAGTTTGATGATAAAGAATGGTATGGTGGTAAAGCTGAGAAACAGAGATGGTTTGGAACTGGAAAACAGATTGACTAGACCATGAAGGAGACCAAGGAAAAATACAAGGACCAAACACTGTATTTAAAGAATCCTGATGATTCTGTTTTTGATGAAGTCATTAACGAATACCTTGCTCCTTACTCTAAAATCTTTTGCGGACAATATTCTTCATCATCATCTTATCTTAAATATTCTAAGATATCATCATATCTTCCATTATAAATATCCTCCATATTTCTGAAGATATTTCCATAACTATTCTTACCTGAAACCATTACCTCTTCATGCTATCTGTGTTATATCATAAAAGAAATTATTTTAGTTCTAAATGCCGAAATCTTCGAGTTTAAAATATGAATGTTTTGAAGTAGTGTTGGGAACTGAAGCATGAGTTAGTATAATATAATGACACTTGATCAACGTGATTATATTACAGTAAGTCATGCTGAGTTTCTAATAGAACGTGATGATTCACAGAACATACCGTCATCATGTGCCATTTACACGACTCTTACATTCTACCCAATTTCCAAAAATATTAAGAACATATCTTCTTGATAGTTCTATCTTTTCGGATATTCTGGTAATTTACCAAATCAAGATCGTGCAATTACGATTTCCTTCTTAAGAACATTAACCATGTTCATTTCAAAATCCATACCTACGAATTCCGGACCATTATTCGCTTGACTTGAAGTCGGGAAGAGGAGATAAACGTATGGAACTCTTGTATATAAAAGAAAATATAAAGCTCGACTACAACACATAAATTACAAACCGAACATATCAATACGTATTGCCACGTAAAGGCACGGGAAAATTAAAAACACTATAACCCCAAGGTAATAGTAGAAGTGAATAAAATCCTTCGGTGGTAGATGAAAGAGAAGAATGACAGATATGAAAGTTAGGAGTATATCAAGAATCATTACTGGATGGAGCATATTAATGAATGTTTAAAGAATGAATTGAGGAGAAAGAATAGAAGATGTTAGATATGGAAAATAAGGAAAAGAAGGGGGTGGATTTATAGTAAAATATCCGACAGGTCAATCGAAACAGATTATTGCAAAGAAGATCCTGATTTCCTAAATCGCCGAAGAACCAAATCTTATTATGAAGATTTTCTTTAAATCGCATGAATTCCGGAAATCAATCATGACTACTTCATCAGTTAAAACGATTTTACATTTACTCATTTCACTCTCTTGCGATAGCTTCACTTATACTCTTCGTATAATCAAATTGTTTTATCTATATTACTCAATGATGATGAAACTCTATTATCAACTCATATTCTTCATGAAAATATTTTTATAGTTAGCCATGACGACCTCGATTAAATTTCGGGACGAAATTTCTTTAACGGGTAGGTACTGTAATGACCCAGAAATTTCCGATTAAATTTAAACTTTAATCTTTATATGTTTCCAACACGATAAGCAAAATCTGTAATATTGAGTCTCGAAAGTTTTGAAATCTATATTCATGTAATCAATTACCCTTTGACTATGCTCAACGATTCACGAACATTTATGTGTATACTGATATGTATATATAATATATATTTATTAATTGAAAACGTTAACAAAGTATTAGATATAAAATACTTTATATAAAAGTATTTGTTTCAATATGTTTATCGATGGAATTAAAAGATAATATCATATGATTAAATTATCAGATACATTGAATTATGATTACGAGTCTCTGTTATGAGGTCCACATTGATTTGAGAAATCATTTCTTTTTAACGGTATTCGGAATATTTGGTAATGTGATTTACAAGTAAGAACAAAAGTGTCATTAACGAGAATTAGACAAAAGTTAGTGGAGATTCCTGATTAACTTTCAATGCATGCTTTACAATGATTGTCTCGTGTCTTTTGGTAAGATAATGATTAGTTTTCATAATATTGAAAACGTTTTACGATATAGATAAAACCTTTTTAAAGGATGATTTGGAATATAATTAATTTTGGAAAACCAAATTTATAAGTACTCGATTTAGTTTCAAGCTGATGTTATGCGAGGTGTATACGAAATAGTTTATATTTTACTAGGAAAAACTATTAAATACGATACAATTTTACACAAGATATTTATTTATTTATAGAATGGATATACTTAAACCTTGCTACAACACTTATAGGCAGTGTACCTAATCGTACAGTAGTGTAGTTTTTAGTAAGTCCGGTTCGTTCCACAGGGAAATCTTTAAACAAAGCTCAACGCTATATTAATTTACTTTTATAAAAATACAAACATATATATAAGTAATATTATTATTATAAAGGGGGGTTTTTACCGTTTAATGACCGGTTTGTCGATTTTAAAACTTTAGTCGCAGTTAAAACCTAATGTAAAATATAAAATAAATACAAGACTTAAATTAAAGCGTAAAGTAAATAACGATAATGAAATTGCGAATAATAAAAGTGCGATAAAATAAACTTGCGATAATTAAAAAGTACGATAATTAAAAGTGCGATTAAATAACAATAAATAAAAGTGCGATAATTAGAAGTGCAATTAAATATAAAATAAAGGAAATTAAATATGAAATAAAAGAATTATGCTTATTTAAACTTCCGTAATCATGATGTTTGACGTGTTGATTTTAGTTTTATGCCCATGGGTTAATTGTCCTTTGTCCTGGATTATTTAATCTGTTCGTCTGGTTTTTGTCCATAACAGTCCATCAGTCATAAATATAAAGTGCGAGTGTCCTCGTCAAATTATTATTATACCCGAAGTTAAATATTCTAACTAATTGGGGATTCGAATTGTAACAAGGTTTTAATACTTTGTTTAATGAATACACCAGGTTATCGACTGCGTGTAAACCAAGGTTTTACTACTTTGTTAACAATTACACCAATTACCCTTGAATGTAATTTCACCCCTGTTTTAATTATTCTAGTGGCTATTAATCCATTCCCGTGTCCGGTTAAATGAACGATTATTCGTACATATAAATATCCCGCCCATCGTGTCCGATCGAGTGTATATGGTAATTTATAGGGACGCCCAATTGTAAATCTTTATATTAACATTAACAAACTATCATTTAGTTAAACAAATATAAAGCCCATTAGTAGCCCATAGTCTAATTTCCACAAGTGTCGTTCTTTTGACCAAACCCCAATTATGGTACAAAGCCCAATTACCCAATTTTAGTAATTAGCCCAACATCATGATTACTTCGTTTTAAATAAGCATAATAATAACTTAGCTACGAGACATTAATATAAAAAGGTTGAACATAACTTACAATGATTAAAAATAGCGTAGCGTTACACGGACAGAATTTCAACTTACACCCTTACAACATTTGCTAACATACCCTTATTATTAGAATTATAATTAAAATTAAAATTAAAATATAAATTATATATATATATTTTACGTATATATGAGAGAAGAGAGAAAAAGATTATGAATTGTGATCAGAATTCGGTTGGCTTTATAGGGATTTTCGATTTTTGGGGCTCCGCGACTCGCGGTGAATTTTGCCTTCAAACTCCGCGAGTCGCGGAGGTTACTTTTACAGCTCAGAGGAGTTTGGCTCTTTGTTTACCGACGGTTTATAATATATATATAATATATATATAATTAATATAATTAATTATATATTATATTATATTTATATACATAGTTAACTTGTAATTTTTAGTCCGTTGCGTCGAGCGTTAAGAGTTGACTCTGGTCCCGGTTCCGGATTTTCGAACGTCCTTGCGTACAATTTTATATTTTGTACTTTGCGTTTTGAATCTTGTACTTTTGTAATTTCGAGACGTTTCTTATCAATAATTGGAACCTCTTTTATTGTCTTTTGTTCTTTTGAGCTTTTTGGTCGTTTGCGTCTTCAATTCGTCGAATCTGTCTTTTGTCTTCACCTTTTATTATTTAAACGAATATCACTTGTAAATAGAACAATTGCAACTAAAAGCTTGTCTTTCTTGAGGAATAATGCTATGAAATATATGTTCGTTTTTAGCATTATCAAATATTCCCACACTTGAGCGTTGCTTGTCCTCAAGCAATATCGTCTTGAAATACTAGAATCACTTCTTTATTCTTCACACTTTGTACATCAGTGATTTTCTATACGGCGGTATAAACAATGGTAGTAACGATATGGTTTACAGTCCCACATGACTATAAAAATTTAGATCCATTAAGTAAATTGGATCTTTATGAAAACATTTGATCTTTTGAAAATTAAATCTAGTTTTTACCCTAGATAAGTTTTCCGGAATAACCCTTTACCGGTGTTTGCAAAATATTTTTGTGGGTTTGGTGGGTTTCAGATTTGAAAATTTTAGCTCAACACTTATGGTTTTGTGTTACCCACTTGCTAACCTAGTATTAGGAAAGCAACACGTCCAGTTTACTTGTTCCGTATATTACCTTTCGGCAAACTACCGTCCGGTTGTAAAGGAAAGCGTTGAACAAGCAACTGTTAAGGCAATGTCCCGTGACATGCTTTTGATTATGGTCTATAACGTGTCGGACGCAATTACTATCCTTTGTAGGAGCAATAGTAAAGCTCACACTTATAATTTTTCGGTCTGGCACAAGGTCCTGTCTTTGACCATGCTATGCAACCACCGTTCTTACGGTTGACACCCGATTTAGTTCAGGTGACCTAATGAATTCCAGGTGAATTCCTAGGATTTTACGTTCAATGGTAATGAACGCATTGAAAATAGGGTTTTCAGAAAACAAATCGGTTTGTAATTTTGATCAAAATATTTTCTCGTTCAAGCTCGAGTTTAGATATCATTGAATTTCATGAGTTTGTAATTCTCAATCTTTAAGGTCAATCTCTAGGATTGAGTAATATCAGTCTTAAAAGCTGATTTTTAATCTTTAAGGAGATTATCCTTTCTGGGGATCTGATTCATTAGTCTTATCCAGCTAATTTGCATGGTGCCCCCCCATTTTACAAGATAAATCCTTCTCATGGTTAGGATAAATCTGACCACATGGCGACCCTGTTTAATGCTGAGGTCCGTGGATTTCCTGCTGATTTTAGTGATGACTTTTCTAGATTTTTCGTCAACCTACAGCTGGTCTGGACGACAACTTCATGACCTAAATCAAGAAGCGCGTGTCTTTTTCGGAAGACTTTACTTCCTTTTAATGATGGAATTGATTCATCATGTAGATCCATCTCTTCTTTTCTTTCATCGGGTAAAAACAGTTTAGTTTAGTCCAAAGCAAAAGTATTTTCAGTTATTTGTTACAGATATATGTGACATATGTTTAAGATAACTTGGTAAATTTTCCCACACTTGGCTTTTATTTTCCTTTTTATCGTCCTCTATTCCATTTTAAATGAATTTTAACATTTTAGTTTGTTTCTTAATTTATGTCCTTTCCGAGGTAACAATAATTTCGGTGTTAAAACCTAGTTTTATCGTTCATAAATATGTATAAACATGATTTTGAGTTCATTTAATTGAAAATTTTGAAATTTTTTTTTTTTTTTTACTAGAATTGGGTAGTCAGTATATAAGACCAGGGCTGTTCTTTATTATCAGAGAGCACTAGATTCTAATACAACTACTGCTTTACTAGTATTTTTAATGGTAACCAAGTGTTTAAAGTAAAAAATTTTAAAATCCGAAAGAATTTAACCCCTTCCCACACTTAAGATCTTGCAATGCCCTCATTTGCAAGAAATCAGTAACAATTTAAATTATTGAGGGTGATTTGTGTGAAAATGATTAAATTTTACCAAAGTTTCCAAATATATTGGCGTTTGTTTGCTGAATGATAAATGGTGCACATCATTTGTTCATTCCGTCTTGTTGTTATTTCACATATATTTTGCATCTTGTCGTCAAAATTAGTTGCTTTTGCTGAACTTAATGCCAGTCTTTGAAAATGCGTTGTTTTACCCTGTTGTGTACATAAGATAAACTGCAAACATATATACATATTTTTGAAGTTTGGTATATTACCCCACATTCAAAAATTATTAAAATCTAAGAATAAAAGTTAGACAATTATAAAAATGATTACAATATTAACAAAAGTATTAAACGTATCAATAATTACAAATTACAAAATAAAAAAAATAATAAGTAAACTAAGGATGATATTGGTACCAATAGGGGTTCCAGGCATAACCATAGGTGCTATAGAATGCTTCGGCAGGGTCATACGTAGGATATGGTGGCTGCATCTCTATAGACCAAGGAGGAAAGATGGGTTTCGGTGTAGGAATATAGTTTCTACCTATATGTTGGCAATGAGCTATGATTTGGTTCTGATGAACTTGCCAATCTTCAAATGCTCTCTGTCTAGCATTTTCGTATTCCTGAGAAGCTATAAACCTATGCATTTCTTGCATCTCATTCCCCCCTCCTACATTACCTTGCTGCTGGTTTCTCTCCACCTGTGGATGTCTACCATGGTATCGTACTGCGGTGTTATTTCGCCTCTTCAAAACTTTCGCACCATGGTATACATTTAAACCTATAGTATCGCGGGGTTCCGGCTCTTCTAGTAATAATCCCCCCCGACTTATATCCACACCGAGATATTCACCAATCAAAGTAATAAAAATACCACCTCCTATTATGCTATGTGGTCGCATCCCCCGAACCATAGCTGATAAATAATAACCCACACAATATGGTATACTTACAGCGCTTTGTGGGTCTCGAATACACATATGGTAAAACAAATCTTGTTCATTTACCTTTTCTTTGTTTTTACCCCTTTGTGTAATCGAATTAGCTAAAAACCTATGTATCACTCTTAATTCGGCTCTATCTATATCCAAATAAGAGTAATTTCCCCCTTTGAAACGGTGATGGCTTGTCATTTGACTCCACACACCGTGTGTATCAAAATTTTCATCTATCTTTCTACCGTTTAGTATCAATCCTCTACAATCGGCAGACGCTAACTCCTCAGGCGTATATATACGTAAAGCCTGAGCCATGTCTAGTAAAGACATGTGGCGCATCGAACCGCCTAACAAAAATCTAATAAAAGAACGATCGGTTAAACTAGCTACCCGATCATTCAACTCTATACTACATAACAATTCTTCACACCATACTTTATATACAGGTCTACGTATGGTGAATAAACATACCCAGTCATTAAAAGAAGAATTACCATACCTCTGTACAAGTAATTCCCTAATTGGCCCGGCCAATTCTACAGCTTCTAAGGGTCCCCATTCTATGACCCTCGGTACCTCAACAACCTTAGAATGAAGAGTATGCAAACCCCGTTGATATTTTGGATAATCTATCCAAAGTCTGTCAAATCTCAGGTTCGGGTGCAACTCTTCCAAGTGCATATCGAAAAAGGTCATGACTGGATGAGGTATATCCTGCTTGTAGTAGTTATCCACTTCCTGTTGTTCCAAATTCTCAGCAGGAGCATTGCGGGCTTGGGATGAAGATTCACCCCTTTCATTCTGCAAAACACATCAAACACAATTTTTGTGCATCCAAATATGCATTAGTGTCAGCAAAATCATCAATCAAAATAATTACAATGACATTATCAATTTATATCAAACTTAAGCTCATTTTCACATTTTTATCAAATCTACACTTTTTCAAATAAGCATATACGAAAATGTTCGCCAAGTTCATAAGCATTCAACTCAAATAACATGTCAAAATAATCATTACTAGCAATTAAACAAGTCTCAAATGGCATTATCTTTCAAAAATCAAGTTCATGAATTTTAGACTTGAAAAAGTCCACTTTAATTCTCAAAATCATGTTTAGGCTCAAAGTTTGGATCATTTAACTACCTAGACATGTTACACTACTCAATTTAGCAACAATTCATGACAAAAATCGGCCATAACATGTTTATATCAAAAAGCCCCAAATTGCTCAAGAACACAAACCCTAGATTACTCAAAATTTGAAGTTTAAGGCTTCTAATCATGTTAAACAGCATCAATCTAGGTTATACAAGCATAATACATAAACAATTTAAGCCTAATTACACTAAAAAGCATCAAAATCAAATTGGAGAAAAAATAGCTCAAGAACACCAAATTTCGGATTAAATGGTGTTTAGGTGTAGAAATTTACCGTTTTTCTTGAGTAATTCTTAGATAGCATCCTTCTCAACATGATTTTAGCAAAAGATTTGGTGATTAACGGTTAAAAATTGTGATTTTGGGGGGTTTTTTTCGTGTTTTTGCGGAGTGTTTTTCGCAGGTTTTTATTGTTTTGGGGTTGGGACTGATCTGTTCCAGCTCTTTATTTTTTTCTGATTTTTCATCCCTCCGCGAGTCGCGGCGAAATGCACTTCAAACTCCGCGACTCGCGGAGTTTGTTTTTTTTTTTTTATATAATCATTAACTTATTAAAACAATTAAGTAATTAATTTTAAAATTTTGTTTCCCTTGTTATTTAGGACGAGGTCGTTTCGGATCGATGTCCTAGTCCGTCCCTCGACAAAATTTTAAAATTTGTCTTTTTGTAGCGATTGTTTTAAAAGCTAAGATTTTTGGGTTTTTTAATGTTTTTGGCATACTTTAAATCAATAAGATTAAAAATAATGATAATAAAAGTTCTCGTCCCTCCCTTGGGTAAAGCAATTTCGGTTCAAAGACCTAGTCTTCAACTTACGATGAATTTTAAAAATCATATTCTTAACTTAATGAGATAAAGTAAATTTTTGTTTTTAAATTCACACAACTTAAATATAAAATTCAAAATTTATATTAAAAATTCACACCAAACTCAAAATTTGAAATGCATAAAATTAAAAATTCATATTTTAAAAATTAAAAGTTCACACCAATATTAATTTAAAAATTCATATTATAAATTCACACCAAACTTATATTAATTTTTTCAAATATTTACAATTTTAAAAATATTGATTTTACAAAGTTTACAATATTTATAAAGGGTTCAAATATTAATTTTTTTTTTTAAAAAAACATGGTAAAAATAAAATTAAAAATCTTTTTGTCTTTTTATCCCACTTTAATCAATCAAATATTATCAAAAATATGCGCCCCTCTTTTCGGTAAAGTAATTTCGGTTCCAAGACCTAATTTAACTCATGACGAATTTTTGAAATATTTTGGGTTGATTGATTAAAGATATTTATACCTTAAGAATAAACGTTAAATTTCGCAGTGATGTAATAAATTTTTGAATGATATCAATAATTTCGGTCGCCAAACCTAATTTTATTTAATACCAATTTAATACTTTTTAGCGAACAAATTAGCGTTTATTATCAAAAGGTTAAAAATAAAAATAAAAATAAAAACTGTACAGACATACCTGTGAAATAGATTTCTTAGTTATATGATCTATCCCATTCATAAGATAGTCGGTTTAATTGATTTTCCATGGCTACATAGGCGTAACCTCGAGCATTCAGTGTCTTTTCTTCTAAACATATGAACGGTCCGTCTCTGCATAAAGTAACAAATTCGGTATTTGAATAGGTTTGATTATTTGAACATTTACCTCCATGTGACCATTTTCCGCATTTGTGACATCGTTCTAGGTGTTGTGCTCTTCTTTTCGCTGCGGATTTTGATTTTCCTTTACCAAATTGTAACTTATTATCTTCGCATCTGGATTCTTTTCTAACTCCGTCCATTCTTTCTCTGATTACTGATACTATTTCACTCGGTAGTATGTCATTATTACGTTTAGTGATCAAAGCGTGTAGCATTAGACCATGGTTTAGTTCACAGGCAGTCTTCATTTTGTAAAAACCTAAAAAAAATAAAAATTCAGAATGGGGGGAGAAGACTAGTTCTTTAGGGTCTGCTAGGGAAAGACCATTCGGGTTCCATTTTCGAGAACTACATGAAAACGGACAATCTAACTCTAACAGAAATACATATTATCCTTTAAAGACTTGATTCTCCCCACACTTAGTTAGCTGTGGTGTCGAAATTGTGATTAACTTCGTTGTCGACTTCCATCGGACCATGTATGTAATGTTTAACTCTGTGACCATTAACTTTAAATTCAATCCCATTTGAATTTATTAATTCTATCGTTCCGTATGGGAAAACTCTTTTGACTATGAATGGTCCAGACCATCTTGATTTCAATTTTCCAGGAAATAGCTTGAATCGTGAATTGAAAAGAAGAACTCTGTCTCCTTCTTTAAATTCTTTTGAACTTCTGATTCTTTTATCATGCCATTTCTTCGTTCTTTCTTTATAGATTAACGAATTTTCGTATGCTTCATGTCTTAATTCTTCTAATTCATTTAGTTGACTTAATCGTAGACGTCCGGCTTCATGTAAATTAAGATTACATGTCTTCAAAGCCCAAAATGCTTTGTGTTCAATTTCTACTGGAAGATGACATGCTTTTCCATAAACAAGTCTAAAAGGTGTGGTTCCAATTGGAGTTTTGTAGGCTGTTCTAAAAGCCCAGAGTGCATCCTCCAATTTAATGGACCATTCCTTCGGATTTGATCCTACGGTTTTCTCTAGAATACGTTTTAAAGCTCGGTTGGTATTTTCAACTTGTCCACTTGTTTGTGGATGATATGCGGTGGAGATTTTATGAGTTACTCCATATCTTTTAAGAACTTTCTCAAGTTGATTATTACAGAAATGAGTACCCCGATCACTTATTAAAGCTTTCGGTGTTCCAAACCTTGCAAAAAGACGTTTTAAAAAGTTGACTACAACTCGTGCATCGTTAGTTGGGAGAGCTTGTGCTTCCGCCCATTTAGATACATAATCAATGGCTACGAGTATATATAGATTATTATTAGATTTTGGAAATGGACCCATAAAGTCAATACCCCAAATGTCAAATACTTCACATACTTGGATGACATTTTGTGGCATTTCATCACGTTGACTTATTTTTCCGGCCCTTTGACATGCATCACAGGATTTGCAAAGAAGGTGTGCGTCTTTGTAAATTGTTGGCCAATAGAATCCAGCTTCATAAACTTTTCTTGCTGTTAGTTGAGGCCCATAATGCCCTCCTGTTGGTCCTGTGTGACAATGGTTTAATATTTTACTAGCTTCATCTCCAAATACACATCGGCGTATTATTCCATCGGGACAACTTTTAAACAAATGTGGATCTTCCCAGAAATAGTGTTTTATATCACTGAAGAATTTCTTTCGTCTTTGGTACGATAATCCTTTTTCAAGGAATCCACATACTAAGTAGTTTGCATAGTCTGCAAACCATGGGATTTCTTTATAATCTATCTTCAATAGATATTCATCAGGAAAGTTGTCTTGTATGGCTGATTCATTTAGAACTTCTAATTCGGGATTTTCAAGACGAGAAAGATGATCAGCGGCGAGATTTTCTGCTCCTCTTTTATCTCGGATTTCAATATCAAACTCTTGTAAGAGTAAGATCCAACGGATTAATCTTGGTTTAGCATCTTGTTTTGAAAATAGGTATCTAAGAGCAGAATGGTCGGTATAGACCACCGTTTTTGCTAGAACGAGATATGATCGAAATTTGTCAAAAGCAAAGACAATAGCAAGGAGTTCTTTTTCAGTAGTTGTATAGTTTGTTTGTGCTCCTTGTAACGTCTTACTAGCATAATATATAGGTTGAAATCGTTTTTCAATCCTTTGTCCTAAAACGGATCCCATTGCAAAATCACTTGCATCGCACATTAGTTCAAATGGTAGATTCCAATTTGGTGTTATCATGATCGGCGCATTAGTGAGTTTCTCTTTAAGAATATTAAAAGATTAGATACACTCATCTGAAAAGATGAATGGTGCATCCTTTTCTAGGAGTTTATTCATAGGAGTGGCAATTTTAGAAAAATCTTTTATGAAACGTCGGTAAAAACCGGCATGCCCTAGAAAACTCCTAACTCCTCTAACATTGGTGGGATGTGGAAGTTTAGCAATTACATCTACTTTAGCTCTATCCACTTCAATTCCTTCTTTTGAAATTTTATGTCCAAGAACGATGCCTTCTTTAACCATGAAATGGCATTTCTCCCAATTAAGTACTAGATTTGATTGTTCACATCTAATTAGCATTCGTTCTAGATTAACTAGACATGATTTAAATGTATCACCGAAGACTGAAAAGTCATCCATGAATACTTCCATGCATTCTTCTATCATGTCGTGAAAAATCGCCATCATACACCTTTGAAAGGTTGCAGGGGCGTTGCAAAGTCCAAATGGCATGCGTTTGTAAGCAAAAGTACCATAAGGGCACGTGAATATGGTTTTCTCTTGGTCTTCGGGTGCTATTGGAATTTGAAAATATCCGGAAAATCCATCTAGAAAACAATAGTAACTATTTTCGGCTAATCTTTCCAACATTTGATCTATGAAAGGTAAGGGAAAGTGATCTTTTCTGGTGGCGTCATTTAATTTTCTATAATCAATACATACACGCCATCCTGTTACAGTCCTAGTAGGAATAAGCTCATTTTTCTCATTTGTAATGACAGTCATGCCACCCTTCTTAGGTACGCATTGAACTGGGCTTACCCATGGACTATCAGAAATTGGATATATCAAACCTGCATCTAGCAGTTTAATAATCTCTTTCTTAACTACATCTTGCATATTAGGATTTAGTCTTCTTTGGCGTTGCACATACGTTTTATGACCTTCTTCCATAAGGATTTTATGTGTGCAATACGAAGGACTTATTCCTTTAATATCATGAATCTTCCATGCAATGGCTGGTTTATGAGCTTTCAACACAGAAATGAGTTGTGATTTCTCATTTTCAGTAAGAGAAGACGATATTATTACAGGTAATTCAGATTCACCATGTAAATAAGCGTATTCCAAATGGTTTGGAAGTGGCTTTAACTCTAATTTCGGAGGTTCTTCTATCGATGATTTATATCGATATCTGTCTTCTTCTTTTAGCATTTGAATTTCTTCTGTTGTTGGTTCATATCCATTAGCTATAAGTGTAGCTAACATTTCAGCTTCATCAATTGGTTCATTACCTTCTACTAAAGAACATTCTCCTGTTCCTTGTAGTTCTGGAAATTCTTCTAATAATTCTTCATGTGCATCTATAGTTTGAATATAATAACATGTATCATCTGCAGATTGTGGTTGTTGCATTGCTCTATCAACTGAAAAGGTAACACTCTCATCCTCTATACTTAGGGTCAGTTTCTTACCGAACACGTCTATCATTGCTTTAGCCGTGTTTAAGAATGGCCTTCCTAATATGAGAGGAACTTGAGAATCTTCTTCCATGTCCAAAACAACAAAATCTACTGGAAATACTAAAGTACCAACTTTAACTAGCATGTTCTCCATTATCCCTCTAGGATATTTTATTGATCTATCGGCTAGTTGTATGCTTATTCTGGTTGGTTTCAATTCTCCAAGGTCTAGTTTAGCGTATAGTGAATACGGCATTAGATTTATACTAGCACCTAAGTCTGCCAATGCTTCTATTAAACTAAGACTACCCAGAAAACATGGAATTGTGAAACTTCCTGGATCAGATAGTTTTTCTGGTATCTTATTCAACAGCACTGCTGAACAATTAGCATTCATAGTAACAGCCGAGAGTTCTTCCATTTTCTTTCTATTTGAGATTAGATCTTTCAAGAATTTAGCATATCTTGGCATTCCTGAAATCACATCAATGAAAGGAAGATTTACATTTATCTGTTTAAACATATCCAAGAATTTGGATTGCTCGGCTTCAAGTTTCTCTTTCTTCATTTTACTCGGGTAAGGAAGTGGTGGTTGGTATGGTTTAACATAAGGTTTATCCTTAACTGTGTTATCTTCATTAACCTTCTCAACTACCGGTTCTTTTTCCTTATCTTGATCAGGTTGTGGTTCTTGTGGAGTAGGAATAGTTTCATCAGAAGTTACAGGTATTTCAGGTGGTTTAAGTGTTGTACCACTTCTTGTGGTAATAGCTTTAGCTGTTTCATTTCGGGGGTTAGCATTTGTATCGCTTGGTAAACTTCCCGGTTTTCTTTCACCTATTAACCTTGCTAGGTTACTTACTTCTTGTTCCAGATTTTGAATAGAAGCTTGTTGATTTCTAAATGCTTGAGCATTTTGTTCATTGGTTTGTTTTTGAGATGTGAAAAACTGCGTTTGAGTTTCAACTAGCTTCGTCATCATATCTTCTAAATTCGGCTTTTTATCATCGGTTTGTTGTGGTGGTTTGTTTTGAAAATTAGGTCTTTGCTGATTGTAAGTATTATTGGATACTTGTTGATTGCTAGGACCTTGTTGGTTGTTGTATGGAATATTTCGGTTATAATTATGGTTCTGATTGTAAATCGGTCTTGACGGTTGATAATTATTCTGATAATTATTTCCAGGCCTTTGGTTTATGTATGAAATATTCTCTCTTTGTTCCATTGTTAATTCAATACTGAGACAATCTTTTGTCAAATGTGGTCCTCCACACTGTTCACAACTAATTCGTATTGAGTGAATATCTTTAGTCATCTTTTCCATTCGTCTCTCCACAGCATCTATCTTTGCGGAAATGGAATCTAAGTCATGGCTAGAATCGGCTCTAGCTGCTTTAGAGGATCTAACGATATCTTTTTCTTGGTGCCACTCATGTGAGTGGGAAGCAGTGTTATCAATAATTTTGTAAGCATCAGTTTCGGTTTTCTTCATAATAGAACCACCAGCTGCTATATCTATGTCTTTTCTTGTAGTGATGTCGCATCCTTGGTAGAATATTTGTACTATTTGACAGGTGTCTAAACCATGTTGCGGACATCCTCTTAACAACTTTCCATATCTTGTCCACGCCTCATATAGAGTTTCATTTGGTTTCTGTGTAAACGTAACAATTTCTGCTTGAAGTCTTACGGCTTTAGATGCAGGAAAGAATTGTTTAAGAAATTTGTCAACTAAAACATCCCATGTATCAATCGCCCCTTCAGGTAATGATTCCAACCAATCTTTGGCTTCTCCCTTTAAAGTCCAGGGAAATAACATGAGATATATATCTGTTCATCCTCCACTTCTCGGATTTTAAATAGTGTGCAGATCCTATTAAAGGTGCGTAGATGTTCATTTGGATCTTCCTTCGGCGCACCACTAAATTGGCATTGATTAGTCACCATGTGTAGAATTTCTCCTTTGATTTCATAATCTGGCGCATTAATGTCTGGATGAGTAATTGCGTGACCTTGGCCAGTGCGTTTAGCTCTCATTCGGTCTTCCATACTTAAAGGTTCCAGATTCTCCATAATTGAATTTGTTGAATCGGTATCACTAGATGATTCTGATTTAATGGTTCGTTCCTCAACAATCTCTGTTTGAATAATTGGTGGCTCCGGAGGAAAGTTTAATGGTTCAGGATCTATGAACCGTTCCTGAATATTCTCCGGATTCTCAATTGTGAGGTCGGGTTCAAAAAATGGATTATCGGAAATTTGAACTGAAGTACTTGGTCGACTGGATGACGATTCTAAAGAAAAATCAACGGAGGTTATATTTGCTAAATGTCTTGATCTAGTTACAGGTGGTGAACGTACAAAAGGTGATGAACGTCTTGCTCGGTGCATTCACTGAATATCCTATTAGTTTTAAAAAGGAAAGAAAAATTATAGTAAGTTATCCAATCAATAGACTTTTCTGATTTTGCCCACGTTTCAAATAGCCAAAAGATGCAGCAGAGGGGCAGGATTCGTTTGGTCTCAATATAATTGAGGACTGTTTGGCTCCAATAACCCGGTCCACGTACAAATCCAACTATTACTACGAACCAGAAAATTTTGATGTCTATTAATTTAACCACTTAAAATAAATTTTCGTAATTTTAAGAAATTTAGATAAGAAGTAGAAAAAATTCTAAGTCCTAAAAACTAGAATGGCGAGAAATAAGAGAGAAAAAGAGTTCGTCGCAAAAGGTAGAAAAAGAAAAAATGGTTGAAAAAAAAAAATGACGAAAAAAAATAAAAGAAACTTATCAAAACTTAAAAATACTTAACTAACCTAACCTTATTACTACAACTAACTTAAAATTATAATCGCAAATTGAAATTACTAATTGGAATGATAATTGATACATAGTAAAAGGTGTCTAAAAATATTAAAGCTTACAAGAAAAACTAAATCCCAAATGGAAATAACTTAAAAAAAACTAAAACTTAAAAAGGCGTCGCAAAATTTTAAAGTACCTAAATCTTAGTCTAAAGAAAAAGCACTTAAGGAATTCTACGGCAAAGCCTAAAAATCTAGGAGTAAAAATGACTATAGCAAAAACTAAGTTTAAAATTAAATATGAGCTAAAAAATACAAATATTACGCTACAACGATTAAAAAGGGACAAAATATAAAAATATACAAAAGTTGTAAAAAGTACAATTTTTATAAAAATATTATTTTTATATTATTTATTTAATAAACTACTAATTTTACAATTTAATTAAACTAATTAATACTAAATACATAAATTAAATAAAAAGTAAAAGTTAAAGTAAAATTAATTATAATAATAATAATAATTAGGGTTTAATAATAATAATAATTAATTAATACCCGTAATTAATGCTGAATTAGGGTTTAATAATTAGGGTTTAATAATAATAATAATTATAAAGAAAACCCCGCGAGTCGCGGGGTTCAGAAATTCAGATGACAGCTTTAAATTCGACGCGTTTTTTCTTTATTTATTTTTTTATTTTATTTTCTGTTTTTAATTTTTTCTATAAATAAAAGATAGTTAATAAAACTTATATTTTTATAAACTAAAATAAAAATAAAGAAACTTATAAAACTTAAATATTTAACAAAATCTTAAAAATGCTTATATTTTTTTTGTTTTTCTTTTTATATTTTCGAATATTTAAAACGTATTGTTACAAAAACGAATTTTTAATAGAAGTAAGCTAAAAATCTTTTTTTTATATATTTTTTTTTATATTAGCGTTGCGCTTCCGGCTTTTAAGAGTTTCCCCGGCAGCGGCGCCAAAAATACTTGATGTTATGCGAGGTGTATACGAAATAGTTTATATTTTACTAGGAAAAACTATTAAATACGATACAATTTTACACAAGATATTTATTTATTTATAGAATGGATATACTTAAACCTTGCTACAACACTTATAGGCAGTGTACCTAATCGTACAGTAGTGTAGTTTTTAGTAAGTCCGGTTCGTTCCACAGGGAAATCTTTAAACAAAGCTCAACGCTATATTAATTTACTTTTATAAAAATACAAACATATATATAAGTAATATTATTATTATAAAGGGGGGTTTTTACCGTTTAATGACCGGTTTGTCGATTTTAAAACTTTAGTCGCAGTTAAAACCTAATGTAAAATATAAAATAAATACAAGACTTAAATTAAAGCGTAAAGTAAATAACGATAATGAAATTGCGAATAATAAAAGTGCGATAAAATAAACTTGCGATAATTAAAAAGTACGATAATTAAAAGTGCGATTAAATAACAATAAATAAAAGTGCGATAATTAGAAGTGCAATTAAATATAAAATAAAGGAAATTAAATATGAAATAAAAGAATTATGCTTATTTAAACTTCCGTAATCATGATGTTTGACGTGTTGATTTTAGTTTTATGCCCATGGGTTAATTGTCCTTTGTCCTGGATTATTTAATCTGTCCGTCTGGTTTTTGTCCATAACAGTCCATCAGTCATAAATATAAAGTGCGAGTGTCCTCGTCAAATTATTATTATACCCGAAGTTAAATATTCCAACTAATTGGGGATTCGAATTGTAACAAGGTTTTAATACTTTGTTTAATGAATACACCAGGTTATCGACTGCGTGTAAACCAAGGTTTTACTACTTTGTTAACAATTACACCAATTACCCTTGAATGTAATTTCACCCCTGTTTTAATTATTCTAGTGGCTATTAATCCATTCCCATGTCCGGTTAAATGAACGATTATTCGTACATATAAATATCCCGCCCATCGTGTCCGATCGAGTGTATATGGTAATTTATAGGGACGCCCAATTGTAAATCTTTATATTAACATTAACAAACTATCATTTAGTTAAACAAATATAAAGCCCATTAGTAGCCCATAGTCTAATTTCCACAAGTGTCGTTCTTTTGTCCAAACCCCAATTATGGTACAAAGCCCAATTACCCAATTTTAGTAATTAGCCCAACATCATGATTACTTCGTTTTAAATAAGCATAATAATAACTTAGCTACGAGACATTAATATAAAAAGGTTGAACATAACTTACAATGATTAAAAATAGCGTAGCGTTACACGGACAGAATTTCGACTTACACCCTTACAACATTTGCTAACATACCCTTATTATTAGAATTATAATTAAAATTAAAATTAAAATATAAATTATATATATATATTTTACGTATATATGAGAGAAGAGAGAAAAAGATTATGAATTGTGATCAGAATTCGGTTGGCTTTATAGGGATTTTCGAATTTTGGGGCTCCGCGACTCGCGGTGAATTTTGCCTTCAAACTCCGCGAGTCGCGGAGGTTACTTTTACAGCTCAGAGGAGTTTGGCTCTTTGTTTACCGACGGTTTATAATATATATATAATATATATATAATTAATATAATTAATTATATATTATATTATATTTATATACATAGTTAACTTGTAATTTTTAGTCCGTTGCGTCGAGCGTTAAGAGTTGACTCTGGTCCCGGTTCCGGATTTTCGAACGTCCTTGCGTACAATTTTATATTTTGTACTTTGCGTTTTGAATCTTGTACTTTTGTAATTTCGAGACGTTTCTTATCAATAATTGGAACCTCTTTGATTGTCTTTTGTTCTTTTGAGCTTTTTGGTCGTTTGCGTCTTCAATTCGTCGAATCTGTCTTTTGTCTTCACCTTTTATTATTTAAACGAATATCACTTGTAAATAGAACAATTGCAACTAAAAGCTTGTCTTTCTTGAGGAATAATGCTATGAAATATATGTTCGTTTTTAGCATTATCACAAGCGTACAAAAACGTTTTCAGTTTAAAAAGAACTTTATTATTAAAACGTATATAACTTTGATAAATATCTAGAACCACTTTTGAAAACTCATTACTTAACCAGTATGATAAAGATAACGATATTTATATTTTATTTTATTAAATATATATAACGATTTAAATTAATATTATATATATTTATACATGTATTATACGTACATAGTTTTATACTTTTACTATACTTTAACTTTATCTTTACTTTACTTTTACTTTACTTTAACTTTAATAATTCATACTTTAATAATTCACTTTAATAATTCATACTTTAATAGTTCACTTTAATAATTCATACTTTAATAATTCACTTTAATAATTCAAAAATCTATTATAAATAGAATTCAATAGGTTTCATTATTTCAAAAAAAAATTGAAAATGTATTTCTCTAAACTCTCTCAATCGCATTACATATATATATTTACTTAGTATTATTTCAAGATATTATTAGTATACATAAAATACTACGACGGAGTTATATTCAGACGATTTCAAAATAAGTTTTCAAACGGGATAGAGCTAAGGAAATTATGGGTTATAGCTATGGATGTTATGGGTACTGTTCGAGGGTATTGCTCGTGAGGTCAACCTAACGTTTATCATTTTCGTTGCGTCTACATACTTTCCTGCAATATTGAATCACAATATTGATACGTTCGTGAATCCGAGACAAACCCTGCACTTGTTCAGTGCCGTCATATACATAATTGCTACGAAATACAGTATTGTGAGTTTCATTTGCTCCCTTTTTAATTGCTTTTGCAATATATATTTTTGGGCTGAGAATACATGCGCTGCTTTTATGAATGCTTTACGAAATAGACATAAGTACTTAAAATATATTCTACGTTGAGTTGTACCACTGCCATACTTCCCTGTAGCTTGGTAACTACCATTTACATGCGGTATTGTAAACGCGAATCCTGTTGATAGATCTATCGGGCCTGACAACCCCAACCGGACTGGACGACCAGTATTCAACGGTTGAACAGTACTTCGTTTCAGTGACTACACTTGGTACAGTGTAGGGAGATTTCATAATAAAGGGAATATGCGACGTTGATTAAATGTTAAGTATGGTTACCAAGTGCTCAACCACTTAGAATATTTTTATTAAAACATTTATGTAAACGGAAATCTTGTGGTCTATTACTATTACGGAAATGATTGATTATGATAAACTAATGAACTCACCAACCATTTGGTTGACACTTTAAATCATGTTTATTCTCAGGTATTAAAGAAATCTGATATGTGCGAGGTGGTGTATAAAATTACTTATATATTTGCTACAAAATACTTTTAAATACGATACAATTTTACACAAGTGATTTATTTATTTATAGAGTGGATATACCTAAACCTTGCTACAACACTTATAGGCAGTGTACCTAATCGTACAGTAGTGTAGTTTTTAGTAAGTCTGGTTCGTCCACAGGGAACTCTAGCCAAGTTTAACGCTATATTAGTTTTAACTTATAATTGTAAAAATACAAAAATATATATAAGTAGTATTATTATTATAAAGGGGGTTTTTACCGTTTAATGACCGGTTTGTCGATTTTAAAACTTTAGTCGCAGTTAAAACCTAATTAAAAATATTAAAAATAAATATAACTTAATTTAAAGCGTAAAGTAAATAACGATAATGAAATTACGATAAATAAAAGTGCGATAAAATAAAATTGCAATAATTAAAGAGTACGATAATTAAAAATCTAATTAAATAAAATGACAATAAATAAAAGTGCGATAATTAACGGTGCAATTAAATATGAAATATATAAATTATGCTTATTTAAACTTCCGTAATTATGATGTTTGACGTGTTGATTTTAGTTTATTCCCATGAGTTAATTGTCCTTTGTCCTGGATTATTCGATATGTCCATACAGATTTGTCCATAATAGTCCATCAGTCATAATCATAAAGTGCGAAAGTCTTCGTCAAATTATTCTTATTCCCGAAGTCAAATATTCCAACTAATTGGGGATTCGAATTGTAACAAGGTCTTAATACTTAGTTTAATGAATACACCAGGTTATCGACTGTGTGTAAACCAAGGTTTTACTACTTTGTTAACAATTACACCAATTACCCTTAAATGTAATCCACCCCTGTTTCAACAAGTCTATTAACTATTAATCCAGTTCCGTGTCCGGTAAAATGAATAATTATTGGTATTTATAGATATCCTGCCCACCGTGCCCAGTCAAGCGTATGTGGTTATATATAAATACGTCAAATTATAAGTCTATATATTAAATTAACGAGGTATCATTTAGTTAATATAAAGCTCATTAATAGCCCATAGTCTAATTTCCACAAGTGTCGTTCTTTTGTCCAAACTCCAATTATGGTACAAAGCCCAATTACCCAATTTTAATATTTAGCCAAACATCACGATTACTTCGGCATTAAATAAGCATAATAATAATTTAGCTACGAGACATTAAATTAAAAAAGGTTGAACATAACTTACAATGATTAAAAATAGCGTAGCGTTACACAGACAGAATTTCGACTTACACCCTTACAACATTCGCTAACATACCCTTATTATTAGAATTAAAATTAAAATTAAAATTAAAATTAAAATTATAATATATATATATATATATATATATATATATATATATATATATATATATATATATATATATATATATATTATACGAGTGAGTAGAGAGAAAGATATATGGATATTTGATCAACCAAACTGCGAATTTATAGGGGTGTCGCCTGGATTTCAGGGCCATGCGATCGCATGGAAAATAAGCCTACAGGCCATGCGATCGCATGGAGGTAGGTATCAGCTCACATGAGTTTGTTTTCTTGTTTACCGGCGTTTATAATATATAATATAATATATATATTAATTTTAAGAATTAATTATATATTATATTATATTCATGTGCATAGTTGACTTGTAATTTTTAGTCCGTTGTGTCGAACGTTGAGAGTTGACTCTGGTCCCGGTTCTGGTTTTTCGAACGTCCTTGCGTACAATTTAATATCTTGTACTTTGTGTTTCGTATCTTGTACTCTTGTAATTTTGAGACGTTTCTCATTAATAATTGGAACCACTTTGATTGTACTTTGTACTTTTGAGCTTTTTGGTCATTTGCGTCTTCAATTTGTCGAATCTGTCTTTTGTCTTCACCTTTTATTATTTAAACGAATATCACTTGTAAATAGAACAATTGCAACTAAAATCTTGTCTTTCTTGAGGGATAATGCTATGAAATATATGTTCGTTTTTTGCATTATCAAATATTCCTACACTTGAGCGTTGCTTGTCCTCAAGCAATATAGTCTTTAAAAAAAAATACTAGAATCACTTCTTTATTCTTCACACTTTGTACATCAGTAATTTCTATACGGCGGTATGAACAATGGTAGTAACGATGTGGTTTACAGTCTCACATGACTATAAAAATTTAGATCCTTAAGGAAATTGGAACTTTATGAAAACATTTGATATTTTGAAAATTCAATCTAGCGTTTACCCTAGATAAGTTTTCCGGAATAACCCTTCACCGGTGTTTGCGAAATGTTTTTGTGGGTTTGGTGGTTTTCATATTTGAAAATTTTAGCTCAAAACTTGCGGTTTTGTGTCACCCACTTGCTAACCTTGTATTGGGAAAGCAACACGTCCAGTATACTTGCTCCGTATATTACCTTTCGATAAACTACCGTCCGGTTATAAAGGAAAGCGTTGAACAAGCAACTGTTAAGGCAATGTCCCCTGACATGCTTTTAATTATGGTCTATAACGTGTCAGATGCAATTACTATCCTTTGTAGGAGCAATAGTAAAGATCACCCTATAGTTTTTTCGGTCTAGCATAAGGTCCTGTCTTTGACCATGCTATGCAACCACCGTTCTTACGGTTGACACCCGATTTGGTTCATGTGACCTAATGAATACCAGGTGAATTCCTAGGATTTTACGTTCAATGGTAATGAACACATTGAAAATGGGTTTTTCAGAAAATAAATCGGTTTGTAATTTTGATCAAAATATTTTCTCGTTCAAGCTCGAGTTTAGATATCATCGAATTCTATGAGTTTGTAATTCTCAATCTTTAAGGTCAATCTCTAGGATTGAGTAATATCAGGCTTAAAAGCTGATTTTTAATCTTTAAGGAGATTATCCTTTTCTGGGGGTCTGATTCATTAGTCTTATCAAGCTAATTTGCACGGCGCCCTCCCCATTTTACGAGACAGATCCTCTCATGGTTAGGATAAGTCTGACCACTTGGCGACCCTATTTGATGCTGAGGTCCGTGGATTTTCAGCTGATTTTCGAGAAAACTTTTCTAGATTTTTCGTCAACCTACAGCTAGTCTGGAAGACAACTTCCTGACCTAAATCAAGAAGCGCCTGTCTTTTTCGGAAGACTTTACTTCCTTTTAATGATGGAATTGATTCATCGTGTAGATCCATCTTTCTTTTAAATATATTACAATTTTCCGGGTAAAATGGTTAATTTTGTCCAAAACAAAAGTATCTTTGTACAAAATATGTGATATATGTTTTAAAGAACTTGGTAATTTTTTCCCACACTTGGCTTTTATTTTCCTTTCTTTGCCTTTTTATTGTCCTCTATTCCATTTTAAATGAATTCTAACATTTTGGGTTGTTTCTCAATTTATGTCCTTTTCGAGGTAACAATAATTTCGATGTTAACACCTAGTTTTATCGTTTATAAATATGTATAAACATGAATTTGAATTCATTTAATTGAAATTTTTTTACTAGAATTGGGTAGTCAGTATATAAGACTAGGGCTGTTCTTTATTATCAGAGAGCACTAGATTCTAATACAAATACTGCGTTAATAGTATTTTTAATGGTAACCAAGTGTATAAGTTAAAAAAAAAAAATTTAAAAATCCGAAAGAATTTAACCCCTTCAGACACTTAAGATCTTGCAATGCCCTCATTTGCAAGCAATCAGTAACAATTTAAATTATTGAGGGTGATTCGCATAGAAAAATGATTAAATTTTACCAAAGTTTCCAAACATATTGGCGTTTGTTTGTTGAATGATATTTGGTGCACATCATTTGTTTATTCCTTCTTGTTGTTACATCACATTTGTTTTTCGTTTTGTCATCAAAATTAGTAGCTTTTGCTGAACTTAATGTCAGTCTTTGAAAATGCGCTGTTTTACCCTGTTGTGTACAATTGACAATATACATATAATACAAATATAAACATGCATGGTAATTTGAAATGAGACTTAAAATCCCACTTTCAAATCAAATATGATATATTAGTACAAAATAATAAAAATATTAAACAATACATTAATGTATCACAATATCATATGTTTAAACATAAATAAGTATCATAAAAAGATAAAAATCATAAAAATCACCAACGAAACTATATCAATCTGGATAGGGGTTCCAGTTCATATCGTCGTCCGGATTCCATGGTTGGTGATAGGTGTACTGGTAGGCCTGGTTAGGTTCGTAGAGAGTATATGGTGGTCTCATCTCGGGCTGGTGTGGAGGATAGTAAGCGGGTCGGGTCAGAACGTAGTGATCCTGAGGTGACAGCCGGCTCATAATCTGACGCTGACGATAGTCTCATCTATCATGCTGTCGTTGCCTGGAATGCTCGTAATCATTCCGGGCTTGCCACTGCTCCATCCGACTAAATCTCTCCCCGTTTGACATATCTACCTTATCTACACGCTGGTAGACGTCAGTCTTAGCCTCCCTAATGACATCCCTAATGTCATCTGCTTCCTCCATTTCCTCATCTGAAACTCTCTCTACCTGAGGATGACTACCTTCATAGGGTACTGGCTGGTTGCGTCTGCTCTTTAATACCTTAGCACCCTGATAGACCTTCAATCCTAAAGGCTCAACCTGTTCCCTACATTCCAAAAGTGGACCCCCTTGGTTCCTATCTATACTCAAATACTCTCCAATGAGAGTAACAAAAATACCTCCTCCTATAATCCCCCCTTTCTGTATTCCTTCCACCATCTTAGACAAATAAAAACCAACACAGTAGGGGATATTAACAAAGCTTCTTGGGTCTTGAATACACTTTAGGTAAAATAAATCATGTAAGGTCATTTTCTCCTTGTTGTGACCTCTCTGTGTAATCGAGTTAGCCAAAAATCTATGAATTATACGAAGCTCGGCTTTGTTAATATGTAAGTAGGAGTGTTTTCCTCCCAGTGTAAAAACATTATAGTTTGACATACGCCTCCAGTCGGCGTTCGCGTCAAAATTCCTATCTACCCTTTCACCACGATAAATCAAATTCATACAATCGGGTAGTAGCAATTCACTAGGAGTGTAAATCTGTAATGCCCTGGACATGTCCAGCATGGACATCCTGTACATCCTACGGCCAAGCATAAATCTAAGAAAGCTTCTATCATCTAATCTATCTACATCTACATTTAATACTATAGTACTCATTAGCTCAATACACTATTCCTTATATACAGGTCTACGGATGGTGAATAAACGTTCCCAATCGTGAAAAGAAGTGATGCCATACCTTTGGATCAAATGCTGTCTAACTGAGTTAGCAAGTTGGACCCTTTCCAAAGGATCCCAATCTATTACCCTTGGCACTTCTACATTTTTCGGTATCAGTTTGAATTTGTTACTTTGATATGCCAGGTAATCCCTCCTGCTTTTATCGAATCTCAGATTAGGATGCAACGTGTGTTCAGGAATCGTTGGGTATTCTACTGGTGGATGTATCGGAAATACTATGAATGCATCAACAAATTATAGCGGATCATAATAAGGTACGTGTTGATCAGGCTGTTGTTGTGGTTCCTGTTGTTGTTCCGGTTCAGGTTCATATTGCATTTCTGATTCAGGTTCTGGAGCAGGTTGCCTGGATGATGAGGTTGCACCATCAGTATCTGTAAATCTCTGTAAAACACATTAAACACCAAATTTGTGCATCCAAATATGCATTAGTGTTAGCAAAATAACAATTTAAAATAATCACAATGACATGTTCAATCAAAATTAAACTTATACACATTTTCACAATTTTTACAATTCTACACTTTTTCAAATAAGCATATATGAAAATGTATACAAAGTTCATAAGCATTTAACTCAAATAACATGTCAAAATAGTCATTACTAACAATTAAACAAGTCTCAAATGACAATTATATCAAATTAATCAAGTTCATGAATTTTAGACTTAAAAAGTCCACTTTAATCTCCAAAAATCATGTTTAGGATTAAAGTTTGGATCATTTAGCTACCTAAACATGTTACACTACTTAATTTAGCAATAATTCATGAAAAAAATCGGCCATAACCTGTTTATATCAAAAAGCCTCAAATTGCTCAAGAACACAAACCCTAGATTCCTAAAAATTTTGAAGTTTTTGACTTCAAATCATGTTAAATAGCATCAATCTAGGTTATACATGCATAAAATACTAACAATTTAACTCTAATTACACTGGAAATTAACAAAATCAAATTAGGAAAAATATAGCTCAAGAACACTAAAAATCAAATTTAAAGAGGTTTAGGGATGTAATTGTTACCTTTCTTGATAAACTTCTGAACAATTTCATGTTTAGAGCGGATTGTAGCGAGAAATTTGGTTAAATTTGGTGAAAATTTGATGAAAATTGAGAGGTTTTGGGGTGTATGTTCGTGAATATGTGTGTGTTGTGTGGAGAGTAAAACTCGTTGCCTTTTTGTTCCTGGCCTGAAATCCAGCACCATGCGATCGCATGGATCCGAAGGCCAAATCCCATGCGATCGCATGGGGTTCGGGTACAGTGATTTTTGCCCTTTTTTTTTTTTAACAAAAACCCTTACTTAATAAAACATATATTTAAATTAATTTTTAAAAATTTATTCTTTTTTAGGAGTGAGGACGTTTCGGAACGATGTCCTAGTCCGTCCCTCGACAAAATTTTAAAATTTGTCATTTTTAAACGCGGTTGTTATAAAAGCAAAGATTTTTGGGTTTTTTAATGTTTTTGGCTTACTTTAATTCAATAAGATTAAAAATAATGATAACAAAAGTTCTCGTCCCTCCCTTGGGTAGAGCAATTTCGGTTCAACGACCTAGTTTTCAACTGATGACGAATTTTTAGAAATCAATTTTTAATTTAGCGAAATAAAGTACATTTTTGTTTTTAAATTCACACCAAACTTAAATTTGAAATGCATAAAATTAAAAATTCATATTAATAAAATTTTAAAAATTCACACCAAATTTATATTATATTTTTTTTTATACATACAAACTTATATTAAAATATTAATTTTTTAAAATATTTACAAACTTAAATATATTGATTTTAAAAAGTTTACAATAATAATTTTAATATTAATTTTAAAAACAAAGTAAAAATAAAATTAAAAATCTTTTTAGTCTTTTATCCCACTTTAATCAATCAAATACTATCAAAAATATACGCCCCTCTTTTCGGTAAAGTAATTTCGGCTATATTACCTAGTTTTACTCCTGACAAATTTTTGAAATATTTTGGATTGATTGATTAAAGATATTTATACCTTATGAATAAACGGTAAATTTCGCAGTGATGTAATAAATTTTTGAATGATATCAATAATTTCTGTCGCAAAACCTAATTTTATTGAGTATCAATTTAATACTTTATAGAGAACAATTTAGCGTTTATTATTAAAAGGTTAAAAATAATAAAAATAAAAATAAAAACTGTACATACTTACCTGTGAAATAGAATTCTTAGTGACCTGCTTTAGCCCACTCATAAGATAGTCGGACTAATTGGTTTTCCATAGCTACATAGGCGTAACCTCGAGCATTCAACGATTTTTCTTCTAAACATATGAACGGTCCTTCTCTGCATAAAGTAACGAACTCGGTATTGGAATATGTCTGATTCGTCGAGCATTTTCCTTCGTGTGACCATTTTCCGCATTTGTGACATCTTTCAAGGTGTCGGGCTCTTCTTTTCGCTGCGGATTTTAATTTTCCTTTACCAAAAAGTAACTTATTATGTTCGTTCCTGGATTATTTTCTTACTCCATCCAATTTGCCTCTGATTAATGATACCAATTCACTTGGAAGGGTGTCATTATTCCGTTTAGTGATTAAAGCGTGTAGCATTAGACCATGGTTCAGATCAAAGGAATTCTTCATCTCATAAAACCTAAAAAAAAAAAAAAAATTCAGAATGGAGGGAGAAGACTAGTTCTTTAGGGTCTGCTAGGGAAAGACCATTCGGATTCTATTCTCGAGAACTACACGAAAATAGAATATCTAACTCTAACAGAAATATATATTATCCTAAAAAGATTCGAACCTTCCCACACTTAGTTAGCTGTGGTGTTGAAATTGTGATTAACTTCATTGTCAACTTCCATCGGGCTATCTATGTAATGTTTAACTCTGTGACCATTAACCTTATATTCAATCCCATTTGAATTTATTAACTCTATTGTTCCATATGGGAAAACTCTTTTGACTATAAATGGTCCAGACCATCTTGATTTCAATTTTCCAGGAAATAGCTTGAATCGTGAATTAAAAAGAAAAACTATGTCTCATTCCTTAAATTCTTTTGAACTTCTGATTCTTTTATCATGCCATTTCTTCGTTCTTTCTTTATAGATTAATGAATTTTTGTATGCTTCATGTCTCAATACTTCTAATTCGTTTAGTTGACTTAATCGTAGATGTCTAGCTTCATGTAAATCAAGATTACATGTCTTCAAAGCCCAAAATGCTTTGTGTTCAATTTCTACTGGAAGATGACATGCTTTTTCGTAAACGAGTTTAAAAGGTGTGGTTCCAATTGGAGTTTTGTAGGCTGTTCTAAAAGCCCAGAGTGCATCCTCCAATTTAATGGACCATTCCTTCGGATTTGATCCTACAATTTTCTCTAGAATACGTTTTAAAGCTCGGTTGGTATTTTCAACTTGTCCACTTGTTTGTGAATGATAAGCAGTGGAGATTTTATAAGTTACTCCATATCTTTTGAGAACTTTCTCAAGTTGATTGTTACAAAAATGAGTACCCCGATCACTTATTAAAGCTTTCGGTGTTCCAAACCTAGCAAAAAGACGTTTTAAAAAGTTGACTACAACTCGTGCATTGTTAGTTGGGAGAGCTTGTGCTTCCGCCCATTTAGATACATAATCAATAGCAACGAGAATGTAGAGATTATTATGAGATTTTGGAAATGGACCCATAAAGTCAATACCCCAAATGTCAAATACTTCACATACTTGAATGACATTTTGTGGCATTTCATCACGTTGACTTATTTTTCCGGCCCTTTGACAAGTATCACAGGATTTGCAAAGAAGGTGTGCATCTTTGAAAATTGTAGGCCAATAGAATCCAGCATCGTAAACTTTTCTTGCTGTGAGCTGAGGCCCATAATACCCTCCTGTTGGTCCTGTGTGACAATGGTTTAAGATTTGACTAGCTTCATCTCCGAATACACATCGGCGTATTATTCCATCGGGACAACTTTTAAACAAATGTGGATCTTCCCAGAAATAGTGTTATATCACTGAAGAATTTCTTTCATTTTTGGTACGATAATCCTTTTTCAAGGAATCCACATACTAAGTAGTTTGCATAGTCTGCAAACCATGGAATTTCATTATAATCTATCTTCAATAGATATTCATCAGGAAAGTTGTCTTGTATGGCCGATTCATTTAGAACTTCTAATTCAGGATTTTCAAGACGAGAAAGAAGATCAGCGGCGAGATTTTCTGCTCCCTTTTTGTCTCGGATTTCAATATCGAACTCTTGTAAGAGTAAGATCCAACAGATTAATCGTGGTTTAGCATCTTGTTCCGAAAATAGGTATCTAAGAGCAGAATGGTCAGTATTGACCACCGTTTTAGCTAGAACGAGATATGAATGAAATTTGTCAAAAGCAAAGACAATAGCAAGGAGTTCTTTTTCAGTAGTTGTATAGTTTATTTATGCTCCTTGTAACGTCTTACTAGCATAATATATAGGTTGAAATCGTTTTTCAATCCTTTGACCTAAAACGGATCCCATTGCAAAATCACTTGCATCGCACATTAGTTCAAATGGTAGATTCCAATTTGGAGTTATCATGATCGGCACATTAGTGAGTTTTTCTTTAAGAATATTAAAAGATTTGATGCATTCATCCGAAAAGATGAATAGAGCATCCTTTTCTAGGAGTTTATTCATAGGAGTGGCAATTTTAGAAAAATCTTTTATGAAACGTCGGTAAAAACCGGCATGCCCTAGAAAACTCCTAACTCGTCTAACATTGGTGGGATGTGGAAGTTTAGAAATTACATCTACTTTAGCTCTATCCACTTCAATTCCTTCCTTTGAAATTTTATGACCAAGAACGATGCCTTCTTTAACCATGATATGGCATTTCTCCCAATTAAGTACTAGATTTGATTGTTCACATCTAATAAGCATTCGTTCAAGATTAACTGGACATGTTTCAAAAGTATCACCGAAGACTGAAAAGTCATCCATGAAAACTTCCATGCATTCTTCTATCATGTCGTGAAAAATCGCCATCATGTACCTTTGAAAGGTTGCAGGGGCGTTACAAAGTCCAAATGGCATGCATTTGTAAGCAAAAGTACCATAAGGGCACGTGAATGTGGTTTTCTCTTGGTCCTCGGGTGCTATTGGAATTTGAAAATATCCGGAAAAACCGTCAAGAAAACAATAGTAACTATTTCCGGCTAATCTTTCTAACATTTGATCAATGAAAGGTAAGGGAAAGTGATCTTTTCTGGTGGCGTCATTTAATTTTCTATAATCAATACAAACACGTCATCCTGTTACTGTCCTAGTAGGAATAAGCTCATTTTTCTCATTTGTGATGACAGTCATGCCACCCTTCTTAGGTACGCATTGAACTGGGCTTACCCATGGACTATCAGAGATTGGATAAATTAAACCTGCATCAAGCAGTTTAATAATTTCTTTCTTAACAACATCTTGCATATTAGGATTTAGTCTTCGTTCGCGTTGCACATATGTTTTATGGCCTTCTTCCATAAGGATTTTATGTGTGCAATACGAAGGACTTATTCCTTTAATATCATGAATCTTCCATGCAATAGCTGGTTTATGAGCTTTTAGCACAGAAATGAGTTGAGATTTTTCATTTTCAGTAAGAGAAGACGATATTATTACAGATAATTCGGATTCACCATGTAAATAAGCATATTCCAAATGGTTTGGAAGTGGCTTTAACTCTAATGTCGGTGGTTCTTCTATCGATGATTTATATCGATATCTGTCTTCTTCTTTTAGCATTTGAATTTCCTCTGTTGTTGGTTCATATCAATTAGCCATAAGTGTAGCTAACATTTCAGTTTCATCAATTGGTTCAGTTCCTTCTCCTAAAGAACATTCTCCTGTTCCTTGTAAATCTGGAAATTCTTCTAACAATTCTGCATGTGATTCTACAGTTTGAATATAATAACATGTATCATCTGCAGATTGCGGTTGTTACATGGCTCTATCAACAGAAAAGGTAACACTCTCGTCCTCTATACTTAGGGTCAGTTTCTTACCAAACACGTCTATTATTGCCTTAGCCGTGTTTAAGAATGGTCTTCCTAATATGAGAGGAACTCGAGAATCTTCTTCCATGTCCAGAATAACAAAATCTACTGAAAATACTAAAGTACCAACTTTAACTAGCATGTTCTCCATTATCCCCCTAGGATATTTTACTGATCTATCTGCTAGTTGTATACTTATTCGTGTTGGTTTCAATTCTCCAAGGTCTAGTTTAGCGTATAGTGAATACGGCATGAGATTTATACTAGCACCTAAATCTGCCAATGCTTCTATTGAACTAAGACTACCCAGAAAACATGGAATTGTGAAACTTCCTGGATCAGATAATTTTTCTGGTATCTTATTCAACAGCACTGCAGAACAATTAGCATTCATTGCAACAGACGAGATTTCTTCCATTTTCTTTCTATTTGTGATTAGATCTTTCAAGAATTTAGCATATCTAGGCATTCCTGAAATTACATCAATGAAAGGAAGATTGACATTTATTTGTTTAAACATATCCAAGAATTTGGATTGCTCGACTTAAAGTCTCTCTTTTCTCATTTTACTTGGGTAAGGAAGTGGTGGTTGGTATGGTTTAACATAAGGTTTAGCCTTAACTGTGTTATCTTCATTAACCTTTTCAACTACCGGTTCTTTATCCTTATCTTGTTCAAATTGTGGTTCTTGTGGAGTAGGAATAGCTTCATCAGAAATTACAGGTATTTCAGGTGGTTTAAGTGTAATACCACTTCTTGTGGTAATGGCTTTAGCTGTTTCATTCCGGGGGTTAGCATTTGTACCACTAGGTAAACTTCCCGGTTTTCTTTCACCTATTAACCTTGCTAGGTTGCTCACTTCTTGTTCCAAATTTTGAATAGAAGCTTGTGGATTTCTAAATGCTTGAGCATTTTGTTCATTGGTTTGTTTCTGAGATGTGAAAAACTGTGTTTGAGATTCAACTAGCTTTGACATCATATCTTCTAAATTTGGCTTTTTATCATCGGTTTGTGGTAGTTTGTTTTGAAAATTAGGTCTTTGCTGATTGTAAGTATTATTGTATACTTGTTGATTGCTAGGACCTTGTTGGTTGTTGTATGGAACATTTCGGTTATAATTCTGGTTTTGATTGTAGATTGTCTTGGCGGTTGATAATTATTCTGATAATTATTTCCAGGCCTTTGGTTTATGTATGAAACATTCTCTCTTTGTTCCATTGTTAGTTCAATACTGAGACAATATTTTGTTAAATGTGGTCCTCCACACTGCTCACAACTAATTCGTATTGAGTGAATATCTATAGTCATCTTTTCCATTTGTCTCTCGACAGCATCTATCTTTGCAGAAATGGAATCTAAGTCATGGCTAGAATCGGCTCTAGCTACTTTAGATGATCTAACGATATCTTTTTCTTGGTGCCACTCATGTGAGTGGGAAGCAGTGTTATCAATAATTTTGTAAGGGTCAGTTGTGGTTTTCTTCATAATGGAACCACCAGCTGCTATATCTATGTCTTTCCTTGTAGTGATGTCGCATCCTTGGTAGAATATTTGTATTATTTGACAAGTGTCTAAACCATGTTGCGGACATCCTCTTAATAACTTTCCAAATCTTGTCCACGCCTCATATAGAGTTTCATTTGGCTTTTGCGTGAACGCAACAATTTCTCCTTGAAGTCTTACGGCTTTAGATGCCGGAAAGAATTGTTTAAGAAATTTTTCAACTAAAACATCTCATGTATCAATCGCCCCTTCCGGTAACGATTCTAACCAATCTTTGGCTTCTCCCTTTAAAGTCCAGGGAAATAACATGAGATATATCTGTTCATCCTCCACTTCTCGGATTTTAAATAGTGTACAGATCCTATTAAAGGTTTGAAGATGTTCATTTGGATCTTCCTTCGGCGCACCACTAAATTGGCATTGATTAGTTACCATGTGTAGGATTTGTCCTTTGATTTCATAATCTGGCGCATTAGTGTCAGGTTGAGTAATTGCGTGACCTTGGCCAGTGCGTTTATCTCTCATTCGGTCTTCCATATTTAGAGGTTCCAAATTCTCCATGATTGAATTTGTTGAATCTGAATCACTATAGGATTCTGATTTAATGGTAGGTTCCTCAACAATCTCTGTTTGAATGATTGGTGGTTCCGGAGGAAAGATTAATGGTTCAGGATCTCTGAATTGTCCCTGAATATCCTCCGGATTCTCAATTGTGAGGTCGGGTTCAAAAAATGGATTATCGGAAATTTGAATTGGAGTACTTGGTCGACTGGATGACGATTCTAAAGAAAAATCAACGGCGACAATATTTGCTAGATGTCTTGATCTGGTTATACGTGGTGAACGTACAAAAGGTGGTGAACGTTTTGCTCGGTGCATTCACTGAATATCCTATTAGTTATAAAAGATAAAAATTATATAAGTTATCAAAATAATAGACTTTTCTGCTTTTGCTCATGTTTCGAATAGCCAATAGATGCAGCAGGGAGCCAGAACCCTTTAAATCGGAAGCTCACAACTCAGCCACTAACAAATCCAACTATTACTACGAAGCAGAAAATTTGGATGTCTATCAATTTAACCACTTAAAATAATTTTTCGTTGAAATTTAAAGAAATTTTAGAGAAGAAATAGAAAAAAAAACTAAGTCCTAAAAAATAGAGCAGCGAAAAATAAGAAAGAAAAAAAGCGCGTCGAAAAACGTCGAAAAATAAATAGTCAAAAAATAATAAAAAGAACGTAGCGCGTCTAAACTTAAAAGTCTAAAAACTAAGAATTAAAAGTTGCGTATAAATATATTAAAGCTTAAAAGGAATTCTATATTCAAAACGAAAATAACTTAAAAAGTACTAAAATATTAAAAACGGCGTCGCAAAATTCTAAAGCACCTAAACCTTAGTCTAAAGAAAAAACACTTAAGGGATTTTACGGTAAAGCCTAAAAATCTAGAAATAAAAATAACTATGGCAAAAACTATGTCTTAAAACTAAATACGAGCGAAAAATATAAATATTACGCTAAAACGAATAAAAAGATACAAAATATAAAAATATACTTAAAGTTGTAAAAAGTACAATTTTTATAAAAATATTATTTTTATATTATTTATTTTATAAAACTATTAATTTTATAATTTATTAAAACTAATTAATACTAAATAATACAAATAAATAAATAAAACTAAAACAAATAATTAAAAACTAAACCCTAATTAGGGTTTTTATTAATAATTAATATTAATTAAAACCCTAATTTGAAAGGATCCGTTCATATACATTATAAATGATTCACAATAGTTGATTACATCGCGAGGTATTTGACGTCTATATGATACGTTTTACAAACATTGCATTCGTTTTTAAAGGACAAACTTTCTTTACATCAAAAATTGACGGCATGCATACCATTTCATATTACATCCAACTATAATTGACTTAATATTAATCTTGATGAACTCAACGACTCGAATGCAACATCTTTCAAAGTATGTCATGAATGACTCCAAGTAATATCCTTAAAATGAGCTAATGCACAGCGGAAGATTTCTTTAATACCTGAGAATAAACATGCTTTAAAGTGTCAACCAAAAGGTTGGTGAGTTCATTAGTTTATCATAATCAATCATTTCCGTAATAGTAATAGACCACAAGATTTCAGTTTCTATAAATATCCGTACACTCGCAAGTGTATAAAAGTATTCTATAAATTGTAGGCACCCGGTAACAAGCCTTAACGTTCATGTTTTACCCTCTGAAGTACACCAGATCAGGTGTGTTTAAAATAACCTCGAAGTACTAAAGCATCCCATAGTCAGGATGGGGTTTGTCAGGCCCAATAGATCTATCTTTAGGATTCGCGCCTACCGTACGTAGACAAGTAGTTTAATGTTACCAAGCTAAGGGTATATTTCTGGTTTAAACCCACGTAGAATTAGTTTTAGTACTTGTGCCTATTTCGTAAAACATTTATAAAAACAGCGCATGTATTCTCAGTCCCAAAAATATATATAAAAGGGAGCAAATGAAACTCACCATACTGTATTTCGTAGTAAAAATACATATAACGTCATTTAACAAGTGCAAGGTTGGCCTCGGATTCACGAACCTATATTAATTATATATATTTATATGTTGGTCAATATTTGTCTAACAATTTTTGGTCAAGTCATAGTGTACCACAATTCTAATGCTCGAGACTAATATGCAAAAGTCAACAAAAGTCAACTTAACCCAAAATGACTTCTAAAATTTATACGTGTTTATTATATAACTTAACTATAGTCATTTTATATATTTAAATATATTTATTAGATTTTATAATAATAAAAGTCATTTATTAATAAAAATTTATATTAACGTTTATATATGATAAAATATACTTTTATATATCTTAAGTAGTAAAATTTATAAAGTTCACTTAATATCGTAAATCTATAGTGGTAAGTATTATTAATGTAATTATATTACGCGTGGTGAAAAATATCTTTGTATCCCCTATTTATTTGATAAAATAATATTGATCATAATAATAATAAGTAAAAGTTGTATTATTTTGTAATAATAATTATTATTATTCTATAAAAAAATAACAATATTTATATATACTAAAAATATTATTATGATAAAATGATAATACTAACATAATAGTAATAATGATATTTTATAATAACAATGATATTTCTATTTCTATTAAAATAATAACGACGATAGTAATAATAATCATTTTAACAATAATACTAAAATTCAGTTGACTGTAACTTCTAATCCGTTCATCGAAACCATTTGATATCTAAATGAAAAGTTCTTAATTTTTCGCTAGCTTTCCAATGACATGCGTATCATATACCCTATCTCAGTAGCATATGTATCTAATTCAGGATTCAACAAACCTATCTAAGGACAATATCGAATGTACAAGCATGCATAATCCTATATACTCGAGCACTAGTCAGGGATACACTATTGAAATATAAAAGTTAAGTTATGAGTGCTCACGTATCAATATTGAGATTCAATATTGCAGGAAAGTATGTAGACGAAACGAAAATGATAAACGTTAGGTTGAACTCACGAGCAATACCCTCGATCAATACCCATAACCTCCATAACTATAACCCATAATTTCCTTAGCTCTATTCCGTTTGAAAACTTATTTTAAAATCGTCTGAATATAACTCCGTCGTAGTATTTTATGTATACTAATAATATCTTGAAATAATACAAAGAAAATATATATGTGTAATTCGATTGAGAGAGTTTAGAGAAATATATTTTCAAGTTTCTATGAAATAATAAAACCTATTGAATTCTATTTATAATAGATTTTTGAATTATTAAAGTGAATTATTAAAGTATGAATTATTAAAGTGAATTATTAAAGTATGAATTATTAAAGTGAATTATTAAAGTATGAATTATTAAAGTGAATTATTAAAGTGAATTATTAAAGTATGAATTATTAAAGTGAATTATTAAAGTATGAATTATTAAAGTGAATTATTAAAGTATGAATTATTAAAGTTAAAGTAAAGTAAAAGTAAAGTAAAGGTAAAGTTAAAGTATAGTAAAAGTATAAAACTATGTACGTATAATACGCGTATAAATATATATAATATTAATTTAAATCGTTATATATATTTGATAAAATAAAATATAAATATCGTTATTTTATCATACTAGTTAAGTAATGAGTGGTCAAAAAGAATAGATTTCTTAAATCACAGTGGACCTCATAACATAGGCCCGTAATCATATCATAATGTATCTGATAATTCAATCATTTGATATTATCTCTTAATTCTGTCAATAAATATATCGAAACAAATACGTTCATGTAAAGTATCACATATCTAATACTTTGTTAATGTTTTCAGTTAATATTATAAATTATATATACATATCTATATACACATAATTGTTCGTGAATCGTCGAACACGGTCAAAGGATAATTGATTACATGAATGTAGTTCCAAACTTTTTGAGATTCAACATTACAAATTCTGCTTATCGTGTCGAAAACATATAAAGGTTAAGTTTAAATTTGGTCGGAAATTTTCGGGTCGTCACATAATTCGATGGATCTGATGTACCGGGCCTGTCAAATCACTCCATGCGATCGCATGGAGTGCTAGTTAAGTTTTCATGCAGTCGCATGACCTGCAGATTCGGGCCAAATGCTGGGCTGCTACAGTACCAGGCCGAAAACTTATATATTTTTTTTTCTGTTTTCTAATTCTGTTTTATAATTATATAAATAAATAAAAACTTAAATTTTAAAAACTAAAATAGAAAATAAAAGTATTTTTTTAACTTTATATATTTTAAACAAACTCTTAAAAATAAATATATAGATATTTTTCTTTTCTTTTTATATTTTCGTAAATTTTTTTTATATTTTTTTTAATTTTTTATTTTTTTAACAAAAACGAAATTTTTTTTTCAAAATAAAAACTTAATGAAATTTTAATAAAAATCTTTTTTTTATATAGCGTTGCGCTTTCGGCGTTTTAGATTTCCCCGGCAGCGGCGCCAAAAATACTTGATGTGTGCGAGGTGGTGTATAAAATAGTTATATATTTGCTACAAAATACTATTAAATACGATACAATTTTACACAAGTGATTTATTTATTTATAGAGTGGATATACTTAAACCTTGCTATAACACTTATAGGCAATGTACATAATCGAACAGTAGTGTAGTTTTTAGTAAGTCCGGTTCGTCCACAGGGAACTCTAGCCAAGTTTAATGCTATATTAGTTTTAACTTATAATTGTAAAAATACAAAAATATATATAAGTAGTATTATTATTATAAAGGGGGTTTTTACCGTTTAATGACCGGTTTGTCGATTTTAAAACTTTAGTCGCAGTTAAAACCTAATGTAAAATATTAAAAATAAATATAACTTAATTTAAAGCGTAAAGTAAATAACGATAATGAAATTGAAATAAATAAAATTGCGATAATTAAAGAGTACGATAATTAAAAATGCAATTAAATAAAATGACAATAAATAAAAGTGCGATAATTAAAAGTGCAATTAAATATGAAATATATAAATTATGCTTATTTAAACTTCCGTAATCATGATGTTTGACGTGTTGATTTTAGTTTATTCTCATGGGTTAATTGTCCTTTGTCCTGGATTATTCGATATGTCCATACGGATTTGTCCATAATAGTCCATCAGTCATAATCATAAAGTGTGAAAGTCTTCGTCAAATTATTCTTATTCCCGAAGTAAAATATTCCAACTAATTGGGGATTCGAATTGTAACAAGGTCTTAATACTTTGTTTAATGAATACACCAGGTTATCGACTGCGTGTAATCCAAGGTTTTACTACTTTGTTAATAATTACACCAATTACCCTTGAATATAATCCACCCCTGTTTCAACAAGTCTATTAACTATTAATCCAGTTCCGTGTCCGGTAAAATGAACAATTATTGGTATTTATAGATATCCTGCCCACCGTGCCCAGTCAAGCGTATGTGGTTATATATAAATACGTCAAATTATAAGTCTATATATTAAATTAACGAGGTATCATTTAGTTAATATAAAGCTCATTAATAGCCCATAGTCTAATTTCCACAAGTGTCGTTCTTTTGTATAAACTCCAATTATGGTACAAAGCCCAATTACCCAATTTTAATATTTAGCCAAACATCACGATTACTTCGGCATTAAATAAGCATAATAATAATTTAGCTACGAGACATTAAATTAAAAAGGTTGAACATAACTTACAATGATTAAAAATAGCGTAGCGTTACACGGACAGAATTTCGACTTACACCCTTACAACATTCGCTAACATACCCTTATTATTAGAATTAAAATTAAAATTAAAATTAAAATTATATATATATATATATATATATATATATATATATATATATATATATATATATATATATATATATTTATATTATACGAGTGAGTAGAGAGAAAGATATATGGATATTTGATCAACCAAACTGCGAATTTATAGGGGTGTCGCCTGGATTTCAGGGCCATGCGATCGCATGGAAAATAAGCCTACAGGCCATGCGATCGCATGGAGGTAGGTATCAGCTCACATGAGTTTGTTTTCTTGTTTGCCGACGTTTATAATATATAATATAATATATATATATATATATATATATATATATATATATATATATATATATATATATATATATTAATTTTAAGAATTAATTATATATTATATTATATTCATCAGCTCACATGAGTTGACTTGTAATTTTTAGTCTGTTGCGTCGAGCGTTGAGAGTTGCCTCTGGTCCCGGTTCTGGTTTTTCGAACGTCCTTGCGTACAATTTAATATCTTGTACTTTGTGTTTCGTATCTTGTACTCTTGTAATTTTGAGACGTTTCTCATTAATAATTGGAACCACTTTGATTGTACTTTGTACTTTTGAGCTTTTTGGTCATTTGCGTCTTCAATTTGTCAAATCTGTCTTTTGTCTTCACCTTTTATTATTTAAACGAATATCACTTGTAAATAGAACAATTGCAACTAAAAGCTTGTCTTTCTTGAGGGATAATGCTATGAAATATATGTTCGTTTTTAGCATTATCAAAATCTTCCACTGTACATTAGCTCATTTTAAGGATATTATTTGGAGTCATTCATGACATACTTTGAAAGACGTTGCATTCGAGTCATTGAGTTCGTCAAGATTAATATTAAGTCAATTATAGTTGGATGTAATATGAAATGGTATGCATGCCGTCAATTTTTGATGTAAAGAAAGTTTGTCTTTTAAAAACGAATGCAATGTTTGTAAAACGTATCATATAGAGGTCAAATACCTCGCGATATAATCAACTATTGTGAATCGTTTATAATGTATATGCACGGGTCCTTTCAATTTCGAGGAACAGATTAGAAGTTATAGTCAACTGAATTTTAGTATCATTGTTAAAATGATTATTATTACTATCGTCGTCATTATTGTCGTTATTATTATTATTACCTAATTATTATTATTATTATTATTATTATTATTATTATTATTATTATTATTATTATTATTATTATTATTATTATTATTATTATTATTATTATCATTATTAATATATGTATCATTATTTAAAAATTGTTATTGTTATTATTATTATTATTATTATTATCATTATAATAAATATTAGTATTATCGTTAATAATATCATAGTATTTATTATTATTAGTATTATTATTGTAATTAAAACTAATATTAGTAACACCTAATTATTTTGATTACTATTATTATCATTATTATGAACACGATATAAAAGACGACTAAAAGCTATTAATAAATAGATTGAGAAATAATGAGTATGAGTATCATGATGAAATTAAAATATTGTAAGATATTGATTTAGATAAACTTATCGTTCTTATTATTTTTATCATTATTATTATTATTAAAAGTATTGTTATTATTAAAACTATCATTTTAACAAAAATTATCATTTTAATAGAAATATCATTATTATTATCATTTTAGTATTATTATTATTATTTTGAATAGAATCATTATTTTATTTAAAATATTATTTTAAAGTTAATATTAAAAAGTATCGTAAATATTAAAGTTAACATAATTACAATTATCATTTTATCATTATTAATAATATCATTAGTAAATATAAATATTGTTATTATTATTATTACCAATATTATTTTATCAAATAAATATATGATACAAAGATATTTTTACCACACACAGCATAATTACATTAATAATACATATCAATATATTATATGTTATTAAGTGAACTTTATAAATTTATTTACTTAAAATACATAAAAGTATATTTTTATTATATATAAATTTTAATATAAACTTTTATTAATAAATGACTTTTATTAATTACTTAAACAAAATCTAATAAATATATTTAAATATATATACGACGACTATATTTAAGTTATATAATAATCATGTATAGATTTTGAAAATCATTTTGTGTCAAATTAACTTTTGTTGACTTTTGCATGTCGATCTCGAGCATTAAGATTGTGATACACTACGAATTGACCTAAATTGTTAAACAAATATTGACCAACATATAAATATATATATACTTAATATATGTTCGTGAATCTGAGGCCAACCTTGCACTTGTTCAATGGCGTCATATGTATTTTTACTACGAAATACAGTATTGTGAGTTTCATTTGCTCCCTTTTTAAATGCTTTTGCAATATATATTTTTGGGACTGAGAATACATGCACTGCTTTTATAAATGTTTGACGAAATAGACACAAGTACTCGAAAATTACATTCTATGGTTGGATTATTGAATCGAATATCACCCTTTTAGCTTGGTAGCCTAAGAATTAGGGAACAGACACCCTAATTGACGCGAATCCTAAAGGTAGATCTACGGGCACTAACTCCCCCCATACTGGAAAATGGTATGCTTTAGTACTTCGAGTTTATATTATACAGACGAGTTTCTGTTTGGGGATATTCTATATGCATTATGTTAATGTCGGTTGCCAGGTGTTCAATCCATATGAATGATAAACACTTGCGAGTGTATGATTATTGAATAAAGGAAATCTTGTGGTCTATTAAAATTATGAAAATGATTGATTACGATAAACCAATGAACTCACCAACCTTTTGGTTGACACTTTAAAGCATTTTTATTCTCAGGTCTGAAAGAAATCTTCCACTGTGCATTTGCTCATTGATGATGTAGCGTGAGGGTACGAAATAGTATTATTTTTAATACAAAATACTACAAAATATGACACAAGTTTTATTAATTTACGGATGGGATATACCTAAACCTTGCTACAACACTATAGGCAGTGTACCTAATCGTAGAGTAGTGTAGTTTTTAGTAAGTCCGGTTCGTTCCACAGGGAGCTGGTGATACTTACTATATTTTTAACTATATTTATACAAAATATATATAATTATATAAGTAGTAATATTATTATAAAAGGGGGGTTTTACCGTTTAATGACCGGTTTGTCGATTCTATATTTTAAGCGTAAAGATAAATGACGATAATTAAAGTGCGTAAAATAATGACAATAAATAAAATGACAGTAAATAAAATTGCGAGTAATAAAATGACAGTAAATAAAGATACGATGAGAAATATAATAAAAGAATTATGCTTATTTAAACTTCCGTAATCATGATGTTTGACGTGTTGATTTTAATTTATTACCATGGGTTAATTGTCCTTTGTCCTGGTTTATTTGATACGTCTATCTGGTTTTTGTCCATAATAGTCCATCGGTCATAAAAATAAAGTGCGAGTATCCTCGTCAAATTACCCTTATACCCGAAGTCAAATATTCCAACTGATTAAGGATTTAAACTGTGACGCAGTTATCACTTCTGTCAACAATTACACCAGTTATCACTGTATGTAATCCACCCCTGTTTTAATTAGTTTATGAATATTAATTCATCCACTTGATCAGAATGAATAATCAATTACCCAACCCAATTGATTAATTAAATGATTATAACAGATTCCATATGAACATCACTAAATAGGACAACCATAATCATTATTAATTATTAGGTTAATTAATTTGAAGATAGGTTCGACAGACTCCAATGAGTTGTCACTCAATTAGACAATACCCCCCATCTATTAATAGTCAATAGTTCAATTTCCACAAGTGTCGGTCTTTTGCCCAAACCTTAATTATGGTCCAAAGTTCAATAACCTCTTCTTAATATTTTAGCCCAACATCACGATTACTTCGGCTCAAATAAGCATAATAATAACTTAGTTACGATACATTAATGTAAAAAGGTTGAACATAACTTACAATGATTAAAAATAGCGTAGCGTTACACGGACAGAATTTCGACTTACACACTCAAACGATCTCTATCATAAATCTTATTATTATCATAATTTAAAATTAAAATTAAGATTATTGTTATATCTTATTAAGTTAACATTATGATAGAGATATAGAATATAGATATTGATAAATAAGAAAAAGATAGAAAAAGGTGTGTTTTTACATTACGATTACAAAGCCTTTTATAGGCGAATTTAGAAATTGAATTTTCACTTATGACCCCTGAACTATGCTCAATTAACAACTTTTTATTATTTAATATTATTCTTATTATGAATTATTTAAATATTATATTTTATTCTTGTGCATAGTTGACTCGTAATTTTTACACCGTTGCGTCGAGCGTTGAGAGTTGACTCTGGTCCCGGTTCCGGATTTTCGAACGTCCTTGCGTACAATTTTATATTTTGTACTTTGCGTTTTGTAACTTGTACTCTTGTCATTTTTAGACGTTCCTCATCAATAATTTGAACCTTTTTTATTGTATCTTGTACTTTTGAGCTTTTTGGACCTTTGTGTCTTCAATTCGTCGTTTTCGCCTTTTGTCTTCGCACTTATTTAAAATAAACGAATATTACTTGAAAATGGAACAATTGCAACTAAAATCTTGTCTTTCTTGGGGGATTTTGCTATGAAATATATGTTCCTTTTTAGCCTTATCACTCATTTAGAGATATTACTTGGAGTCATTCATGACATATTTCAAAAGACGTTGCATTCAAGTCTTTGAGTTCAGTAAAGATTATGATTAAGTAAATGAACGATTGGTTGGATATTATGAGATGGTATGCAAGCCTGTCAACTTTTGATGTAATGAAAGTTTGTCTTTTAAAACGAATGCAATGTTTGTAAAATGTATCATATAGAGGTCAAATACCTCGTAATGTAATCATATGTTATTGTATTCATTCTTATAGATTAGGACGGGTCGTCTCACGTCCGAGTCCGATGGAATGAAAAACGAGGACCTGAGTTTACTTGGGAGCGAAAGGATCCGATGAAACAGAAATACCCTCACCTCTTCACAACTCTACCATCTACCTCAGCTTAAAATTTCGGGATGAAATTTTCATTAACGGGTGGGTAATGTAACGACCCAACTTTTTCGACTTGCTTTTGCGCTTTGTGCTTTCACGAAACTGCGTATTTATATGTACTGAGCTATATTTTACTCTGGGATCTTATTACATGTGGATTACTTTCATTTATATGTTAAAACGTGCCTTTAAGTACGTAGGGTACTTAACTTGATCCCCGGAAGCCTTTATGACCGTTAGTGTCACTTGACGTTTAGAACAAACTGCGTATTGTGTACACGTTTAACTTTGGTCATAATCGGAATATTATGACTACGAAATACTAATTGTTATTTTATAATAACAATTACTTGGGTTTTTGGATGCTTAATTACGCTTAGTAATTTACTAGAGCACACTAGTTAGTCTTGTTGGACTTTCTACCTTGTTGAACTTTAGCCCACCCTAAACAAGCTAGTGGACTATTTAATTAGCCCAATTATTATTAGTTAGTTTCCCATATTAATGTAAGACAAATGCCCATTTATTAGAGGGAACATACTAGCATTTTTGTTAACCATTATCCTTAATGTTGCATGAGATCCTAACATAAGCACCAACTTTAGACAACCATTAACGATATGGTTAAAGGTGGGTGTGTCATCCACAGTTGCCTTGGGTTTAGGACAACGACACTTGCAATCAAATAGCCGATTTACTTTCGGTTTCCAAAGCAAAGTGCACATTTGAAAGGCGGTTTACAGTCCCACATGACTATAAAAATTTAGATCCTTTAAGGAAATTGGATCTTTATGAAAACATTTGATCTTTTGAAAATTCAAGCTAGATTTTACCCTAGACAAGTTTTCTGATTTGATCCATCATCGGTGTTGCAAAATATATTTGTGGATCAATATTTTGGCTAAAACTTTTAGGTTCGTGTAATCCACTGCTATCCCGGTATCGGAAAGTACACATCCAGTTTACTTGTTCCGTATATTATCTTTCGGTAAACTACCGTCCGGTTGTAAAGGAAAGCGATGAACAAGAAACTGTTAAGGCAATGTCCCGTGACATGCAGATGATTATGGTCTTTTAACGTGTCGGATGCTAGAACTATCCTTGGTAGGAGCGATAGTAAAGATCATCCTATGATTTTTCAGTCTGGCACAAGGTCCTGTCTCCGACCATGCTATGCAACCACCGTTCTTACGGTTGACACCCGATTTGGTTCAGGTGACCTAATGAATTCCAGGTGAATTCCTAGGATTTTACGTTCAATGGTAATGAACGCATTGAAAATGGGTTTTCAGAAAACAAATCGGTTTGTATTTTTGATCAAAATATTTTCTCGTTCAAGCTCGAGTTTAGATATCATTGAATTCCATGAGTTTGAATTCTCAATCTTTAAGGTCAATCTCAAGGATTGAGTAATATCAGTCTTAAAAGCTGATTTTTAATCTTTAAGGAGATTATCCTTTCTGGGGATCTGATTCATTAGTCTTATCAAGCTAATTTGCACGGTGCCTCCCCATTGTACGAGATAAATCCTTCTCATGGTTAGGATAAATCTGACCACTTGGCGACCCTGTTTGATGCTGAGGTCCGTGGATTTCCTGCTGATTTTAGAGATGACTTTTCTAGATTTTTCGTCAACCTACAGCTGGTCTGGACGACAACTTCTTGACCTAAATCAAGAAGCGCGTGTCTTTTTCGGAAGACTTTACTTCCTTTTAATGATGGAATTGATTCATCGTGTAGATCCATCTTTCTTTCAAATATATTACAGTAAACCGGGTAAAACTGATTAGTATCATCCAAAACAAAAGTACCTGCAATAATCTTGTACAAAGATATGTGATAGATAATTTTTAATTGAATAACTTGGTACATTCTCCCCACACTTAGTTTCTTTCTTTGCCTTTTTATTCTCCTTTATTCCATTTTAAATGAATTCAAGCATTTTAGGTTGTTTCTCAATTTATGTCCTTTCCGAGGTAACGATAATTTCGGCATTAACACCTAGTTTTATCGTTCATAAATATGTATAAACATGATTTTGAATTCATTTAGTTAAAAAATTTTAAAATTTTCATAATATTTAGAAAATAAGCCAAGTATAAACCCGAGAGAATTTATAACCCTTCCCCACACTTGAGATCATGCAATGCCCTCATTTGCATGAAATCAGACTATAATTATTAATTCATGAGGGTGATTAGTGTAGAAAAGTGATTAAAAATACCCAGTTTGTAATTACAAAGCTCGTCGAATGATAGATGGCGCGCCTCATCGTTCATTCCTTCATTTATTATATCACATTTGTTGTTTTGCATCTTGTCGTCAAAATCAGTACCTTTTGCTGAACTTAATGTTAGTCTTTGAAAGTGCGTTGTTTTACCCTGTTGTTTACATGATAAAATACGAACATATATACATATTTTTAAAGTTGGGTATATTACCCCACGTTCAAAAATTTATAAAATCAAATATATTTTTTTTTGGCATACTTTAAATCAATAAAATTAAAAATAATGATGAAAAAATTTTTCGCCCCGCCCTCGGGTAAAGTAATTTCGGCTCAACGGCCTAGTCTTCAACTCACGACGAATTTTAGAAATCATTTTTTTTCAACTTAATGAAATAAAGTAAATTTTTGTTTTTAAATTCACACAAAACTTAAAAAGAAAACATATTAATTTCATATAAAACCTAAAAAACAAAAAAAATTCAGAATGGGGGGAGAAAACTAGTTCTTTAGTGTCTGCTAGCGGAAAAGACCAATCGAATTCCATTCTCGGAACTACACGAGAACAGAACAACTAACTCCAAACAGCATTTTCTTTTTAGAATATTTGAATCTCCTCACACTTAGGTAGATGTGGTGTCGAAATTGTGATTAACTTCATCGTCAATTTCTCTTGGACCATAATCAACTTGCATATCTGTGACTTTTGCTTTAAGCCATTGGTCAGCTTTTTCCGTAATATCCACAAATTCAACTAGCTTCGCCTTTTCTTTAGGCGACAGATTGGATACTAACCGGTTATATAACCTAAAGTTTCCCTTACTTTTAGCATCAATAACCCGTTTAAAAAGTTTCTTCATTGAACTGTTAATAACGGGGTTATTTAATTTCGTATCAACTATGGGGTTCTTTATTATCAAGTCATCATTAGGTGTTACTTCATTTTCCCCACACTTAGGCGTTCTATTATTGTTAAGCATTACCGTTGGAGTTGGTAAAACAACATGGTTCTTACCAATCGTTTTTGTCGGTTCAACGGTTTTGGTTTGTGGATATTTAGACTTTCGAATCATAAAGGTGATCGATTTCTCATCATTACTAAGTGTCATTCTACCCTTTCTTACATCAAATAACGCCCCGGTGGACGCTAAGAATGGTCGACCTAAAATTAGAGGAATGTTTGGGTCCTCTTCTATGTCAATGACAATGAATTCGACTAGAAAGGTTAAATTACCTACTTGAATGGGTAGGTTGTTAGCAATTCCAACTGGGTGCTTAATGGTTTGATTAAGGAGTCGAACACTCATATCCGTTGGACTTAACTTACCTACACCTAATCTCTTATATAAGGAAAGAGGCATAACACTCACACTTGCACCTAAATCTGCTAGTGCATCATACATGACACAGTCACTAAGTAGACAAGGAACAATAAATTCACCCGGATCACCTACCCTAGGTGGAGGATTTGGTGGAACTGTCTTCACCGGGTTTACTTCTACTGTTTTTGTTTCTTGCACTTTTTTATTCTTCTTCTTCTTCTTTCCAGAGGTATCACAAACTTTATTACCTATTACTTGCTCATACTCAACTCCTTTTCTTGGAAACGGGATGGGTGGTCTGTATGGTGCCACCACTGGCTTTACATACTCGGGTGGTGGTGGTGGTGTAACTTCTTCATTGTTACTTACATCTAAAACTTTCCCATCTTCTGGTATTGGTTTTTCAGAATTTGTTGATATCATGTTAACATTTTCATTCCGAGGATTTACTTCATTATTACTCGGTAGCTTTCCTTGTTCCCTTTCACTCATCAATCTAACAAGAGTACCTACTTGTTTTTCTAGATTCAAAATGGAAGCTTGTTGAGTTCTAAATGACTGCTCAAACCTCTCATTCGTTTGGGTTTGAGTTTCAATAAATTGTGTTTGAGATTCAACTAGCTTAAATACCACTTCTTCCAGATTTGACTTCTTCTCGTCGGTTTGTTGTGGTGGTTTATACAAGCCAGGTCTTTGTTGATTGAAAGTGTTGTTTTGAGTTGGTTGGTTATTCGGACCTTGTTGGTTATACGAGTTATTGTCGGGTCCTTTTGGATTGTAAAGAATGTTTTGATTTCGATTGAAGTTTGGCCTTGGCGGTTGATAATTATTCTGATAACTATTTTCCAGCCTTTGGTTCATGTAGACAACATTCTCACGTTGTTCCATCGTTTGTTCAATGTGACAGTCTTTCATTAAGTGTGGTCCACCGCATTGCTCACAACTGATTCGTATTGCGTGAATATCTTTATTCATCTTTTCCATTCGTCTTTCGAAAGTATCTATTTTTGCGGAAACGGAATCAAAGTCATGGCTAGAATCGGCTCTAGCAGCTTTAGATGAACGAAAAATATCTTTTTCTTGATGCCACTCATGAGAGTGGGAGGCTGTGTTATCAATAATTTTGTAAGCTTCAGTTGCGGTTTTCTTCATAATGGAACCACCAGCTGTTATGTCGATGTCTTTTCGTGTAGCAACGTTGACACCTTGGTAGAATATTTGTACTATTTGATAAGTGTCTAAACCGTGTTGAGGACATCCTCTCAACAACTTTCCAAATCTTGTCCACGCCTCATATAGAGTTTCATTTGGCTTTTGCGCGAACGTAACAATTTCTCCTTGAAGTCTCACGACTTTGGATGCCGGAAAGAATTGTTTAAGAAATTTTTCAACTAAAACATCCCATGTGTCAATCGCCCCTTCAGGTAACGATTCTAACCAATCTTTGGCTTCTCCCTTTAAAGTCCAGGGAAACAACATGAGATAGATCTGCTCATCTTCCACTTCTCGGATTTTGAATAGTGTACAGATCCTATTAAAGGTACGAAGATGTTCGTTAGGATCTTCATTCGGTGCACCACTGAATTGGCATTGGTTAGTTACCAGGTGTAGAATTTGTCCTTTGATTTCATAATCTGGCGCATTAACTTCTGGCTTAATAATGGCGTGACCTTGGCCCGTGCGTGTGGCTCTCATTCGATCTTCCATACTTAGAGGTTCCGTTACTTCCATAATTGAATTTGTTGAATACGAATCACTAGAGGATTCTGATTTAATGGTTTGTGGCTCAGGAGGAATAATTAGTGGTTCAGGATCTTGGAATTGTCCTTGAATATGCTCCGGGTTCTTAATTGTGAAGTCGGGTTCAAAAGATGGATTATCGGAAATTTGAGTTGGAGTTCTTGTTCGACTAGATGACGATTCTAAAGAAAAATCAACGGCGACAATATTTGCTAGATGTCTTGATCGAGTTACAGGTGGTGAACGTATGACCGGCGGCGAACGTCTTGCTCTGTGCATTCACTGAATATCCTATTAGTTTTTAAAAAGGAAAGAAAAATTATAATAAGTTATCCAATTAATAGACTTTTCTGATTTTGCCCACGTTTCGAATAGCCAAAAGATGCAGCAGAGGGGCAGGATTCGTTTGGTCTCAATATAATTGAGTACTGTTTGGCTCCAATAACCCGGTCCACGTACAAATCCAACTATTACTACGAACCAGAAAATTTTGATGTCTATTAATTTAACCACTTAAAATAAATTTTCGTAATTTTAAGAAATTTAGAGAAGAAGTAGAAAAAATTCTAAGTCTTAAAAACTAGAATGGCGAGAAATAAGAGAGAAAAAGATTGCGCGTCGAAAAGTGTCGAAAAATAAAAAGGTCGAAAAATAGGCGTCGAAAAATAAAAATAAGAAAGTAGTGCGAAATACGGCGTCGTAAAATTCTAAAGCACCTAAAACTTAGTCTAAGGAATAAGCACTTAAGGGATTTTACGGCAAAGCCTAAAAATTCTAGAAGTAAAAATAACTATGGCAAAACTAAACTTAATACTAAAAGTTGCGACTATAGTCTAAAAATCTAAAGGTAATAAAACAAAAAAAAAAAAAACAATTTTTTTTATAGACAAAATCTTAAAAAAATATATATATTTTTTTTTTAATAATTTTTTTTTTTTTTTTACGTTTTTGTTTTTTTTTTTTACGTTTTTGTTTTTGTTTTTTACGTTTTTTTTGTTTTTTTTTTAAGTTTTTTTTTTTTAAGTTTTTTTTTTTTAAGTTTTTTTTTTTTTTTTTTTTACGTTTTTTTTTTTTAAAACGAATTTTTTTTTCTAAAAAAAAAACGTTTTTTTTTTTTACAATTTTTTTTTTTTTTTTTTTTTAAAAAAATGATTTTTTTTTACAAATTAATACTTATTTTTATAATTATTATTTTTTTTTTCAAAACTTTTTTTTTTAATTCATTTACTATTCATGAATAGTAAATGAAAAGAAATTAATTAATTTACTATTCACATGAAAGCGACATGATAGAAATTATTAATTACAATTTACATAATATACCCCTGAAGTATTTAATAAATACGACTTTTTAAAACTTTTACGATTCAAAATATATTCTAAAATATTATTATATTATTATATTCTATTTCAATATTATTATATTATTATATTCTATTTCAATATTATTATATTATTATATTTTATTTCAATATTATTATAATTAAAAATATAGCGTTTTAGCGCTCCCCGGCAGCGACGCCAAAAACTTGATGATGTAGCGTGAGGGTACGAAATAGTATTATTTTTAATACAAAATACTACAAAATATGACACAAGTTTTATTAATTTACGGATGGGATATACCTAAACCTTGCTACAACACTATAGGCAGTGTACCTAATCGTAGAGTAGTGTAGTTTTTAGTAAGTCCGGTTCGTTCCACAGGGAGCTGGTGATACTTACTATATTTTTAACTATATTTATACAAAATATATATAATTATATAAGTAGTAATATTATTATAAAAGGGGGGTTTTACCGTTTAATGACCGGTTTGTCGATTCTATATTTTAAGCGTAAAGATAAATGACGATAATTAAAGTGCGTAAAATAATGACAATAAATAAAATGACAGTAAATAAAATTGCGAGTAATAAAATGACAGTAAATAAAGATACGATGAGAAATATAATAAAAGAATTATGCTTATTTAAACTTCCGTAATCATGATGTTTGACGTGTTGATTTTAATTTATTACCATGGGTTAATTGTCCTTTGTCCTGGTTTATTTGATACGTCTATCTGGTTTTTGTCCATAATAGTCCATCGGTCATAAAAATAAAGTGCGAGTATCCTCGTCAAATTACCCTTATACCCGAAGTCAAATATTCCAACTGATTAAGGATTTAAACTGTGACGCAGTTATCACTTCTGTCAACAATTACACCAGTTATCACTGTATGTAATCCACCCCTGTTTTAATTAGTTTATGAATATTAATTCATCCACTTGATCAGAATGAATAATCAATTACCCAACCCAATTGATTAATTAAATGATTATAACAGATTCCATATGAACATCACTAAATAGGACAACCATAATCATTATTAATTATTAGGTTAATTAATTTGAAGATAGGTTCGACAGACTCCAATGAGTTGTCACTCAATTAGACAATACCCCCCATCTATTAATAGTCAATAGTTCAATTTCCACAAGTGTCGGTCTTTTGCCCAAACCTTAATTATGGTCCAAAGTTCAATAACCTCTTCTTAATATTTTAGCCCAACATCACGATTACTTCGGCTCAAATAAGCATAATAATAACTTAGTTACGATACATTAATGTAAAAAGGTTGAACATAACTTACAATGATTAAAAATAGCGTAGCGTTACACGGACAGAATTTCGACTTACACACTCAAACGATCTCTATCATAAATCTTATTATTATCATAATTTAAAATTAAAATTAAGATTATTGTTATATCTTATTAAGTTAACATTATGATAGAGATATAGAATATAGATATTGATAATTGATATTGATAAATAAGAAAAAGATAGAAAAAGGTGTGTTTTTACATTACGATTACAAAGCCTTTTATAGGCGAATTTAGAAATTGAATTTTCACTTATGACCCCTGAACTATGCTCAATTAACAACTTTTTATTATTTAATATTATTCTTATTATGAATTATTTAAATATTATATTTTATTCTTGTGCATAGTTGACTCGTAATTTTTACACCGTTGCGTCGAGCGTTGAGAGTTGACTCTGGTCCCGGTTCCGGATTTTCGAACGTCCTTGCGTACAATTTTATATTTTGTACTTTGCGTTTTGTAACTTGTACTCTTGTCATTTTTAGACGTTCCTCATCAATAATTTGAACCTTTTTGATTGTATCTTGTACTTTTGAGCTTTTTGGACCTTTGTGTCTTCAATTCGTCGTTTTCGCCTTTTGTCTTCGCACTTATTTAAAATAAACGAATATTACTTGAAAATGGAACAATTGCAACTAAAATCTTGTCTTTCTTGGGGGATTTTGCTATGAAATATATGTTCCTTTTTAGCCTTATCACTCATTTAGAGATATTACTTGGAGTCATTCATGACATATTTCAAAAGACGTTGCATTCAAGTCTTTGAGTTCAGTAAAGATTATGATTAAGTAAATGAACGATTGGTTGGATATTATGAGATGGTATGCAAGCCTGTCAACTTTTGATGTAATGAAAGTTTGTCTTTTAAAACGAATGCAATGTTTGTAAAATGTATCATATAGAGGTCAAATACCTCGTAATGTAATCATATGTTATTGTATTCATTCTTATAGATTAGGACGGGTCGTCTCACGTCCGAGTCCGATGGAATGAAAAACGAGGACCTGAGTTTACTTGGGAGCGAAAGGATCCGATGAAACAGAAATACCCTCACCTCTTCACAACTCTACCATCTACCTCAGCTTAAAATTTCGGGATGAAATTTTCATTAACGGGTGGGTAATGTAACGACCCAACTTTTTCGACTTGCTTTTGCGCTTTGTGCTTTCACGAAACTGCGTATTTATATGTACTGAGCTATATTTTACTCTGGGATCTTATTACATGTGGATTACTTTCATTTATATGTTAAAACGTGCCTTTAAGTACGTAGGGTACTTAACTTGATCCCCGGAAGCCTTTATGACCGTTAGTGTCACTTGACGTTTAGAACAAACTGCGTATTGTGTACACGTTTAACTTTGGTCATAATCGGAATATTATGACTACGAAATACTAATTGTTATTTTATAATAACAATTACTTGGGTTTTTGGATGCTTAATTACGCTTAGTAATTTACTAGAGCACACTAGTTAGTCTTGTTGGACTTTCTACCTTGTTGAACTTTAGCCCACCCTAAACAAGCTAGTGGACTATTTAATTAGCCCAATTATTATTAGTTAGTTTCCCATATTAATGTAAGACAAATGCCCATTTATTAGAGGGAACATACTAGCATTTTTGTTAACCATTATCCTTAATGTTGCATGAGATCCTAACATAAGCACCAACTTTAGACAACCATTAACCAAAAAGCAAAAAGGTGTCCCCCTTGTCCCCCCACCAAACCCACGGCCTCCCCCACCTCACCACCACCTCACCTCCTATAAATACCAAGCTTATCCCATTCATTTCACACTTGATTTCATTTATAATTTACACACACTTACTCTCCAATTCTCTCTCTAGTCATTCTCACTCTAAAAAGTGTAAGTTTTAAACTTTCTTCTTCTTCTTCTTCTTCCCTTCTCATTCACGACATCATCATCATCATTGGATCTATCTTTAGCTTTTAGATCTTGTAATATCTTGTAGATTCAAACATGGATTTGAATCCTTCAAGAACATGGAAGATTCAAGCTTTCTAGCTTTAAATCTTCACCTATTTTGTAGATCTAAACCTTTTTAGCTTTTAATCACTTTATTTTGTTGTAAAGATTCAAACTTGTGTTTGTAATCTTCATGTAACTTAAAGATCTAGCTTCATGCTTCAAGATCTTCAAGAACACCAAAGATTCAAGCTTTCTAGCTTTGTAATCTTATAACTTGTGTAAAAAGGATCCAAGCTCTGTAGCTTAGGGTTCCATTACTTTGTTTGATCAAATTTGTGTTCATACTTGTTTGATTGATGGAAAGTTTGTAGCTTTAGTTGTAACCTTGGTTCATCATCCTTCTAAAACTCTTAAGCGAGTTGTATTCTTACTTGGTCTTAAATATTTTGTGTTGATGGTTGAATCTTGGTCAAAGTGATGCTAACACATCAATAAGTTGTACACTTGAAGCATACACGCATCAAGGATGAGAATGTGATGAGCATCAAGCACCAAGAAACCCACCGGAGCACTTATTTTCTGTTTTTCGGGGTCTTATCAGACTCCTGGACTTCTGGAAAATTTATTTTCAGATAGTTCGTTTCGATTAGATGACTTCTCGTTTAGGCCTCGACTTAATCCGATATACGATTTAGGATTTATAGCCTTCCGAAAGTCACTACGCCTTTGTAACGTTGTGCTGAAATTTCTGACCTACTCGCACTTAAACCGTTGCCACGGTCAAATGAAGAAGAGATAGGTTCTGAAAATTGGTCAGCGGTTAGAGGACTTACATACGGAGCCATGGCCACTGACTACGCATCTTTTCGATTTGTATAGAGGTCGTAACAGCTGTCCAAAGTCAGCCTTTTATTTCGATCTCTATTCTTGTTAAACTTACCTTAGTTTTGATTAATGATGATGATAATGATGATGTTGATGATGACACTTAAACTTAATTTATGCATTTAAACTTATGGGGACAACATACTGACCTAGTGACCTTTGACTTAGGTTGATGACCCTGCATACGTTTCATATTGACTTTTACTGCTTATTCACTGTGAGTTATAGCATCCCTTTACTACTTTTTACTATTTTTGGGACTGAGAATACATGCGCTTTTTACATTTTACATACTAGATACGATTACTTAAACTACATATGTGTGGGTGATATAACGGTACAAAGATTCCCCTTAGCTTGGTAACGTTTAATCATTGTTTTCCTAACCGTGAACGTGAATCTTAGATATGGATCCATAGGGTTTGACAACCCCACTCGGGCTAGTCGCGCTAGCAGACAATTAGTGTTTAATACTTCGAGGACAATTGCACTCGCCAAGTGCACTTTTAGGGGGTGATATACAAACGTTAAGTCTAGTTACCGGGTGCCCACGGTTAAGCATATACTTTTCATACTGATTTAAACTGCTGATTGAAGCACTGAAATCTCGTGGTCTACATTACTTTACTGATTACAAACTATAGCTCACCAACATTCGTGTTGACTTTTAAGTGTGTATTTCTCAGGTTCTTAGACAATGTTTCTTCCGCTGTTAGAATTGCTGTCTTGGTGTTATAGACTTGCTGTTATGGACCTGCTGTGTTAGATTTCCGCTGCATTACTTAGAGATGTCTCAATCATGGAACTCTTCTTTTGAATTCGTAACTTACGTTATTTTCAAATAATGTCTTTGTAACGACCTTTGGGTCATGTACTTATGTTAACGCTTCTGTTCATAGGAAGCACGTTATCTTTTTATGAATGCAAAACTTGTTTTCAAACAGCATGTAGTGTTTGACCTTGTAATGATCATGTTGTTGATAAACCGTACACGATGGTTTTGTACGGGGCGTCACAGTTACACTCCCGCACGGAAGTGTGTACGTATGAATATTTCGGATGATGCTCGTAATAGATTCGGAAATTTGTGTCGAGATCTAGATTTGATCAGTTGATGTAGAGTCCCTTTCGGACTAAATTTCATGATTATGAGAATTTAAATTGCTACTAGAGGTAGCGACGTGGTGAGAGTTCGTTAAGAGTCAAATGGTTGAGTCTGACGAGCGGGATGAAGTCACCTAGATGAGAGATAAGTGTGCCAAATTCTCTCTAAGAGTCGCTATGTGTGAGATTTAGTCGAACTTTCACGAATTGGAAAGTAAGATGTGAGGTGTAACGCTCGAATTTGTTAGTGTTGACGGATCGTGGGTGACGATTTAATTTGAATTGGCAACTTAGTTGATGAAGTCGCTAGAGAAGTTGTGTAAAATTTTCGGATTCTTGGAAAATTAGTTATACTTCGAAGTTGGATGTAAGTGGAAGGACCGTGGAGTGTAGGTCTGGTTGGGCAAGTGACGAAGATCACGAGGACGTGATCGAGTTTAAGTATGGGAGAGTTGTAAGACCCGGATATTTTGAATAATTATCTCGGGCGTAAAGTGCACGTAGCAAGTATATTTATATATGTAAATATGTATCCGAATATAATAGATGTATATATATATATATATATATATATATATATATATATATATATATATATATATATATATATATATATATATATATATATATATGCATGTGCATGGAGTTATATAAGTATGGAAATGTATGCATGGTATGAAGGCGTGCGTAGTGTATGTAAGATATAGGACCGAACATATTATTGTAGTTGTGTTTAAGTGTATATACGAAGCGAGTATGAAGGGTACGAGCCATGCTACGAGTCTTGGACTTAGTTAACCGAAAATTGGACAAAATGCCTTGTTAGTTGCGCCGTGGACCTGTGGGGTTGCGCCGCGGGGATATACATGAATCAAGAACAGGGAGCAACAAAAATTGGTTCGAAATTGCCTCAAAAACCGCGTCGCGGTTCAGTGTGGTCGTGCCGCGACCGGCGGCTGGCCCTGATCCAATTTTTAGTTTTAAAAAGGGTAGGTCGGGGGTATTTTTGTTTTTTCGCGTGTGGATCAGATTGTGGCTCTAAATCCCAGCCACTTATCTCTTTTTCTTCATTTCTTTTCTCTTTTCTTTCTCTCTTTTCTCTCAAATCCCAAAACCCTCTTAGATTCAAAGTGAGATTTGAAGGTGAAGATTTGTGATTCGATTCTTAGTGCGTGAAGAAAAGTCTTTCTCCTCATTTTTAGCTACAAGTAGATACTAGCGGTAAGTCCTAACTCTGAATTTCATTTTTGTGTTCATGTTTAAATTTAGGGCTTTTGATTTTGTGTTCTTGAGTAAAACCCCACTAGTTTGTAAATTGAACATTTAAACTAGAAGATGGTGTGGAAGACCACTTTGGTGGGTTTAGTGTTGGATGGTGAAATTAGTGAGTTAATATTCATGTTTAGGAGTTTAAAACACCAATTAACTTGTGTTAAATGTGATTTGAAGTGCAAGTTCACAAATTTGGTGTTTTGACTAGTTTTTAGGTCAAAATGGGTTTTTTGTGTATATGTCAAATTAAAATGCGTTCAAAGACTAAAAGAGGTGTATTTAGGTATTTCGGGAACGCGGAAAGTGGTCTCGTTAGTTTTGGACTTTCGAGTATCATTAAAAGTGCAAAAAGGTGTAAATTACACTTTAGGTCAATTTGGGCGGGTCGTGAGTCCAAATGGGAGATTGGTTGATCAAACCTTGTTTAAAAGATGCTATTGGAACATAATCACAAGTTGATTGTGATTATGAGAAGTTCGGACGAGATTTGATTTTGTCAAAGTTGGTCAAGTGTAAATAGTCGAAATTACACTTGTGATGTTTTAAGTCGAATAAGCTTAAGTTGTAGCTTATTTGCATGTATGATTTGCATAGGTGATATACGTGAAGTTGGTGGAAGAAGTTCAAGTTTGTGAGTTACGCTTCTTCAAGTAATCGAGGTGAGTGGAATATTTATACATGTATGTATGTAGTTTATCTACTCGTGTGCGATGTGGGTCTTTGGTGCCACATCGTGAGTATTATGTTGGTATGTGTCACAAGTGGGTGACTTATTTGCTGGTATGAGGGTGACTTATTTGCTGGTATGATGGGATGAGAACTACAAGTTGGTAGTGTCTTGATAGGTGATTCACAAGTCGGTGACACCTAATGGTGATTCACAAGTCGGTGACACCATATGTCCGGAAGTGATTCACAAGTCGGTGACACTTCATAGTGTTTCACAAGTCGGTGACACTTAGTGGTGCTTCACAAGTCGGTTACACCACATGGCATTCACAAGTCGGTGACCCATATGTATTGGTGGGGGATTCACAAGTCGGTGAAACCCTTTGGTGATTCACAAGTCGGTGACACCTTATGATGATTCACAAGTCGGTGACATCATACGAGTGAGACTCGACGTTATTGGTCGTCTACAAGTCGGTAGTGCCATAGCGGGGAATGGTTTGGTAAGTTTATGCATTGTTATGATTTAGTATATTATTGTGGCAGTTTATATACTAATGTTGTTGATTGTTGTATGTGGAAATGCAAGACTGCTTATACGTGAGTACGTGTTATGTGTTGGGTATGCGTGTAGGTAAACTATATATGTATGTGTATAAATGTTTTTCTCACTAAGCAATTAGCTTACCCTCTCGTTGTTTATATTTTTATAGGTTGTAAGTGGCGGCTTGGGTTTGCTTGGGGACTAGTGCTTTACGGATTGCTTTATACTTTTGATTAGGATTGGGTAGCGTTCCCAATCACAATGCTCAGTTTTGGTTGTAAAGTGAACTAGTCGGGTCACAATGGGTCCCAGGTTGCATTCCCATTTTGTAAACTTAATGTATATATTGTATGTTTTAAAGATATTTAAACTTAACATTGTAATGATGATGTTTTCAGAAACGTACATGGACTAATGTTGCATATATTATTATGATAAAAAGGAAAAAAAAATTATGGGCCGGAAATACGACGGGTTGGGTCGTTACATCTAGCAACTAGGTGACTCCGCATCAACGATACCTATAAAAAGGTAAACAACAAAAGGGGTAAGCATAAAGCTTAGTGAATGCAATAATTATACATATACATATATAATCTACTTACTTGCAAACAATTACACAAATGCCGCATACGAGCTAGCAATTCAACAACCATGCAATCACAATTGCATAAACTAAATATCCGCAATTTACAATAAGCTAGCGTCGCCAATAGCATATAGTTCACAATTTAATATGCTAATACAAAACTCACAAAACCATGGTTAACCAATAGCACAAGGGAATGGTACTCGCAAACGACCATCGGAGTTCATAACATCCATTAGTGTACTTAACACCGCGTATCACTAACCCCGGGTGGCATCTTAACACCTCGATACTTCACCTCGGGTGGTGTCTTAACACCTCGACACTTTACCCGCCATATTTCTTAGAGTGGCATCTTAACACCTCGATGCTTCACTCCTTCATAATCCTCGGAGTGGTGTCTTAGCACCTCGACACTTCACTCGTCACGTGAAACGTGGTGTCTTAGCACCTCGACACTTCACATCTCACGCTACACAAATAAATACATTATATACATACACATATAATTATTCTACTCACCTTAGAATGCCCGCACAAGTCATGTATAACATGATCTCCATCCTCACATCCGAGTAAGCAACCACCTATATCACACATAGGCATAAATGCACATAAATAACAATTCTCTAAAAGAGAACCCGACATTCACATCCCTTAGTCGATCGATCTCACCTTGCTCGTCAAAACCCGCCCATTTAACACCTAATGGACACACCAATTACCACTTCGGGTGGTAATTCAAACCCACTCTACAAAGTACAATTTAACCCTAATTATATTTTACACCAATTAGACCAACCTAGGTCCCGACACTAGATTACTACTAAAGTAGTGATCATTTCAAACGCCAAGTACACCAAAACCATAACACGTGCAATATTGACCCATATTGCTTTTGACCACCTTTGACTTTTGTTAAAATGCCATTTTAACCCAAAATCACTTCCCACAATTACTTTCATTCAAAAACGCCATTTAACACTTAACCAAAGTGTTTAAACATCCATTTGACCAAAACTAGTGTCATCATCAAATTTGACCCAATCAAAGTCAACCCATTTTGACATAAGTCCCAAAAATGCCTAAAATCACTAACAGCTAGTGATTATATTTCCAAAACACCAATTAACACCTAAATTAAGTATTTACATACTTGATTCACCAAAACCTCACTCAAAATTCATTTTGACACCAAACCAAGTCAACACCCATTTTGACTAGCAAACTTGTTCTTAAGAACATCAAACTCACCAATACACTTACAAACTAGTGATTAACACCCAAACTCATGACAAATCTAGCCAATTTCATCATTAAACCCTAAAACCACAATAATTTGGTCTACTCACACTAACCATACCCAAAACCCCTAAATATCACAATAAATGGGGTTTATAACCCTAACAAGCATAAACCCTAAACACAAACAAGAATTAAACACTACAATTCGGATTAGGGTTTACCTCAAGTACCAAAACGAGCTCTAGTAGCTAGAAACACCAACAATCACTAAAAACCACTCCAATTTGGGCAAGAATCACCATCTTCATCACCATTTGATGCTTCCTCTCTCTAGAACTCTCCTCTCTCTCTAAGATGTTTGGTGGGAGAGAAATGAGTGTGAAATGAGCTCATGATAAGGTTGGATCAGTTTTGAGGCCAAAAATCTTACTCCAAAGTGAAAGGACCAAAACACCCTCCAAAATCCCCTTAAAAACGAGTTCAAGACATCAGTTCTGCCACATTGTCGCGTTTCGCAACATCTGGTCGCGTTTCGCGACACCCCAAATGCGACAAAATCAATTGGAATGCGATGAAGTGACCAGGACTTGGATTTTTAAGGCGTCGCGTTTTGACCCAGTTTGTCGAGTTCCGCGACGTACCAAAACATGACACGTACGCTCCAAACGCGATACTTGCAGTTCCCAGCTTCAATTTAAAAGTTCAGGGACTGAGGTTGACAGATTCTGATCTGATGTAAATTCTGAAAATGCATAAGTGTTAGGTTGACTTTCAGTGACACTTTCTTATGCACACTTTCACTGACACTTTCTGATGACACTTCTGATGTATAAATTCAGGGTATTACAGAGCATGATTAATTTTAAAATTGAAATGGTAGAGCATTGAGTTGTAGCTCAGCTGGTAATGACATGCCTCTCTTAGCGAGAAGTCAGGAGTTTGACTCCACTGGGCTACAACATTGCATTCAATGTTATCCCTGACCTGAAGTATCCACCCATGTCGACTTTCTCTTAGTGCGGGGGTAGCGGAGAGGGGGGTTTTACTGGCCATGCACTCGGATTGGTCCGGGTTTCCTCCAGAGCAGTAGTTGAGAGCGGGTTATGCAACTACGAGAGATGAATGCGTGGGTGGTTAAGTCCCCTGGGTGATTTCTAACTAATGTAAAAAAAAATGGAAATGGTAGATTTGTTGTTCATGAAGAAAATTAAGAAACCGATTTGCTCTACTTTTAAAAGGGAAGTTCGAGTTTTCTTAATTATCTAATAATTTTTATTTTGTTAGTGATGAGAATGAAGGTGTGAAAGAGAAATTGAATTGGACGAAAATGCTTTGATGTTTCACACTCATGTTATTATTTAAAGCTCTAGGAGTCGAGTTTTTTTCGTCGTTAAAGGAATTTGACGGTGGGTTTTGCCACTCACTCTCGCCGTTAAATCGGTGGTAAATCCCACCGTTGTGGGTTACCGTTGCCCTGGTAACTGTGTGTTTGATTTTGAATATATCCGTTATTCAACTGATATATTCATTAAATAATATTTTTTTCCTCTATATATACTTCTACATTTTTTATACTCATTTTCACAACACCACCAATATTTCTTCACACTTCTCCAAATTAACTTACATTCCCCAAATAAATATATTTCTTTCATAAAATGACTTCAACATCATCGTCTAGCGAAGAGTTTTTTATGCAAGTGCTCGATATAATCAATAGTGAGGCGTTAGAAAGTGAGAATGAAGCGGAAAGTTTAAACACACGTCGTTATATAGAACGTGAACATGAAGCAGCACATGTACGTCTTATTACCGACTATTTTGTTGAAGGTTGCAAATACTCCGACGAAAATTTTAAAAGGAGGTTTCGGATGCGGCATTGTGTATTTCTCCGAATTATGGAAGATATTCTCAACTACCATAAAGATCCGCTACCAGAATATTTTAAGTATTTTCATTTACGAGTTGATGTGCACCGCAAGTTGAGTATTAGTACATACTTAAAAATAACTGCCGCTCTACGACAATTAGCTGATGGTGATACACCCAATCTTTTTGACGAGTACTTGCAAATGTCGAAACGAACATGTCATGAATCGCTAATGAACTTTTGTAAGTGTATTATTGATTTATATAAAGATGAATATATGTGAGAGCCTACCACGGATGATATCAAACAATTGTATGAAGCTCACAAAGATATTCACGATTTACCTGGAATGATGGGAAGCATAGATTGTATGCATTGGGCATGAAGAAAATGCCCCATTGCATGGAAAGGTCAATTTACTCGAGGCGATTACAAAGTTCCAACTATTATGCTAGAAGCCGTAGCCTCATATGACAACTGGATTTGGCATGCTTTCTTTGGGGTTGCGGGTTCAAACAGCGACTTAAATGTCCTGAACGCTAGTAATCTTTTCAACTCAATGCTTAATGAAGAAATAGAAGACATTCCTTTTACTGTAAATGGGGTTGAGTACAAAAGAGGATATTATCTAGCGGATGGTATATATCCCGGGTGGGCATCATTTGTTAAGGCTTTTTCAAGTGCAAATGATGAAAAACGTAAGTACTTTTCGAAGACACAAGCAGCGGCACACAAGGATGTTGAGAGGACTTTTGGTATTTTACAAGGGCATTGGCATATACTACAACAACCAGCAAGGGCATATAGCATCAACGTAATGAAACAAATGATGTATACATGCATTATCTTACACAATATAATTGTTGAAGATACTGGTTTTGCTCTAACCGAAAATGATTGGGTTTACGAACCTGTGATGCCCCGTACAAAACCATCGTGTACGAATCATCAACAACATGATCATTACAAGGTTAAGTACTATATGCTGTAATAAAAGAAGTTATATTCACGATAGAAAGATGACATCATAATCGACATCAAATGTTTTACACCAACAGTATGCTTCTACGAATAGCAAGCATGAATAAATGTATGTGACCCTTAGGTCGTTACAAAACATAGTTTCAAATGTATTAAAGTTTGAATGCAAGATAAACAGTTCATGCGGTGATAACACTAGAGCAGCGGGTGTCTACGGCAAGACTAGTACACAGCGGAAGCAACCTTAAGCACCTGAGAAAAAAATGCTTAAAAATGTCAACACAAAGGTTGGTGAGCTATAGTTTAAGTATAACAGTATGTAAGGTAGGCCACGAGATTTCAGTGCTACAAAGAGCGTTTCAAAATAGTATGATAAAGTATATGTTAACCGTGGGCACTTGGTAACTAACTTAACGTTTATACCCCCTGAAAGTACAGTTGGCAAGTGCGTATGTTTACGAAGTATTAAACACTCGTTAAATACTAGTGCTACTAGCCCGACTGGGGATGTCAAACCCTATGGATCCATATCTAAGATTCGCGTTCACCGGTTCAAAAACCAATGACTAAACGTTACCGAGCTAAAGGGAATGTTTGTGCCGTTATATAACCCACACATATATAAGTTTAAGTACTCGTGCCTAGTATGTAAAACGTAAAATGCGCATGTATTCTCAGTTCCCAAAATAATTAAAGTAAAAAGGGAATGCTATAACTCACAATGATAATGTAGCGGTAAAGTATGACTCGGAAAGTAAGCAAGTAATGAAGGTTGTCCAAACGGGTCCTCAACCTAAGTCAAATATCACTAAGTCAGTAAATCGTCTGAATAGGTTTAAAAGTATGTAAATAAGGTCTTAAGGGTCATCATCATTCATCATCAAACAAAAGGTGTAAAGTAAGTTTCGTTCATGAAAAGAGTTTAAAACAAAGGCTGAGTTCGGTCAGTCACCACGGCCTCTATACCTACTAAAATAAGGTGAGACCAGTGGACATAGATCCGTATATGAGTCCTTTAGTTTTGGTAAAAATTACAGAAGAAATCTCGTCTTCGTTTGATAGTGGCGACGGTCTAAGTGCGAGTAGGTCAGAATTTTTTTAGCACAATGTTAAATGGACATAGTGACGATCGGAGGGCCATAAATCCTAAACCGTAACTCGGATTAAGACGAGTCCTATATGAAAAGTTATCTATTCGAACAGAGATATCTGAAAATCATAATTACAATAGCCCAAGTCATACGGGTCAGACACAAAAATAGTAGAACTGTAGGGTCAGTAGGTTCCGGTGGTTCTTGGTGCTCGATGCTTATCATGGTTCTCATCCTTGATGCATATAGCTTCAAGTGTACAACTCGTTGATGTGTTGTCATCATTTTCACCAAGTTTTGACCATCATAAACCAAGTGTAAGTCTAAGACATGAAGCACAACTCACTTAAGTGTTGCAAGTGTTTTGATGAACCAAAGTTACATCAAAGTCTTAGATCTAACACATACATGAACTTTAAAACTAATAATAAGTTACAAACTTGAAAGTGAACTTATGAAATCAAGATCTTAAGTTGTAGAACATAGTTCTTAGTTAGATCTTGAAGATCCTAGACCCAAAAGTCTAGATCTAACATAAGTGTACAAAGTTATAGTTAAAGAAAGCTTACTTACATGTTCTTGAACTTTTCAAAGTTAACTTTTAGTTCAAGATTAATGAGATCAAAGTTAACTAGTAACACTTGACCAATAACAACCAACAAACATGAAATTAAAGTGCATAATATGAAGAAATAACTAAGTAAACAAGTAAATAAGTTCATGGGTTTCATACTTTAAGGATTCAAGCCTATGTCTTGATCTTTAGAAAGTAAACTTTAAGTTTACTTCATGAACTTCAAGTATGGTTTTAACTCATGAACTTTAATCCTTTAAAACAATAAATGTAGAACATAACTAGAAAGTTTATGTTCTTGTTTGTTCTTGTTAATACAAGATGATATGAAGAATCTAACTATAAAGTTTGATTCTTAGTAACATGTAAGTAAATAACTAACAACAAGTAACAATAATCAAAGACAAGTATTCAAACAAGTAAAGATGATGATGAAGATGTATATGATTTGGTCTTTACAAAGAAAAGAAGAGAGAAAAAGTCTTCAAGTTACTTACAATATTTAGAAAGAATGAGAGAATGAAATGAGAGAAAATTAAGTGTGTAAGAGTGTGTGTGTGTGTGTGTGTAAGAGTGAAATGTTACTAGTGAAAGCAAGTGACTAAGTAATACAAAAAAAAGAATTTTGAACTCCCTCTCCTCTATGGAAGCCGACGGTCAGCAGAAAAAAAAGGGAGGAGAAGAATGTTCACTAGTCACAAGCATGTAAAGCTCTTAAAAGTTGGTTAATGAGGTGGTTGTTCATGGGAAAGAGTTGTAACAAGATTCCAAGTAACCTAAACTAACTAGTTATAACATAAAGTGATACTTACATGTCTTAGTGGGCTAATGAATCCATTTAAATTGTAGGGTGGGTTTATAAGCCCAAAATCATGAGTCTATAACATTAACAAGGCCCAAGTTCAAGTATTTAACAAGTTAATCCAATTAAAGCCCAAGTAACTAACTAATAACCTTAGTTAATTAAAATGATTAATAAAACTTAATCATGAATGTAAATAATACTTGAAAATATTATTCGTGCAAGTTTCGTGTGTCACAAAGACGTTTCGGGCATTTAAAGTCAAGTACGGGCATTCATGGCAACATGTAAATGTAATAACATACATTCGTTTAATCACAAGTATTAATAATATCAATTATTAATAAATAAACGTTGGAAAATCTAGGGTCGTTACATTACCCACATGTTAAAAAAAATTTCGTCCCGAAATTTAAGCTGAGGTAGATGGAGGAGTCGGGAAAAGGTGAGGATACTTCCGCATCATTTGATCCTCTCGCTCCCAAGTAAACTCAGGTCCTCGTTTGGCATTCCATCGTACTCGGACGATCGAAATCTTGTTACGTTTCAAAGTTTTGATCTCACGATCCATAATTTCAACAGGTTCTTCCACAAAGTGGAGTTTGTCATCAATTGTAAGTTCTTCAAGTGGTATGATGAGTTCGGGTATAGCAAGACACTTCTTCAAGTTTAACACGTGGAAGGTAGGATGAACTGAGCTCAATTGTGCTGTTAGATCCAAACGGTATGCAACGGGTCCAACACGTTCCAAGATTTCAAAAGGACCAATGTATCGTGGGTTTAACTTTTCACGTTTTCCAAAGCGAATCACAACTTTCCAAGGTGCAACCTTCAACATTACACGATCACCAACGTTGAATTCAAAGTCTTTACATTTACGGTCAGCATAACTCTTTTGACGATCGCGGGCAGTCTTAAGTCTAGCTTGAATCTGAGCGATCTTTTCTGTGGTTTCATGGACTACCTCGGGTCCGGTGATTTGCTTTTCGCCTACTTCGGCCCAACAAATAGGAGATCGGCACTTGCGGCCATACAACACTTCAAAAGGTGCGGCATTAATGCTCGAGTGATAACTGTTGTTGTACGAGAATTCGGCTAACGGCAAATACCTTTCCCAAGCCTTCCCAAAATTAATGACACATGCACGCATCATGTCCTCCAAAGTCTGAATTGTGCGTTCATTTTGCCCGTCAGTCTGAGGGTGATAAGAAGTACTTGTGACGACCCGGAAATTTCCGACCAAATTTAAACTTAATTCTTATTTGATTTCGACACGATAAGCAAAGTCTGTAAAGTTGAGTCTCAAAAATTTTGAACTATTTTTATGAATCTATTTGACCTTTGACTTTTCCCGACGACTCACAATACGATTACTTGTAAATAGATATGTATATAATTATATATATATATATATATATATATATATATATATATATATATATATATGTAAATAATAAAATGAAATATTATATATTGTAATTGTTAGAATTAATTACGTAAATAATAATAATATATAATAAATATTATTTAGAAAGTATATATACATATAAATAAAGTGTATAGAATATATATTTAGTGATTTCGAAGTTATTTAGTAAATAACGGTAACGCTCAATTGTCATTCAATTAATAGTAAACGAGTTAAAAAGGAACTTATGTGATTTTAAAATAAACGATGATCCGAAAATGAGTTTTATAAATTATAGGCTTATTAAAAATATAATAAATAATGAAACACACCAACTAGGTATGACGTCAAGAATTTTAAAAGGTTTAAAACAATATAGATATATATATATATATATATATATATATATATATATATATATATATATATATATATATATATAATTTTTATAAATATAAAATTAACCAATCATTGAATCATATTAAACTAAAATACATTGGGTTTTAGATAACAGATAAAAATTAAATACCAACCCGTGACTACACATTTAATATCCAAGTTTATTTAATTATTACACCGTGTTATATCTATACCGTGATTAACCAGTAAAACACCCATGACCTTATCTAATCTATCTATATTATTGCCCTTTCCAGATTCATTTTATCAAACACCCAATTTTTTCTCTCAAGAACACCCACTACTATTCATCATCATCATCAATCTTTTATCACTCAAGAACACCTTAAAAACTTGATGGATCATAAAATCGTTTATATATTCGGATTCCTCTCGAAGAGCTCTACACATCCATATCAACAATTTCATGATTTGTGTAAGTTTTAAAAACTCAAATTTTTAGGTTTTCATGTTTTTGTTACATATTAGGGTAGATATAGTGTCTATTGCTCAAGTCTATATGATTATACATGATTGTATGTGTTATATTGCTCGTTTGATGTGTTTATGTTTAATCCCGAATTTGTTTTGTGTGGTTACAGAAACTTGGTTTTCTTGAATGTTAAATATTATGATATAATTAAAATCCTCTCGAAAAATTAATAATTTTAGGCTTTAGATTCGCGTATTTTCATTACCGTATGCTTAAGATATGATTGATTGAAGTTTTTGTGATGAATATGTGATTATGTCGAATTCTGGAAAAATGAACATAGAATTGAATTTTAAACTGATCATAATTGTGTAGAGGATTTAAAAACACTCAAGTTAGACTAGGATATCATGCTATTTGGATTTGTAATACTCCCGTTATGCTTAATTGATCGTATATGAAAAACTGATTTGCTCAGTATTATAAAACTGACTTTTAAATTTATTTGAAGTATGATAGTGATTTAGGACTTTGCATATCTGAAAATTTCATATGTTGTAGTTAACGTTTCATCTAGGCCTTGCATCATTTGGATTTGTGAAGCTTGAGTAATGTGCTTGTCGAAATGGTAACCTGCATTCTGTCCAAATCTGTAACGTATGCACCTATAGTTTTATAGTAAGAGTTGTACACCTTTTGAGACCTTGGCCTTCTGGATTATCGAACTTTGTATGTTATGTGATAAATGTCTAGTTTATTGAAACCTCTGAAACCCGATACATTGTGCACACTAAGGCCGTAGATTTGGTAACTTCTGAATTGAGCTGAAACAGAATGTCCAATTTGATTGAATAAACTGCACCAATTGGCTAAACAAAAGTTTCTCATTTTTGGATATGTGGTAATTTGACATGTCCTTGAACTAGTACCACTGACCTAGCTTGATTTGCATGTCCCTAGCTCCGGTTATAGCCATTACGAGATTGGTGCGCAGTCAGAAACTGATTTAGCGAACCATAAATGTACCTCTTCTAAAACCCGACTTGTAGACATCGTATGAGGCCCTGGCTAGACTTTTTGGAATCTATTTTGAGTCTACTTTTGATCTAGAGTTTTCCATGTTTCCATGTTTTATGTGTTATGAATTATGTCCGTTGTTTGTATGACGCGCGTGAAAATTTGTGACAATACGTGTTAAGTACAAACTAAACAGGCCAATATGTTTAATTAACTTGAGTTCTGGAAAATGTAGATTTTATATTTGAAAAGTTCATGATTAGTAGTTAAGGTTTCATATAGGTGTTCTATCTTAAAAGTTTCTAGATTTTGAGATAATTGCATGCGAAAATGGACACCCGAACTTGGACCGTCCATTTGGACACTTGACCCGTTTGAGTCTAAAAATGTCAAAATGGATAACGGTCAGCGTAAACAAATTCTATATGTTGATTTAAGTATGCCTGCAAGTTTTGGTGCTTAAAAATGAGTTTTGGGTCTATTTTGGTTTAAAGAGAGATTTATGACCTATTCGGGTCAAACGTGAATAAATTGACCCATATGCATAATTTTGGAAAACGGAAGTCACCAACACATCTAAAATGTCATTTTTGAGCTGTGATACAAATTTAGTTAACTCAGGTCAGCCGGATTCAAATTTGGATCGTTAACCGAAAGTCTCAGCATTTTTAACAAAAGTGTCAAAAATGACTCTCGAGCCTACTTTGCGGACTCATAAGTTGAAATTGGTTAAGTTTGGATAAAAACCATTAATTGATATTGAAAGTATTTACGACAAGCTTTAAAACGATATGTTATATGTATGATTTTGTCGACTGGTCTAAAACGAGTACGAAAATGGAACATCAGGGCTGATCCAATGCTGTTAACAACAGCAAAACTCAGCATTTAGTGTTTTGAAGGACTGTTTTCGCGAGGTCATAACTTTCAAACTGTAACTCCGTCTTTGTCAAATAAACTGTCTATGTAAGGTGGGATGACATACTTTCCAACGGTCACGACCCAAAGTATTATATCGGATTTGGTGGGACCCGAAATCAGCTGTAAAGTTACTACATATACATATATGTAAATAATATTGTTTTTACTAAATAAAAATGTATAACTTAAGTTTGACCTATGTTTGACTATTTGACCAACTTGAGTAATATTATGAGATTGTTGACTGGTGTTGACTATGTTGACTGTGTTTGACTTGCGTTTGACTTACATTTGACTTACTTTGACTTTTGTTGACTTTTACTAAATTTTGCTAAATTTATGAGTAGGACTTGAGCAATAAGACTATACGAACCCCATAGACCGACCTAGCTTATTAGACACTTATTGACCAACATATGTTCTCTAGGTTGGGGTCTACGGTTACTTGCATTCCGATTTTCGGTCACATCTCTATGATTTATTTCTGAAGTTGTCAGGTGAGTTTCATTTGCCTTTTTACCCTTTATATTTTTGGGCTGAGAATACATGCGCAATTTTTATAAATGATTTACAAAATAGACACAAGTACGTGAAACTACATTCTATGGTTGAATTATCAAAATCGAATATGCCCCCTTTTTATTTAGTCTGGTAATCTAAGAATTAGGGAACAGACACCCTAATTGACGCGAATCCTAAAGATAGATCTATCGGGCCCAACAAGCCCCATCCAAAGTACCGGATGCTTTAGTACTTCGAAATTTATATCATGTCCGAAGGAGGATCCCGGAATGATGGGGATATTCTATATGCATATTGTTAATGTCGGTTACCAGGTGTTCAATCCATATGAATGATATTTTTGTCTCTATGCATGGGACGTTTATTTATGAGAATTGGAAATATGAAATCTTGTGGTCTATTTAAATTATGAAATGTTTGTTTATGATAAACTAATGAACTCACCAACCTTTTGGTTGACACTTTAAAGCATGTTTATTCTCAGGTATGAAAGAAATCTTCCGCTGTGCTTTTGCTCATCTTAGAGATATTAATTGGAGTCATTCATGACATATTTCAAAAGACGTTGCATTCGAGTCATTGAGTTCATCAAGATTATTATTAAGTCAATTATAGTAAGATATATTATGAAATGGTATGCATGTCGTCAACTGTAGATGTAATGAAAGATTGCCTTTTCAAAAATGAATGCAATGTTTGTAAAATGTATTATATAGAGGTCAAGTACCTCGCGATGTAATCAACTGTTGTGAATAGTTCATCATCGATGTGGACTTTGTCCGGATGGATTAGGACGGGTCCTTTCAGTTGGTATCAGAGCGATGGTCTTAGCGAACCAGGTCTACATTAGTGTGTCTAACTGATAAATCGTCAGGATGCAATAGTGAGTCTGGACTTCGACCGTGTCTGCATGTTAAAAGTTTTGCTTATCATTTTTGTCAGAAATCATCTGCTTATCATCCTTATGAAATTACTTGCTTATCATTCTTAGTCTAGACACATCTTACTGCAATGATTGTATGAATAGTGTATAGACAAAAAAAAAAATTCATATCTTAACGTATCTGCTACTTCATATCTTAGCGTACCTGTTATTGTTATCTTTGCCTGACAGCTACCGTAGATTCCTCCGTAACTTATGGGATTTTAGTATTATATATGCATATGTAAATTATGTATTGCAGGGTACTAATCTACATCCTATAATCTAATTCTTATCGAAAATCCTTCATCTAATCGTACGGGATGAATCCTTCAACCAGTTCGAGTCCCTCGAATTCCGATAACTATTCTGATAGTTATTCTGATAGCTATTCTGACGTGGACGTTCACCTAAGCTCCGAAAGCAGCGTCACCAGAATGAATCAACCAACCAACCATCCTCAATTCATATGATGAGTTCGTAGTCTACTTAATCATTGGAGACAAGAAGAATTGATCCCTTTCACCCACCATATTGTTCGTTGGGCGAAGAACTTGAAACATTCACTGGCAAACCAATCCGAAACACCATCTTCACCCTCATTTCCAGAGTAGCTCGACATGATTATATTCTATCCACAATTTGAAACCTTACTCATCTGCTCGTTCCGACCGACAATTATTCCGGAGTAATACAAGAAGTCAACGAACTTCGAGATCGAGTAATCAATTTGGAGAATATGGTGCAAAACGTACCAGCTTCAACAACATCACCGGCATCAACAGTATCACCAACAACATAAGTTTCAACATCACATGCCCCAATATCTCATTCTGTACCTCGAGCATAATCATCATTCTACGAATCATTCTACATTATTTATCTTCGTTCGACATGGTGATTATATAATCTTTAATATTTTAAGAGATTATATATTCATATTCTAACGGTAAATCAAATGAGTCTAATATCATATTGACCCATTAAATTCATGATTACATCTGAAGAAAATATATATGTAAGTATATTTTCATAAAGATTGTAATTAAAATTCTTTTGTACAAACTAGTAATAGTGAAAATATTTCAACGGGTAGGTAATACTCGAGGAATATTTAAATTTCACATTAATAAGTTACACTGTACATTCTTCAAATCTGATTCAACAGTCATTTACTATTCTACTTACATCCACCGATATACGTATCCGTTCACCATAGAATAACCATAGACACTCTATATGCAGTAATGATCGAGTTCTCTAAACAGGGTTGAGGTTGATTCTACAATAATATATATAGTTTGAGTTGTGATCGAGTCTGAAACATATACGGGTCACGACACGTATTAATAAATTCGAATATTATATATTAAACTTTGTATGAATTTTTGGACAGTCAACTGTGGACTATCGACTGTGGACTAATAAGATTGGACAATTAAAATGAATTAAAATATTGATTATAATATATGAAACTAAACAATTCTTCAAGTTTGCCACTTGATTTCATCTTAAACCTCATTTGTATCTTGACGATTACAATCCGCGTTCAAACCTTTCATGATTCTTGAAAACACCTCAATCGAGAGGATGAACCAACCGCACTTCATCTACGGAAGGAAAGATTTATGCATATAGTAGTATACCTGAAAAACTCTCGGAAACTAAATAAACGTTTAACGCGTAGCTGTACTAATTCCTTTAGCGTTATTATTACCGAAAATAACTTTGCAATCTCTTTCCAAATTAGCTAATTTTGTCACAGCTCCAACAAGTCAACTTCAATTCTTCGTTTGAAACAACCTAATTATAACCTTGATATATATGCGTGCTCTTTTATTGTTATCGGAGAACCTTTCATATTCCATAATATTACCATCAGCGTTTAATCATCTAAAAACACAGTTCTCCTGAAACCACCTCAAATTGATAACCGATGATTCAGATATCATAGCATTAAATGCAAAGAAAACAGAAAAATGGTAGATGGTCTAAACGGCAAAAAGTTTGATGATAAAGAAAGGAGTGTTAGGAACACTCGATAGAAAATTTGGTACAGAAAAACAGATTGAGTTAACCATGAAGGAGACCAATGACAAATACAAGGACCAACCCCTATATTCAAAGAATCCAGGTAATTCTGGATCCGATGAAATCTTTAGAGAATATCTTGCTCCGAAGTCATGTTAAAATCTTGCGAAAAAAAATTTCTTCATCAACCTTCGAACTTAGAAATTCCAAAATATCATCATAAATATCTTCGATATTTCTGAGGATATTTTCATAAATATTCTTGTCCGAAATTATCTACCTCTTCGTGTTTTCTGTATTTCATTATATTGAAAACTTCTGTAAAATCTAAGTATAAATTATGAATGAATTGTGGAGAAGTGTTGGGAATTGAAGCATGAGTTAGTATAATATAATGACGCTTGGCCAACGTGATTATATTACAGTAAGTCATGCTAGATTTCTAATGAAACGTGATGAGGGTTCACAGTAGATCACACCCTCATCATGTGCCATGTTACATAACTCTTTCATTCTACTTAACTTCTGAACATATCAATTGTATTCTTGATGGTTCTATCTTCCGTGATGTTGATAAATTTGAAAATCAAATCGTGCTATTATGATTTCCTTCTTAAAACATTAACCATTTTCATTCGAAACTCCATACCCACGAATTCTGGACCATTACTTGAGGTACTTAATGGATAGAAGAGAAAACAGAGCATAAAGCTTCGAAGTGTAAATAGGAGTATAAATCGCAGCAAATAAGAGAAAGCATTATCTGTAGATGGCAATGATTATAGGAGACAGAAGCAAGGGGCTTCGAAATATAAGGGAAGATAAAAACCCAATAACAACACAGAAATTACAAACCGTGTATATTAATACGAATAGCAATATAAAGACACGGTATAATTAAGAATAGTATCACCCCAAGGGCGATGTTGAAGAACACAGATTCCTCCGGTGGAAGTTGGAAAAGGAGAATGATTGTTGCGATAGTAAGGATGAGGACAAGAGTCAGAACTGGATTAAGCATTTTCACAATCGTTTGGATGTATGAACTAAGAAAGAAAGTATAGGAATGATGAGAATAATGAAACAGAAGAATTTAATTTATAATGGAAATATCAGACAGAGCAATCAAAGCAGATAATCACATTTAATTAAAGAGATCCTAATTTCCTCATTTATCGAAAAATCAGATCTTATAGATTTCATAGATTTTCTTTAAATCCCTTGAATCCCGGAATTCAACCAAGACAACGTCAAAAGTAAAGAAGCACCTTATTTTCTAAATTCAATCATGACTACGTCAAAAGTTAAATCTCTATCCCAATCATTTGTAATAGCTTCATTCGTGCTCTTCGAAAAATCGAATTGTTTTACCCATATTACTCAAAGATGATAAAACTCTATTTATCAACTCATATTCATCATGAAAACATTTTTATTGTTAGCCATGACCACCTCACTCAAATTTCAGGACGAAATTTCTTTAACGGGTAGGTACTGTGACGACCCGGAAAATTCCGACCAAATTTAAACTTAATTCTTATTTGATTTCGACACGATAAGCAAAGTCTGTAAAGTTGAGTCTCAAAAATTTTGAACTATTTTTATGAATCCATTTGACCTTTGACTTTTCCCGACGACTCACAATACGATTACTTGTAAATAGATATGTATATATATATATATATATATATATATATATATATATATATATATATATATATATATATATATATATATATATGTAAATAATAAAATGAAATATTATATATTGTAATTGTTAGAATTAATTACGTAAATAATAATAATATATAATAAATATTATTTAGAAAGTATATATACATATAAATAAAGTGTATAGAATATATATTTAGTGATTTCGAAGTTATTTAGTAAATAACGGTAACGCTCAATTGTCATTCAATTAATAGTAAACGAGTTAAAAAGGAACTTATGTGATTTTAAAATAAACGATGATCCGAAAATGAGTTTTATAAATTATAGGCTTATTAAAAATATAATAAATAATGAAACACACCAACTAGGTATGACGTCAAGAATTTTAAAAGGTTTAAAACAATATAGATATATATATATATATATATAATTTTTATAAATATAAAATTAACCAATCATTGAATCATATTAAACTAAAATACATTGGGTTTTAGATAACAGATAAAAATTAAATACCAACCCGTGACTACACATTTAATATCCAAGTTTATTTAATTATTACACCGTGTTATATCTATACCGTGATTAACCAGTAAAACACCCATGACCTTATCTAATCTATCTATATTATTGCCCTTTCCAGATTCATTTTATCAAACACCCAATTTTTTCTCTCAAGAACACCCACTACTATTCATCATCATCATCAATCTTTTATCACTCAAGAACACCTTAAAAACTTGATGGATCATAAAATCGTTTATATATTCGGATTCCTCTCGAAGAGCTCTACACATCCATATCAACAATTTCATGATTTGTGTAAGTTTTAAAAACTCAAATTTTTGGGTTTTCATGTTTTTGTTACATATTAGGGTAGATATAGTGTCTATTGCTCAAGTCTATATGATTATACATGATTGTATGTGTTATATTGCTCGTTTGATGTGTTTATGTTTAATCCAGAATTTGTTTTGTGTGGTTACAGAAACTTGGTTTTCTTGAATGTTAAATATTATGATATAATTAAAATCCTCTCGAAAAATTAATAATTTTAGGCTTTAGATTCGCGTATTTTCATTACCGTATGCTTAAGATATGATTGATTGAAGTTTTTGTGATGAATATGTGATTATGTCGAATTCTGGAAAAATGAACATAGAATTGAATTTTAAACTGATCCTAATTGTGTAGAGGATTTAAAAACACTTAAGTTAGACTAGGATATCATGCTATTTGGATTTGTAATACTCCCGTTATGCTTAATTGATCGTATATGAAAAACTGATTTGCTCAGTATTATAAAACTAACTTTTAAATTTATTTGAAGTATGATAGTGATTTAGGACTTTGCATATCTGAAAATTTCATATATTGTAGTTAACGTTTCATCTAGGCCTTGCATCATTTGGATTTGTGAAGCTTGAGTAATGTGCTTGTCGAAATGGTAACCTGCATTCTGTCCAAATCTGTAACGTATGCACCTATAGTTTTATAGTAAGAGTTGTACACCTTTTGAGACCTTGGCCTTCTGGATTATCGAACTTTGTATGTTATGTGATAAATGTCTAGTTTATTGAAACCTCTGAAACCCGATACATTGTGCACACTAAGGCCGTAGATTTGGTAACTTCTGAATTGAGCTGAAACAGAATGTCCATTTTGATTGAATAAACTGCACCAATTGGCTAAACAAAGGTTTCTCATTTTTGGATATGTGGTAATTTGACTTGTCCTTGAACTAGGACCACTGACCTAGCTTGATTTGCATGTCCCTAGCTCCGGTTATAGCCATTACGAGATTGGTGCGCAGTCAGAAACTGATTTAGCGAACCATAAATGTACCTCTTCTGAAACCCGACTTGTAGACATCGTATGAGGCCCTGGCTAGACTTTTTGGAATCGATTTTGAGTCTACTTTTGATCTAGATTTTTCCATGTTACCATGTTTTATGTGTTATGAATTATGTCCGTTGTTTGTATGACGCGCGTGAAAATTTGTGACAATACGTGTTAAGTACAAACTAAACAGGCCAATATGTTTAATTAACTTGAGTTCTGGAAAATGTAGATTTTATATTTGAAAAGTTCATGATTAGTAGTTAAGGTTTCATATAGGTGTTGTATCTTAAAAGTTTCTAGATTTTGAGATAATTGCATGCGAAAATGGACACCCGAACTTGGACCGTCCATTTGGACACTTGACCCGTTTGAGTCTAAAAATGTCAAAATGGATAACGGTCAGCGTAAACAAATTCTATATGTTGATTTAAGTATGCCTGCAAGTTTTGGTGCTTAAAAATGAGTTTTGGGTCTATTTTGGTTTAAAGAGAGATTTATGACCTATTCGGGTCAAACGTGAATAAATTGACCCATATGCATAACTTTGGAAAACGGAAGTCACCAACACATCTAAAATGTCATTTTTGAGCTGTGATACAAATTTGGTTAACTCAGGTCAGCCGGATTCAAATTTGGATCGTTAACCGAAAGTCTCAGCATTTTTAACAAAAGTGTCAAAAATGACTCTCGAGCCTACTTTGCGGACTCATAAGTTGAAATTGGTTAAGTTTGGATAAAAACCATTAATTGATATTGAAAGTATTTACGACAAGCTTTAAAACGATATGTTATATGTATGATTTTGTCGACTGGTCTAAAACGAGTACGAAAATGGAACATCAGGGCTGATCCAATGCTGTTAACAACAGCAAAACTCAGCATTTAGTGTTTTGAAGGACTGTTTTCGCGAGGTCATAACTTTCAAACTGTAACTCCGTCTTTGTCAAATAAACTGTCTATAGAAAGGTGGGATGACATACTTTCCAACGGTCACGACCCAAAGTATTATATCGGATTTGGTGGGACCCGAAATCAGCTGTAAAGTTACTACATATACATATATGTAAATAATATTGTTTTTACTAAATAAAAATGTATAACTTAAGTTTGACCTATGTTTGACTATTTGACCAACTTGAGTAATATTATGAGATTGTTGACTGGTGTTGACTATGTTGACTGTGTTTGACTTGCGTTTGACTTACATTTGACTTACTTTGACTTTTGTTGACTTTTGCTAAATTTTGCTAAATTTATGAGTAGGACTTGAGCAATAAGACTATACGAACCCCATAGACCGACCTAGCTTATTAGACACTTATTGACCAACATATGTTCTCTAGGTTGGGGTCTACGGTTACTTGCATTCCGATTTTCGGTCACATCTCTGTGATTTATTTCTGAAGTTGTCAGGTGAGTTTCATTTGCCTTTTTACCCTTTATATTTTTGGGCTGAGAATACATGCGCAATTTTTATAAATGATTTACAAAATAGACACAAGTACGTGAAACTACATTCTATGATTGAATTATCAAAATCGAATATGCCCCCTTTTTATTTAGTCTGGTAATCTAAGAATTAGGGAACATACACCCTAATTGACGCGAATCCTAAAGATAGATCTATCGAGCCCAACAAGCCCCATCCAAAGTACCGGATGCTTTAGTACTTCGAAATTTATATCATGTCCAAAGGAGGATCCTGGAATGATGGGGATATTCTATATGCATATTGTTAATGTCGGTTACCAGGTGTTCAATCCATATGAATGATATTTTTGTCTCTATGCATGGGACGTTTATTTATGAGAATTGGAAATATGAAATCTTGTGGTCTATTAAAATTATGAAATGTTTGTTTATGATAAACTAATGAACTCACCAACCTTTTGGTTGACACTTTAAAGCATGTTTATTCTCAGGTATGAAAGAAATCTTCCGCTGTGCTTTTGCTCATCTTAGAGATATTAATTGGAGTCATTCATGACATATTTCAAAAGACGTTGCATTCGAGTCATTGAGTTCATCAAGATTATTATTAAGTCAATTATAGTAAGATATATTATGAAATGGTATGCATGTCGTCAACTGTAGATGTAATGAAAGATTGTCTTTTCAAAAATGAATGCAATGTTTGTAAAATGTATTATATAGAGGTCAAGTACCTCGCGATGTAATCAACTGTTGTGAATCGTTCATCATCGATGTGGACTTTGTCCGGATGGATTAGGACGGGTCCTTTCAGTACTCATGTCAAGACGAGTTCCCATGGCTTCTTGCAAAGAACGCCAAAATCTAGAAGCAAAACGGGGATCGCGATCCGATATGATCGATAAAGGTACACCATGACGAGATACAACCTCCTTGATGTATAATTGAGCAAGTCTCTCCATTGTATCCGTTTCCTTCATCGCTAGAAAGTGTGCAGATTTGGTAAGGCGGTCAACAATAACCCAAATGGTATCGTATCCGCCCACCGTCTTCGACAGCTTAGTAATGAAATCCATTGTGATCCTTTCCCACTTCCATTGTGGGATTTCCGATTGTTGAAGTAACCCAGAAGGTCTCTAATGCTCGGCTTTAACCTTCGAGCAAGTCAAACACTTACCAACATAAGTCGCAACGTCCTTCTTAAGATTCAGCCACCAATACTATTCTTTAAGGTCGTGGTACATCTTGCCCACTCTGGGGTGAATCGAATATCTCAATTTGTGTGCTTCATCAAGTATAAGGTTCCGTAGATCTCCATAAAGAGGTACCTAAATTCTTCCGGCATAACATCGGAGTCCAGTATCTCTAACCTCGAATCGAGAGAGGAGTATGTTCAAATGTTCATGAGTTATATTCTCCTTCTTGAGAGCCTCATCTTGGGCTACTCTGATCTGGCTGTTGAGGTTCGAATGAATGGTGATGTTCAGAGCCCTAACACGAAGAGGTTCCGTCCTTTCCTTTCGGCTTAAAGCGTCAGCTACAACATTGGCCTTGCCAGGATGATAGCGAAGTTCACAATCATAGTCGTTTAGCGTCTCGATCCATCGACGCTATCTCATATTCAGTTGCTTCTGATCAAAGATGTGTTGGAGGCTCTTGTGATCGGTGAAGATAGTGCTCTTAGTTCCATAAAGATAGTGTCTCCATAATTTGAGCGCAAAGACAATGGCTCCAAGTTCAAGATCGTGAGTAGTGTAGTTCCGCTCGTGAATATTCAGTTGACGGGAGGCGTAAGCGATGACCTTTGATCGTTGCATCAGTACAAAACCAAAACCACTTTTTGACGCATCGCAATAAACAACAAAGTCGTCACTACCTTCGGGAAGCGATAAGATAGGTGCGGTGGTTAACTTCTTCTTCAAAGTTTGAAACGCTGATTCGTGTGTGGGTTCCCAAATGAACTTCTTGCCCTTGTGAGTTAGCGCGGTTAAAGGACGCGCAATCAGAGAAAATCCTTCAATGAACCTTCGGTAGTAACCGGCGAGACCTAGGAATTGGCGAATATGATTTGGAGTGGTGGGAGTCTCCCACTTGCTGATACCTTCAATCTTGGTGGGATCAACTTTGATACCCTGGTCGATCACAACATGACCCAGAAACTGGACTTCCTTCAACCAAAATTCACACTTGGAAAATTTGGCGTAAAGTTGCTCTTGCCTCAGGAGTTCAAGTACTAGTCGGAGGTGTTGCTCATGCTCTTCTTCGCTCTTAGAGTAGATGAGGATATCATCTATGAAGACGATAACAAACTTATCCAGGTACGGCTTGCAGACACGATTCATGAGATCCATAAATACGGCAGGTGCATTGGTTAATCCGAATGGCATCACGAGAAACTCATAATGACCATAACGAGTTCTAAATGCAGTCTTCATTACATCGCTTTCCTTCACCCTCAACTGGTGATAACCGGATCGCAAATCGATCTTTGAGTAAACGCTCGATCCTTGTAGTTGATCAAAAAGATCTTCAATTCTGGGAAGAGGATACCGATTCTTGATTGTCAATTTGTTGAGTTCACGGTAGTCGATACACATACGAAAGGATCCATCCTTCTTCTTCACAAACAACACAGGTGCGCCCCAAGGCGAGAAACTTGGTTGGATAAATCCACGATCAAGTAGTTCTTGTAGTTGACTCTGTAATTCTTGCATCTCGGAAGGTGCGAGTCTATAAGGTGCGCGAGCTACAGGTGCAGCTCCTGGCACTAAGTCGATCTGAAACTCTACTGCTCTCGGCGGCGGTAATCCAGGCAATTCTTCAGGGAAGACATCGGAAAATTCGTTCACAATTCGAACTTCGTTCACATTCTTCACCTCGGTTTCTACCGTTTTCACATGCGCTAGGACAGCAAGACGTCCCTTCTTCATAATCTTTTGTGCTTTCACGCAACTAATGAGGTTTAGCTTCGAGGTACATCTCTCTCCGTAAATGATCAGTGGCTCACCGTCTCCTTGTGGTATACGAAGAGCTTTATCTCCATAAATAATATCAGCCTTTATCTTACTCAACCAATCCATACCGATGATCACGTCAAAACTTCCCAATTTGATGGGTATCAAATCAATTTCAAAATCTGCACCAGCTATGTTGATAATAGCTCCTCGACTGATATGGTCAACTTTCTTAAGTTTTCCATTGGCGACCTCGACAAGCATACTTTCTTTTAACGGGACTAACGACCAATTAATCTTATCGCAAAAATTTCTACATACATAACTTCTATCCGCACCAGTATCAAACAAGATAGAAGCTAAAAGATTGTTGATTTTGAATATACCTGTCACCAAGTCGGGGTTTTCGCGTGCGTCCCTTGCATTAACATTGAAAGCTCTAGGGCGCGGAGGTCCGCCATCTTTTCGCTTATTTGGACACGCATTTTTGAAATGGCCCGTCTGCCCGCATTAATAACACTTCTTTGGCCCGTTGGTGTTTGGCTTCCCATTCAAAGTGGTGACCATGCAGTCCTTCCCGATATGTCCAGTCCGTTGGCACTTTTCGTAAACAACATTACAATACCCAGTGTGGTGTTTGTAGCACCGTTTGCATTGTGGTAAGGTTCCCTTGTAGTTCGGGTTGGAGTTGGTGTTGTTGTTGGGGTTGGGGTTTCCACCGTTGTTGTTTTGCCTCTTGGCGGGGGTTTGATCGTAGGTTCTCCCCCTGTTGTTGTTGTCCCACTTTCTCTTTTCACTACTACCAGCTTCAAACTTAGCCTTCTCCGGCTCATCAATGGTGATTTGATTCATGAGTGTATGCGCCATGCGCATTGCTTCGGGAACATTCGGTGGCTTGGACGAGGTGACATTACCCTTGATGGACTAAGGGAGTCCCCAAAAGTATCTCTCCATACGCTTGAATTCTGGGGTGACCATTGTCGGACACATCAGGGCTAACTCCAAAAATCTCCTGTTGTAACCATCAAGGTCGTTCCCAACAGCCTTTAACTGCATGAATTCCATTTCCATCTTTTGTATCTCGGTTGTCGGACAATACTCCTCAATCATGGCACACTTAAATGCTTCCCATGGCGTAGCATACGCCTCATCAATGCCTTGTGCCTGTGCTACCGTGTTCCACCACGTGAGCGCGCTGTCAGACAGCGTGCAAGAAGCAAATTTGGTTTTGCTGTCCTCCGAACAGTTGCTAACTCGGAATACTGATTCTAGCTTTTCGAACCATCTAGTGAGACCAACCGATCCCTCAGTGCCGCTGAAGTTATGTGGTTTACAGCTCTGGAATTCCTTGTAAGTACACCCATTTCGAATGGGTTGAATAACCGGTGGTGGTGGCGGTGGCGGTGGAGCTTGGGGTTGCATTTCCGCAATGGCTGCGGCTACCCTTTCGGCAATCATCTCTTCGATTTGGGCGGTGGTAGGTGTTGATCGTCCGTTGGCCATGGTGTTCTAAACAAAAATTTTGACTCAAGTCAAAATCCAGCATTCAATATATAATAATACAGTATACAACAATCAACATGGAATCAACACATCACATGTTTATTAAGTAACGCATCTAGGTACAAATACCACAGAATCATCGTACAGTAATGTAAATAGAACATCGTGCAAGAATTAAATAACGCAAAGTTCCATTCATTAATAATAATAAGTTTCATACATCTGAATAAGTCCGTACAATACATAAGTGAAATATAAAACTACAACTAGATTACATAATGAAATCTAAATACGAAAGCCCTACGGTGAAGGTGGGTGAAGGATGTCCATAACATGGGCCATCTGGTCCTCTAGCTCAGCAACTCGAGCTCGGAGGATCTCCACCTCCCTTGTCAATTCCTCGACAGTGGGAGATGGTGGGGCAGGTGGTGCCGGCGGTGCAGGTGGTGCCGGTGGTGCAGACATTACATAACGGGGTGCAGATGTTCCGGCTCCAGAAATAGTCAGTACGTAACGGGGTGCCTTACGCACTTGTGGGTCAGCAGGGTACGACACAAGCCACTTACGAGCAGTAACCCTACGACGCCGACCAAATGCGTCAGTGAAAGCACGACCTCCATTCACCCCTGGAATGACGGTGCCATCAAAACGGTACCGCTTCTTCGGCGGGGTGGAGGGTGCCTGTATAGGTACATCAGCAGGGTCCTCATCATCACTGGAGTCGTCTGAGGAGGTGTCGTCGGATGAAGCATCAGTGGATGACGATCGTCCGAATCATGTGGTGGCTGTACGGGTGGCTGAACTGGCCGTCCTTGAGCGGCCATCATCTGTCTGTACCTAGCGGGTCCGATCAGAATGAGAGGACCATCAGGGGCGCGTCGGCACCAATGGCGATACCGGTTACGGAATGGACCTTCCCCGAACTCCGCGGGAATCACAATCTCACCGGAGCGTGGCTGTGATCCTGAGGGTCCGGGGGCAGATGGAGCTGGAATCTCCGAAGGGTCCTGCGCTCCGCTAGAAGTAACCACTGGGGCAGGCGCCTGGCTGCTAGTCCCGGAAGATGAAGCGCCGGGGTCACTCGTGGGTAGCGGGATCGGTGTGTCGGCAGCAGCAGCAGGTGGGGTGGCTGACGAGTCTGAACTGTCCAAAATGATAGCAGGTGGAGTATCCGACATCTGAACAAGGAAAAATAAATTTTTCCATGTCAGTAAGTCATAAAGCAAGCACGTATTAGGCCAACAGTTTAAATCATGTATAACAATAAGTAGCATGGCAATAATAACGAATCGTACAGAAGTAGCATGCAATCGAAAGCAAGTAATATCATACAGTAGTGAAATCATGTAGTAGCATACGGCATGTAGCAGTAAAAGTAAGCAGCAGCATGCAGTAAGTTCAGCAGAAACACGTAAACTAGCAAGTTGTAGATTAGTCCTATTAGTGAATCCTACTCGGGTCGGTCTTAGACTCACTAATGCAACCTAATTCCCTACAACCCGGCTCTGATACCAAATTTGATGCCCCGTACAAAACCATCATGTACGAATCATCAACAACAGGATCATTACAAGGTTAAGTACTATATGCTGCAATAAAAGAAGTTGCATTCACGATAGAAAGATGACGTCATAATCGAAATCAAATGTTTTACACCAACAGTATGCTTCTACGAATAGCAAGCATGAATAAATGTATGTGACCCTTAGGTCGTTACAAAACATAGTTTCAAATGTATTAAAGTTTGAATGCAAGATAAACAGTTCATGCGGTGATAACACTAGAGCAGCGGGTGTCTACGGCAAGACTAGTACACAGCGGAAGCAACCTTAAGCACCTGAGAAAAACATGCTTAAAAACGTCAACACAAAGGTTGGTGAGCTATAGTTTAAGTATAACAGTATGTAAGGTAGGCCACGAGATTTCAGTGCTACAAAGAGCGTTTCAAAACAGTATGATAAAGTATATGTTAACCGTAGGCACTTGGTAACTAACTTAACGTTTATACCCCCTGAAAGTACACTTGGCAAGTGCGTATGTTTACGAAGTATTAAACACTCGTTAAATGCTAGCGCTACTAGCCCGAGTGGGGATGTCAAACCCTATGGATCCATATCTAAGATTCGCGTTCACCGGTTCAAAAACCAATGACTAAACGTTACCGAGCTAAAGGGAATGTTTCTGCCGTTATATAACCCACACATATATAAGTTTAAGTACTCGTGCCTAGTATGTAAAACGTAAAATGCGCATGTATTCTCAGTTCTCAAAATAGTTAAAGTAAAAAGGGAATGCTATAACTCACAATGATAATGTAGCGGTAAAGTATGACTCGGAAAGTAAGCAAGTAATGAAGGTTGTCCAAACGGGTCCTCAACCTTAGTCAAATATCAATAAGTCAGTAAATTGTCCGAATAAGTTTAAAAGTATGTAAATAAGGTCTTAAGGGTCATCATCATTCATCATCAAACAAAAGGTGTAAAGTAAGTTTCGTTCATGAAAAGAGTTTAAAACAAAGGCTGAGTTCGGTCAGTCACCACGGCCTCTATACCTACTGAAATAAGGTGAGACCAGTAGACATAGATCCGTATATGAGTCCTTTAGTTGTGATAAAAATTACAGAAGCAAACTCGTCTTCGTTTGATCGTGGCGACGGTCTAAGTGCGAGTAGGTCAGAATTTTTTCAGCACAACGTTATTTGGACATAGTGACGATCGGAGGGCCATAAATCCTAAACCGTAACTCAGATTAAGACAAGTCCTATCTGAAAAATCATAATTACAGTAGCCCAGGTCATACGGGTCAGACACAGAAATAGTAGAACAGTAGGGTCAGTAGGTTCCGGTGGTTCTTGGTGCTCGATGCTTATCATGGTTATCATCCTTGATGCATATAGCTTCAAGTGTACAACTCGTTGATGTGTTTGCATCATTTTCACCAAGGTTTGACCATCATAACTCAAGTGTAAGTCTAAGACATGAAGCACAACTCACTTAAGTGTTGCAAGTGTTTTGATGAACCAAAGTTACATCAAAGTCTTAGATCTAACTCATACATGAACTTTAAAACTAATAATAAGTTACAAACTTGAAAGTGAACTTATGAAATCAAGATCTTAAGTTGTAGAACATAGTTCTTAGTTAGATCTTGAAGATCCTAGACCCAAAAGTCTAGATCTAACATAAGTGTACAAAGTTATAGTTAAAGAAAGCTTACTTACATGTTCTTGAACTTTCAAAGTTAACTTTTAGTTCAAGATTAATGAGATCAAAGTTAACTAGTAACACTTGACCAATAACAACGAACAAACATGAAATTAAAGTGCATAATATGAAGAAATAACTAAGTAAACAAGTAAATAAGTTCATGGGTTTCATACTTTAAGGATTCAAGCCTATGTCTTGATCTTTAGAAAGTAAACTTTAAATTTACTTCATGAACTTCAAGTATGGTTTTAACTCATGAACTTTAATCCTTTAAAACAATAAATGTAGAACATAACTAGAAAGTTTATGTTCTTGTTTGTTCTTGTTAATACAAGATGATATGAAGAATCTAACTATAAAGTTTGATTCTTAGTAACATGTAAGTAAATAACTAACAACAAGTAACAATAATCAAAGACAAGTATTCAAACAAGCAAAGATGATGATGAAGATGTATATGATTCGATTTTTACAAAGAAAAGAAGAGAGAAAAAGTCTTCAAGTTACTTACAATATTTAGAAAGAATGAGAGAAAGAAATGAGAGAAAATTGAGTGTGTAAGGGTGTGTGTGTAAGAGTGAAATGTTACTAGTGAAAGCAAGTGACTAAGTAATACAAAAAAAAAAGAATTTTGAACTCCCTCTCCTCTATGGAAGCTGACGGTCAGCAGAAAAAAAAGGGAGGAGAAGAATGTTCACTAGTCACAAGCATGTAAAGCTCTTAAAAGTTGGTTAATGAGGTGGTTGTTCATGGGAAAGAGTTGTAACAAGATTCCAAGTAACCTAAACTAACTAGTTATAACATAAAGTGATACTTACATGTCTTAGTGGGCTAAAGAATCCATTTAAATTGTAGGGTGGGTTTATAAGCCCAAAATCATGAGTCTATAACATTAACAAGGCCCAAGTTCAAGTATTTAACAAGTTAATCCAATTAAAACCCAAGTAACTAACTAATAACCTTAGTTAATTAAAATGATTAATATAACTTAATCATGAATGTAAATAATACTTGAAAATATTATTCGTGCAAGTTTCGTGTGTCACAAAGACGTTTCGGGCATTTAAAGTCAAGTACGGGCATTCATGGCAACATGTAAATGTAATAACATACATTCGTTTAATCACAAGTATTAATAATATCAATTATTAATAAATAAACGTTGAAAAATCCAGTGTCGTTACAGAACCCGTTCATAATATGCAAACAACTTGGATCGAGAGGTGCGAAACTTACAGGGGGAGGACTAAAGTATTACTAGATAGGGAAGTGCATGAGGGCCTACGATCGAATTTGGTTGAACATGTATGGGCTAATCGTGAGACGTCGGAGTCGGATTAAGTATTGTGTTTTTTATTAAGTAATGTATTTTTTTAAGGTGTGCTTTTTTATTAAGTATCGTATTTTTTTAATTAATGTATTTTTTTATTAATGAAATTTAGTATTGCATTTTTTTTATATTTTTAATATATAATTAAACTAAATAATATTATTAAAAGTGTTTAAAAAATAATTAAATAAAGATTTAACACTGAGATTTAACACTGAACCATTTCCTCTGTTTTGACCTCAATGTTAAATCTAGTATTAAATTTAACACTGAGATTTAACACTGAACGACTCATAGTGCTGCTAATAAAATCTATCTAACAGCGGTTACATTGAGGAACTAGCTGACTGCCTAAGTAACTATTGCGTGGCAGCTGGGTGACTATTTTCATATGAAAAATACAAGTGCCTATCGTTCACTATATGCAAATACCATGGACCAATAGCTTAATTTTTCTTATTTAATTCGTATTATCCTCGAGATCGGTAGTTAGAGTTTTCCCATATGACCGATTGCCGTACGAGCGATATTGAGCCGCCATATGACCGATTTTATCTTATATTTTAGTTTGTGTATTCCTTTCAATAAATACTGATGTCACGTTATAGTAATATATTTGGATAAGGATTATTCGATCATTTCTTTCTTTGAGATTGCACAAAACGTACCCGTTTGAATTCGAATATAATGTTTGACACAAAGATAAAGTTCGAATACAGACATAGTCGTTTGCTTGTTACTTATTCAAATTAGAACACTTTACGTATGTATAGAGGCATGCTTGATTTTTTTGATATTGATCAAGTCAAAATTGACCTGAGTGCAAAAATGTGAAGTGACTAACCTTCGGAAGGGTTTCCTCTGGTTAACGTGATGAGTATGAGGGGTGTTGTGGTGGTTGACTTTTGCTGAGCCTCCAAGGTGAGCTTAGAAGAGAGATCAGCGGTGGTAAGTGCAATTGTTGATCCTCCTTTAAATGTGTGATTATGAGTGGTATTTATAGGCATAAGATGACGGTTACCAAGGATAACCACCATTAGCCCACTAACCCACGATTACCACTCCTGGAATCCTCTAATCATGCCCACTACCTAATCCACGTTCTCCTAATTTGTCGGACGGGCAAGCAGCCGAGTAAACCAAATCAAATGACTACTGGTACGCTACGGGTGGCGTAGCGTAGGAATAATCGTGGCTTGAGAACAAGGTTGACTTAGCAGTAATCTAGGCAGGAGCTGAAGCCAAGTGTCCAGCTAGGAGATACGACATGCGTCGCACGTGATGGCCATGGCGGGACGTACGTCATTAAGTCCCCCCAGTTTGGTTGGAATCGAATTACCTTTGATTGTAACCAAACTAAGTTAAATAAAATACTATAAAAAGACATCATTACTGACACGCCGTAATCGTCAAATCATGTCCCCCTTAGGTATAACTAGGGGATTATGTCAGCAATTATTACTTTTTACAGCTGTAAAAATGGAACGCCGCGAATCCAATGGCTGTGGTTCAACCTCCCAGGACACGTGTCCGATCAGGATCAAGGCCCATTAATCAGGCCCACGGTAAGCTTGCTCTATAAATACGGCGTTTTTAACTCTTCATTTTTACACCTTTTCTCTCCGTCTCCTAATTTTTTAAATAATTTCTTGTCTGCTTTCTCGATACGCGTGCCGTTTTCATTCTAAGGTAAATCTAGAAATGTCTAAGGCTAACGTTGCCACCGAAAATACAAACGTTACAACATAACAGATGGAGAAATTCATAGAGGAATATCCGGTGCTCCAGGACGTACCAACAATGGTAGCGATACCCGGGCAACGTGCCGACAAACTGCCACAAGGATACTTTACCCTATATTGGAAGGCGGTTGCGTTGGGTCACCTACGCTTCCTGTTGAGCCCGTTTGTGGCAGCTGTACTAGACCATTATCACATCAGCGTATCGCAGCTACATCCTCACGCGTGGCAGCGTGTTACTATTTTCGAGATGTTCTTTAGGGCGCAGAATAGACCGGCGAGCTTGAACGTTTTCCGGGCAACGTTCAAGCTTACCGCTTCCGGGAAGGGGTGGTACACTTTCGAGAAAAAGTGTAACTTCACCACCAAGAAGTCTCCGTCCCTCCACGATTGGAGGGGAATGTTCTTCTTTGCTGGGACCGACCTGTTGGGCGAAGAGCGTGCCCACCTGGCACAATGGCATTCTACACGTGCACCCGACGTCTCCATGACTCCAGACCTTAACCAAGGGGAGCAGGAGCTTTTTAACTTGTGTAAGGACGCCACTCTTGAGATGCGTCCTTACGGCGAGGTGATGCTGAAACTCTGCAATGTTCGGCATTATTGGCCTTGGAATGACAGAGTGCCATTGATCCTGTGCGACGGAAGGGTTATGCTCTTCGTGTCGTTACGTCTTAAACTTGTAAGTATTCTGCTCATGTAATTTCTCTAACTCAAACATATTCTTGTGCAGAGATGGATTTCAACAGAGTTCTCCGCCGCCCTACTCTTGATGGCGTTTCCTTCAAGAGATTCCCAAAGGCCAACCTTCCAGAAGGTCATCCTTTGAAGGGTGGTGAGGTTGCTGCTGGTTCATCCACCAACGCTACCAGCGACGTGGCAACGACACAACCTACAACCGGCTCAAATTCTGTCACCAATCCGGATCTGATATCCGTCGCTATTCCCACAGTCCAACCGGAACAGCAACTACAACAACAGAAACGCCCCTATTCTTGCCCAAAAGTGACAGTCCCGACTGGCGGTCACAAAAAGAGGAAAACGCCGCGAGAAGTTGCAGAAAGCAACTTAAAAACTTTTGAAGAGATTCCCAGCAAAGGTGGGTATTATGAAAACCCTGATAATAACCCCGCTACGTCACCAGAATCCCAATGGGAGAAACTAATCAAGTTTATTATTTCTCCAGGGTTACGCATGAGAGTCCCTATCGTCCATCTTCAAGATTCATCCGACGCCCAAGGAAAGGCGTCGAAAAAAGACAAACTGACGGTTTCCGGTTCTGGCGGCGGGTCCGGCCAACATTCAACTTCTCAGGAGGAGCCTTATTCTCCTGGTTTTGGAAAACAACCAACTTTCAGCCACATGGAGAAGATGTGGAACGTGTCTCATAGCGATGCTCTGTAGCAATTTAAGTATCTGCAACGGATTTGCCCTCCGGTGCTTTATGAGGCCGTCCGAAAAATGCCTGATAGCGCTGCCCATCGTGTCGTACCCCGTCCTAATCCATCTGGACGAAGTCATCAACATTTGGTAACATCGCGAGGTACTTGACATCTATATGATACATTTTAAAAACATTACATTCGTTTTTAAAAGACAAACTTTTATTATATCGAAAGTTGACAGGCATGCATACCATTTCATAATATCCAACTATAAATGATCTAATCTGTCATTTACTTAATCATAATCTTTACTGAACTCAACGACTTGAATGCAACGTCTTTTGAAATATGCCATGAATGATTCCAAGTAATATCTTTAAAATGAGCAAATGCACAGCTGAAGGTTTCTTTCAATCCTGAGAATAAACATGCTTTAAAGTGCCAACCAAAAGGTTGGTGAGTTCATTAGTTTATCATAATCGATCATTTTCATCATTTTAATAGACCACAAGATTTTCATTTCCATTTCTCATAAATATACGTCCCATGCATAGAGACAAAAATAATCATTCATATGGATTGAACACCTGATAATCGACATTTACAAGATGCATATAGAATATCCCCATCATTCCGGGACTCCCTTCGGACATGATAAATTTCGAAGTACTAAAGCATCCGCAACAACGGATGGGGTTTGTTAGGCCCAATAGATCTATCTTTAGGATTCGCGTCAATTAGGGGCTCGATTCCCTAATTCTTAGATTACCAGGCTAAAAGGGGCATATTCGGCTTCGGTCCATTCAACCATATAATGTAGTTTCGATTACTTGTGTCTATTTCGTAAAATATTTATAAAAGTGCATGTATTCTCAGTCCCAAAAATATATATTGCAAAAGCATTTAAAAAGGGAGCAAATGAAACTCACAATACGATATTTTGTAGTAAAAATATTCATACGACGATACTAAACAATGCATGGTTGGCCTCGGATTCACGAACATATATCAGTTATATATATTAACTCATAGAATCAAATAATTCTATCTATTATTTATATAATATTTATATATTAGTGTTGTAATTATATATAAAGTTTATACTAAATTTTAATTAATGTATATATATTTTATTTACCCTTTTATATCTTAAATTATAGGTTATCTATATTTATTTTGTATACTTTAAATAAATATTTTATAAGAATATTAATATAGTTGTAATAATAATAATAATAATGATAGTAATAATAATAATGATTTTAATAAGTACGATAGTTTAATAACAATGATAGTCTTAATAAAAATGATAATTTTAATAATAATAATAATAATAATAAAAATGATAATAATAATAATAATAATAATAATAATAATAATAATAATAATAATAATAATAATAATAATAATAATAATAATAATAATAATAATAATAATAATAATAATAATGATGATGATGATAATAAGAATGATAATACTTATAATAATAATGAAAATGATAACTTTTAATAAAAATACTTTTGTTAATAATAATAATTTTAAAAAATGATAATTTTAATGATAATACTAATAATAATGTTAATAATAATAATAATAATAGTAATAATAATCCTAATACTCATTTTAATGATAATAATAATAATAATAATAATAATAATAATATTAATAATAATAATAATAATAATAATAATAATAATAATAATAATAATAATAATAATAATAATAATAATAATAATAATAATAATAATAATAATAATAATAAGTATAATAATAATATTAATGCTAATAAAAGAGTATAACCTTTGAAGATACAAGCTTTAAAAATAAAATGCCATAGCCCGGGCTCGAACCCACGACCTCTTGTTCAAACCCAAAACTCTCTAACCACACCTCTGTTCGTTACTTTTCTGTAATAATAAGGATCTAAGTTCTTTGAACCCTTAGTATATGTTTCTATAATCTGGCCCATCTTATCTTCGGCCCAACAGAAATTAATAGATCTCGGCCCAAATCAGCAAAATGAAAGACTTCAGCCCAACAATCATAAACATAACAGCCCAATAGTTATACTTAGATTACGGCCCAAGTAAAATCAATAAGGTGTTTTGGTTTTCCCTGAGTTCTACCGATTTGAAAGAGAGAAAAATCGATGTTTGTTTTTGAATTCATCATCATCTTTCCATAACACCATCGGGACACCATAAACACCTCGTCAATATTACCTCATCCTTATCATCTTATCATAATCATGATCATAGTCATAATCATATCATAATCATAATCATAATCATAACATAATCATAATCATAATCATGACCATCATTGAATTCATTTTATTTCATCACCATAATCATCTACATATCATCTATATCCTCTCATCGTATAACATCATAACATTATGTACTCATCATCATACATCATATTAACACACGCATCATCATGTACCATTTACTTCCTTCGATCACAGCTAAAATGAAGCAAAGAAAAGAAAGAAAAATAGAAACAATCGCTAGCAGCTGGGGAACGTTTCTACCCAACAAACATAGAATCATCAACCCAATAGCAGTTTCCTAAGCCCAAGTTAAATTATCTAGACCCAACAATTAATTAGTCCATTCATTAAGTTGTTGGGTTTATGGTACCTCTAGACAAACACAGAAAGAATAATCGACAATTGTAACAGCACAATTTATCTCCCCTTTACACAGCGGGTCTACTTGTTTCCACTTTCATGATTTCTTTTATTAATTGACGAAAGAAAACAAGACTTTCTGTATCATTCTTTATATAATAATCGACTTGTACATAGGCCGATTATCATTGTTAAATCATCTTTATTAAACTCGAAAAGAATAATTGTTTTGTGGTGGGTGTTGGCCTGCGTTAGCAGCAGAAACAAAGGAAACAAGGGAACAGCAGCGTTTGGTTTAATACTCGAATAAACAGAAACAAGTGTGAGCAGTAGTAGCTGGAATTAAATAGGTGCGTTTATAGTGGTTGTTATGAGGTTGTTTCACGAATGAATACGAAGAAGAAAGAAAAAAATTAACTTGGTGATGGGTTACGATAGCTATACAGCCAAACAGATTGGTCGGCTGTAGCTGCAATGAAATCATCCAGTAATAACACGTCTTTGAATAATAAGGGAGTCCATGGTGATCGAACAAGGAAAATAAATGGTTTCGAACGAACAACAAGTAAGGTGATGATTCTTAGTAGTTGTAGGGTTTCAAGTGGTGGTAGATCATGGTTGTAAGGTGGCATTTATTATGGTGATGGTGGTGTTGGTTCTTCGAACTATAGAGAGAGAAGAAGAGAGATGGGAATTGTGAAGGAGAAGGAAGAAGGAAGAAGAAGTACCAAAATAGAGATGGGTGATATGGGTTGTCATATACCTCATGTGATTATGCATATATGTATGATATGTTTATCTATATTAATGTATATAATGCACAGATGATTCATTTACAAGACAAGTGGAAACATAAAGTTAATGTTAGTGGAAGAGTAAAAAAAGAAAACAGAAATTGAATATTATTAATAATAATATAATAATAATTATATAATCAAATGAATTAAAAACGTGTGATATGTTAGTCGTCGTCTACTATTCCTTTTACGGACTGAATTTCGTACTCCGGTTTTAATCAGTGGCGAATAAAAAGTTCTCAGAACAAAACCCAAATTTTTAGATTAACTATATTTATTTATTTTGATCATTATGGTATAAAATTTGATCCTTAACTATTAAATAAAAATTACATTAATTATTCACTCCCAACCTCAAGTAAAATATAAAAATTTTTAAAATTCAACAACTAGTTCCTAAATACATTTTTAATAAGTCTATAATTTATAAAACTCATTTTCGGATCACCGTTTATTTTTAAATCATATAAGTTTGAATTTAACTTGCTTAATATCAATCGGAACATCAAGCTAGTATTATAGTTATTTAATATTTATTTTTAATATACATTATTTATATATAGTTATGTTGCAAAATAATAGTTATTATAATATCCTATTTTTATTTTATTTTACATAATTTGTTTTAATAACAACAACATAAAATATTATATTCCAATTACCATTTATATATACACATATCTATTTACAATTAATTGTTCCTATTTTTATTTTATTTTACATAATTTGTTTTAATAACAACAACATAAAATATTATATTCCAATTACCATTTATATATACACATATCTATTTACAATTAATTGTTCCTGAATCATCAAGAATGGTCGAAGGTCAATTGAATATATGAAATAGTTCAAAATTTCTGAGACTCATCATTACCGACTTTGCTTATTGTGTCGAAATCAAATAAAGATCAAGTTCATATTTGGTCGGAAATTTCCGGGTCGTCACACGTCGCGCCAGGGTTCAGCATATTTATGAAGGGTTGCTGCTGACCCGCGACGAGCTTCAGCGGACCATTGAACTGGATCAACGCGACCGTCGCGTGGAAGCTTACGGTAAGGAGCTGAATGCTGAAATTGTCCAAGTTAGGTGTGATGACCCGGGAATTTTCGACCAAATTTAAACTTAAATCTTTATTTACTTTCGACATGATAAGCAAAGTCTGTAATGTTGAGTCTCGAAAGTTTTGAAATCTATATATTCATGTATTCAATTACCCTTTGACCATTCCCGACGATTCACGAACAATTATTTGTAAATAAATATGTATATGTATTATATAAATATAAATATATAATATTATAATTTAATAAAGAATACTTTGACTAATTAGAATGTAATAATTTAGATAATTAAGTTAATGTTAAAATAATATATATATATATATATATATATATATATATATATATATATATATATATATATATATATATATATATATATACATATATAAATATATATGATGAGTCGATATAAGATTTTTATTAGATAAATACATAAAATATATAAATATTGATTAATCAGTAAATGACATCACATAATATAATATTACATAAAAAATAAATGGTATTATATTAATTTACAAGTTTGAATATAATTGATATACTAATATTAACCTCATTACTTTCACTATTATTAATGATGTTAATATTAATATTTGTAATACTATTACTTCAAATATAAGATATATATATATATATATATATATATATATATATATATATATATATATATATATATATATATATATATATATATATATATATATATATATATATAAATCGATATGTTTAAGTTGTATTATTATTATTATTATTATTATTGTAGAGGTTATTATTACCAGTATCATTAAAAATCATCATTTTATAGTTATCATAATTATTTAATATCTTCTTTATAACTATGGTTATCATTAATAAAATTACATTATTATAACAAGTATTATTATTAGTATCATTAATAAGAGTATTATTATCATTATCATCAGTAAGGAAATTATTATATTTACTATTATATTATTAATAATTATATTAAGAATATTATCATTATAGTTATACTATTTAATAATATTAATTATAATCTATATATATATATATATATATATATATATATATATATATATAATAAAAATACATATATAGAGATAGATATACACATGTATATAATCTATATATATATATATATATATATATATATATATATATATATATATATATATATATATATATATATATATACGCAGACATTTACATATATAGAGATAGACATTTACAGTTATATGTTTTTAGGAAATCAGTAGTAATTTTATTTAAATTATTATTATTATTATTATTATTATATAATTATAATTATTAATTATTAATTACTGATTATTTAAAAACTGGATAAGATCATGCGTATAAAATTGGGAATTAAAATCAGTTCACTTTTCAATCAAACTGTTTTCAATTTTTGTCTGTCTCCGATTTTGTTATACATCTCAATCCATAGTACCAATAGGGAATCTGCTTTTAACTTGTTATCTTTATTTTTCTTTCCTGGCTCACATATGTTCGTCGACCCTTTTTTTTTCAATAGATCAAATCACATTATTAATAAAACTCATTCGAAAACTCACCCTCTCTATCAGTTAGAAATCCTTTAAAACATTTTATTAATCGATGAAAAGCAGAAACCAGTCGTCATTCGCTGTTCTGTATCATTTAATTCAAAAATTCAATTTTGAAATGAGTTTTAAAAAGTAAAAATGCAGTAATGTTAGGAATTTAATACTTAATCTTTCTGCAAAAGTTGAAGAGTCAATTCGTAGTATTGAATTCTAATTTTTAAGTCAAAAGTTCATGAACGAAAAGTCAAACGATTGTTCTTTGGATGAATTCGAGTTCCTTAGTATAATTTAAGTTCAATTGATCGTTCCTAACGATTCTAGGAACGATTTAAAATATATTTCATGTAGAAATTTTCTGTTAAAACAGTCGTTAATTCGAGTTTGATATTTGGGTTTGTTTGGTTCACGAACGACAGAAAATTCTGTAAGCTTTGATATATATATATATATATATATATATATATATATATATATATATATATATATATATATATATATTATTATTATTTTTTTGTTGTTGTTAATTGAACAAGTACTCTTTACAGGTTGATTATAAATTAATTTTAACCCTGTCTCAAACCTCGAATCGATTAATCGATGTTGCTTTGGGTTCCTGTGTCGAATGTTTAATAGGAAGAGGAAGATGATAATAAGATACGAGTTAATTAAATTCGGTTGGGAATTCAATCAGAAAAACTGATTTGGAAGTGTGGTTTAGGGGTGTTGTGTTATACAAGGGGTCGGGGGTTCGAGTCTTGGCAACAACGTTCCATTCTTTTTGAGGTCTATTTTGATATGAGGTATTAATTTTGTTATGATTATTATTATTATTATTTTTATTATTATTATTATTATTATTATTATTATTATTATTATTATTATTATTATTATTATTATTATTATTATTATTATTATTATTATTATTATTATTATTATTATTATTATTATTATTATTATTATTATTGTTATTATTGTTATTGTTATTGTTATTGTTGTTGTTATTAGTTATTGATGTTATTATTAGTATGTATTACTATTATTATTATTAGAAGTGTTAAGTTTACTATTATGATTACTAACATACTAAAATCTATTAAATATTAGTAATATCGTTATAATTACAATTGTTAGTATTATTATTATCATTGTTGTAAGTATTATTATATTACCACTATTATTATTAAGATAGTTATTATAATTAGTATCATTATCATTATTATTATCATTATTACTGTTATCTCTAATGTTGTATTAATATCAAGTTATAATTATTATTGTTAATTTTACTATTAATATAATTATTATCAACATAATGTATTATCACTAATATTATCATCATTTTCATTAATATTATTATCACTACCATTATATTGAAATTATCTTTTTTATCAAAAATTAACATTTTTAATAAAGTTATTATAATTATTAAAATTTCATTCAGATTGGTATTATTGTTATGAACAATATTACATATAACAAACTATTTTTTTTATATAATACTAAAACATATATAAATATATATAGATATTTTAATATAACTAAATAAATAAATATTAATTATTTTCAATGTATATATATACAAAATAGATATATAACATATAATTTAAGTTATAATACATATAAACGAAGTATATGCATAAAATAAAAATAAAATTAATATTAAATTTATATAACTACAAACACATAAATGTTATATAATTAATAAATGAGTTTATGAGTTTTCTATTATAAGTTTTAATAGATATACAAATTGATATAGGTTCGTGAATCCGAGGCCAACCCTGCATTGTTCAATATAGTCATATGTATTTTTACTACAAAATACATTAGGTGAGTTTCATTTGCCCTTTTTACTCTTTACGTTTTGGGCTGAGAATACATGCAAATGCTTTATTAACTGTTTTACAATATTTACATGCGTGAGTTTCATTAATCCCTTTTTAAATACTTTTGCAATATATATTTTTGGGACTGAGAATACATGCGCTATTTTTATAACTGTTTTACGAAATAGACACAAGTACGTGAAACTACATTCTATGGTTGAATTATCGAAATCGAATATGCCCCTTTTTTAGTCTGCTAATCTAAGAATAAGGGAACAGACACCCTAATTGATGCGAACTCTAAAGATAGATCTATTGGGCCCAACAAGCCCCATCCAAAGTACCGGATGCTTTAGTACTTCAAAATTTATATCATGTCCGAAGGAGGATCCCGGAATGATGGGGATATTCTTATACGCATATTGTGAATGTCGGTTACCAGGTGTTCAATCCATATGAATGATATTTTTGTCTCTATGCATGGGACGTATGTTTATGAGAAATGGAAATATGAAATCTTGTGGTCTATTAAAATTATGAAATGATTATTTATGTTAAACTAATGAACTCACCAACCTTTTGGTTGACACTTTAAAGCATGTTTATTCTCAGGTACGAAAGAAATCTTCCACTGTGCATTTGCTCATCTTAGATATATTACTTGGAGTCATTCATGACATATTTCAAAAGACGTTGCATTCGAGTCGTTGAGTTCATCAAGATTATTATTAAGTCAATTATAGTAAGATATATTACGAAATGATATGCATGTTGTCAACTTTCGATGTAATGAAAGATTGTCTTTTCAAAAACGAATGCAATGTTTGTAAAATGTATCATATAGAGGTCAAGTACCTCGCGATGTAATCAACTGTTGTGAATCGTTTATAATCGATATGGACTTCGTCCGGATGGATTAGGACGGGTCTTCACAGTTGGTATCAGAGCAGAGGTCTTACCGAACCAGGTATTACATTAGTGTGTCTAACTAGTAGTCGTTAGGATGCATTAGTGAGTCTGGACTTCGACCATGTCTGCATGTCAAAAGTTTTGCTTATCATCTTCGTCAGAAATCATCTGTTTATCATCCTTAGGAAATTAACTGCTTATCATTCTTAGTCTAGATACATTTTACTACTATGATTGCATGAATAGTGTTTAGACAAATTCATATCTTAGTGTATCTGCTAATCCATATCTTAGCGCATCTGTTATTGTTACTTTTACCTGACAGCATCCGTAGATTTCTCTGTAACTTATGGGATTTTAGTATTATATATGTATATGTAAATTATGAATTGTAGAATACTAATCTACATCCTATAATCTATTTCTTATCGAAAATCCTTCATACGATCGTACGAGATGAATCCCTCAACTAGATCGAGTCCCTCGAATTCCGACAGCTATTCCGATAGTTATCCCGACAGTTATTCAGAATGGATAGTCATCTAAATTCCGGAAGCAACGACACCAGAATGAATCAACCAATCATCCATCCCCAATTCATCTGATGGATTCATAGTCGACTTAATAAATGGAGATGCGCAGAAGGCGATCCCATCCACTAACCGAATTCACCTTTTGGCGAAGAACCTGAAGCACTTACCAGCGAACATGTTCGTAACACCATTTTCACCCTCATTTCTCGAATATCTTGCGACAAATATATCATAACTCAGATTCTAAACCTTATTCATCTACTCGTTCCGACCAACAATCATCCTGGAGTAATAAGTCAACGAACTTCACGCTCGAATAATCAATTTGGAGAATATGGTGCAAAATGTACCAGCTTCAGCAACATCACCGGCACCAACAGTACCATCAATAACAGCACCAGTACCATTAACAATCCATGCTTCAATATCATCATCTGTACTTTGAATATGATCTTCGTTCTACGTATCGTTCTACCTCATTTATTTTCGTTCGACATGACGAATATGTAATCTCTAAAGTTTTAGAGATTATTTATTCTAGTTCCAACCGAAAAGCAAATGAGTTTAATATCATATTAACTCATTAAATCCATGAATACATCTGAAGAAAATATACATGTATATATGTTTTCATAAAGATTGTAATTAAAAATTCTCTTGTACAAACTGTTAATGGTGAAAATATTTTAACGGGTAGGTAATACCCGAGGACTATTTAAGTTTCACATTAATAAGTTACATTGTACGTTCTTCAAATCTGTTTCAACTGTCATATACTATCCTACTTACATCCATCGATATACAAATCCGTTCACCACAGAGTAACCATATTCATCCAATTACATATTTGGATTTTGACCTATCAGAATCCAACAAGTGGCATAATGAAGAAATAATGGACACAATAAAAATTGATTAGAAACAGATTAATTAACAATATGAAATTCTACTAAGAATCCACGCTAACAAAATCCTAGCTAACTGTTCCAAGCTAACTGTTATTTCCGTATTACCATTTAATTATCGCAATTTATTTTATCGCAATTTAATTATCGCAATTTTAATTATCGTCATTTAAATTCTATTAATTACTTTACGCATTTTATTTATCGTCATTTAATTTCTGTATTTATTTTACGCACTTTAAATATCGGGACACGCATACAAGGTTTTGACATATCATATCAACGCATCTATATATATTATTTAGAATCACCATAGGCACTCTATATGCAGTAATGATCGAGCTCTCTATACAGGGTTGAGGTTGATTCTCAAATAATATATATACTTTGAGTTGTGATCGAGTCTGAGACGTATACGGGTCACGATACGTATTAATTAATTCGAATATTATATAGCAACTTATATATGAATTATTATTTGTACACTGCTAACTGTGGGCTATCAACATTGGACAATTAAAATGAATTAAAATATTAATTATAACATATGAAATGTAAGACCCGTGTATTTTATTGTAAATGTGTGTAAATAATCGTATGTGTTGCGGGGTTTTGTTCTAGGTAATTAAATTACAAAAATAGCTGGAAATGGAAGGTGGTGCGCCGCGCGGCCTGGTGGCGCGCCGCGCGGCATGGGGGCGCGCCGCGCAAAAATGGGCAGTCAGCTCCCTTTGTTTTATTTAATTAAAAATGAGGGCATTTTGGTAAAAACACTTGGAGGCCGAATTTAATGCCTAGATCAGTTGTTGGGGAGCTCATTTACTCCCTTTACACCAACCTTATCACTCCCAATTTATTTTAGAGAGAGAGTTTGAATCTAGAGTGAGAAAGCTCAATTTAAAGGAGAAGGAGCTTGATTTGGAGCTAGGTGCAAGCACTAAAGTTGTTCGTCTCATCATTTGCTACGTTTTGATAGTTGTGGTATGTCCTAACTTTAATTTCTTACTTTGATTTTGTGTATGGGTTAGGGTTTGTGTAGAAGATGAACCCTAAGACCCATTTGTTGGTAAATTGGGTGTTCTTAAGTAAATTGGGTCATGTAGACTCAATGTTTGGTTAGCTAGGGTTTTAAAAGTGATAATTGTTGTTAATGAACCCTAATTGGCTAATAAATTGCTAGAACACTTTAATGATGTGTAAATAGGTGTTATTTGGGTGTGGATGACCCAAATGGGTGTATTGACTTTTAAGTGTCCAAATGGGTCAAGATGACCTAGTAAAGGTGAGTATTATGAGTTTGGGCCAAGTGATTGATTTATTGTATGCTTGTGGAATAGGTACGTTACCTTGAAGTTCAAGCTTGGTCTATTAATCACCGAAGGCGTAAGGTGAGTGGAATAATTATGCGTTCATGTATATGGCGTGTTTATTTGTAAATGTTATGGTATGAACCACGTGCCGGTAGTGCCATAACATGTATGTGAGGTGTATTATGAGTGTGAACCTCGTGCCGGTAGCACTATAAAATGAGGCGTGAACCACGTGCCGGTAGCGTCAAAGTGTGAACCATGTGCCGGTAGCACTATAAAAGAGTGAGACTCAAATGCGTATGGTGTGAACCACGTGCCGGTAGCACCATAGCGTTATGGTTAACCATATTGTGTTGTGATTGTTTAGCATATTATATATATTGTGATAAGTTTATGCTAATGTGGTTTTGGGATGATGTACGACTTGTTAGTAATTACGAGTATGATGAAATACTAATTCTGTTACAAGTTCGCATGAGGTATTTGGTGTTGGTGTTTGCAAACAGATGTGTTATATATATGTATGCGTAATAATTGCATTCACTAAGCTTTGCTTACCCTCTCGTTGTTTACCCTTTTTATAGGTTCGATGGTGGATAAGGGTAAGGGCATTACCTTGGACTAGAGATCCCGCTTTATTGTAGGGGAAGCTTTTGGATGTGTTGACTTTTGGGAGTTTGACCGAGACGTGGGTAGTTTAATCCCAAACGCCATGCTCCTAGTGTAGTTTGGTACTTAAACTTTTGGTGGTCGAAACTCAGAAATTGTATTAAACTTGTATTTTGGGTCGTGTGGGCCCCGCTTGTAAAACATCACTTTTATGTTTGAATCGTGTTAGTTTTACATATTTGAATGTGTGGTTAAAAGCGTTTCGTCTAAAAATGTCGGGAACTAGTCGATCTTTTTCGCATTTAAAGACTTTTGGGACAGACCACTTCGGCGCGCCGCACGGCCTTACTGGCGCACCGCGCCAGTTGCTGGACAATTAAAAAAAAAAATTATTTTGTATTTTCACGTGGTTTGTTCGCGGGTTGGTTTGGGATGTTACAAGTGGTATCAGAGCATGGTCTAAGGGATTTAGGCGACTTGAGATAGGTGCCTAGACTTAGACTTTATTGTGTGTGCGCTTTATGCGGGACTTGTAGGACTTTGGGTCTAATCGGGATGTGTTAGTGCTTGGGTTTATGTGAACTAACCTCGTGCTAATGGTTTTGTATTGTGTTTAGGAATCATCAAGCAAGACGGACGTTGTACTAGCGAGTTAATGTGACGTGCTCGCGTAACAATGATTAGCTATCGTTGTTACGGGTGCAAATCGTGGCGAACGAGTAATGTATGACGATTGTCTAGTAGGATGGAGTAGTGTGGTGTACATGTATATACTTACGTGTTATGTCTTTTCGTTACACGGTTTAACCTATTCCGTTTTATAGAATGAAGACGAGAAACGGTCCCGAACATGATAACGGAAGTACGAGTGAGGACGCCGGGTTTTCGGCTAAGGTTGAGGCCGTTTTCAAAAGGTTAAAAGCGGATTTTCTTACGGACGTCCGAAAGGTCTTCCAAGATTCGGTCGATGGGCAAGTGATCGATTTGATAAATGAACGAATGAAGGCCACTATCGAAGAGGCCCTTGATGCTAGAAACATTCATCCTCGCGGTGAAGGAGGTGAAGGAAGGCGGGACTTCCACTACAAAAACTTCAAGGATACTCAACCTCCGATGTTTAATGGGGTGAGGGATCCATTGAAAAGCACTTGTTGAATTTCCGATATCGAGGGAGCTTTCCATACCGCGGAATGTCCTCCCGAGAAGAAGACGAGGTATGGGTCTAGCATGTTACGTGAAGAAGGCAAGTTGTGGTGGGACGATAAAATCAATTTATATGGTGAGGAACAATGCATGAGCTTGACATGGGAGGAGTTTAAGAAGGAATTCTTCCAAGAATACCGAACTTCTTCTGACCTTGATAGAATCCAGGACGAGTTGCATCATTTGCAACAAGGTTCAATGGACTTGGTTACTCTCAAGTCTACCTTTTTGGCAAAGACTCGTTTTTGCCCGGAATATGTTGGTGACGATCACAAGCTAATGAAAGATTTTTACCGTACCTTGAACGACGAGTTAAAGGGTAAGATTAGCCGGGGAATGGCTAAGACATTTGAAGAGCTATTCGAGTTGGCTCGGGGTTTTGAACCAGAGGTTCCGAGGAAGAGTGATTTCACTTTTTCGAAGAGAAAGTTTGAAGGTTCGAGCTATTCGAACATTTCAAATAAAAAGAACAAGAAAGGCTCCGAAAGCGTTAATAGTGTGAAGAAGGGTGCTCCCGGGGGTTTCGGGCCCACGTGTTTTAATTGTAAACAAAGGGGACACATGGCCCGTGATTGTACCAATGGCCCGAACAAATTTACTTGCTATAATTTTGGTAAGGAAGGGCACAAGAAGACGGAGTGTCCCGATTTGAATAATGATAATGTTAAGCGGTTAGAGAAAGTGGCGGGTACGGCTAGGGGTCGCAACTACTTGATGACGAATGATGAAGCTAAGCAATCCAACAAAGTTGTCTCGGGTACTTTTATGGTTAACTCTAATCCGGCAAGAATTCTTTTTGATAGCGGTGCAAATTTGTCGTTTGTGTCTCCTAGATTTGTGCCTAAACTTGATAGACCGTTAGCTAAGCTAAGTCATCCGGTAGAAGCCGAAATAGCGGACGGCAAGACGGTGTTAGTGGTTGATGTGTGTGAAAATTGTGATGTTGTTTTCGGTGCCGAAACCTTTAAAATTAATCTCATCCCAATGACCTTGGGCGATTTTGATATTGTCATTGGAATGGATTGGCTCGATCGTTATAGAGCCGATATCGCATGCCATGATAAGTTTATTCGTGTGAAGACCCCTAGTGGGGGAGAGTTGATTACTCATGGTGATAAGCGAAGGAGACCGGTGCCGATATGCACTTTTGCACGGGCACGTCGTCTCGTTGTTACCGATGGCATGGCTTTCCTTGCTCATGTTGTTGATACTCGTAATGAGCCACCACTCATTCATGAAATTCTGGTGGTTAGTGAATTTAAAGACGTTTTTCCGGATGAATTACCGGGTGTTCCGGTGGAAAGACAAGTTGAATTTCGCATTGAGTTGGTTCCGGGGGCTACCCCCATTGCTAAAACTCCTTACCGTTTAGCGCCGACGGAAATGCAAGAGTTGTTAAATCAAACCCAAGAGTTGCTTGAGAAGGGTTTTATCCGACCGAGTGCTTCGCCATGGGGTGCTCCGGTGTTATTTGTGAAGAAGAAAGATGGTAGTATGCGTATGTGCATTGATTACCGTGAGTTGAATAAAGTGACGATCAAGAATCGTTATCCGTTACCTAGAATTGACGATTTGTTTGATCAACTTCAAGGTGCAACGTATTTCTCTAAAATCGACCTACGGTCCGGCTATCACCAAATGCGGGTCCGTGAAGAAGACATTGAGAAAACGGCTTTCCGAACGCGTTATGGGCATTTTGAGTTTGTGGTGATGCCTTTTGGTCTTACGAATGCACCGGCGGCATTCATGGATCTTATGAACCGAGTGTGCCAACCTATGTTGGACAAGTCGGTAATTGTGTTCATTGATGACATGCTAGTCTACTCAAAAAGTATGAACGAACATGAACGTCATTTGCGTAAAGTGTTGAAGACGTTACGAAAGGAGAAATTGTATGCAAAGTTCTCCAAATGTGAATTTTGGCTAAGGGAGGTCCAATTCCTTGGTCATATTGTGAACAAAAACGGTATTCAAGTAGATCCGGGGAAGATCGAGACGGTAAAGAGTTGGGGACGACCGACTACACCTACGGAAATCCGGAGTTTTCTCGGATTGGCCGGTTATTATTGTCGGTTCATCCAAGATTTTTCTAAGATTGCTTCTCCATTGACGAAATTGACGAGAAAGAATGCTAAGTTTAATTGGGAGAATGAGCAAGAAATTGCATTTCAATTGTTGAAAGAGAAATTGTGTCAAGCTCCGGTGTTAGTGTTGCCGGAAGGTGTTGAAGATATGGTGGTTTATTGTGATGCTTCCCTAAATGGGCTCGGGTGTGTTCTTATGGAAAGGGGTAAAGTCATCGCTTATGCTTCTCGACAATTAAAGGAACACGAAACGAGATATCCGACTCATGATCTTGAGTTGGCGGCGGTGGTGCATGCGTTGAAAATTTGGCGCCACTACTTGTACGGTGTCAAATGTACGATTTATTCGGATCACAAGAATTTGAAACATCTTTTCACTCAAAGAGATTTGAATTATCGTCAACGTAGATGGATGGATGTGGTGAAAGACTACGATTGTGAAATACTTTATCATTCGGGTAAGGCAAATGTTGTCGCGGATGCGTTGAGTCAAAAGAGTCAACATCCGGCGATACGAGTAGGATCGTTACGTTTGATTATTACTAATGATTTTCTTGTGAAGCTTGGTGAGATTCAAATAGAGGCTTACGTTCACAACAAGCATACGGAGCGAATCGTGGGCCAATCGGAGTTTATTACTATGGGTTCGCGTGGGTTGTTGTCTTTTCAAGGAAGGTTGTGGGTGCCTAAGATGGGTGATTACCGACAGATGCTACTTGATGAAGCACATAGGTCAAAATATTCCATTCACCCGGGTGCGACGAAAATGTATCTTGACTTGAAGAAAGATTATTGGTGGCCGGGCATGAAGCGTGATGTTGTAAAATATGTTGAACAATGTGTTACTTGTTTGCAAGTAAAGGCCGAGCACCAAAAGCCGTATGGTAAATTGCAACCGTTAGAAATTCCGAAATGGAAATGGGAGTACATTACCATGGATTTCATAACAAAGTTACCCAAGACGCCGAGAACCCAATTTGATACGATTTGGGTGATAGTTGACCGGTTGACGAAAAGTGCTTTGTTCCTTCCCATTAAAGAAGCAATATCGTCGGAGGCCTTGGCTAAGTTGTTTATCAAGGAAGTGGTCTCGCGACATGGGGTTCCTATATCTATTATTTCGGATCGAGATACCCGTTTCACATCTCGATTTTGGGAAAAGTTTCATGAAGATATGGGTACACAATTAAAGTTGAGCACGGCGTATCATCCTTAAACGGACGGTCAAACCGAACGTACGAATCAAACTTTGGAAGATATGTTACGAGCGTGCATTATTGACTTCGGTGGTAGTTGGGATGAGCATTTGCCTTTGGTGGAATTCTCGTACAATAATAGTTATCATACTAGTATCGGGGTGCCACCTTATGAGATGCTTTATGGGCGAAGGTGTCGAACTCCCATTTGTTGGGGAGAAGTGGGTCAAAGAGAAATCGGGAGTACCGATTTGATTTTGGAGACGAATAACAAGATTGATATTATTCGGGAACATTTGAAAAAGGCTCAAGATAGACAAAAGTCGTATGCCGATAAACGTAGACGGACGATCGAATTTCAAGAAGGCGACATGGTAATGCTTAAGGTTTCGCCATGGAAGGGTATTATTCGATTTCGAAAATGGGGAAAGTTAGCTCCTCGATTTATTGGGCCGTTCAAAGTTTCAGCTCGTGTTGGTGAAGTTGCATATCGATTGGAATTACCCGAAGAGCTTGCGGGGATCCATAACACGTTTCATGCTTCCCATCACCGTAAGTGTCTTGCGGATGATTTTTCATGGATGCCATTAGAGGAAATCGAGCTAAACAATAAGTTGAAATATGTTGAAGAGCCGATTGCTATACTTGATGAGAAAGTGAAATTGTTGAGAAACAAAGAAGTGAGAACTTTTAAGGTTCAACGGCATCGGAGTAAAGGTTCCGAGTTTACTTGGGAGCCCGAAGAATTTGTGTTGGTTTATCTTCCCTCTTGTCATGCGGCTTGGATTGCGAGGACGCAATCCGAATAAGTGGGGGAGAGTTGTAAGACCCGTGTATTTTATTGTAAATGTGTGTAAATAATCGTACGTGTTGCGGGGTTTTGTTCTAGGTAATTAAATTACAAAAATAGCTGGAAATGGAAGGTGGCGCGCCGCGCTGCCTGTGGGCGCGCCGCGCAAAAACGGGCAGTCAGCTCCCTTTGTTTTATTTAATTAAAAACGAGGGCATTTTGGTAAAAACACTTGGAGGCCGAATTTAATGCCTAGATCAGTTGTTGGGGAGCTCATTTACTCCCTTTACACCAACCTTATCACTCCCAATTTATTTTAGAGAGAGAGTTTGAATCTAGAGTGAGAAAGCTCAATTTAAAGGAGAAGGAGCTTGATTTGGAGCTAGGTGCAAGCACTAAAGTTGTTCGTCTCATCATTTGCTACGTTTTGATAGTTGTGGTATGTCCTAACTTTAATTTCTTACTTTGATTTTGTGTATGGGTTAGGGTTTGTGTAGAAGATGAACCCTAAGACCCATTTGTTGGTAAATTGGGTGTTCTTAAGTAAATTGGGTCATGTAGACTCAATGTTTGGTTAGCTAGGGTTTTAAAAGTGATAATTGTTGTTAATGAACCCTAATTGGCTAATAAATTGCTAGAACACTTTAATGATGTGTAAATGGGTGTTATTTGGGTGTGGATGACCCAAATGGGTGTATTGACTTTTAAGTGTCCAAATGGGTCAAGATGACCTAGTAAAGGTGAGTATTGTGAGTTTGGGCCAAGTGATTGATTTATTGTATGCTTGTGGAATAGGTACGTTACCTTGAAGTTCAAGCTTGGTCTATTAATCACCGAAGGCGTAAGGTGAGTGGAATAATTATGCGTTCATGTATATGGCGTGTTTATTTGTAAATGTTATGGTATGAACCACGTGCCGGTAGTGCCATAACATGTATGTGAGGTGTATTATGAGTGTGAACCACGTGCCGGTAGCACTATAAAATGAGGCGTGAACCACGTGCCGGTAGCGTCAAAGTGTGAACCATGTGCCGGTAGCACTATAAAAGAGTGAGACTCAAATGCGTATGGTGTGAACCACGTGCCGGTAGCACCATAGCGTTATGGTTAACCATATTGTGTTGTGATTGTTTAGCATATTATATATATTGTGATAAGTTTATGCTAATGCGGTTTTGGGATGATGTACGACTTGTCAGTAATTACGAGTATGATGAAATACTAATTGTGTTACAAGTTCGCATGAGGTATTTGGAGTTGGTGTTTGCAAATAGATGTGTTATATATATGTATGCATAATAATTAAATTCACTAAGCTTTGCTTACCCTCTCGTTGTTTACCATTTTTATAGGTTCGATGGTGGATAAGGGTAAGGGCATTACCTTGGACTAGAGATCCCGCTTTATTGTAGGGGAAGCTTTTGGATGTGTTGACTTTTGGGAGTTTTACCGAGACGTGGGTAGTTTAATCCAAAACGCCATGCTCCTAGTGTAGTTTGGTACTTAAACTTTTGGTAGTCGAAACTCGGAAATTGTATTAAACTTGTATTTTGGGTCGTGTGGGCCCCGCTTGTAAAATATCACTTTTATGTTTGAATCGTGTTAGTTTTACATATTTGAATGTGTGGTTAAAAGCGTTTCGTCTAAAAATGTCGGGAACTAGTCGATCTTTTTCGCATTTAAAGACTTTTGGGACAGACCACTTCGGCGCGCCGCGCCAGTTGCTGGACAGTTAAAAAAAAATTTATTTTGTATTTTCACGTGGTTTGTTCGCGGGTTGGTTTGGGATGTTACATGAAACTAAATAATTCTTCAATTTGCCACTTGATTTCATCTTAAACCTCATTTGTATCTTAACAATTCTAATCTGCGTTCAAACCTTTCATGATTCTTGAAAATACATCAATCGATAGGATGAATCAACCGCACTTCATCTACGGATGGAAAGAGTGATGCATATAATTATGCACCTGAGAAACTCTCGGCAACTGAGTAAAAGTTTACCACGTAGCCGCGTCAGATCCTTTGGCATTTATTAGCAAAAAAAAAATAACTTTGCGATCCTTTTTCAAGGTAGCCAATTTTGTCACAGCTCCAACAAGTCAACTTCAACTTTTTATTCGAAGTAGCCTTACTATAATCCTGATATATACGATTACCCTTTTTATACTGGAGAATTCTTTTATATTCTACCATGTTACCAGCAGACATACCAGCAACCTCGTTACTTCTTAGCTTAAATCTCTCTGACAAATCATCATATTTATTCATTGAAACCCTATCATATACTCATCCGTATCTTGTAATGAGAACTGCCATAACAATTACCAGGAATCAGCAATCAGTACTTTGAAAAATCACAGCATATCTACATCAACAGTTATATGTATGACATTTATCTCTTAGAATTATGATCTCTCATTCTGAAACTCTGAAAAGCACTCAGTCACAAAAAATACTCTGAATGTTGAAAAAAAACTGAATGAAACAGCAGAAATCGTAAACAACCATAAATGACCTTAATCATTGGAAGTTGATGATAAAGAATAGTATGTTAGAAAAGCTCAGAAAAGTTAGAACTGGAAAACGGATTGAACTAACCACGAAGGAGACCAAGGACAAATACAAGGACCATACCATATATTCAAAGAATCCAGGTAATTCTGGATCCGATGAAATCTTCAACGAATATCTTGCTCCGTACTCATGTTAAAATCTTGCGGAAAATCTTCTTCATCAACCATCGGACTTAGAAATTCCAAAATATCATCATCAATATCTTCGATATTTCTGAGAATATTTTCAAAAATATTCTCGTCCGGAATTATATACCTCCTCGTGCTTCCTGTGTATCATTATATTGGAAACATTCAAGAGAAAATTTAGTACCAAAAAGCAGGTTATGCGAAACTATGAAGAAAAGACGTGGACAAATCATAAAGAATAAGTTTGACTTCAAAGAATCTAAATGATTCAATGTCTGCTGAAGTCTTTAGCGAATATCTTGCTCGTTACTCTAAACCCTTGCAGACAATAGTCTCCATCATTCTCTGATCTTAGATATTCAAAGATATCATCGTATCTTTCATTATAAATATCCTCTATATTTCTGAAGATATTTTCAAAACTATTCTTATCTGAAATCATTAATCTCTTCGTGCTATCAGTGTTACATCATATAGAAACTGTTAGTTTCTATATTATGTAAACTTCCGAACTTAAAATATGAATGTTTTTGAAGTAGTGTTGGGAACTGATGCATGAGTTAGTATAATATAATGACACTTGATCAACGTGATTATATTACAGTAAGTCATGCTGAGTTTCTAATGAAACCTGATGATGATTCACAGTAGATTATACCATCATCATGTGTCATGTTACATAACTCTTTCATTCTACATAACCTCCGAACATATCAAGAAGAATATATTCTTGATAGTTCTATCGTCTGTATTTTTGATAAGTTTGAAAATCAAATCGTGCTATCACGTTCTACCCTGCTTAGAATATTATAATCATTTAGAACTCTATATCTACAAATTCTGGACCATTATTCGCTTGACTTGGAGTCGGGAAGAGAAAACAAGAGCATGGAGCTCCGAAAAATAAAGGAAAAATATAAAGCCGATCACAAACATAGGAATTACAAACCGTGTATATCAATGTTTATCGCCACATAAAGACACGGGAGAATCAAAAACACTATAACCCCAAGGGCGAAGTAGAAGAAAACAGATTTCTCCGGTGAAAGTTGGAAAAAGAGAATGATTGTGGCAATAGTCATGATAAGGACAAGGATCAGAACTGGATTAAGCAGTTTCACAATCTTTTGGATGTATGAACTAAGAAAGAAAGTATAGGAATGGTGAGAATAATGGAACGGAAGAGCTTAATTTATAGTGGAAATATTATACAGTGTAATCGAGACAGATCACCGTATTTAATTATAGAGATCTTAATTTCCTTACTCGACGAAGTATCAAATCTTTTAGATTTCGAAGGTTTTCTTTAAATCCCTTGAATTCCGGAATTCAACCTGACTACGTCAAAAGATAAGACGCACATTATTTTTCTAAATTCAACCCTGACTCTGTCAAAAGTTAAGACGAATCTTTACTTTTTCTATTTTAATATTTTATGATAGCTTCACTCGTACTCTTCGTATAACCGAATTGTTTTATTTATATTACTCAATGATGATAAAACTATATTTACCAACTCATATTTGTCATGAAAACATTTTTATTGTTAGCCATGACCACCTCACTCAAATTTCGGGACGAAATTTCTTTAACAGGTAGGTACTGTGATTACCCGGGAATTTTCGACCAAATTTAAACTTAAATCTTTATTTACTTTCGACACGATAAGCAAAGTCTGTAATGTTGAGTCTTGAAAGTTTTGAAATCTATATATTCATGTATTCAATTACCCTTTGACCATTCCCGACGATTCACAAACAATTATTTGTAAATAAATATGTATATGTATTATATAAATATAAATATATAATATTATAATTTAATAAAGAATACTTTGACTAATTAGAATGTAATAATTTAGATAATTAAGTTAATGTTAAAATAAATAAATATATATATATATATATATATATATATATATATATATATACATATATAAATATATATGATGAGTCTATATAAGATTTCTATTAGATAAATACATAAAATATATAAATATTGATTAATCAGTAAATGACATCACATAATATAATATTACATAAAAAAAATAAATGGTATTATATTAATTTACAAGTTTGAATATAATTGATATACTAATATTAACCTCATTACTTTCACTATTATTAATAATGTTAATATTAATATTTGTAATACTATTACTTCAAATATAAGATATATATATATATATATATATATATATATATATATATATATATATATATATATATATATATATATATATATATATATATATATATATATATATATATATATATATATAAATCGATATGTTTAAGTTGTATTATTATTATTATTATTATTATTATTATTATTATTATTATTATTATTATTATTATTATTATTATTATTATTATTATTATTATTGTAGAGGTTATTATTACCAGTATCATTAAAAATCATTATTTTACAGTTATCATAATTATTTATTATCTTCTTTATAACTATGGTTATCATTAATAAAATTACATTATTATAACAAGTATTATTATTAGTATCATTAATAAGAGTATTATTATCATTATCATTAGTAAGGAAATTATTATATTTACTATTATATTATCAATAATTATATTAAGAATATTATCATTATAGTTATACTATTTAATAATATTAATTATAATCTATAAAAAATATATATATATATAATAAAAATACATATATAGAGATAGATATACACATGTATGTAATCTATATATATATATATATATATATATATATATATATATATATATATATATATATATATATATATATATATACGCAGACATTTACATATATAGAGATAGACATTTACAGTTATATGTTTTTAGGAAATCAGTAGTAATTTTATTTAAATTATTATTATTATTATAATATAATTATAATTATTAATTATTAATTACTGATTATTTAAAAACTGGATAAGATCATGCGTATAAAATTGGGAATTAAAATCAGTTCACTTTTCAATCAAACTGTTTTCAATTTTTGTCTGTCTCCAATTTTGTTATACATCTCAATCCATAGTACCAATAAGGAATCTGCTTTTAACTTGTTATCTTTATTTTTCTTTCCTGGCTCACATATGTTCGTCGACCCTTCTTTTTTTTTTCAATCGATTAAATCACCTTATTAATAAAACTCATTCGAAAACTCACCCTCTCTATCAGTTAGAAATCCTTTAAAACCTTTTATTAATCGATGAAAAGCAGAAACCAGTCGTCATTCGCTGTTCTGTATCATTTAATTCAAAAATTCAATTTCGAAATGAGTTTTAAAAAGTAAAAATGCAGTAATGTTAGGAATTTAATACTTAATCTTTCTGCAAAAGTTGAAGAGTCAATTCGTAGTATTGAATTCTAATTTTTAAGTCAAAGGTTCATGAACGAAAAGTCAAACGATTGTTCTTTGGATGAATTCGAGTTCCTTAGTATAATTTAAGTTCTATTGATCGTTCCTAACGATTCTAGGAACGATTTAAAATATATTTCATGTAGAAATTTTCTGTTAAAACGGTCATTAATTCGAGTTTGATATTTGGGTTTGTTTGGTTCACGAATGACAGAAAATTCTGTAAGCTTTGATATTGATAATGCTAAAAACGAACATATATTTCATAGCATTATTCCTCAAGAAAGACAAGCTTTTAGTTGCAATTGTTCTATTTACAAGTGATATTCGTTTAAATAATAAAAGGTGAAGACAAAAGACAGATTCGACGATTTGAAGACGCAAACGACCAAAAAGCTCAAAAGAACAAAAGACAATCAAAAAGGTTCCAATTATTGATAAGAAACGTCTCGAAATCACAAGAGTACAAGATTCAAAACGCAAAGTACAAGATATTAAATTGTACGCGAGGACGTTCGGAAATCCGGAACCGGGACCAGAGTCAACTCTTAACGCTCGACGCAACGGACTAAAAATTACAAGTTAACTATGTATATAAATATAATATAATATATAATTAATTATATTAATTATATATATATTATATATATATATTAAAAACCGTCGGCAGCAAGAAACTCCAAGGGTGTGAGCTGTAAATATATCTCCGCGACTCGCGGAGTTTGAAGGGCATTTTGCCGCGAGTCGCGGAGCCCCAATTTTCAACTCTGGCTATAAAGCCAACCGAATTCTGATCAAAATAAATCATCTTTTTTCTCTTCCTCTTCATACGTAAATATATTTATATTTATAATTTATATTTTAATTTTAATTATAATTCTAATAATAAGGGTATGTTAGCGAATGTTGTAAGGGTGTAAGTCGAAATTCTGTCCGTGTAACGCTACGCTATTTTTAATCATTGTAAGTTATGTTCAACCTTTTTATATTAATGTCTCGTAGCTAAGTTATTATTATGCTTATTTAAAACGAAGTAATCATGATGTTGGGCTAATTACTAAAATTGGGTAATTGGGCTTTGTACCATAATTGGGGTTTGGACAAAAGAACGACACTTGTGGAAACTAGACTATGGGCTATTAATGGGCTTTATATTTGTTTAACTAAATGAAAGTTTGTTAATGTTAATATAAAGATTTACAATTGGGCGTCCCTATAAATTACCATATACACTCGATCGGACACGATGGGCGGGGTATTTATATGTACGAATAATCGTTCATTTAACCGGACACGGGAATGGATTAATAGCCACTAGAATAATTAAAACAGGGGTGAAATTACATTCAAGGGTAATTGGTGTAATTGTTAACAAAGTAGTAAAACCTT